>NW_027133643.1:10047500-11247500 GCF_026122565.2 Emydura macquarii macquarii | reverse complement strand
AGGAATGCGTTGGTTTCATCAAAAGTCTTGACAGAAGCAGCAAGCCGGCTAGCGAGCTTGCTGCCTGGTTTCCTGCCAGCCCGCCTGGCTCCCTGGCTCTCCTACTGCTCATCTGGAGTGTGTTCCCAGAAAGGTGGGACGCCCCAAGCTGCTCAACTGCCTGAGATCTCCAGTTCCCCTACAGTCCACCAGGTAGGTTGCCGGGCTACCCAGTTCCCCCACAGCTCACATGGCAGGCTTCCCAGCCTGCCCAAGCTGCCCGCTCCCAAGATGGCCAGCTCTCTGAGCTCCCCAGCCCACCAGGTGAGCAGCCAGGGACCCTGGGGTGCATATTTCATTTTGGAACCAACAAAAACATTCCCGCAGTGGGAATATTTTGGTGTTGCCGAAACAAAATATTGTGGAATTTCAGTTCTGTTAAAAATTTGGAGTTTTGGGCTTTTCCTCCCTATAATAGCAGAGAATAGCATCATAAGATGTACATTTTTTTTTAATAAAATTTTCTTAGTTAAAAGAAAACTGTCAAAAGGCACAGTAGGAATTCCTAATGTTAAACAATATCTGAATGCATCAGTATTATCACTAACCTGTTATTCTTACCTGTGCTCATTGGCTGTGACAGAGTTAAATCAAAATTCATTGAGGAAGCTCCAATTGAGTTAACAGCCAGAATCGTAATGGTGTGTGAATGCTCAGTCCAGGGGAATATATAGGTAGTGCCATGGGTGACATATTCAGTCCAAGTCATGTTTTCTGAAGTGCGATGCTTTACAATATATCTGCTCACGTGGCATAATGAGTGATTCTTCATCAATGGCTGCAGGAAACAGCAGTATATTTTAGCTTGCTGTGGTTTGATTTCTAAAATGTTCTGAAGGTCAGTCTTTTCACTCGGCAGCAGAGGACAGCCTTCTAGTTCTGAGAGAGCAGGTTGTTAAATGATACCCACTGGTGAGACTATTTTCCTTATACCTAAAACGTTGCTGTCCATTTAAACAGGCTGAAGATTTTCCATAATCACTGAAGCCTGACATCTCTACTTCCTATAGCTCCTAAGACAAGTGTGATTGAGGAAATGCAAACCTTTAGTTTGCTCTGGTAAATCATTATTTTTAAAGGATGCAGAGCCAGAAGTAATTACCATCCTAATTTGGGGACATATTTTCAGTAAAGGAGGTTCAGGACCATATGCAGCAATGCATGTGATGCTGCAGGCATAGTTACTATGACTACAAGTGCAAATAAGGGTAGTCAGTCAGTCACCTAACTGATCATTTGCATGTGCAATTACATAGTTTGCATGCGGAGTCATAGTAATTGTACAAGGGATGGTTTATATTTGTTGAAACAATTTTGCACACAGACCTGGGGCCTCCTTTTCTAAGCATTTGGCAAATGGAGACTAACATTTTTCAGTATAACTTGCATCCACTGTTTTAAAGACTTAGAGAGTCAGAATTTTAGGCAAAGAGGGCCCACTAAATCAGAGGTTCTCAAACTGGGGGGCGGGCCCCCCTGGGCAGGGGTGTAGAGTTTATTCTGAGGGGGGTATGAGAAGCTTTGGGGGAGGGGGACGGAACTTACTGAGCACATTTTACCCACTGCCATGAATAACTAGCCAAGCTGATCCCTCCAGACAGATCAGGTCTTCCGCTGGCACTGTGCATTCGATTTGAGATGGCGCTGTGCATTTGGACAGATTTCTGTTACGCTTGCATAGCATTATACAAAGTCGTTGCCATCTGTACTTTAATCCGTCTGCTACGACACGGTGTGCACATTTAATTGCAAGCATTGATCACCAGGGCGGTTTTACTTTTGCTCTTATTACAATGGATCGTGGGCTCTGTTTCAATCAATGCCTTGCTGCTTTTCATATTTAGTGAGAGTTGCATGTTGGTTTTTCTTTATCAGTATATGTAATTGTGTGACAGGGGAGGGGGCGTAAACTACTCCAGACACAACGAAGGGGGGCGCGATCAAGTAAGGTTGAGAAGCACTGCACTAAATCACCCAATCTGGCCTCCTGAATATCACAGGCCACCAACACCACCTGCATCCCTATACTGCACCCAACAACCAAAATGAGAGCAAAGTATTGCAGACCACAGGAGACAAGATTAAGTGCCAAAGGCAGAGAATAGGAGGGACTGAGGTGCACCAATGCCCGAAGCACCCGCAATGGCAGGGAAATGATTAAATGAGATATACCCAGATAATCCTGGAAGGCACCCCAGGTGCTATAGATGAATGCAAAAACCCCCATGATGACTGCCAGTCTGAGCTGGGGGAAATTCCTTCCTGACCACACATATGGTAATCACTTAGTCTCTGAGCATGTGAGCAAGAACCAGCCAGCCAAGCCCATGAAAGAGAGATTTCTCATGGCCATCCCAAAAGCACTAGTCTACCCTGTCCAGGGTCCCATCTCCAGCTGTGGCCATCCAGATGCTTCAGAGGAAGGAGACAAAAAACACCACACCAGAATACACTCAGGGAGATGGGGGGAGAAGTAGAGGGAGACATCTCTTCCTGACTCCCGAAGGTAGCCAGTTGAAGCCTTATTTTTTTGCACATGTAAGCATCAGACTCAAGTGAAATATCAAAAAAAAGAAAACTTTAAAATAAAAGAATGGTACATCTTTGCAATTATATTTTATAGTGTGTTACTCAGTCAAGTCTTAAGATATCATGAAAATCGTGATTTGATTTATGCCTATGATATTGGGGCTTCTATTCCTCCAACTGTTACAGAATCTGTGGCAAGATTTATCCTGACAGGAAGGAGGGTGAGTGATTTACACTCTGGACAAAATACGGTCCTTTCTACCCTGAGTGGTGCTGGGAGGTTGGGAAGAGGAGCTGGCCATGCAGTGGTTCTTTAGCGGAGCAAAAGGACTTGCCTCTATTGAGAGGGGGGGATTACATGTGTGTGTGCTTTGTGGGTGAACAAATATGAGCAGCATGCACCCCATAAAGGCTGTGCTACTGTTTGCCCCATGCAACTGAACTTGGGTGAATAGGACCTGACCATACTCTAAGATGGGCCTTGGGTGTGACAACCAGGGCAGTTAGCTGGGACATGGGTTAATGTTCTATTGAACTGTAAGTTTGGAATCCTGCCATGCTACTGCATGAAGACTGCTGCTGACTGAGTGAACTGAGACTCGCTGTGAGCACGTAACCCTCCAGAACACCCACATAGCCAAGGGAGGGATTTTGTCCTATTAAACAGAATACTACATTTTGTTGGTGAATAGGGAAGAAAAACAGCTGGATCTCTAATGGTAGGAAAGATTTCAGTGCATAAAAGGAAAAGGGAGAGCCAGAGAGAGAACTGCAGCAAGAAGTAAGGAGAAGAGATAAATATTTGCGAGGAAAAGAGATAAGAACTATATTTCCTATTGTACTGCAGTACTGCTTCTGATTTTTTTTTTTTTTTTTTTTTTTATAAAAGGAAACTCTACTAACTGACAGTTCTGCTGAGTGAGTGGTGGTAAAATTAATGAAGCTGAGTCCTAATTATACGGTCTATAAAAGGACCACGAATAATGAATGTTTGAGTCTGTCATTCAGGACAGTACGTGCTTGCTCTATGCCCACCTTCAATAACTCTACCAACGCTTTTGAATCATGCATCCTACAAGCCATCCAACTGTGGCATCATCCATATCATGAATGAGAAAGAGAGAGAGAGAGAGAGAAGCTGAAATACAATTCTTCATACCTTCCAAAATAAAGTAACATTTTTCTGCTTCCTTATGGGATCTTCATTAATAATTCTCCAAAATTCAGGACCTCTCAGGGGAGCTGCAAAATTACATCTATTTTAAAAAGGAGAACAGTTTCACACATGCATAAAACTAGAACCTTCAAAGTGTGTTTATACACTATACATACCTTTGATATCCTTTACAATGGTATACGCTGATTTACTCCAATCACTCCAGTAACCTAATCCATCTAGTCCACTGCAGCGCACCTGAACAATATATATAACACAAAGGTCTAGCACCTTTATCATAGCTGATCTTGTTGGTGCATGTGAAACCTCAGATACCTGCAAAAGAATTAAAAATACTTAGGTTAGGAACACAACAACATTTTCTAGGCATCTGATTGAGTTCTTAGCTCCTCAAACTGGTAAATTCAGAGCCCCTGCCACTGAGTCCAATGAAAAATACAGCTCACTAATATAATTTTGCTACCAAAAATAAATTCTAATGAAAATTAAAATAATTTATCATATAGAATGAATTCAACATTCACTGGCTGATTGACATGGACTTTATATGCATAAACACTGCAATGATGAAAACATTGTTTTATAGTGAGTATAATAGTACCTCCCATAATATTTCTTCCCTGTTCACAGAGTACCGAATCTGAAACTTAAGATCGCTGTTTGGAAATGCTGGGTTTGTCCAGCTCACATTCAGCAGCCCAACATTCTTGGTGATTTCTGCCTTCACGTTAGCAGGAGGAAATGGCTTCACTAGAAAATTGAAGAGAAAAAGTGACTGAAATATATACTCTGAAATTTCCACACTGGAGCATATTGTGATCATAGCTACAGCACTGCAAATTCTCCTCTGATATCAGTGGTTATTCAAAATTTTCTCTGGCTTATCTTAAATCAAAATCTTCTCAAGCCAAGTGTATCTGAAATCCTGCATTTGCGAATACTCCTCAATGTACAAGATGTATCCTAGGAATACTCTCTTCTCCCTGGAAGCTAATGGATATTTGATCTGTTAGACCCTAATAAGAACTTAAGTGACTGTAGTGACTTGCACCTGCAATGCTGGCGACTGCAAGATTCTTTTGGCACATTGTATTGACAGTACAAGTACAGGACCAACACAGTCCCACATATTCCATCATGTGCAATGGTACACATGTATCTGAGAAGTAGCACTGAAGGCCAGGATTACGGTGCGTCAGTGTCACCAACTTCATCAGAATCTGCAAACATGCTTGTCAAACCGGGATGATAAGACTGAGGGCTTGTCTACATGGTGGGCTCCATCAATGCCACAGCAATTGAGGCAGTGGCAGTTGAATGAGTGGATCTGGTGAAGTCCCATTCAGTCCATTGCCAAGAACTCTCCTGTCAACTCAAGTACTCCACTGGAATGAGAAGAGTAAGCTATATCGACAGGAGAGGCACAGTGAAAACAGCACGTCTACTTTGATGTCATTGTACGTTTGACGTCATTAACGTTACTTGTGTAACATAACTTGCGTACCTTGCACTGACAGAGTAGACAAGCCCTGAATCGTGTTTTTGACTAGAAAGGACCACCTCCTTGAATTGTACTCATTTAGATACGTATGAATGCTCAAAACTATTTGTGAACTCCAAAAATGGCCACTTTCTTAGCCCACACTGTCACTGTACCATCATTCATTAACTTGTTACTGTCTGTAGTGCTTGGGAAAAACCAAGTAGAAAAAGTAAAACATAAAATACAATTCTACATCCCCAAACCCCTTAGGGAGTGGCATGGCCGTAATGCATTGGGTTTTTTTCCTTGGGCAATTCTGTCAGTCATTGTTCCTTCAATTTACATTTTAGCTAGCAATGGATGATTTGGTTTAATTTATGCCTAAGTCTTACCATCTGTGTGCATTTGGTCTTCCCTTTCCACAACGTAATATTTTACTCTGTTCTATTCTTGCCATGCTTTAGCAGTCTAGCTGGAAAAGAGGGAAATGCCTATTCTCTTGCTCGTATCCTTTGGAAAACCTAAAAGGGGCTTAAATCTCATGAACCCTGTGAGTCCTGGTCCAAACTGTAAACCTTCTCTGTAGAGGCACAATTCCCAAAAACTCCTAGCAGACATTTTTTAAACTGGTCTTGAAGCTACAGACAGAACCAAAGCATTCTGTTAGTGTTACAGAAAAAAGTTGGTTGAATCTACAGTCTACACCTATATAAAAAAAAATCCAATTAATAGATACCACTTGCTGCGAAGGTGCTATGGGGAAACTTTAGTCAAATAGCAAAAGCACTTAAGCACATGCACAGTACCATTGGCTTTAATGGGAGCACACACATGCTTAAAGTTACATGTGTTTAAGTGCTTTGCTGAATCAACATTTAAACCTACCAACGAGTCTAGGGCCTATACAATGAAATGTTCAAGGGAATAACATGGGGCACAAGGCCTTCACTAAAATGTGTATTCATTGGGGGGGGGGGAGGGGTGTGTGTGTGTGTGTGTGTGTGTGTGTGTGTGTGTGTGTTAATTGGCTGTGTTTTATTTTTGTTTTTCTTAATTCAATCCTAGGAGAAATTTAAAGCACAGACCCTTTGCAGTTCTTATATCAGTCTGGCCAGGCAATCAGAAAGAGGGCAGAAGCAGGAGAAAGAAGGCAATCACAAAACATGGTTTTTCACTACCAGTTTCTTCTCACATGCCAAAAATTGAGCCCCCAAAGCAGAACTATCAAAAAGCTGTTTACCAGTATCATTTTTGGGTGCAAACTTTTTGTAGCATCTGTATCGCTAACCTCTGTAGCAAAGAATGAACAGAAGTTCTGAAAATATACAGTACTTGTACTTTTATTTTCAATAGTTTCTGTCATTTCAGTAATCTCTCCTCTTTTCCATTTCTGCCCCTTTTTTAAAGCCTCTTCTAAGCAAACATGAACCCTATAACATTTGAGTCAAAGTCAAACTTTCAAATCCCTGGGACCCGTCACCCGTGGCCTCTGAAGTCATTCCAACACGCGTTAACCATACAGTTTTTAAATGGATTTGTAATTATTCCAAATGGGTTTCCCTCTCCCTACTCATAACCTTGAAATATTAGTTGGTGTCTGTTTAGAAATATACATCAACAGAAACACTGTGTAATGAACATCCTCAGCATGTGAGTGAAACTAGGCGGTCATTTCTCTTTCAGGCTAACATTATTTTTCATTTGTACTGGGCCTAGAGGCCCCACAGTCAGGATTTAGGCTGCATTGTGCTCAGCATTCTATAAACACAATTAGAGATGCTCCCTGACCACAACAGCTTTCAGTGTAATTTGAGACAAGGCATAACAAGTGAGTCTGACAAACTAAAGGAAGGGAATGAGAAAGGGAGAGGAGAGTCATGAAATTAAGAATCGTGTTTACAGAGGTCATGGCCAACAGCTCAGAGATTCCTAATGGCTCCAGATAAAAATAAAAAAACCTACAAAGAAAATGAAGTTTATCTTTTTATTTATTTAAAGGACATCAGCTAACCCCTGTCTGCCACAAAACCCAGCCATCTGTGCCTGGTTAATTTCTTGTAGACATCACAGCAGAGGTGTGTCTGGAGAAGGGTTTAAAGGAGAAGTCAGTAACCTTGTGGATCAATTCAGGCAGGCAGTTCCATGCTTAAAAGCAGCATGAAAGAAAGTGCAGACACATTTGTGATAGAAAGTAAAAGGCAAGCAAGGTGGACATCACTGGCACAGCAGAGGACACAAGGGACAACCCAAACAGATAAAAGCAAGCACACTGGGACAGGCAGAGCTGTGGAGGGCCTTCAAGGTAAGGTCAGAGATGATTCTTTCCTTTCCCTACTGCTAATAATTGAAAATACACTTTTTGTGTGCCATGAATTTAAAAACCAAACCAAACCACCACCTTTCTTAAATTCCAACCTTTCTTGTAAATGTCTCTGCAATGGCCACAAACTGCTGGCTCTTTCAGCTCAAAAGGGACCATGTGAAGTTAGGGCCTGATTCAAAGCCCACTGAAGTCAAAGGAAAGGGTCTCATTGATTTCAGTGGTCTTACGATCAGGACCTTGCAGCTCCTTCCAGGATCTGATCTATGCAAAAGGTTATGAAGAACACCTCCGCTTACACTATGTAGACATTGCTGTCCAAAGACCACTACTGGAAGAAAAAGATGTTGACATACCCACATCTGCTGGAATGACACAGGTTGGTGGGGATTCAAGTGTTCCTAGTAGATGCTTTATCTCTATCCACATGGTGTATCCAGATAAAAGAAAAATAGGCTGAAATGTACACTCGTAATAATGGTTCCTCTGTAAATGGCATTCTTTTGCCTCTGACTTCGGAGGAATACTTGGAAAGTCAGAACAATAGATACTACTCCTTAAAAGAGATGAAAACATTCCATTAATTTTCAACAAAGAGCTGTTTATGTTATGAATAAAACTCAGAAGAAAAGTGAAGAGAAATGTCTGACAGAATTTTCCCAATTGTTTCCCTCTTCCTTGTGCCTTCACCTCTCCCTTTATTCTTAGTTAAATCCTTTTTCTTCCCTTCTCCATCCATTTCCCCTTCTCAAGACCCCACCTAACTTCCCCATTCTTTTTTCACCTCTTTCCTTCTCTGTATTTCCCTCATTTACTCTTTTTTACATCTCTTATCCTATCCCTTCCCATTCCCTCCTTCTCTGCTATACTTCCCATCATCTCTCTTCTCTTCTTGTCCCTTCTTCCCCCCACCCCAAACACCACCTATGGTGCAAATGTGTTGATCATGTAACTCCAATACACCAGATCCACTCCACTTCGAGCCCCGTTCCCTCAGCCTGGAATACATTAAAGGAATGGGAAATGGGGCAGAGGGCCTGTTGCGATGTGCGAACCAAACAACCAGCCCTCCCCAATGCAAGACCTCTTGGCGACAGAGTGCAACAGGAGAAAACAGCTAAGGGCTTGTTTACATGGGAACACTCAGAAAAGTGAATCCAAATTAATTAAAGGTGTGAATTTAAAGTGGATTTGTTAAACTCCATCAAACCCATGTATACACATTCTCAGTCAGAATTAATGTGGCCTTTATTTGGTTTAGTTTAAAAGCTAAACAAACCCTAAGAAAAGATCCAGGAAGGAGGCAGATGTGCTAATGGTAGAAAACTTGAGGAGCATGTGTTAAAGGTAAACATCCTGGTTCAGATCCTTAGCTGGTGCAAATCCATATAGTTCCATTGACTTCAATGAGCATATGCTGTTTTGTACCAGCTGAGGGTCTGGCTCTCAAAGTGCAGACTGATGTGTGATGGGTTATCCTGCCTAACTGGACACATAGGGCTGGAGCTCCATGAGAATGAAATCCCATTTCAAAATCTACCCAGTATGCTGGTTTTAAAAAACCCTACCAGGCTGCCAGCATGCATACATAGCAATCAGGTTCAGATGAGTCACAGATTCTGCACTGGGTGTGGGTGTGGTGCAAAATGCTCACTAACATTCTGTGGCTCTTGAAAAGAAGAATGTTTTCAAATTTTCCCTAACATACTAGAATTTGCATCCAGGCCTGTGGAGCTCAGACTTTTGGAGCTAGCTGCCAGAGACACAACTGGTTATTTAACTGGACCTTAAGAGATATATTTAGTTGTATTTCTCCTGTTAATGTCAATAAAACTAATGCATACTAAATAGTTACATTCTGCTCTAACGATTTACCCCATCATTCTGGATTTTTATTGGATGGTCTGTGCTGTTTTTGTTGGCAGTGCTGAATTGTAAAGGAAAGTGGAACAACAGCCTAATCAAAGCAGTGACAGGGCAAAATATTGCACCACTCTATAGTGCACAATGGAATTCTATTTGCAACATCTTAACTGCAACAGTGATTGTGAGGAAAACAGAAACTGGCACGATAGGTTTATGCTTCTGGCAAAAAATAGCAATGATGAAAATATAGCAGGTTTTAACTCTAATCTTGACATTCCAATTTTGAGGACAGTCTTGTGTACCACCAACAGGATATTGACAAGCACTAATAACTTAATATACAGAGATAGCTATCTTCACAGTGTTTCTAATATCACCACCTTAGGTTATTAAAGCAGAAGGGTTTTTTCAAATCAAAGTTTATTCTTAAATATTTATGGTGGCTGCTTAAATTCGGCATTTCATTCAGCTTGGGCACTGAAAACAGAGTGGTCAGTTTTACTTAGGTTTCTAGCTTATTGCTGACCAGTTACATTGTGTGTTTTTGTTCACAATGTTGCAGGCAAATGTTGAAAATGATAAAGTTGTTTTTTTAAAGATTATGGCAATACTGCCATTAGGCATAGATTTTTTAAAATTTATTTTCTATTTTAGTTATTCTCATACAAAATATTTTCTTCTCATTTAGATTTCTATTTTTCAGAATAAAACTCAACTGAATCAAAAACAATACCAAAAAAAACTACTGCACGTGTGAAACAGCAGCAGCTGGCATACACTTTTACACAGTGTTAGTATGATGCATAGGTCAGGCATTGACACTATAATGAGATTATACATATTAGGAAACATCATTTCTCTCAGGCAAATTTATCAGGCATGTTTGAGACGAACATGGAAAGATAAGGGAAGGAAAGGGGAAGAGCATGAAAAGGTACTTATTCCAACATAAGTGGCTCTAGCAGGTAGTCAAGGCAACATGTAGCCCAGGAGTCAGCTAGTTACAATATAGTCCCAGAAAAGGGTTCCATATGAAATCCTAAATGTTCCGTTCATTGTTCTATCCATCGAAAGCTTCAATATAATGCCCATCATTTAGTATCTATGATCCAATCCTACAAATACTTTCTGCTGAGTTCAGTGGAACCACTCACACATCACACTAAGGGGCCTAATTCAGAAAAGCTCTTCACTTAAATTCATCCCTATTCAAAGAAAGCATTTATGCTTTCCAGAATTGGGGCTTAAATGTTTGCAGGATTGGGCCTTACGTGCTGATTGAAGCTTCTTTACCAAAAGGATTCTACATATCCAGTTTAGTCCAGCAGGCAATAAATCCAGTGATTTCTGCTCAGGGAGGTTTAGTTTTTCCATTTTAATGATCTAAGTACTAGTGAAGTTATAGGAATCTTTTGTGTTCAAAATTATTAGACTATATGATAGAGAGACCTTTTCAAAGGGTACTCCTGGCCCATATGTATGAATGCATTAACCATACCATGCATTATTACATTTGTCCCCTAGTAGCATTGCCCCAAAGGACAGACAAAATGAAAGCTTTGGGGACTTAAGGAAGAGACAAAAACATGTGACGTTCTCTGAAATTATTTGGTACCAGAGGATGACTGGAAAAAGTAAACATGACCTCAGAGAAGAACCAGTGGCTGGAGAAGCTGATGTAGGGAAAAGGGTGCAGGATATATGTTCTAATTTCTGTGGGGAAATGGTCCCCACTTGAGCAAGCAGGAAACCCACCTCTTAGGCCCTACCAAGTGTGGACAATCAGAATTGCTTTAAATTAGGAAATAAGGGGGAAATGGCAGGAACAAGAGGGAAACTGGGTCTGAACAGAAATGAAGGTTACTTACTATATCTAGAGGTTCTTCGAGATGTGTGGTCCCCATGTGGATTCCAAACGGGTGCGCATGTGTGCCATGTGCCAGAGCCGGAACCGTTTGTTGACCTGCATGTGCATCATACATAGGCCATCTGGTGTATTCAAGGTTTTATGAGGCTGTGTGGATCGACACCTCTCCAGGTCCCTCTTACCAACACGCACGGAGTCCATAGCAGAGGGGAAGGAGGGCGGGACTGGAATCCAGGTAAGGACCACACATCTCTAAGAGCCTCCAGTTACAGCAAGTAACCTTCATTTCTTCTTCGAAGCTGGTGCCTACGTGCATTACAGGCATGGGTAGCGTGGCGAGCAGTACTCAGTGCAGAGGTCGGAGCGAGGGCTTGCCAGAAGTGAGAGTCTGCAGGACTGCATGGCCAACTGCCACATCCACTGCTACTGATGGGGCTATGGCGTAGTGAGTGGTGAAAGTGTGGGTAGAGAACTATGTTGCTGCTTTACAAATGTCCTGCCACAGAACATTGGCAAGGAGGGCGGATGTGGTCGCTTGCGCCCGTGTGGAATAAGCTGTGATGCCAGGTGGCAGAGAGACTTGAGAAAGGGACTAACAGTCCTCAATGCAGCGAGAGATCCACTTGGAGAGGTGTTGAGAGGAAAGGTGTGGCCCTGCAACGTTCTGCGATGGCAACACAAAGCTTGGGAGAGGTATAAAAGTTACGTGTAATCTGGAGGTAGAAAGCCAATGCATGACGGTCGTCGAGGGAGTGCTGGGTCTGCCATCATAGCTGCCAGCTCGCTAACCCATTGGGTGAATGTGATTGCCACAAAGAAAATTACCTTCATGGAGAGGTGAGCAAGGGAGCAACTTGCCAGTGGTTCAAAGGACAGCTTGGTGAGTCTTGAGAGGATGAAGTTCAGATTCCAGGGGGGTAGATTTTTGGACCCACGGGAAGATGTTGAGGAGACCATGGATGAAACGGGTTGAAGTAGGATGGCTAAAAACAGAGAACTCATCTACTGTCAGGAGGAAGGCACTAAGCGCCACAAGGTGGACCCAGATGAAGGAGTGGGCAAGACCTGACTGTCGAAGGTTGGGAAGGAAGTCAAAGATAGTGAAGATAGAGACTGGGTTGAAGGGGTGACGGTGATGGGCCACCCAGACCGTGAAGCGTTTCCACTTTGCCTGAAAACATGATCTAATGGATGGGCGCCTGCTATGTGAAAGGACGTTGTGTACTGGTGTTGAGCATGTATTGTCTACTCATGAGCCCAATCCAAACACCAGGCCATGAGGGGAAGCAGCTTCAAGTTGGTGTGTCAGAACCAGTCATGTTGCTGCGTGAGGAGATCTGGGACATGAGGAAGGCAAATTGGTGGATAAACCAATAGAGAAAGGAGATCAGTGAACCAGCACCGGTGAGGCCAGAAGGAAACAATGAGGATGAGAACTGCATGGTCTCGGCGTATTTTGTGGAGGATCTGTGGAAGGAGTGATATGGGTGAGAAGGCATATCAGAGGTTGGGTGACCAAGAGACAAGAAATGCATTCCCCTGAGAGCCTCGTCCGAGAATGCCACTGGAGCAGAAACAGGGGAGCTTGTAGCTGGCAGGGGTTGCAAAGAGGTCCCAGCATGGCATGGCCAACTTGTGGTAAACAGATCAGAGAGTGGAGTCACGGAGCTCCCGCTTGTAGTTGTTGTGGAAGGAGTGTCCACGAGCATCCGCAAGGTATTGTCATGCCCAGGAGATGGACTGTGTGAACAGTTGTGTCATGCCTGAGGCAACAGTTCCACAGATTAATGGCTTCCAAACAAAGGGAAGGGGACTGGGCTCCACCGTTTATATAGATGATGGCCGTCACACTGTCTGAGAGGAGTTGCACATGATGGGATCAGACGAAGGGTAGGAATACCTGACAAGCGAGGTGGTCTGCTCATAATTCCAGGATGTTGATGTGCATCCTGGCCTTTCTAGGCCTTAGTCCTATCCTGCCCATAGTCCTTGGGCAGCGTGGCCCTCCAGATGAGCGCCCCAGCCTACAAGCCAAGGCTCTATAGTGAGGGTGGTACTGGGCATGGGAGGGCTGATGGGAGTGCCAGCCATGAGCTTGGCTGGGTCACACCACCATACGAGGGAAGTCAAGACTGAGGTGGAGAGAAGTACCCTTTTGTGGAGGTGGTGTACTTGCGGGTCGTAAACGGTACAAAGCCACAGTTGGAGCCATCGCATATGCAGGTCTGCATGCGGGATGACAGAGGTGCAAGCTGTCATATGGCCCAGGAGGAAGAGGCACTGCTGGAGACACGTGTGGGGGTGACAGCGGCAGAGTTGTGCAATGAGGGAAGTGAGGACTACAAAGTGGTCCGACAGCAGAAAGGCTCGTGCTGCAGGGGAGTTTAGCTGAGCTCCTATGGAAGTGAGCTCATGGGTAGGTACAAGGTCTGATTTGTCCTTGTTGACGCAAATACCCAGGCTCACAAGGAGGTTTCATAGGGTGCAGATGGTGGTCAAGAGGCTCCCCCAGGTCGATGCAACTAGTAGCCAGTTGTCCAGATATGGGAACAACAAGTGGCCGAAACGTCTCATATAAGCTGCCACTACCGTGAAGACCTTTGTGAAGACACATGGAGCAGTGGCTATTCTGAATGGTTGAACTCAGAACCAATAGTGTGAGTGGCCTACCATGAAGCAAAGGAATTTGCAAAGAGTGGGATGTATGTCTTCATGAAAATAGGCATCTTTCATATCAAGAGCCGTGAACCAGGCTCCAGGGAAGAAGCAGAGGACAATCTGGGAAAGGGTGACCATGCAGAATCGGAACTTGTGACTAAAGCGGTTTAGAGCCTGGAGGTCTCAAATGAAGTGAAGGCTGCCCCCTTTCTTCAGTATGAGGAACTAGGGGGAGTAAAAACCATGCCATGATATTGATGCGGAACATGTTCTGTTGCGCCCTTCCAGAGGAGGGTTTTTGATTCCTCTCAGAGGAGATTGTGTTGTGATGGGTTTCCCATTGCCCTATGGGGGGAGGTGATGAGGGGGAAAGGAAAAAAATTCTATGAAGTAGTATGATGTCCAACGCCCAGAGTTCAGTAGTAATCTTGCTCCAGTTGAAGGTGAATTAAGCAAGACAGCCCCCAAAGATATCCGGAGGTAAGAGAAGAGAGTGGTTCATGGATCTTGAGGGAGGAGTCAAAATGGGTGTTTGGACAGGCATTGCAGGGAAAAAAGAAGAAGTGGATGAGGTAGTAGCAGCAGGGTATTGTGGCCATTGTGAGCATTGATGTCGACGTGGTTGATCCTGCTAGTGTGGAGGGTAAGGTTGGTAGGCAGGGCGGCGGGCATGGCACCAAGGGCAGAAAGAGGACCTGTCCAGTACTGGAGACGAGTTTGGGCTGCTGTGTAAAGGCCCAAGGACCACAGAGTGGCGGGAGAGTCCTTAAGCAAGTGTAGTCTCTCATCAGTTTTATCACTAAAGAATTTTTGGTTATCAAAAGGGAGGCCCTCAAGCATGTTGTGGACCTCCTTTGGGAGCCCCAAGATCTGTAATCAAGAGTCCTTGTGTAGTACCACCCTGAAGGCCAAGGAGCGGGATGCTGTGTCTGCAATGTCTACGAGACTTTGGCAACCAACTTGCCTTCCTCAACCAGAGATTGAAACTCGGCCTGTTTATCCTCCGGGAAAGAGGCCTGAAACTCAGCCAGTTTGGTGTATATGTTTGGAAGTCATATTTCGCCAGTGTAGCCTGGGAACTGGCTATGCAGAATTGAAGGCCCACCGAGGTGTAGACCTTATGGCCAATCAGGTCAAGTTTCTTGGCTGCTCAATCTGGAGTGGTGGACTTGAAATGCTGTTGTCTAGCATGCTCTGTTGATGCCTGGACCACTAACGAATTGGTGGTGGGTGTGTAAACAGAAAGTCTGTATCTTCTGCAGGGACAAAGTATCTGCATTCCACCCTTTTAGGTGTAGGCGCACATGATGCAGGGCATACCAGACTGCCCAAGCTGGCTGAAGAAGTGCACTGTGAATGAGAAAAGTGGTACACAAGGGTTCCATCGACTGTAGGATGTCCAGGAACTCATCCTGGGGGTCCTTTACGTCTTCCACCAGTAGGTTAAGATCCTTCGCCATGTGCCAGAACAGATCTTTTTATTGACCATGGTCGTCAGGGGGAGAAAGGGACGGCGGGATAAGTGCCTTGTCCAGGGAGGAAGGTGCTTCCGTGGGGACTGATGGTTCCATCGGTTCCGTTGGTGCAGTAATTTGGGGTTCCTCATAAACTGAGGGAGGAACTGTATAAACCGGGGAAGGGCAGTGATGAGGCGGTGGCAGCGTCTCGTGGCCACGGCATGGGTCCCAATGGTGCCAGTAGGTCCAAGCATATGGATCCACCAGAGCCAGTGGACCACGATGGTTCTGGAACCATGCATCGGTGGGAGGTCCATACGCTGGTGCATAGGGCAGGCGTCACTGTTCTGGACTGTTGGATCGTGCCGGTGAAAGGCGGGCTCATGTTCTGAAGACCACTCTGAGTCAGAAGGTTGGTCTGGAAATGGCAGTGCTGTTGGGATGGCTGGAGCTGGTGCGGAGCAGCTCTACAAAGACGTGCTTGCTTTCTGCTCCGACAGTGCAAAGATGAGCAGTTTGGGGCAGTGGCTTAACTGGAGCGGTTCATCTGCCGGTGATGGAGGACATATGGTTCCTGGCGATCTGGGATGCAGTGGGGAACCAGCATACAGAAGAAGCAGCTCAGCCATAGATGTCAGTGGAGGTAGGTGGCCTGGTGTGCATGGCACCAGGTGTGGAATTCCCGATGGCCCTGGTGGCGTGGACAGAGCCAGGGTGGAGGATGCCACTCTAGATGCAGCTGGCGAAGCACTCACTAGTAGTGAGGCTGAATGCTTCGGTGGATCTGCTGGCATGCCACGAGTGCACACGCGGGCGCATTGCTTCCTCCGGGAGAGCTTTGCAGAGTTGGAACTCCCTAGCCTCATGAGTCAGTGGTGGGAAGGAGCGACAGTTGGAGCAGCGGGCGACGAAGTGGGCTTCACCCAAGCAATAAAGACAACACCGGTGTTCGTCGCTCACGGAGAAGGAGCATGGATACAATGCACAGCTTTTAAAGCCGGCTTGCCAGGGCATAGGGTCTCTGAGCAGGTGGGATTACCCCGCACGGGGTAAACAGACAACTACTAAATTCCTAACTGCTAACCACTAAAATTAGGCTTAATTGTGTAAAGAACTTTATACAATAATGCTAAGAAGGCTACTAATACAGAGATAGGAAGAGGGTTCTGACTCTGGCCATACGGCGGTAAAAGGGAACAGGAGAGGTGTCGACTTGCGCAGCCTCATAAGACCTTGGACGCACCACATGGCCGATGCACGATGAACATGCGGGTCAATGGACACTGCTACAAACAGTTCCGGCTCCAGCACATGGCATGCATGCACATTCATGTTTGGAATCCACATAGGGACCAGCACTCAGAGAAGAACCTCTCTTCCCCTGCAGCAGGGATTTGAATTCTATTGATGAAATCTCCCTAAGCAAAAGACCAAATTTGTTACACCAGAGAACATCTATAAAGATTCCAGCATCTGCACTGGCATAACTGAGATCAGAATTTGGTCCTATGCTTGCATGTTCCTTCCAGTTCAGCTATAAAACTCAATAGCGAGGCCAAAATTAGACCAAGAACAAACTGAAAACTGCTCCAGCCACCAAAGCTGTTAAAACCGTAAAGCAACATTCTCCTTCTGAACAAGATTTTTTTTTTTTTGGGAGTGAGCCAAATTCTGCCGTCATATATTTAAATCACCATGTATATGTTGTGGAAAGTTGGGGTGTAATTTATAAATATGAACAACTAGTCTCAATTATACAAATTATGATTCAAGCCAATTCTCCCTTGTGAAAAGCCATACAAATCAAAATCCATTGTGGCGAAGCAAGGTGGGGATTTGTACTGCAAAAAACTGGGAGCAGAGTTTGAAACAAAACAGAAGGCTTAAAAGACTCAGCCCTGCTGCCAGTGAAATCAAACCAACGTCTCACAGCATAGATATTTAATAATATTTTCTGATTTAGTTTTAAACATGTTATGGCCACATTTTCAAAGACGGCCTCCAAAATTGTGTCCATAAGTTTTGCAAGTGCTGAATAATATGCAAATACAACTCGTACTGGGTACATTGATCTCTTATAACATAATTTGTGCACACGTGAGATTTCCTGAAACCTGTGGGTTCCATTTTGGAAGCCAGTTGGGAAACCAGGTGAAAGTTTGACCCACAATGATTCAGTTGATCTTATATTCACTTCCATTGAGCATCTATTACTGCGTTATTATTTGCAAAGTAATAGTTTCCAAACAAAAAATAATACATTAAAAACTATACACACCTGTAGTATTTTAACTGTAAAGAACTCCCCGCAAGCAATGTATTTGTGTTTGCGGACCATCTGCAAGTCATTTTAGTTAAGTACCCATCAGTTTCACATGTGATATTGATATTGACATCTATTTAAAACACATTGAAAATATTAATACAAATAAAGACAAAACACTTAAGGAAACAAAACTATGCATTACAAATCACTGTGACCTGCAAAAAACCTTCTTAGAATCATAAACTGAAATGTTCTGACTTGAAAATATCAAGCTTACTGAAGTTTATGAAAAAAATTGAAATAATCTGAAACCTTACCTACTACATATAATTCAGCATATCGATGGTGACATTCCTTGTTTTGATTACAACAGTATAATGCATTATAGAAGAATTTTCCTCTAGGTTTTGTTGCATTCAAGTTGAAAAGGGTAACTTTGCTAACATGATCATTCACAAGTGTATACTGACTTTCTGGGATTTCTTCTGCTAAATTCAGCCACCAAACAATCTTCTTAGACAAAATCATCTTGTTTTTGTCATTATAGATGCAATGAAAGGAAACATTAGAACCAACTCTCGTCAGTATCTTAGGAGGGAAGTATATGACATCTGTTACAGGTAAAGAAAAAAAAAGAATTTTTAAGAATATGAAACTTCACAGAAAAAGGTAGCTTTACAAAACTAAGACCATCAGAAGTGCTTATTGGTATCAAAATCTTGCTCTCCTAAACATCTCTTGCAATTGAATGAGTGTTGCATGGGCACAGACAGCAGCAGAAGAGACACCATAACTTATTATTTTATAATTATTTATATCTATGTGAACATTTGTATCTCCATGGACATTCACCTTTAATAGCCTTAATCATGATGGAATAAAATGAATGGGAGGTCACATAGCATACTGTACAATCTTATACTTGTACACAATGGAATACATTTTCAGGAGAGTGCGCCTCTGCTGCATACACAAAATATGCGGTTGTACAAGTGAATGGGTAACTGTGTTGGCAAGTGAAAAGGAAACAATGAGAAACTGCAAGTTGCATGAAGAATTAGACATTATACTTCAGTGTGCTGCTTTGAAAACATAAAGCCTCTTTCAACAGGCGTTCTTGTAAAGATTAGAAAAACAGTAATAATTTCAGTGCTATGGCAGGTGTTTGCTATATAGAACAGACCCATCTATAGGGCACTTGTCATGCAAAACACATACAAAATGTATTGTGCAATCAGACACCACAAAGGTGCCCGTGCTCTCAGTTAAAAATGCATATATTGTGGTGAGAAGATTCAGATTTTAAAGTTTATTTGGAAAAATCCATCCACTCAATTATTTGGACCTAAGCAAAGAGCATATAATAGGCTGAAGGCATGCATCAACTGAACAATTCTCCTTAGTATCTCAAGGAATAACTACATTCATAAGGGACCAAGATGCTCCCAAAATACAGTCTGTCAAACAGTAGCACAAAGCACTCTCTCTTGGTCATCAGCATAAACTTTCTGATTAAATACAGATCAGAACATAATGCTAATCTGCTGTATAAAAATATAACTGCCTGATTTCAGCATTTTGTACTCCCAGTGTTAAGATGCTTGCTTGAATGCAAAGCAGCCTCTTTGTTGCTACCAACTGTCCTGCTGGTTTTACTATTCTTCCATTGGTTAATGCTAACATTAGCCATTGGGAGACTAGGCCAATTTGAGATCCCTGCAGTGAAGAAATTACTCTCTCTGATGTTGTCATCATGCTTATCACAACATGATTTTTGGCCAGTGAAATGTGTTTAATATAATTAATATCCTACAACAGAATGTTAAATAGAGACAGAGAGAAATTATTTACTGCATCTCAGTGTTTTCCATGAACTGTACCTATTTGTATTTTATATATGCATACAACCTTATACATCCCAGAGGTACAGAGTAAGCATGTATTTATATGGGCCAAAATTTCCAAATGTGAGTGCCTAAAGTTAGCTACCTAATTTCATATTTAGGCACCTAAGTAACTGACCTGATAATCAAAAGGTGCCAACTCTCTTTGAAGACCCATCTCTAAAAAAATCAGACTAAGTTATTTAGGTGCTTAATTTGAGGCACCCATGTTAGAACACTTTGACCAGGGTGCATGCTTGTGTAAAGCACACTAATGAGCCCACTCCTCTGCCTCCTTGTTGGCCTGGGCTACCTAGATCGCCTTAATTCAACTCTGTTGGGCCCGCTCCTCTGCCTCTTTGATGGCTTTCTTCTCTTGCGTTCTGAGTTCTGCCACCTGCATCTGGTGCACATGTGCCTCCTTGGCTTCACAGATCTGCAACTTGGTCAGCTCTGCCTAAGCAGCCACCTCTTGCAGGGAAGTAAGGTCTGTCTGGTTTCCCAATCCTGGGTCATCTTCTTCCTCCTGCTCAAAATACCTCACGAGTGAGGTTTTCAGATCCTACTTCGATTTCCCCTTGTGGGATAAACCATACTTCTAACATAAGCTCCCAAGATACAATGGATAAAAAGTATCCAAGGACTCTAATCAGCTCATTTTCCCCTTTCTTTGTTTTATTTCCCTTAACTCAAAATAAACAGAAGAAAATATTAAACTGCAAGCTTGTACTTTGCTCCCTTGCTTTTGAGTCCATTACAATCTGTTATTGCAAGTGTTCAGAGTGTGAACCTCTGTTCACTGATATTGGGGTGCAATTCCTAATGACTATGTCCCTGTAATGTTCTTTGGATCACTCAGACCAATAAGGGGTTGTCACCCCTTGCCTTGTAACTTTAGGTGTCTTCACACTATGCTGCTATGGGTCAGCGCTCCGACACCAGTAGCCAGCCTACAAAAATTAGGTCCCAACCTGGCTTCCACCAGCCTACTTAATTCTTCTAAGGTGATCTCAACAATCCCTTCTGGTCCCGAGTCCCCCTCAGATCCATCTCCCGGAGTTCTTAACTACCAGACACTCAGACTTTTCCCCTCTGGTTCATCACCCCCCAAGGTGGGAAGCCTGCCCCCAATTATCAGTTCACTTTGGCACATACACTCCACACTGTTTGCACAACAAAGACCTGCTTGAGGTGAAAACAAACAAAAAGTTTATTAAATTGAAAAATCAGATTCAAAGATAAAATAGTGAGAAAAACAAACACATTCATGTTACACAGAAAAAAAAACAAACAAACAAAGACGCAATCTCAGGCTTTACATTTTTATATTAGCTGAATGCCCTTTTCAAAGGCCTTGTCTACACTAGCACTTATGATGGCAAAACTTTTGTCGCTCAGCGGTGTGAAAAAGACATCCCCCAAGCAACAAGTTTTGCCAGCATAAGCACTAGTGTGGACAGTGCTATGTCATTGGGAGACGCTCTCCCACCGCCACAGCTACCACCACTAGTTTAGGGGGCTTTATGATGTTAACGAGAGATCTGTCCCTTCGACGTAACGTGGCCACACAAGCGCTTATACTGGCAAAACTTATGTCCTCCTGGGAGTATTTTTTTCACATCCCTTAGCGACAAAAATTTTGCCGGCATAAACACTAGCGTAGACGAGGCCTTACTTGTATATTTATGTAATTACTAGGAGGATAACTTTAGCAAAACAAGTTGAAATATCTCCTCTTAAAATAAGGGAAGAACATGGAAAACGCAATGCAAGAAAATTGGCAGCATCCCTAGACTGACCAGAAACAGGACAACTTCCAATATAAGTGAGCGATCAAGATGAATGGATAATGACTTGCCAAATAAGTTCTCTCTCTTGCTGTAAACTTTGACAGTAGAACACAAGAGGCATTAAGCTATATTATTTCAGTGGACCCCCTTAACTCAACCCATCTCACTGGCTTCAGAGGAGCCATTATCATACAATATGTCAGGAATCTGTGCTTTCATAATTCAAGTTACTCGCTTAACTGATGTGTGTAATAAACTTTGGAATTCTGAATTTTACATAGAAGTCTGTGCCAGCTCTGAAACTGATTTACTACTTATACCATCTGCTAAAAAAGGGAATTTAAACAGCATTACTTAAACTTAGTAAAGGCTCCTCACTGAAGAATGGGAGGCTCCTCTGCATATTCTGTTTTGCGTTGGCATAATGACTATGAAACTTTTAGGTATAGCCAAATTTTGGTGCATTATTTATAGCATTTACTGTGCATTTTTACCCAAATGTGCTATAAGATTTTGTAACAGAAAGCATACATATACTTTACCCATTTACAATACATATTAAATAATATATGCACACATTTATTTCCACAAAACAAAATATGCCAGAAAATCTATTCCAGTCCTAATAATGGCTATTTAAATTATTGTATAAGACATACCTTCTGCATTTAAATTATAAGGTGTGCTCCAATCACTCCAGAATCCTGGACCATGAAGACTCTTGCACCGTACTTGAACCAAACATGAAGAACCAACCAGCATATTGCCTATGATGAGGGAGGTTTCTGTGACAATCTCAATCACCTGTTAAATTACACCAGAAGCATTAACATTATTAGTTTGTACCACTTCAGAAAAATGAGAGCAATCAAAAGAAAAAAGATGTTTATTTTGAGGTTTAGTGGGACTGCTTGAAACTTTATATCTAAATAAATGACACAAGTTTACATACATCAGCAGAAAACAGCTACATTATTTTGTTGTGTGCTGTTAAATAGCTGCTGCTTTTCGCCGCAGAGTTAGTTGCATTGTGGCAGTGGGAGAAGTGATTCATTAATAGTACTTTATACTGCAAACACACAGAAATCCTAGCTCCACTGACACCCATGAGAGCTTTGTGATTCACTTTAATGGGGCCAGGATTTACCTCTTGACAGGGGTTAGTGGTTCTGTAGATGAAACCCATCCTATGAGGGGGGTGGGTGGGTCTTTTTCCCTTTCTAGTGGTTGCTCCATATAAGACATTTATGACTTTTACTGCTTCCAGCTAAGCAATGTAGTCCTTTGGCTCATTCAGCAGAGGCTAATGATTTCAGTGCGGTAGGTCCTGAGTATAAAGCCTGCTGTTGATCCAAGCAGATCTGGCAAAATGACCACTAGCTGGATTCTGAGATGGATTCTTTCCTCAACCTGAGTAGCCCACTGCCACTGTGGAATCCAGACAGACAGTTGCAGCAGTCTCTGCTTAAAGACCGAATTAGAATTACTTCATCTTCAATATAACAAAAAAATAATAGAACAAGTACGCTCACCTGCCAGGCATTTTGAGTAGCATTCCCAGAAAACTTCACTTCATACTGAAGCGGATATGGTGTCAATACTGGGTTGGACCAACAGATCTTTAATTGTCCTCTGTCAATCATTTGTATTCGCAGGTTCAATGGAGGTTCAGGCTTTACTGCAAAAATATTAAAACCAAACTTCTATTTTATCTGTTACAGTTACTGTCAGGACTGCTGGCCAAGATGTTTTTACTCACCACTATTCAGTCAGTCACCTCTCTCTCTTTTAAGTCTCTTCCTTAAGCGTTATGTTTTTAAAAGTTGCTTTACCATGATTTAAAGATGTTTACAGCAAATAATATAAGCCTACATTACTCTTAAAACTGAATAGCAAGCAATATATTTTAGCAAAAATGGTTAACTGTTGGACGTTGTTGGTCGAGTTGGCTCATTTTTCAGCTTCTTGCTATCCAGGGTCCCGATTCTCAAAGCAATTGAACACAGGCATAAATGTTTTGCTGAATGGGAACCTGCTCCTAAAGTTGCCCCGTCCATTCTACTACGATTGCTAGGATTATGGCTATGAAAGGTGGCTGCAGAGGAGGGCTGAAATGAGGTGAAGGAAAATGTGGGTTTTGCAGGGCTCTAACAGTGATAAAGAGGATATTCTAGAAGAGGGAAAGGGATGCCCACTTATGAATAATCATCATGCTGGGTAAAAGCCAAGAAACTTGGATTCTACTTTTACCGGATACTGAGTGATTTATTTATTGCTGTGCAATGATGTGGTTGGCCTGTCTTTTCGAGCACATTTATAGAGAAAACACTGAGGTTGTCTCACTCAGAATAAACACTTTTAATAAACGGTATTTTTCAGTTTAGAGCAAACAGCCAACCATGTGTCTGTAACCTGGAATGTAACTTACCTGGAAGGAACTCTGAGTTTTGTAGTCAATGCTTCAGAAGGCCATATTAAAGGCAATATTGCATTTTGCAATTCGAGCTGCATGACAGACCCCCTGAGCCTATGTGGAGCCTCCTTGACCTTAACGGAGCACTGGTCAAATAAATACAGGAGTCCCCGTGTGCATCAGATTACAGACATGGGTCCTTAAATACAAGAGGGTCATTTTCTGATCTCTTTACGCTACAAGTCGTCTCACTGAAATCAATGGGAGTACTCAAGGCGTAAGGTACTACTCAGATAGTGAAAGTTTACCCGTATCTAGCCCAAAGCTATCAATATTTGAGTCAGTGTAAACTAAATAGTTAGGGCCAAATCTCACAGTCTGTGGCAACCCTAACTCAGTCCACACTTTGACTAGCTTCAGTGGAGATAGGCAAGATTGAAGTATTCAGGATGTGGTCCATTGCTTTTGAAAACTTTATTCTGTAATTTTTATGACAATTTATTTATGTTAGTACAGAAATACTCTTTTAAAAAGAGTGAATCTTAGCTCTATTGTAATCTAAGTGGTTGCATGGGTCGACAATATTTTCTCATTTTGTTGCCATGTATTCTGTTGCTATGGCTTATGTGCACAAAGCAAACAACTCTCTTAGCTAATATTCATCTTTTTATTTTAAAACAAATTATTCCTTTTATCAAGATCACTAATAGCAGAACATATTAAAAATTATACATTTAAAAATGCATCTGATCTTACTTATTGTTTAGAACATATTACATGAATTATATCTGTGGTCATTTTTAATACTGGCAGATGCAGCTGTCAGACTTAACTTGATCCTGTGATGTAATTAAAATGAAATCAACAGGTAATTATCAATATAATCTACAAAAATATTAATTTCATTTGCAACAAAGATGAAATGATCATCCAAAAGGTTTTTAATTCTTCTTTCCGAAAAGTAACATTAAGAAGACTTAGCAAACATTTTTTCATTATAGCAAAAAAAAAAGTCCCTGCTATTCAGAAAATGACTATATATTTATCAACTATTAATTATGCAGACTGGATGGCAACAAAACACTAAATGTATCTGTCATCTGATTTCACCAAGCTGATGAAATGGCAGAGGTAGATCTTCCACTTTTAAAAACGCTGAAATTGTACCTTTAATGAAGGAAGTGTCAAAATGAGAATGAGTGTACGTGCAAATGCTGCTGATGGGAATTTGCAGGTTTATTTTTTTTAAGCAGATAGCAAAAAAAAAGCTTATTTCCTTTTACAAATTAGATAATTATGAGCCAGATTATTGTTCTCCACATGCTGATCTACCTTCCTGCATTCAAAGTGAATGCCCAGATGCCTCCAAGTCATTGTTCCTCTCTTTGCCTAGATTTGAACTGAAAAAGGACAGACTAGGAAGACTGGAGGCAGGATACATATCACCTGCAGAAGTTACCCTGAAAAATTAATATAGCTGCAGCTGAAGTCCTTGCAAAAACTGACTAGTAACAAAATAAGGATTTCCTGTTTCTTTCTATAACAAAGGTGAACAAGAAATTGAAACTTACCAATATTTATAGGTTTGACTGACATTAAAGGTGACTGAAGAAGTGTTGCACCATTTATGATGTTTAGCCACGTAATATAAGTGTAGTTGAGTTTCAGTGAAGGTATGTGACATTCATACATGTCATACCCATTGCAGTCACAGTGAGTAACCATTAAATTGCCTTTTAGAGACTCTGTAGACATGTCTTCCAATGACAACTCTGATCTATATTGAAAAAATAGATCAGTATTTAAAAAGCATCATGTCCTGGACAATCTTCTGCATATTTTATTAGATTCATGCCTTTGGATAAAATTATATTAAACAGTAGAAACAGTACTGAAAAAAGCAAAGCACAAGAGACAGATCAGTCTGTGTGCATTTTGTACAGCTGTACCTTTGGGGGTTGGAGGAGTGAGGTGGGGAGGGGAGCCTAATGAAAGATATTACTGAGGCCTGATCCGAAAACATCAATATTTCCAGACTGAATAAGACCATTTAGTCCAGCATCCTGTCTCTGACAGTGGCCAGAACCAGCTGCATCAGAAGAAGGTTCAAGAAACCCTCCATTTGGCAGATGTGGGATAATCTGTCACTCATGAAGGTCTTATCCCAGTCCCTAATAGTCAGAGGTTAACGAAACCATGAAACATGAGTGTTTATATCCCTTCCAAAATGTATCATTCCGTGTTATAACACCTGAATAATAATAATAATTATTATATATAATAATATCCTGAAGTTCTTATTCAGCCAAAACCAGAATTTTGTGCACACAACAAGCTGCAGGATTTGGTCCACGTTTAGGATATGTTTCTAAATTACTTATCAATGACACAAGATTATAACTGATAAATATAGTATATACACACAGCAGAAAGAATGTGCTTTAAACAGCTAACTTTTTGTGATTATTTCCAAGCTGATGAAGCTTTGTTTACTTTGAAGACACAGCATGTTTATTTCTTAGATAGCTTGACTTTTTTCTTAGTAGAGCAAATCTCATTTAATCCCAGGCTTTACTAGTACTATTACTTTGGACTGGCTCATGGAAAGTATTTAGTAACTAACTCTTTAAGATTCTGTTTTGTTTCTTTCTAAACTGATGTAAAGCCCAAGAGAGTACTTCTGGCTGAGCTCTCTAGATTTGTTTTCGTGCATTTTTCATATGTTGGAATAATTCCCTTTGCAGATTAGCATACACACAGGGATAGTTTTATTACAAAAAATCTTTGCAAAAATATATGGCTTAATAAAACCTTCCAAAATTTTAAATGGAACTACTAACAAATAAAGAGGTTCATTTAACAAAAATAGTTGGATCAAATTTTCCAATGATGGAAGAATACATTTATGTTTTCAGGTGTTTTTTTTAAAAGGGAAACTGATATAATATTTAGGGTATATAAGCTGTGCAATTTATTACTGTTGATATGAAGTCTTTTGCAGCATGCAAATGGAGATGTATGCTGTCACACTGCAATTTAGGTCAAAACTCATTCACTTCTTTCTAGTAAATGATTCAGACAGGCATTATATCACTTCTAAAGCATGTGCTCATTTTATTGCATACATACCTGAATGCACTGAAATTGTGTTCTACTTGGGGCTTGTCTACATTGTGGGG
The DNA here is from genome assembly GCF_026122565.2 of Emydura macquarii macquarii. Classification (NCBI taxonomy): domain Eukaryota; kingdom Metazoa; phylum Chordata; order Testudines; family Chelidae; genus Emydura; species Emydura macquarii. The sequence continues at coordinate 11,220,573 of NW_027133643.1, read as the reverse complement.
TAATGCGTTCTCTGGGGTTGTGGTTTCTAAAGCGCACTAACATGTTCCACATTAACTCATCTGGGTAGCCTTGCTTGTGCACTTTAACATAGTGCGTCTGAAACAGTACTATATTAAAGTGCACTAGGGAACCATTAGTGCACATCAGCTGGGTCTACACAGATCAACATGTAGTGTGCTTTAGAAATCATACCCATGTAGTGCACATTACCCCACCTTACACACAAACCCTTAGGTTGTAAGATCTTTAGTTCAGGGACTCTTGTGGTTGTTGCTCTGTGCTTGTACAGTGCCTAGTCCAATGGGGTTCTGGTCCACAAGCAGGGCTCCACGTGGGCACTATGATTATATTAATAATAAAATGGGTCTATATAGCAACATATGCATTAACCTCACACTATGGCTATTTTCAGGGTGCTATTCTAGCTTGTAAGGTCATTGAAGCATCTGCCCCAAAGCACCTGCAGTCTTGAGTCCAGGGTCTGGTGAGTTTAGTAATTTATGACTATCCTGCATGCGCGTGCGCTCTCTCGCTCTCTCTCCACATGGACAGTGCTAAAATGTTCTTTTCAAAAGTTCTGAGGGTTTGGGACACAACAGTTAGTTGTGCAATCTTTTAGCTGGAGATATTTTCCGATCTGTACATCTGACAAGATATATTGCTGCTATGTTATTTGCAATATTTTCCCCCCATTTTGGTCTCGATTCACCTTTTATAACTTGTTAAAGTTTTTCTTTTATTTTAAAGTTCTGTTTGTCATCTACTATCATCACTCACATGTCACAGTTACTCTCCAAAGCCATAAATCAATCCAGGACAACGAATTTGTAACAATGCATATTTAAACTTCAGGTCCGATACTTATTGTTAATAGGAAATGATTGTATAACTCCTGGTTTTTTTAGTGTTAACGTTTTGAAAAATGAAATCAAAACTTCTTTTATAGAAACAGCAAATTATAACATATATTACCAATTCAATTTACAAACATAGCACACCTGGTTACCTTAGCCATTTTTGTCAATGAAATTTACTAAGGCTGAGATTTAGGAATAATTCTATAGTTTAATGCAAATACTGTTTCTAATTTTAATGTCACATAAAGGGTAGGATACAAACACCTGATCCAAAGAGCATTAATTTCATGGGTCTCTTTTCATTGACTTCATTAGGACTTAGTCCAAACTCCATTAAGGTCATCTCTGATATGAGGTAAAATTAAACGAAAGAATTTCCTGGATAGTAGTTGAACCCTTTTGGGATTTACAAGTAAGCCTATACCTTGCCCTCCAATGGAGGTGGACCAAAACTGATACATTGAATGCAGTCCCCTTAGAATTCCATGCTAATTCAGATCTGAATCCCTTGATCTGAATCATCCCTATGGTTGTGAATCAAATCCCCAAACAGGTTGGACCTAGTTTCCAGTTCTGGCTTCAATGCAGCTGCTATCTCACAATATAGCTGAAAACACATGATGTCCGTGATTTTTCAGCTCATCTGATCTCACAAGGTTTCTATTTCAAACCAAAAAATGGTGGAAGCAGTTTCAGACTTCCAAATCATTAAACCCAAACCCTAACGTTGATTGGTTTCCAACCCAAATTCTGCATGTAGGTTTAAGCCTATATCTCAACACCACATTGCTAGCTCAACTATAGCTACAGGTATGAATTACTGCTATGCCATTCTTGTTATGTAGGTGATGACATCATCATGAGAAATAATGTTAATGCTTCTTATAAAGCTTCAAGGTTTTGTTTATTCTGTGCAGTTTGTCCTAAGTGTGCCTTCACTCTTGGAGAAGTGGAATTGTTTGGAGGAGCAATTTCCTCCACCTTCTAAATTGCTAGTTTCACATCTTTATAGTTGCAAATTGATGCATATAAACTGCACCAGAAGAGCAGTGGATGATATGTTCTATATTCAGGACAGACCTATACTTAAAAGAGCATTTCTTTGGCAGTAACTTTTTCATTTGTTTTCTAGACTAAGTTATAGTGTATCATAGGAGTACAACAGTATACAGCACAGCACAGCACAGGCTCCTGTTCTTTTCCACTTATGATTTAAACTGCTGATATATTATTAATCAATAGTAAGATGTCCCCATGTCTCATCCCCCTGCCTCTCCAGGTAAGATTCACTGATCTCTTGGGGAAACTGAGCTGTGTTCCAGGATGTCTAGTGTGCTGTGGGCCCAATGACCAATAATATCCAAGGATCCAAATGTTAAGAGGTGGAGGGAACTTCCTTGCATGTAACCAGGCTGATGTGACCTAAGCAATAAAATAGCAAAACTGAAGACAAGAACCACTGCACTTTGGGGTGAGATGTAGGAGGAATGAGTGAATGGGTGCAGGGATGTTCTTTAATAGGAGCCAAAACCCCAAGTGGGCACATGCACCATCTGAATCTCAACACAATTTACCCAGAGCTTGAACCTCACGATCAAAAAGCTTTCCCAAGACTACAGAGCTTGCAGATGTTGCTGAGCCAGTCCTTAATGAGAGTGACCCAAATGACAGCTGGAGAACATGGAAGAAGTCCAAAGTCCTTTGGCAGGTTGCCACAGATGGAATTGCATGAGCAACCCATCATCTCCAGACAGGCTGGCTTAAGAAGGATTCAGTCATAGAATAAACATAGTCCCAGTATTTGATAGCCATTTTAGAGGCGCTCATGCATATGAAGCATGAAGGCAATGTATTTTTTCTGTCATTTAGTGGAAAATGGAAGAGCAATCTGGGTAAAACTTGGTGCAAAACAATGGATTGGAAATTTGAACTTTACATCTAATTTATAGTCCACTAAAAGTAGATCACAAGACTCAGTGCAACAGAAAGGGGTCAAAATTCACACAACAAAGGTCAAATTCAAACAGTACAATGAAGTCAACAGGCTTACATGAGTGAGGAATATGTATCTATATCTTTAGGTAACAAAATTCAAGTGATACAGGTTACTGAAAGATAGAGTGGATGGGAATCTGGGAAGAAGCATTAATAGGGAAAGTTTTCAGTCAATGATCAGGATTTAGCTGCAAAGTCCTAGTTCACATGACAATGAAAGTGCTCCCACACTACATTTATTTTCAGTTAAAATTATAAGCCTTTGTGGGTTTACAACAATCCTAGGATAACCATAACTGGAATCTAGGCTGTTCACTTGCTAATGGAAAACAGTATTGTTAATTTCCATTTTCCTCTAACAAAATTCTGACATGTGGCTGGTGAGACGAAAGCCGCTGGAAGACAACGGGAGCTAGGAAGCAAAGGAAGGTAGGATTCTCCCTCCTTAACTTACAGGTATTCTACAAGGAAGAGCCTGTAATGTGAGGAAAACTACACATCTCCAACACCACTAGTAGCTCTTTCTCTGCCCGCATCTCTGGGGGCTCTGGCCAACCTTCCAACAATTGACCCGGAAGGCTTCTACCCAGGGTGACTTGTTGGGAATGCAGCCTGCATGTCACTGCTGAAGAAAGTGAGGCAGGGGAGACCACCTAGTGTGAGAGGTGCCTATTGGTGGAGTCCTGAAGAAAGCAGGTAAGAGAGCTGCAGGAGGAGGTAGCTCATTTGCATAGCATCGCGAGCACAAGGACTTCATTGACAGGATGAGCATGGAGATGTCTGGAAAGGAGGTTACTAGCCAGCTACAGAAGACTATAGGGGCTTCAGAAGTGGAAGGAGAACTGGTGGCTCTGTGGGGAGGAGACTGGCTGTTGGCCATCTTGGGCAGTAGAATGTATTCCATCCCCCCTCCCTGTCCACTGAGATGAAGAACTGATATTCTATACTGGCAACAGGCGGGGAGGAACAGACTCCAATGGCTGAAGAAGGGGAGCCACCTGCCCCTAAGGCTGGGAGGATCATGGCAACTGCACCCAAGAGGAGACCCTGTGGTCAACAGCTCTTTTCCAAGGGGGATGGAGGCATCTATCTGCCAGCCTCACATGGTATCCTGCAAGGTGTGAGGCCTACCTGGAGTCCACATCTGAGACATGATGCAAAGGCTGAAGAAGCTCATACATCCCTCTTACCATCACCCCTTGCTGCTCATCCACATGTGTATTAAAGATACTGCTGATATGATCGAGGTCAGACCTGGCAGTGAATACAGGGCTCTGGGAAGGTGAAGGAGTCTTCAGTGTCCTCACACAAATGCGATGAGTACAGAGAATAAACAGGAAGTATTAGTCAGAAGCTAAATTATGACTTAGTTGGCATCACTAGGACGTGGTGGTATAAGTCTCATGATGAGGATATTTGTATAGGGAGGGTATAACTTGTTCAGGAAAGACAGGCTAAAGAAAAAAGGAGCTGCTGTTACATTATAAAATAAAATAAAAATGAAAGGGGGGGGGAACAGAGGTGTTGTCATGCTAAATAAAGGTCTACTACAGAACACCAAATAAAGAGGAATCTGGATGTGGATTGCTAGAACAACAGAAATATCCAAAATACAAGATCTGGTTGTAATGGGGGACTTTAATTACTCAGGTGTCTATGGGAAAAGTAACACAGCAAACAAGCTGTCCAATCAGTTATTGGAATATGCTGGGGAACAATTTCTTGTTTCAGAAGGTGAAGGATGTTTCTGAGCAAGAGGGAGGAATTGGTTGTGAATCAGAAGGCTAAAGGCAATTTGCGTGGAAGTGACCTTGAAATGATGATTTCATGATTCGAAGAAAAAGGAAAGAGTCAGAATAGTAGATTAAGAACAATGAACTTCAAAAAAAAAAAAATCAGACTTTAACAAACAGAGAACTAGTAGGAAAGGTCCCATGGGAAGAAAAATTAAAGGGAAAAAGGAGTTCAGGAGAGCTTTCAGTGTTACAAGGAGACAATATTAAAGGCACAATAGCAAACTATCCTGATGTGAAGATAGGAAAAATTGTAAGAAGCCAATATGTCTCTATCAAGGTGCTTTAATGATCTGAAAATAAAAAGGGAATCTTATAGAGAGTGGAAGCAGACAAATTCATAAAGACAAGTACAAAAGAACAACACAAGCATGTAGGGCACAAAAACAGAAAGGCTAAGGTACAAAATGAGTTATACCTAGCAAGGGACATAAAAGGCAATAAGAGGTGGTTATATAAATACTAAGGAACAAGAGAGAAAGGAAAGTACAAGCCCACTACTTAGCAGGGAAGGAGAGCTAACAACAGACGACCTCAAGAATGCCTATTTGCTACAATCTCCATTAAAAGGGTTAATTGTGACCAGATGGTTAACACAATTAATATGAACATCAAGGAAGAAGAAACACAAGACAAAATAGGGAAAGAGCAGGTTAAAAATATTTAGAGAAACAAGATGTATTCAAATCAGAAGAGCCATTCATTCTAGGAAATTAAAGGAACTAGCTGATGCAATCTCGGACCATTAGCAATCATGTTTGAGAATTCATCAAGGACAGGTGATGTCCCAGAGGACTGGAGAAGGGCCAATATAGTACCTATCTTTAAAAAGAGGAACAAAGAGGACCTGATGTTTTATAGGCCAGTAGCCTAATTTCAATATCCGGAAAGATATTAGAACAAATTATTAAACAATCAATTTGTAAACACCTAGATGATAATAAGGTAATAAGTAACAGCCAGCATAGACTTGTCAAGAACAAATAAATCATGCCAAACCAGCCTAATTTCCTTCTTTGACAGGGTTACTCCCCTAATGGACAGGGGTAAGGTGTTGGCATGATCTATCTTCATTTTATAAAGCTTTTGACACAATCCCAAATGACATTCTCATAAGCGAGGCAGGGAAATGTGATCTGGAATGAAACTACTATAAGGTGGCTGCATAACTGGTTGAAAGACCACACTCAAAGAGTAATTATCAATGGTTTGCTGTCAAACCAGGGGGACTTATCTAGTGGGTTCCTGCAGGGGTCAGTCCTGGGTCTCGTACTATTCAATATTTTCATTAATGACTTGGATAATTGTGGAGGAGAGAGTCAAATGCTTTATAAAATTTGTGGATGATACCATACTGGAAGAGGTTGCCTGCACTTTGGATGACAGGATTAGAATTCAAAACCACCTTGACAAACTGGAGAATTGGTCTGAATTCAACAAGAAGAAATTTCATAAAGGCAAGTCTAAAGTATTTCACTGAAGAAGAAGAAAGTCAAATGCACAACTACAAAATGGTGACTAATTGGCGAGGTGGTAGTACCTCTATAGAGGATCTGGAGATTATAGTGGATCATACATTGAATGAGTCAGCAACGTGATGCAGTTGCAAAAAAGGCTAATATTCTGGGATGTAAAGAAAGGAGTGTCATATGTAAGACATGGGAGGTAACTGTCCTGCTCTGCTTGGATCTGGTGAGGCCTCAGTTGGAGTCCGTGCCTGGTTCTGGATGCCACTATTTAGGAATAACGTGGATAACCAGAGAGAGTCCAAAGGAGAGCAACAAAAATGATAAAAGGATTAGAACATCTGATCTCTAAGGAAAAGTTTATAAAAACTGGGCAAGTTTAGTCTTGGAAAAGAAGACTAAGGGAGAACCTGATAACAATCTTCAAATATGTTAAGGGCTGTTGTAAAGAGGAGGGTGATCAATTATTTTCCATATCCACAAGAAGTAATCGGCTCAACCCGCAGCAAGGGAGATTTAGGTTAGATATTAGGAAAGCCTTTCTAACTATACAAATAGTTAAAATATGTAATAGGCTTCCAAAGGAGGTTGCGGAATCCCCATGATTGGATGTTTTCAAGAACAAGTTAGACAAACACCGTTCAGGGATGGTCTAGGTTTACTTGATGCTATCTCAGCATAGTGAGCTGAACTAAAAGGACCTTTCAAAGTCACTTCCAACTCTACATTTTTATGATTCTATGAAAGCTACAGGATTAAATCATTCTCTCCACCAAGAAAGTTCTGCCATAAAAGGTAAGGCAGCTCTTTGGCAATGACTTTCATCTTCCTATTGACACTCTCTCGTTACTAGTATTTGATTCTTTTCTGCAGTATATTTTCATAGTCCTATTTGACTGATGTCTATTCTTCAGACTAACTCTGTAATAGACAGAATGAAGCATTCTCTTCATGGCTACTTCAGACCAAGCCTATAATACTTGGGAGTAGGTGAATAAAAAATGCTTTTTTAATGCTGAAACACTTGAGCTATCAAAGACCATATATGTGAACTATTGTTTTGTTGTAGACTCCTTAAGGCCATTATTTTCATTGCTTGTATGGGCCTAAATATGAGAACATTGGCACTTATTCCTGAACTGAGGCCTCCCAGAGAGAAACAAATGACATGAAAGCATACTTTAAAAACTGGGACGGTTTTCAAACTATTTTGGCATGAGTGTGAAAGGCATCAGTGAGCCAACAGGGGAAGTTGCCCCTTTACCAAAATATGTAATAAACAAGCCAGCTATTCCTTCAGAACATCAGGGCTCTCTAAAGAAACTATAATTGACCTTCACTCCTGGGAGAAAAAAGTTCTACCATCATGTGACAATGTTAAGTAAGTTTGTTCTATAATGGTAAAAGCAACAACAATAGCAAAGATACTATAGATAGCCTTTGGAGAGGAGAATGAATGCATTAGCAGCAAGCCAATAATTTGGAGGAGATGTGTAAGTCAACTTACTTAGGGAAGCGGGAGTAGAAAACTGACAAGTTTCTTTCAAGGTAACAATTTACAGTAATTTTTTGAAGTGCCAGAGAAAATTATGCTGAAGAGAGCAGAGACTACATAAACCTCAAACTTGGGTAATGGTGCAGCTCAAGACAGTTGTTAATATGCTTAATAATTAATTAATTGTCTTAATTTCCTGGGCAGGGAAGAGCTTCATTTAGAAACTGGAATAAAACTTTAGATCCTGGAGAAAAAAAAAAAAAAATCAGAAAATCCATGTTTTCCTGGACTGGAGGATGGGTCTGCAAAAGGATGCAAAATGCTTTTGTACTTTGCAAAACTAAGAGGGGAACAAACAGAACACAAAAGTCTCATCTTTCTAGCCTCTCTCAAGGCTCCCTGAGATACTCCATAGGCTGTCATGTTTTCTTGGCCCATTTGAAAGTTTCTGCTGCAGATTCCTCTAGCCTCCCCAAAAATTCAGTTCATCAAGCATTCAAAGTCTTCTGAGTCTCTTTTGTTTTTTCTGGGATGCTCTAGTATGTGTCTCCTTTCTTCTACTGTGTCTTGATGTTTTTGCAGCTCTTCTCACCTCATTTCCTACCTCTTATGTGACTCATCTCTTTCACTAACAAGCTGTAAGACAGTGCTTTATTTTCTCCTCACCTGCAGCAATGGAAGCACACCACTATCTATCACAAAGCAGTCCTGTACCAATGCACTCATTTCACTGATCAAAGTTTTCAGAGGCACAGCTAACAGAGAACTATCGATTACTGGCAGAAATAGGACATTTTTTCTTAAAGATATAAGGTGGTCTAGGGGTAGAATAGCAGCAACTTTTAGTACTGGATGATCCCAGAGTACTTCACAAACTACTAGAATATGCCACCACTGACATGCACCCATCTGTTGGTGATAAGAGAGAGACTAACAGCACACATCAGCAGTAGGAGACAACATTTTAGCCAGGAGCACCAGGGTAAACCCTCTGTTCTTAAAAAGAGGAGGAGAGTGTCATAAGGTCTTTAGTCATCCAAGACCTCTGTTCTTAAGCTCTTATTTGAAAAATGCACAGAGTAAATTGTATGAGTCTTAATATATCTGCCTTGGCGAGCTTTTTCAGCCCAGCTGAACCTGAGACTTTAGGGACAGTAGGCATGCCAAAACTAAGATTTTTCTATTTGGTGATGGGCCCTGGTCGCAAAAGAATGAAAGTGGGAAATATTTTTAGATGTAACGGTACTTAAGACACAGAAAGCATAGAGAATGCTGGAAATGGGAGCCTGTTGAGACTTTGACTTCAGGTTATCTTATGATGTTTGCTCACCAGAAGTCCACATTTCCTACCAGTTACCACAGTTGTTTCCTATGGTCAGCATAGCAAATAACTGTGCTAACTGGTATCTGTGGGCCAATGCTGACTTCTTAAACAAGGACCATTGCCTATAAATCCTGTTTGATCTATTATTTATAATATAGTAGCCCTCTGAGAGCCAAATAAGAGTATGGCCCCTCAAAGATAAATATGTAATAAGATACTGTCTCTACAACAAAGAGCTTACAATCTAAACAGATATAACAGCAAAAGGTGGAAAGGAAGCACTATCATCCTGGTGAACTGAGGCACAGAAAGATCAAACGATTTGCCCAACATCACACAGGAAGTCTGTAGTGGAGAAAAGAACTGAACCCAGATCTTCTAAGACACTCCTTCCTCTCCACTGTTAGTGGAGACTCCCCCTACTCCAAGGTAATATGGAGAGCTGAAGCAACAGCAGGTGGACTTCCAGCTGAGAACTCCTTGCACGAGTACTAACTGTCTGAAAATATGAAATGAAAAGGGAATGCAGAAAGTTAAGTGCATAAGGGACGCACGCCATCCAATCCAGTAGTAGCATATAGAGATCTGTGTGCTTCTCACGTGTAACCTAACATTCACTTTTTAGTTACTGATTTATTCATTTAATTTAAATATATTAAAGAGACACCTATTCCAAGTTTTAGGCGATGAACATCTTTTACCCTTCTAAACAACATTTGGAACAATGATGACTTCTTTTATGTCTGTAAGAGGGCTACAGAGCGGTTAGCTATATATGAGGAATCAAAAAATACTAGTTTGTATGATATTAGGCATCGTATTAAAGGACAAAAAGAAGAATAAATTATTTAAGGAGAGACAATATGATAAGAGGCAAAAACACAAGCAGACAGAGCTAAGATCAAGTATTTAACCTTAAAAAAATAAGGGTTGCAAAATAAATATATGGATGGAGGACACTTTTGACTTAGTTAAAATTTAATAAAGATGAGGAAAGGACAGAGAGGATGGGAAATACCCCATGTTAACCATTCAAGTCCTGACCATATAGCTGACTGATAATTCTCTACTATCCTATCAAAATGTGGTCTTAAAAAACAAAACAAAAAAACCACAAATGGGTATATATATAGTATATTATCCACTTGTAAGGACTAACGCTATTACTGTGTTTAAGATCACAAATACTACATTAAGATAACAAGCTCATGGGACCCTTATTGGTGTTCTAGTATATTCTTATAAATGGGAAGCTTCATTTATTTTATACTTACAGAACATATAAGAGATTAATCTTAACTTCTCCACTCAAGAGTGACTTCTTGTTAGACAATTTCAGGATACAAACTAACAGTTCCAGGTCTCCTTTAGTCCAGCATTGAAGGTTCCAGCTTAAATCTAAATTAAAAAAAAAGATAAACATTTTCTGAACTACATTGAAACCAAAGACATTTAAAGAAATAAAATAAAATGAACCAGTAAATCTTATGCATCAGCATGTATGCTGCACTAAAACGAAAAAACAGGAAATCTCAAAGAAATAAAAACTGGTATTAGCTCATCTGCCTTTGGGCCCCAACCCTGCAAACATTTAAGAATGTGTGTTATGCTACTCGTGTGACTAGCCCCTTTAAGTTTGGGGTATTCATGTGAGTGAGTACACCACCACTGTTTGCAAGATTAGGGCTTTAGGCCCAGATGTATGTATTACTGCATTCAGCGTTGCAACACCCAACTGATTTAGGAGCCTAAGTCTCTTTTTCCAAAGGGTTTTAGGCATTTAGGAGGTAAAAATCCAATTGACTGTTGGCCCCTATGTGCCTAAATCCCTTTGGGGAAGGATTTAGGCTCCTAAATTAGTTGGGCATTGCAACGCCTAATGCAGCAACATCTAAATACCTTTTAAATCTGGGTCTTAGTGATCGGTCTGGCAGTCTCTTTCTATAGAGAATGTGCAGGGCAGGACATAATTAACGTAAAGTATAATTGCAAAAATTTCTGTTTAAATAATAAACTTTCTTAGTTGTAACTAGTGACAATTTTTAGTGAAGCAGGGGTAAGAAGTGAATGGAGTATGTTAAATTTTTTATATTTTTATTTTTTTAAATATTTAAATATTTGTGTTTTTATATTTTTGCTACCGTTCACCACCATGACCTCTTTGCAGCTAAAAAGCAATATAATTATTCAAATTATTTCTTGAAAAGAAGACCTGACACATGAGGCAGTGCTTGAAATATAGGATAAAATCCTGACAATACTTAAGTCAATGGGAGTTTTGGCATTGCTTTCAGTAGGGCCAGGATTTCACCCAAAGATGCTGTTTTTTCCTACCATGTACATTGTGTGCTGGGGACGGGGGGAAATCAACTACATTTCAAATTACAGGAGGCAAGATAAAATCACTGGAGATAAAGTCATGGTCATGAAGGTGGGGACAAGATTTGTACTCAAGCTAAAAATCCACTAAAAATGTCTAAATTCTTTCCTTCTCTACAATGTATGTATATTTTATTCAATGTTCCCCTTAAGATCCAGTTCTGCCATGATGCTCACAAGGAGTTAGTGGATTAATAAGTGATGACAGTGAGAGGCAGTTGAGGATGGATTTACATCATCAAGATGTGGTCATTCACCACTTTAACCGCCTTACTTTAATGTTGTACCCCTTTCCCTTTTGTCTGCCTTTCCACATGGCAAGCTCTCCTGGGCAGGAATTTGGCCTTCCTTTATGTTTGTACAGTGCCCAGCACAATACGAGCACAAATGGAAATAAATAATAGTAATAAGAAAATATCTGAAAAACAAAGAAAACGTGATGTCCATTACTGAGTCACTTTAAATAATTACACTAGAAACCTACCTGTTTGCTGAGGAGTTAAGATACTTATTTCTGAAGAAATAAATGTCTTTGTTTCCATGCCTGCTGTGTACAAAGAACAATTCACATGTGTTTCACTCCAAAGGCAACAGAGGAATTTCTCTTCAGCCACCAGCACCAGAGAGTTGGTTTCAGCAGTTCCATGCTCTCCATTCAACCCAGGACTGCCCTCTAGAACTCTAGCAGTCAGAGGAATTACAGAAGTCTCATTCGGTGACATGCAGGGGAACATAAAGCTCGATGCTGGAATCTGATGTACCATACAGTGAGCAATTGCCATTCGAATAAAATCTGGAAATCCAAAGATATTATGAAGTGGACCAGTTACGCTACTTGGAACAATGAAAACAGAGCAGCTGCTGTTCTAAAGAAACAAGTATGATTAAAAATATTGGACAAGCATCTCCAAGTGCCAATCTCCTCTGAATTGGCATAGACTGTTTTATTCAGTTAGGCTCCCAAAACTCATTCATATGCCCCATACGTGACTGAAGTCACCCCGCTCTCTTTTTCCAAAATTACTGCACTTCTCTCTCTCTTTTTTTTTTTTTAAATCCAAAGATAGGTCAACACAAGAACTCATGGGAAAAATCTCTCTCCTGTCTTAAATTGATGCAAATTCTTTGGAATCAAACATATTAAACAGCGATTAAAGTCAAAGGAGCTGCACCAGTTTAGCAGAGAATTTGGCCCTTGTTCTGAGCACATGCAAACTCTGGGGTCTTAAAATCCAAAGCCAGTTCCACATTTTGCAACTATTTTCTATATTTTTACAACCTGGATGCCCCCAACTTTGAAATGTTCACAGTCTGGATTTTAACGTTGTGGTTTTATCTTCTGTTAAATAATAATATATGGAGATATATTTTGTCCTTCTCTCTAATGGATACCATGTGAATGTTTTTGAGAGCACAGAAATTGCATTTAAAATGTGATTTCTAACATTTTCTAAAGACATGTAAAACCAATCGTATTATTTATAGCAGCAATGTAATAAGGTCTGTTGATAAGTGAAATCCTGGTCCCACTGAAGTCATTGGGAGTTTTGCCATTGACTTCAATGTGGCCAAGATTTCACTTAACGTATCAGATGTCTTTTCTTCCCTCCCCACTCAATCAGAGGCATTTGATAGGGATTTGTTAATTGTTACAGAGTATATTGGAATAGTTTTTAAATGCTTCCACAGTACTCTTGTTTGTGATCTTACAACAAAAAGACACTATTTACAATTGTTAAATCCCTGATTCATGTGTTTTACAATAATACATGACCAGGTAGGTAAACAAGCCCTCAACAAGCATTTTCTATAAAATGAGATATAGTAAAAGGTGATATTTTCTATCAAACTTAGATGCCTTGAAAATAAAACCCTATACACTGTTGAAGCACACTTGTCACTGCATGGTTACAGTTGGTAAATCAGAGCTTGAAGAGTGCTGCTAATACTTCTGATAATGATAAATAGGCCTCTTTGAATTAAAAAAGCTTTAATTATTGAAATGCATGTAATTGATCTGTATGTGTTCTTGTTTTGTATGTGTCCAGTAAATGTATGAATATTTTAAACAATTTATTACATAAAAAATAATTCTTACTGAATGTCTTACAAATGGATCCCACAACAACAAAAACAAGAAAGAGAGAATCCGTCTCTTTTGCCTTCCCAGGCACAATTTGTTTGCTAAAATATTTACATAAACTGAATAGTAAACCAATGCAAAGTGAAAAATTGGTTTCTAAGATGATTAAAAGTAAATTCATGTTATAACTTCAGTGTCTGAGATGTTCAATTTCTTTGGGTATACATATTTTCTGATCATCAGAGCCCTCAAGGGTGAATATTTTCTTGTTTAACAAGGCAGAGTCTGTCTCTTCATTAGGTTTCCTGACTTCATGTGGAGGATTCAGCTGACTGAACAGAATATTAGCGCAAAAACAAAATAAGTGTCATGACTGCCTTTGGGGCAGGACATATAGCTAATACGTTACCCATTTTACAGCTGGCATTGTAAGGGGATTTCAGTTTGACTTATACATACACAGTTTAATTTTGCAGGACAAATCACACTGCAGAATCTCACAGGAGAAACAAATCAAATCCCATAAGATCTGTGTGCCATTGCTATAATACTTTTTCATGGAAATGGAAATGGAAATGAATAAACCACAATATAATTGTAAAACTTATTATTTAGCATGAGATTATATATTTTATATCTCTTAATAAACATGCTATTTTGTTATAAATCAGTAGGCTTACTTAAGAATATTCACTTGCCATTGATATAGGAATTTATCTACAGAACAGGTACAGCACAAGGAGCAACAATGGAAGCTGTTGCACACACTAATCTACTGACCAGTGACTAGAGTCAAACAGCTCTATCTCCCAATGTAAATCCCCTGAATGCTCCGGTTGTAAATGCAGAGAATTTTTATGTTTTATGAATTAAGTCTTGATAATGTAGTGACCAATATGATATTGAGCAAATAAAGATGTAAAGAAATCCTAAGAAAAACCTACAACTGCTGCAAAGACCTGAAAGACACAATTTTTGAAACTTAGTGTGTTGGATTAAAATATCTGCTTTATCTTTCATCAACATCTTTGGAGATTTAGAAGGACTTTTGTCAAAGAGACTAAAATTACAGAGAAAACAAAAATGAAGTGAAGTCTGCTCTACAGTATATACCAACATGAATATGCCTGACAATATTGATGCACATCTGATTTAATCTACTCTGTTTATTTCTTCTATTTTAGAAAGGAAAAATGAAGTCCTTATATCTGCACTATTATATTTTCCATGCATTGAGCACCCATTACAACAATTTTGTATATGAAGTTAAGTGGATTGGTTTAGCACAAAAACACACCTAATAAACACTTTGTGTGAAATCCCAGCACACTGAAGTCAATTAAAGTTTTGTTATGACTTCAATGGAGTCAAGATTTTACCCTCAATTGTTAGTATTGTCCAGATTGCCAATAAAAATTCTAACATGTATAAATGCTAGTTATACTGCTGTTCTAACTTGTCTTGACTAACTACATGAACTAACTACTACAGTTGCAGGTTTATTATCAAACATTTTTTTTAAATAGCTGCTAACTAGATATTGATCAGCTACCACTTGCATTGGTTTTATCATCAGAAAGTTATGGGCCAGTCCATAAGGTACTGTGCATCCAACATTTCCATGAGAAATGAGGACATTTAGCATCTTGCAGGATCAAACTTTTACTTTGTCAAGTCAATGGCTATAGAATATACATTTAATAAAACAAACAGTTTCAATATCATTGTCCCAGGTAACTTACCCAAGTGCAGAAACACAGTCAAAAGTTTATGCGAATACATCTTATTCTGGACAGTAGATCTACAAAACAACCAAAATGTAATAAATTAAGAACTCACAGAAGAGATCATTTCCATTTCAAAGGTACATGTCTATTATTCTATTTGGATCTTGGCATCTTCTAAAAGAGTATTCTTTAAAAACGTGTGAATTCATGAAAATATATTCCCTGAAAACACCCTGGGTCTGTGCAATTCTTAAATTAAAAAAAAAAAAATGGGTGTGCTTTATTTAATTTGATGTCTGCTCCTTTACAGGAAGGAAGACAGAATAGATAGCGTCATAACACTGCTTAGAGCACTGATTAAATATCAAACAGCCAATCTCTCACCATTACAATTAGGAAGCACTCTTCAGTCCCCATGCATTTTCTAACTCACATGTGGCTTATTTCCTGTTCTTCCTCTTCAAGGTATTATGAATCCAGTTAAAATGACCGTGAGATAGTCATTTCCAAAAGACAGAACACATTTGAGCACCGTGATTCCAGCATCCATTTTCAGCCTGTGACACTGAGTCAGAATGGGTAAAGCAACTAGCAGGCTAAATGACTCAAATTTAACCTTTAGAGGTTAAAATTAAAGAATATATGAATATTCTTTAATATTAATATTAAAAGAATATATAAATGATAATTAAAGTCATTCCTTATAAGTAGCTATCAAAGCCATGTTAGATAGACTAGAGCTCTGAAATTTAGACTTGTATTGTTAGACAATTGAAGGACGATAATGAGTGTATTTGTCTGTATTTACCTATATATTGTTAGAGGTTAACAATGTAACCAGAGAGTCCTTGTCTGTCACTATATTCTGTTGAGTCAGTGATCAAAAGGGGATATTAATATTTAGATGAAATTTGGGTGTAGCAATATCCTTGTCTTTACTGCTCTTTGAAGTCTGTAGTAAATGACCTATGAATGGCTGGAGATGAGTAGTTACCTTATGCTAATCAATACAGCAAATTACCGGTGTGTGCCTAGGAAATACATACACAAGTCCATGGGGCCAGATGTAATGCACCCGAGGGTGCTGAGGGAGTTGGCTGATGTGATTTCAGAGCCACTGGCTATGGTCTCTGAAAGCTCGTGGCAATTGGGGGAGGTCCCTGATGACTGGAAAAAAGCAAATATAGTGCCCATCTTCAAGAAAGGGAGGAAAGAGGATTCAGGGAACTACAGACCGGTCAGCCTCATCTCAATCCCTGGAAATATCATGGAGCAGGTCCTCAAGGAATCCATTTTAAGGCACTTGGAAGAGAAGAAGGTGATCAGGAACAGTCAACATGGATTCACCAAGGGAAAGTCATGCCTGACCAACCTAATTGCTTTCTATGAAGAGGTGACTGGCTCTGTGGATGTGGGGAAAGTGGTAGACGTGATATACCTTGATTTTAGCAAAGCTTTTGATACGGTCTCTCACAGTATTCTTATCAGCAAGTTAAAGAAGTATGGGTTGGATGAATGGACTATAAAATGGATAGAGAACTGGTTAAAGCATAGGGCTCAACAAGTAGTGATCAATGGTTCCATGTCTAGCTGGCAGCCGGTCACAAGCAGAGTGCCCCAGGGGTCAGTGCTGGGGCCGGTTTTGTTCAACATCTTCATTAATGATCTAGAGGATGGGGTAGATAGCACCCTCAGCAAGTTTGCAGATGACACTAAGCTAGGGGGAGTGGTAAATACCCTGGAAGGTAGGGATAGGATACAGAAGGACCTAAACAAACTGGAGGATTGGGCCAAAAGAAATCTGATGAGGTTCAACAAGGACAAGTGTAGAGTCCTGCACTTAGGATGGAAGAATCCCATACACAGCTACAGACTGGGGACCGATGACCTAGGCAACAGTTCTGCAGAAAAGGACCTGGCGGTTACAGTGGATAAGAAGCTGGACATGAGTCAGCAGTGTGCCCTGGTTGCCAAGAAGGCTAATAGCATATTGGGCTGCATTAGTAGAAGCATTGCCAGCATATCGCAGGAAGTGATTATTCCCCTCTATTCGGCATTGGTGAGGTCGCATTTGGAGTATTGTGTCCAGTTTTGGGCCCCCCACTACAACAAGGATGTGGACAAGTTGGAGGGAGTCCAGCGGAGGGCAACAAAAATGATTAGGGGGCTGGAGCACAAGACTTATGAGGAGAGGCTGAGGGAACTAGGCTTGTTTAGTCTGCAGAAGAGAAGAATGAGGGGGGGATTTTATAGCACCTTTAACTACCTGAAAGGGGGTTCCAGGGAGGATGGAGCTAGGCTGTTCTCAGTGGTGGCAGATGACAGAACAAGGAGCAACGGTCTCAAATTGCAGTGGGGGAGATCTAGGTTGGACATCAGGAAAAAGTTTTTCACTAGGAAGGTGGTACAGCACTGGAATGGGTTACCTAGGGAGGTGGTGGAATCTCCATCTTTAGAGGTTTTTAAGATGCGGCTTAACAAAACCCTCGCTGGGATTATTTAGCTGAGGTTAGTCCTGCTTTGAGCAAGGGGTTGGACTAGATGATCTCCTAAGGTCCCTTCCAACTCTATGATTCTATAAATAGATTTAACTTCAAAGCACCTGTATATATTCTTCACTCAAAGAATCCCTGCTGTGTTAACTACTGTCAAGAGGCTATCCAGCCTGGCAGAGGACTATAAAAGAACTCTAAGGCTCTGGTCCTGTCATTTCAGCTCTGCTTAAGCTTTGTCAGGGAAAGGTCAAGTCACAAGACTGAAGTCTTCAGCTCCAGTCTGGATTACCCTGATATTTGACATGGACTGCCTATTTGGACTATGACCTGATGAACTAATTCTGGAAAGAATTTTTTGCAGCTCAGCAGCTCACCATCTCTACTATGAAACTAACCTAAAAACTTTATTCATATCTGTATGCATAATAATCTTTTATCACAATAGTGATGAATCTCTCTTCTTTTTAAATAAATCTTAGATTAGTTAATAAGAATTGGCTGTAAGTATTTGGGTAAGATTTGAAATATTCATTGACCTGGTGGATAATGTGTCTCATCCCCTGGGATTGGTAAAACTCTATATATGATGAACAAGATTTTTCAGTAATCCTCATCGTATTTGACTTGGCTGTCTAGGTGGGAACCCAGGGCTGGATTGCTTTAAAGGAGCTGTATTTTTTACTTCTGGGTGACCAGCAAGGTATTGTAGAAGCTGTTTTTTTACTAGATTGGTAAATTTAATTATTAGAAATAACCACCAGTTTGAGGCATCATCTGCCCCATTCTTTTGCAGATTGCCCTGATTGAGCAATCTCAATGTAGCCCTCCTCTTCCCAGTGTAACTCCCATCGACTTCTCTGCTCCTCTTCTGCATGCCGTCTTCACTGCACTGCGCCAATGGGAACCACTTTCCCGTCGACGCAGCGCTACGCCACTTGAGAAGGTGGTCTTAGTACGTCGATTTCTGGATCGACTGAGCAGGTCTTCCCTGACCGCTCAGTCGATCCAGAGAAATCAATCTGACGGTGGCAACTTTGCCGCCGTCAGTGTAGCCGTAGCCAAACAAACAAACAAACAAACAAACAATCAACAGGAGTTCAGTTCTATATCCTAAATTATAGATATAAATGAATTCACTGGCTTTGTCAGTCACCCAGCTCTGATCATCTGCTGACCTTGAGAAAGGTTTAGTCCAGTTGATTCACTTGGATTATCATATTCCAAAAAGAAGTAGACTCTTGTCCAGTAAGTTCTGAACACTTCAACAGGATTATCTCCCTTCTTTAAGGCTGTGGTGCCAGTACTCTTCCTACTAGGGATATTTCTTCAATACTGAGTACCCTGACTCATAGGATTTTGATTTGCAGTATATCTATGAGAAGAGCTGAAGATGTGCAATTTTTTCCTTTATCCAGTTTCAATCGGGGTATGTTTTGGGACGTATTCCAATGATTAAAGAAGAGAGCCCTAGATCACTTAGATTTTAATGTTTCACTGCCTTTACTTAGCATAAAGATTTACCCCACTAGTTGGTAATGTTGTTCTAATCAGTCAACACATAAGCAGCTGAGTTGGGCTTACCCTGATGACTGATGTGGGATTTCCCCTATCTCTCTGCAGAGTTAAGATAGATAAGTATTCTATGTTAATATGACCCTATCTGTACTTTCCCCTCCACTAGTCTATTCTCTAATAGGCTGACATGAAGTCTGGAAGTAATATACTAGCTACAGCAATTCTTCCAAACCTGTCATTTTGTGGTATCTATGGCCAGAGCTATTTCCATAAACCTATAATGAAATTTAACCAATCTTTTCTTTATTTCTAACTGAACGTCTTTTTTTATGTTTTACATGGTATAACCACTGACTACTAACAACACTACACAATCATTATATATTTCAGTGTAAACTGCATCACACAAGGGAAAGGTGGGTTCCTCTTTCGCAAATGCACCAGGAATTTGTGGTTAGTAAGCCAGCTGTTTCTCAGTGTGAAAACTCAGCCCCTGAAGCACAGAAAACAGTTGTATCGGGAAATCAGACTTATATTGCACTGAAGTACATAATAGCCATTATTATGGTAATACCATATTTTGTAGGTATTACCATAATTGTGCTGGACTTTGGCACATCTTGATCTCCTGATAGGAAAGCCAAGAGAACAGGTCCTGATCCAAGTCCCTAGAGTTTCCCCTGGGGGACTGTCAGTCACAAAATTCCCATCAACAATAGCTGCCACAGAGAAGAGGCTGTCATTCAGCTATCTGGGCTATATCCTATTAAAAGGCTTATAGATCAGTGCCACTACTCTGGATTGTATTAGATTCTCATGGTGCTACTTCAAAGTGCAGCGTGGAGCATCAGTGAGATATGTGCTCTCATTTGTCCCTCTTAGTACATAGGCCACAGCCCAATGAACTAGTTGCAGCTTACATGTCACTTTCAGAGTGAAACCTTAGCGAGAACACTAAGCAAGCTGACAGTGAGCCCCACAACTAGATCCATAACCAAGAAAAAAAAGTCATACTTGTCTGGTTAGAGGAAGACAAAGGAATTCCTTGTCACTGTTTCCATCTGGGTAACCAGACACAGTGATTAATCAAACGGTACTTCAAAACCAGGCACTAATATGACCATCAATGAACAGGCACCCTGGAAAGAAAATGAAGTCATAGCTCCAGTCAGTTCCTTAAAATGGTTGCTTTACCCAATACCATCACATCAATCTAACTAGGATTTAGTTTGGACAGCTGTTTTTTATCTTAGTTCCAATAACATTCACAAACTGAGAAACAGCCACTGTGCATGTTTGGGAAGCAAACAGAGCTAGGTGTCATCTGCACGTCCACTGATCCCCTCTACAGCAACTATGGCAAGACAAATGCTACAAGTCATCATCTCCACGGGACAAAGCAGTGTCAGAAGTTGCAGGAACAGTACTGAACACTATCACAAAGGTTGTTTAAGCATTTCTATTCTAGCCACCTGTTTTTAGTCACTTTTCATTCTGACATTTTCCAGCCTTAGCCTCTGTCCAAATAAATTAGTTGGCACTCAGGCTTTATAAAGTGCAATGTTTTGTGACTTGCCAGAGTAGAGAAACAGGTAGAGTAATCAACTTTTCTACACCCAGGTCCTCGACTAAGGTCAGATAAAATGTTTTTAAACCTAACGTCACCCAGCTGCTACCACTCAAGCACCACCTATCAAGATGCAGTAACAGCATTTCAGATAGGCGTATGGCACACATTTGCGATGCAGGAAGAGATAAGACAAGGCAGGCAGGTTATCTTTCTGCACTGGTGGGAATGCAGGTTTCCTGTAGTCTGTCCTTGTAGCATAGCATCCTGGGTAGGGGTCCAGCTATTCATTTCATTGCACAAATAGTTCTATATACTTTTTTTTTTTTTTTAATTGCAGTAGCACTGAGCACTACAGAATCAGGGCTCCCCCATGATACAGAATGTGAAAACAAATCGTAAGTGAAAGCCCCTTCCAGGGTCGTCCCTTGGGCGGTATGGGGCCCAGGGCAAATCACACTATGTGGGTCCCCCTTAACCTTTTTATACAGGTACGTCAAGGGAAGTCGCAGCTCATATGGCAGCAGCCGCCCGTCTCCCACCCGGTCCCGGCACGAAGCCGAGACAGGTGCTGCAGCTGCCCGCTTCCTGCCCAGTCCTGGCATGCAGCCGGGACACTGGCAGCAGGGCAGCCGTCCGCCTCCTGCCCAGTCCTGGCGCACAGCACGGGACCCGGGGCAGTCCCCGCAATTCGCCATGCCCTAGGGACAGCTCTGTCCCCTTCCTAGATTAGAGACAAGTATCACAAACAAGAGACTAGAAAGGGAGAGGGGTGATGAAACTAAGACAGGTGGTTACAAAGGTGGCCTTTACTGCACAGTACACTGGGACAACTAAAAGGGCTTTCAGCCCAAGGCCCATCAGTTTTACAGCACAAATGCAACTGGAAACTGCTGATGGTTTATACCCTTCTGCCTACAGGGCTCTGGATAATTCACAGGTGAAGGGAGTCTTTCATTTTTCTTCTAGATTCTCTCTCTCCTCTCACCCACCCCTGCAGCTGCCTTGGTAACACAAACATGCACTTTCTTTATACATTAAGCAGGCAATTTAAAAATAAAGGGTACGATATCAACAGTCCAGCCAGTCAGACTATTAAGTGAAAAATATCATATTCTTCTAATAGTGCTGAGTTAAACTATTATTGTTAATTTGACTGACTGGTTATGGGTTTAGGGCCTATTTTACAACTCTTATCCCATCCAAAGACAAAGG
The DNA here is from genome assembly GCF_026122565.2 of Emydura macquarii macquarii. Taxonomy (NCBI): domain Eukaryota; kingdom Metazoa; phylum Chordata; order Testudines; family Chelidae; genus Emydura; species Emydura macquarii. Next base: position 11,198,661 of record NW_027133643.1, on the reverse strand, counting down.
GTGATATCCTGGCCCCACTGAAGTCAATGGCAAAACTCCCATTAACTTCAGTGGGGCCAGGGTTTTACCCAAACATTATGTGAGTTAGAGCTGCAGGATCTGGGGTTATTTTGTTAATGGTTTATTTAAACTGGCTAGCAATTGACCAAGCTTGGATCAGAAGCCCCAAGAATCTCAGAGGGTGGATCCCTGCAGTAACATAATTACCTGAATATCATATTTCAGTTTTCTCAGTTTTCTTGCATTTGCTTACAAAAAAAATAACAGCTGCTAGTTAATGGGAAATGGGAACATAATACTGTGAGCACACAAACAGCCCCTACCTTCAAAAATAAACTCTACCACAGCTGCTTTAAATATTAAATAGATTTTTTAAAACACAGAACATCCTAGAAATAATGCTTATGCATACAGGTGGCTGGTCTGATTTTCAAAAGGTACTGAGTACTTTCAGCTCCCAGACTTCAGCAAGACCTGGGGGTCGTCAGTGAGCACCTCTGAAAAACAGGCCATTGGATTTTATTAGATTTGTTCATTTTTGTACAGAATGTTCTGAGTAAATTAAATACTTTGGAAATAAATTGTGAAACTGATTTTTTAGTTAAAGTTTTTCTTACGGATTATGCCAAAATTTAAGCCATGAGGACCAAGGTCCTTCATTTCTCCTTACACTAGGTACTATATAGTCAGCAGCAGAGCAAGAATCCCCAGCATCACCTCACCAAAGTGCCTCAGTTCTGAACTTCTAGAAATTAAAGGGCTCCCCAGCCCTCATGTTCATGCAATACTTATCCTCTCTTCTAAGACTGCCAACAAGAGCTCCAACTAGTGCTAAACATGGTAGTGGGTTCTCTAAGGAGCCCACCTATTTATTAGGAACTAGACAGAGACCTCCTGCTTCCAAACATCTGAAGCGCTGTACCATAACTCTCATTTAACATTCCATTCCTTGGAATCCAGGCCAAAATTTGATAGAAATTTTTTTTGCACTTTCTACTCTGCCTTAAATAAATATTCCCTAAAATCTATAGGCTCATGATGCAAATCCATTGAAGTGACTGAGGTTTCACAAATATTGGTTATTTTAAATAACTACTGGAGAAAATTGTAACTATTGTTCTTTACATGCACAAAATATTTCCTTCGGGTACTTTATTCTGCACTATTGAATGCATTCACTTTATTCCCTCCAGGCAGAGCTGCTGTAACTATTTGACATTTAAAGCTTTTCAATATAGTTAGACATGATACTCAAGGGTTTCTCAGTATTTTCATTATAAATGCTATTTATAACTTGTTTGTCAGTAATTAGTGGATTAAGTTTCCTGTTAAGTACTGTTTGGTCATTATGGAGGCTAATGGCTCCTAGAGTGTCAGTGATTCACAGATTAGTGAACTATCTACTGCATGTTCATTGAGACTTGTTTTCTGCTGACTTGGACATTAAACCTTAAAAAAAAAAAGTCTGAGACCTTCTGGACCATGCTAGGCTCAGACACTAACTGTCTTCTTGTAAGGCTGACCTACTAAGCAGAAAGATCAACCTACTGCAGAAACAGGTGTTTTAAAACAAAAATCCACAGATATAAATTGTAGTTCTCACTAGAATACAGACAGATATAAAATAAAAAGTATCTTTAAACTCCATAGCTCCTTTCCTTCTTTTCCCAATACCTTTCCCATCAATACTAAGGGAAAAAAGAGGTCAAAGGATCACATAAAGTGCTCTCTCTGGCCATTTTCTGTAATTTATTTGATCAGTCACTTTCAGGTCACTACTTTTTTAAGAAACTTCTTTCACAGATGACTAACAGGAGCAAACAGCACTTGAGTACTTCTTAAAAAAAAATTGCATTACCTCCGTTCCTCTTCCCTGCCCCCATACCGCCAGTTACCTCTAAAAAGCAAGTTGAGGAGCAGCACAGATTTAAAACCAAGAACCAACTTTTTCTAATTTGGGTTCATACAACTAAGGGTCTAAATATGAATGTACGCACCATAGCAAAGGTGGCCTGATTTTTCTAAGGTGCTGAGCAAGCATAGCTCCTGATGACGTTCTGGGAGATGTGGACATTCACTACTGAAAAATCAAGTCGCTTTTATGGAGGTGTCTAAATTCATAATTAAGCCAGGGTGCACATACAGCAACTCCCAGCTGCGTAACTTCTGACCAAGCTATTTTGAAGAAATAGTTTCATATTTTTGTTTATAAATAATCACAATTTATTTTTATAGAAGAAAAGTCTGTCTGTATAGACCCTTTTGTGTGCTGTGCGAGCCCCACATGACGCAATGCACAGTTAGCCATACTACACTAGAGAACCAAGGAAACAAAAATCACCATAAAACAGGCCATCCAAATACCCTGCTTCAATACAGGGAAAAACCCCACACCAACCACACTCCCCTAGTTGTCACCTACCACCTCACACTGGAATCATACAGGGTATCATCAAACAATTACAACCCACACTCTATGGGGACATATCCTGAAGTTTTTTCCAAGCCCCATCTTCTGGCCTGCAAACAACTACCCAACTTCACCAAGCTCATCATCAGTGGCATGCTCCCCACGGACCAGGACTCACCGACTCAAAGAGGCACCAGACCAACAGATGCAAAACCCAGAGACACATCTCTACTGCAACAATGATCAATACTACCTTCACAACACACTTGTCAAGATTCATGGATCCTATACATGCCTATCACAACATGTGTACCACCTAATCCAGTGCATCAAATGCTGCAACAAGTATGTAGAAGAAACCAGACAATCACTACGCTCTTGAATGAACTCACGCACAAAAATGATAACAAAGACAACCTATCTCCTGTTGACGAGCACTTTTCACAACACAATCACTCCATATCTGACCTATCAGTCCTTGTCCTCAAAGGAAACAACCCCTTCAAAAGAAGAATATCAGAACTTTAGCAGCCTTATGAATTTGATACTAAAAATCAAGGTCTCAACAGAGGAACTGGTTGTTTAGCTCATTACAACAATTTGTAACCTACTAATCCTCCTGGGTCCTGTGACTGCAGAGGTGTTAATTTCCCACTTCATTTTAAGTGGTCTCCTGCAACATGCATTAGCCTCTTCTATTTAACAATCTGTCCCACCTTGTATTTAGAGGTGACACCCTGGTTCCTTTTTCAAGACTTGAAGAAGAGCTCTGTAAAGCTCACAAAACTTGTATCTTCCACCAACAGAAGCAGGTCCAATAAAATATATTTAATTACGTCACCCACCTTGTCCCTCTTGTATCCTGGTACCAAAAGGGCTACAACACTGCAAACTAAAAAGAATATATGCTGACTTATTCAGCCTCATTTCCAAAGTCCTCATCATAACTTTCTGAAATTATTTCAAACTGTCATTTTATTGGCTGCCATTTTTACAATATTAGCAAAACATTACTTTTATCTTAGATTGTTATTCAGGGGGAAAAAATCAAATTAGCTCAAAACCTAATGGATTATAAACAGAAAATAAAACAAATCAGATCAGATTATGGGCTCTATTCATAGATTTGTATTTTTAAAAGTACCACTCTACATATATATTAAGCCAACTTCAGACTTCAAATATATCTATTCGGTTAACTTCTGCTGTTTTCTGGGACTAATTCCAGGGGGACTAAACACACCACTTCGTGCCAAATGTCTGGTTCCTTGTGGAACTAAACTCAATAGCAAAGTGGACACTGACTGTTTTGTTAAAATTGTACACACTTTTAAGAAAGCATGAAAGAAAATCTATAGCAAGATGATCAAGAAGGTGTAATGCAGAATGTCTTTCTTCAAAAACTAAGCTGCACGGTTCATTGCTATGAAGATAAAATGTGTCAAGCTGCATTTACATCTGGTCAAACAAATAAAAATACAGTTCAATTTCCCTCTTACATCATTTCATTAATTGGCTGCTAAGAAAATTGGGGCTTGAAGGCAGTTTAGGGGAGAACCATCACATACTACTGATAGAATAGATCGTTATTGTTTTAAGAATAGACACATATTCCAGCAGAGATAAAAACAGACACAGAAGCTACCTTGTTCATAAACAACAGCCATCCTTACCTGTGGTACCCATCAATTATACTGTATCCTTTTGAAACTGGGGGTTCACACTGGGCTTTATTTTTCAGGGTACATTCAGGTGAAGAGGTATAATATTACTTTTCCATCAACTCTTTTGCTGTCAGACTTTTTAAGCAACCCTAATGCTCACTTAGTCTCAGGCTGGTCAGGGGACAACACACATGAAAGCCCTGGGTCAAACTCCCTGCCTCCTTTTTTCCAAGCAGACAGTGCTGGAGGCTTCCCTGAGAGGGGCGCAGAGTTTGCTGGAAGGCAGAGGCACACTTCTCCCACCTGGCCTGAAGTAGTCAAAACCCTGGCGTCCCTGCCCGTGCCCTGTCCTGCAGCTGAACGAGAGTTACCCACCTCAGACACTGGGCCGGTTCTTTTAGTACGGATGAGGTAAGTGGGTCCTAAAGACCGGCTTCGTCGACCAGGCTGAGCCTTGTCCGTGGAAGCAGCAAGTTTGTTTTAATAAATGCGCCTCCGGTGGGGGTGGGATCGTCTCTAACTCACCCTCCCCCTGCTCTGCACCACGGCGGGGTCCGGGGAACTGCCCCAGGCTGGGGGGCATCCTGCAGCCCCTACGTGACACGAAACGAGCCCCCCACTGAACGGCCGCTGCGGGCAGAACTGCTGCCTGGCCGGCCTCGCGCTCCCCTCCGCCCCGGGCTGCAGGGCGCGCGGCAAGCGCCGGGCACGGTCCTCGCGCCGGGCTCCTGCAGCGCGCACCTGTCCCCCGGGCTGCCCCCACCCCGCTGCGGCCGGGCGGGCTCGCGGCCGGCTCAGACTTCTGGTCGGAGCTCGAGTCACCCCGGGGCGGCGGCCCGTCCGCTGCCCTGACTCTCCCGGCGCGGAACATCTCCCCGCCCGCCCCGTCCAGCCACGAGCCCGCTGCCCCGGCCTCTGGAGAGCGCGGGCGAAGCCCCTGCACGCTGCGCTCTGCTGCAGCGGGGCTTGGGTCCGGCTGCCCGGAGGGGGCAACGCGGCGGCAGCGGCGGCTGTTCTCCCTACCTGGGCGACAGCGGCAGCAGCTCCCCCAGCCCGCGCGCTGCTCTGCGGCTCTCTAAGAAGCGGCCGCTAGCCAGGGGGCAGGGGCTGGAGTGAGCGTCACGTGGCGCGGCGCGGCTCTCGGCTGCGGCGGCCCCTGAGCCCGGGCCTCCTGCTGCGGGCCCGCGGGGGAGGAGAACGAGTGCGCACGCTGCGCCGTCCAGTCACCCGCTCCCGCCGTCCACTCCCCTGCCCTGGGGGGCGCACAGCCAGCGGCGTCTGGGCTCTCCTTCAACCCCAGGCCCTGCCCCCGCGTCCCCCCAACTTCAGGCTCAGACCCAGCTGCTCAGACCCGCGCGTGCCCACACCCACCCACGCCGAGTGTGGCGGGGCGCCGCACGGCTGGGCATGCATGGCACGGCTGGCACGCGGCCCGTGATTTCCGGCAGTCCCCCGAAAGTGTGAAAGGGAGAGCCCCGCCTTCAACCCTGGGCCACCCCAGTTCAGCCCCGGCTGCACCTCGGTCCCATGCAGGCCCTGGTGCCATCGCCCTTCCAGCTGTGTTAGAGAGAGGAGGAGGAAGGGTTGCGTTTTAAGTGAGAGATGTTAAATACCTCAGCTAAATACAGCCAAACTCCCTCTGCACCAGCTGGGCAGTGGGGAGACCTCAGCCACTGAATTAAAACCCCGTTAGGAGGTGTAGGGGTGGTGCCTAGAGCCCCTGGAGCAGTGCAGATAAGTGATGGTTCAGCTTGCTGGCAATTCGGAGGGGAAATGCGGGGCGGGAGTTCTGGGTCAGTTAAACTTTCCTTTTGAGCTTTATTTTTTTTTCCATTTCAAACTAACTTTGTTTTATTTAAAAAATTAAGTCGTTTCAGATTGACAAGTTGACACGTTGCATGTCGAAGGTGCCAAAGCATTTTTTTTTTTGGCTGCCCACCTATCCACCACCACCATGTATGAGCCACTGACTTGTGTTATGTTAGTTTATGTAGCTGAGGTGAGAATTCACTTAAATTACTTAAATTCAAAGAAGTAAAAAAACAGAGTGAAGGGGAGACAGGCGGCAGCAGCAGCCTGCTTCCCTCCTGGTCCCAGCTCCCAGCTGGGAGGCGTGTGGCAGCCCCTGGCTTCTGGGGAAGGTGGGCAGCAGGCCCCCGCTTCCGGCTAAGTCAGCTCCCAGCTGGGAGGCAGGCGGCAGCCCCCCCCCTTGCTGCCGGGTCCCAGCTCCCAGGTGGGAGCCTAGTGGTAGCCTGCTGCGTCTCACGAGCTGGACTCGCAGCTGGGTGGCAGCCACCCGTGCCCTGGCTCTGAGCCAAGGGACAGCCTCCAACGCCCCAGCTTGAGGATGAGCAGCAGCCACCCACCCACATCCCTGGGTCCCAGCCAGTGCGTAAGCCTCCTCTTCCCCACCCCGGATTGGGTGGCAGTCACCCACCTCCTGGACTGGTAGCCAGGCAGCAGTCGCCTGCAACTTGCCCAGGTGGCAGCCCCCCTCCCTGGCTCAAAGCCCAGTGCCCAGAAAAGTCAGTGAAATTGACAACTATGACAGCCCCAGCTTTCACCAGTTACCCTCCTTCCCTGTCTCTCTCTCTCTCACACCCCTTCCTCCTCTCAAATCTATGGCAAAAAAATTTGGCGCGGCGCTTTATATTCCCCAGCATTGGCATGCTGCTCAAAGCCTCCTAGCTTTGGCCAACGTCACCTCTAGCCCAGGTACATGCTTGAGTTGCGCACCCCTGGTGTAAAGGTGGTAACCCTACCCAACTAGATCTGACGTCTGTCATATCACAGCCTTATATACTCAGCACTTCTTCCAACATATGGCTCACATTAGTCTGTAAATATATAATCCTGTGGAAAATTGAGTGTTGGGGTACGTATTAAAATTTTCAGAAGTTAGGGGGTACTTGCTACTTAAAAGGTTGAGAAACACTGAGTTAAGACGCATGCTATTGATCCTGTTCCTCAGTCAGATGAGCACATAAATGGTCACACAGGAGAACTTCCACAAATGTTTGTATATTCATCTTTGAAATTCACTTCTTTCAAACATTCATGACATTAATGCCTGACTGGTCAGGCAGTAGGAGGGTAGGGGAAAGAAAGGGAAAAAGACCCACACAACAAGAGTTTAGCCAAAGCAAATTCATTAAGAAAAAAAGAAAATATTAATGGATTTTTTTTCAGTATTTCCCTGGGTTAACCATGATTCAGGAAGAAAATGTAATAACAGTACTTATCTTTCTCCTAAGGCAGAGTGGATCTGTTTTACCTAAATTGAGAATCTTTTGGGAACAATCAGTGCTGTCTGAATCCATAGTAACATTTGTAAAGAATTAAACTAATGTTCTGTTTAAGTATTTTGGTTAATGGTTTTAACTGTGCAGCATACACAAATATCCAATTACTAATGTAAAAGGTGACGAACTAAAACCAGAGAAATGTTTGCCTGCTATTTAAAATTACTTTGTTTCCCCAAGGATCTTTATTTTCACAAAATGATAAAGTAGCAATAAGATTAAAGTTATGAATTATTATTGATAACAATGCAAATATCCCTGTTGTGTCAGTAGATGGACAAAGATTATTTGTTTTTTAAGGACCAAATTCAGATACCCTTACTCCTATTGAATAGCATCTTACTCTAGAAGTAACCCTATCCTCTTCTTTAGGATTTCTTATTAAGTTAGGTTCTATTCAGTGTGAGTAGAGATATCAGAATTTGGCACTAAATGACCTTATTTTTAAAAGTTATGAAATTGTCAGAGTCGATGGCCTATTAGATATTTCCAACTTGTAGAAAGTATTTAACAGGCAATGATCACTGGTTCTATGAAGTTTTTGTGTATTTGTTTCTTTAAATTCAGCTCTCATGAGCAATAATTCAGTGTCCAGGTGCAACAGAAGGATAAAAATTTGATTAGGAAACATTTCTATTTCAGATAATTATTATGCTCTATTAGCAGCAATTAGAAACATGGTACTTATAAAATGACTGTCTAGGGTTGTTGTTGTTTTTTTTTTTAAACAAGATCTATTATCCAGAAAACACCTTTGTTTAAAACAATGCTACATTAATTACCCAAGATGCCCTAGAATCTCAGTTGTAAAATGTAGGATGAAATCCTGGAAGTTTTGCCTTTGTCTTCAAAGCAGCCAGGATTCTTACTGTTTTGGGCTATTACTGAATACTTATTTGGGCAGAGTTTTAAATGGAGATTTGCCATAAGTATATTTTAAGTCCCAAATCATATCTTCCATAAAGGAAAGAGAAAGCTATAATACATCTGTGGGGGTTGATTTAAGTGATATTTAAAACCAAGATATTTTATAATTTAATTATGACTGTCTTTTACGTCCAAGTTTTCTGTGGACTTCCATTGGTTATGTATGAAACATTTTGCATGCAATCATGTAAAAAAAAAAATCACACTTGCACATTAGAATTTGTGTAGTTAAGTCTGATACTCAGCCACCTAACTACCCAATTTGCACAAACGGATGGGGTGTTTACACATACCCTACCCAGAAGCTACCCATAGGTACACTTTCACAGAGACATCCTACATGGATGCTGCATGGCATTCTTCTTTCCATTGAAGGCTGTCTATTTTGGGGTCTAAGTAGTCTGCAGAAGAGTAGTGGTGCATGTGACCCTGCAAACAGGATACATGCAAATACCCCCATATTCGTGTCCAGATTGGGTACATCTGGAATGAGGTATATGATTTGTTACTAGTTTGCTCACCCAAATCCTCATTTTCGTGTGCAAATGGAATATTTAAATTAATGACTTCTGCCTGCACCTTGCTGAAGAACCACTGAAATGTTGGGCTTAAAAAACGTTCAAAAAGGGCCAGACTGATATCCGGGTCAGGGTACTATTCAGTATGATGGAGGGTATCACAACCTGGCCCAAAGTTTTGGGTTGTTTTTTTTTTAAATATAGCTCTAAATGCACCCTCCAGATAAAGTGTTTGGGATTTACTTTTTCTTAAGGAAGATGCAATCTGGGGCCTAGGACAGGTTTGGTGTGCCTTCAGAACAGCCTTGTAGCAGATTTCCACCTAATCTCTGGACCACAGAAAAACCAAGATAATGCTTTAAAAAATAAGAGTAATGCTTAGCCTGTAACTCAGCCAATGAACCATTAGATTGAAAACTTAGATTAGATGACTTTTTCCCATTAATTTCTAGAACACTTATTTCTATGAACTGTCTGGATGCAGAGTGACTATTTTCATCTCTCCTTATACGGCCTCTTAGCTAATAACATTTGCTATACTATTACAGACATTTGTGGAAACGATCCATACATTTGTTTTTCTTTTTGACTCAAAACTGCTTCAAATTGGTGAAACCCCACTGGTATCAAAAAGAAAATTCAGTACCCAGAACTGAATTTAACTACGAACTTGAATGGTTACAGTAAGTTTTACAAATGCTCTAATTTGTATTGCCCACACCTTTTGCTGAAATTTAAAAGGGGGTGAAAACCTATAGAATATACAATATATACTTCCTGGTTCTAAAATGAATGAGGATACCCTATAGAAGAACTGTACTTTACCAAAATGACATGCCATATAGCTATAGTTAGGAGTCACATTCAGTTAGTAATCCCAGCTCCGAAATGTAAATGAAGATACCTAAATACATAAATAAATAAATAACACACACACACACAGCTTGTCTTATTTTCTAGCCATAAGATGTCTTTACGTCTAGTATCCTTTATAAATAGGTATCTATTCTATTAACCCATATATAATCAGAACACAAATCTGAATTGCCATACTGGATCAGACCCATGGGCCATCTAGTCCAGTATTCATTCTCCACAGTGGTCAGCACCAGATGTCTCCGAGAAACCCCACAGAAGGAAAATTAAAAAAAAAAAAAAAAAAAGTCTACAGTAGACAGACATAACACAATGCAATTTTCATTGAGACAAATACTAAAGCCACTGCCTTGTATGGAAATTGTACTTGAGGTCTTTGTGCTTACACAAGTATGTTTTCAATCACATTAAACCTTTTCCACAACTTCCATGGAAAAATATCTGGAATCTGCTCAGCTACAGCTAAAGTTCCTGCCTGGCCAGTCACTCTTTCCATGTTACCTCTCTCTCTCAATCCAGTCACTACCTTGCCTTTTTCACCACATCATATTTATGCTTCTTGTTCTCACTTTATGTCCTTCACAACTCTGCCTGCCACCTCTATTTATCCATTCTTATCTGTTGTCACGTCATCTCTCACCAACGATACCAGCCTTTAACTCCCATTTGTCCACTTTTCACATCTGTCTTCAATCATTCTTCCATGTCACCTCTATCGTACTAAAAACCCTCTCTGAGCTAGACCATGCTTTCCTTCAACTTGCAATGCTCCTCAAGACCCACTTCTGCCGTAATGCATATAGCCATTCTTAACTGGCTAGGTAAGAGGTGTGGCTGGGGATTATGGGTTCTAATTTAGCCTTTTTTATTGTATATGTAGTCATCACCTCCACCTGTTGCTTGCCTTCTTCGAATGTGAGCTTTCCGGACCAGGAACTATGTCTATGTGTATGCAAGGCAGCTACTAAGCATATTGTAGGCACTACTCCAATACCAATCAAAATTAATAAAAAATATCAAAGCACCAGAATTAAATAAAAGATTCATCACTGTTAGAAGAGTAATATGTATTATTCCTGGGACATCAAAGTAATATGAGGCTTTAATGTTTGATGTTGCTTGTTCTTGTACTTTTTCTCTGCATAAACATAATGTAACAACTGTTAGGAGAAGCAGTAAATAGAGAGAAGTAAATCCAGGAGGTGAGCTGTGGAACAATTTTTGCATTTATTTTTTTTAAGTAATCCTGTTGAAACCAGTAACAAATTTCCAGTGTGCCAGGTGAAAGCACATTTTGTTCACCTCCTGTTTGTGTATCTTTTCTTAATAAGTGGGCTTGAACATGATATCACAATGTCTCCTGGACCGTACAAACAAGCCCACTTCAGTTGTATAAACAAACCAACCTACTGGATGATTTTAATTTGTTTATTGACTTTCCATAGTTCAAGATCCATGTACACAGAGTAGAGTTATCTGACTCTGCACTCATTACAATAGCACAAACCTTCACTTCATACAAATTCTATTTTGAAAGTATTCTTGAATTCTAGTATTTTATATTTGTTTTTATTGTTATAGTCCCCTTACTTGTTTTAATCAAAATAACTTTCTAATAGTATTTTTTATAAACATAAAACCCCATCCATCTCCCATTACCCTTTCTCTGAAACCTTTATCTTGCCATCCAGCATGCACTGTACTGCTAACTCAGAGATGTACTGTCATGCCTTTAAATATTTTTATCTTCATCTTTTGTGAAAACTAAGGGGAATTTTTAAGACTTATTTTCCTCCATTAACATAATATTTAACTTATTGGGGCAAAGTCCCCCCAGGTCCCAATCTCCACTTCTAATAGATCATCAGTTGCCCAGCAAAGAATTGATGACTATTGTAAAAATACAATCCAGAGCTTTTCACAAAAAGACCGGGCGGGGGAATGAGGGAATGTAATAATATTTCCAAAAAGAGTTAAAGCAAATTATTTTTAAAAAAGGAGGCCTGAAACTTTTGAATGAAAAGTTATAACATCATCCCCCACATAACACTGAAGTTAAACCACAGTTGTATGAGTATTGTTTTTAATGGTTCTTTGTCAGCCTCCGTGTTCAGTCTTGAACTTTCTCTCTTGAAAGATTAGATAAATAGAACAAGCCTCAAGCAGCCTTCCAATTGGTTACATATCAAAGAATGATCACTATGAAATACCGGATTCCAAGTATTATTGTAAGGCAATTGAGAAAAAAACTTCAACGGCCTACACACTTACCCTTGAGATTGAGAACAAGAAATATCTAGCTGTAAGCAAAGGTACCTTGACAGAGCAAAGTCACAGAGCACTTTATTCTATTTAACCTTGATAATGTTTTTTAATAATTTGACATAAAACAATCCCATACTTTATACCAATCCCTTTGGAGATAGGTGAGCATGGCTGTCTATCGTCATTGTATCTAAGCACTGCACAAAATTAAACAGCAGAAACTAAATATTAGGAAGAGCAATATGAATATAGTTCTATATACAGCAAAAATGGTACTATGCTATAGTAATATTTGTTGTGGAAATTCAGCATCAGATTGTGCCATCCTTACTTATCTTTCACCATGAATAATTCCACTGAAGTCATTGTCCATTGCCACAAAACTGATTACAAATAGCCTTGAGTGCACTTTGAGTAGCCAGCAATACACAGTCTATGGCACACAAGAATACTTGAGGATTTACGCTCAGCTAACATTCTGGGGTGCAGAGTGAACCAGGGCCTTGAGAGGTTGAGACTTGTTGAATAAGGGGGGATTCTAGCCCCCAAATCAGTGCACATTTATGTTGTCCTCAGCAGCAGGTGCAAACAGACGACATGACCAGACAGAAACTGGTACCTGCTGAAAGGAGCAACAAAGAGATCCCCTACAGAGACCTGAGCTGTTCTACTATCAGAAATCCTGCCTTTTGCAGTTATTATTCCTTGTGCAACAAATACACCAGGCATGGTCTTTACTCCCCCTCGCTGCACAAGTTGTTGGGTATATAGGCAGGATAGGTAATGCAATTCTACATGAAGAGATCTCTACTGCATCTCAAGTCATTGTGTTGTGTATAAGGTATCTGATACCATCAGTACTAGGGGAGTTCATTCTGAACTTATTACTGAAGTGACAGTGGTGACTCCAAATCTCATTAGTTCTGTTTTACAACTGCATTTTAATTTACTGTGTCAGTTAATAGCTGCATATTTCTCTTTTTTAAATAGATATTCCTTGCACAAGCGTGCAGTGAAAAAGAGTGGGTACTACTTTAAAGATTTTTTTTTTTAAGTTTACCTGTATTGCATGAGTGGCTTCCAATCTGGAGATGAGAAATTCTATTTAAAAAAAAAAATCGGTTTAGTTCGGAACTGTTCATCTACATGATTTTTCTTCATGTTGGGTGGGATTTTCTAAGTCATCTAATGGATCCCTTGGGAACATCCATTTTCACTATATGATAAATGAAAAGCAGGACACTTTCTGCTATGGATTATTTTAATTCAGTAGATAATTTTGATGCTGTAAAAGTTGTGGCACCCAAAAAAAGTTGTGCCCAAAAAACTGTGGCACCCAAATCTGTAGAGCTAATCAAGATTTCACATTAACAAGGGGAGCAGCATCAGACACCCAGTTTGTGATAGATAATTTTTGTGTCGTTCAGGCCCAGCATCTAACCGTTAGAGATATAACAACGCCCAGAGCATGGGGTTGCATCCCTGATAAGTTTGGCTAATAGTCTTTGGTGGACCTATTCCCCATGAACTTCTCTAATTCTTTTTTGAACCCAGTTATACTTTTGGCGTTCACAACATCCTCTGGCACCAAGTTCCACAGGTTTGCTGGGAGCTGTGTGAAGAAGTACTTCCTTATGTTTGTTTTAAACCTATTAATTTCTGCCTATTCATTTCACCTGGTGACCCTGGTTCTTGTGTTGTGTGAAGGGGTAAATAACCACTTCCCTATTCACTTTCTACAGACCGTTCATGATTTTGAAGACCTCTATCATAACCCTCCTCTTTCAGTTGTCGCTTTTCTAAACTGAACAGTCCCAATTTTTTTACTCTCTCCTCGTAGGAAAACTGTTCTAAACCCCTAATCATTCTTATTACCCTTCTCTGTTCTAGTACATCTTTTTTGGGATGGGGCAACAAGAACTGCACACATGATTCAAGCGATGGGAAAACCATGGATTTATATAGTGGCATTATGATATTTTCTGTCATCTTATCTATCCCTTTCCTAATGGTTCCTAACCTCCTACTAACTTTTTTGGCTGCCCCTGCACATTGAGGAAATGTTTTCAAAGAACTATCCACAATGATTCCAAGATCTCTTTCTTGAATAACAGCTGATTTAGACCCCATCATTTTATCTGAATAGTTGGGATTGTTTTCCAGATGTGGATCATTTTGCACTAATCAGCATTGAATTTCATCTGCCATTTTGTTGCCCAGTCACCCAGTTTAGTAAGATTCCTTTGCAATTCTTTGTAGTCAGCTTTGGACTTAACTATCTTAAGTAGTTTTGTATCATCTGCAAATGTTGATAGTGGATCTATCACTATCAAATATATCTGTGATATTAAATGCAGTGTGGTGGCTTTTGACTAGGAATGTTATTCTGTTTTGTTTGTAGATTGTACAAGTAAATCTTGGTGAGACCTACAATAATCTACAATAACACAGATCAACAGAACGGAATTTCTGGTTTTTTACCCCAAGGCCCAACACCATGCAAGAAATCCAATCTTTGCTATAATTCGTGTACTCGATACGCATTCTGACAGCCAAGCCTGCAGCAGACTTAGAGCTCCTTGTCACCCTGCTCAAAAAAAAAAATCCATCATATTCTGGCCAAAGACTGCCACACATATGGACAAGCTCGTTATGTGGTTTATGTAGGAAAGGTTAGAATGATCTAATGAAAAACGTAAACCTGATTGTCAAAGGTTACCTGTGCTGCAGCAATTGATCTGCTATGTTAGCAAAGTGGTATGCTTAAAGAGAGTTTTCGACACCTCACGGAAAGCGTTGAGAAAAATATTTAGAGGCTATTCTACAAACACGCATAGAACAGAAGACTTGTTTGCCTTAATTTTCAACCCACTTGGACAGTGAAGGTTGGAAACTGGAAGTGGACCTTGAGCCTTTAGAACAGAGTGGTGCAGAGGCAGTGGTATTCAAATCCAGGCACAGGTGTAGGCTAGACCGCCGATTAGAAACAGGTTGAAGCAGGAATAGAGTTCAGGCTTGATGCACTTCTAGCTCAGGTAGGGGATTCCTTTATCCCTGTTCACACACAAGCTAGGGGAGAAGAGAAGGATCCCCCTTAGCAAGAAAAGCAACCTAGCGTTCTCCCAGGCATCCACAGAGACAGAAAGGAAAGGAACAGAAGACTCGCTCCTGGTTTCTTCCACAGTTCCTGTTAAGGTATTTTGCTATTTGCTGCCTCTCTTTATCCTGAGAAAAAAGAGATTAAAAACATGGGTAGAAGAATCCCCACCTTCCTTACTGACAATTGCCAGGGAGGTGGGCATGGGCTGAGAGTCTCTCTAGGAAATTCATTTTTTTTGCTGAAAATTTCTTTAACTTCATGCATAAGGCCAGACTGGAATTATATAAAGCAGAATAAAACCAAAAAAAACCTTTTAGTCTGAGATTTTCAGAGCACCTAAAAGGCCTGGACATCCAATTCCCATAGATGCAAATCTTTAGGCAGCCTTGAAAATAAATCTCATCCCTGAGTATCAATGAGTCCCATTAGTACAGAGTGAATGGGAGTTCCAATTAGGCAAAATATGTAAGAACGTGGCCCTAAATAAATATGAACTCAAATTTCAAACAAAACACCCAAAGTTCTGTGTTGCTTCCCAGGAAGATTTTCAAAGCTCACTCAGGCCCTAATTCTGCAAATTTACGCAAACAAGTAGTCCTACTGAAGTCATTGTTTGACTGATCAGAGTCATATAGCAGAACTGATTCCCCTCTTGCTTACACCATTACAGTCAAGTAATTTCATTCACGTCAGTGCAAACTGTGGTCATTCAGCAACTCTAAAAGTCAGGCACTTGCTTCGATGTTTAAATGAGGTTTTTGAGTTGAGATTTTCCAAGGAGGCCAATGGAGTTAGGTGCCCAAATGTCACTGGAACTTGAGTACCTAATTCCCTTGGATTCCTTGGGAAATCCTGGCCCTACTTGCCTAGTTGTAGAACTTATAGGCACCATTTTGCTCTTTTGTGTCTCAGTTTTACGAACTGTAAAATGATGGTAATTAGTTACCTATATGGCTGCTGCATGGCCTTCTTTTCTAATATTTTAAAGCATTTTGAAATCCTCAGATGGAAAGTTGTGTACTATATACAACGATTATACTATAACATTTGCAGCCCAAAACTATTGTTGCTACTCAGACAATGCCACCACTGGATTCAGTGGAAGTATTGCCTAAATAAGGAATGAATAAAGACTGCAAGACTGAATAAATGAAGAGTAGAAAACTATATTAGAAAATCCAATCATGTTATTTGGTTTGGTAGCAGAACATCTCATTCTAAGTAGCTCCTGGTGCCATGCCAGGTTCCTACATCCAATATGTCAGATGCCTCACACACCATAATTTTGTTTGTGACAGATGTTTAATAGCTTAGTGCTGTTGCCCTTTCTTACTCCAGAATGACACCAGTGTAACTCCATTGACTTCAACTGAGTTAATGCAGATTTACAGCCTCATAACAGAGTAGCATTCTCCCCCGCACCATACTGAAGGATATCTGAGTCATTTTGTTAAAGAAGAATTAAAAAAAAATCACATTCGACTTAATAAGTAATTGCTGGTATCCAAGTGTACATTTGTTTACCTTCCTGGACAGAACCATTCATTGTTAGCTGTCTACCCCTCATTGACAGTGATTCACCCTGGAGGCATACAAGAATGAATCACAGTTTACTAATGACAGAGATGCTAGGGAGCTTCAAATCCTGACTCACTCTCAAACTTATTACACCAGCATCAAGAGAAAAAGCTTTTCATCAACTTTTCTCTGAGCCCCCCACCCACTGTGTCCATGAGCCCAAATCCCTATATTGCTCAATGCCTTTTTGTTACAGGGCCTAGGTGTGAAGTCTTCCTTCTGCTCTGTTTTTTCCCAGTTGGGCCAGTCACAGGTCTTGTAACAGCACTGCAATATCAGGCTGCTGCATGGAATGGCTGGAGCAAGCACCTAGTCCATCTCCCTGTTCTAAAAATCCATTTAATAGAGTTCTCAGATATGTTCTCTATCAGATATTAAACTGATAAGAACAGATTTAAAATTTTTTATTAAAGCTAATGTTATACAATAATCAAATACAGAGTTTTCGAAGGAAAGAGTTTCTGTACATCTGGGAATAATGCATAGATTATCCAAAAGATACAAGGTTTGGTTTGAAAGCCATACAATACAAAGAGTACATAATCTGCAATACCCCAGATTAAGGGTTATCAATTTAGTGATACAGTTTAGATATAAGCATTCAAACATTTGGGTATATCAGTCATTCAAAATAAATACTGAGGTCAGTTAGTGGAAAGCAAATATAATGAGGAGTGTTGATTGTCCCTCATTGAATGACAAGTTCAGGATAGGTAGTTCTTCAGCAAATATGATCCACAAAACAAAGCTCTTTCTGCATCGCTTTTCCATTGTGTTCTGGCTCATTCCTCCTGGTATTGCCTATGCCCGGTGATGTGTTCTCTGGACCACCTGATGGGGTCCTACACCATGAGACGCCACATCAGTCAAGTGTAATGCTGACCAGTTCCGCATGCCTGCAGCACTCACTCGTTGCAGGGGTCCCATGCACCCATGGCTCCAATGATCAACGCATGTGTTTGTGCCTTGTAGCCCTTTGTTCTCATGGGATCGGGTAGGGGGCTGTATTTCTCCTCCTTTCAAACTCAGGAGTCGCAGAAGGCCGGGATCCTGTTCTCGAAGGGGACAGTGATGTCTACCATGATGATCTTCTTCCATTTCTTGTCGGTGATGACGACGTCCGGGCGCAGCTGGCTGACTGTTCCAGGAATGGCAGAGTTCACTGCCACCTTCCCCATGGGTGGCGGGATGACTATGACCAGGTGATCCTGGATGGTGTTGTGGTGCAGCTGCCAGGCTCTGGAGTGGGGCTTGCAGCTATACAGAATGTGGGGCAGGGTCTCGTTGGAGTAGCCATACCTCCTGCATCACTTGTCCTCATTCCCATGGAGGATGGCTCTGTTCAACAGGATGCAGTTGAACCAGGCCCCATGGATGAACTTCCAGTCAGCAAATCAGGTGAAGCTGCCCCCATGGAGGAAGGGTTGCTGGCGTCCCATCTGCTCATCATCTCGAAGGCCTTGCCCTGGTCTGGCTTCCACTTGAGGTTTTCCATGTACTGCACATGGATGGCATCCTTTAGAGTCCTCTCCAGCATGTGATTGGCTCTCGGGGGGATGATTGTGTTCTTGGTGGTTTTGACCTGCAGCACCAGGACTCCCAGTTCCTGATGCTCCTTGCACCACGTCCAGTGGTAGCTGATTCTCTTCTCCAGGTGTCGTGTGGCGTTGCGGGCACGGATTCAAAGTGAAGCGAAGTCACCCCTATCCCATCCAAACCCGCCAGCCAGGAAACCGCTCAGGTATATGGTGACATCTTGGCTGGAAGGGGTTCTGCTGATCTGCTTCTTGACAACATCACGCATGGCACTCGCCATGATGTTCCTCACCGTGGCGTCTGGGCACATCAGAAGGTGGAACGCATCGGTGATCATCGTGACATTGCACAGGTCACCCATGTGAGGGACATTGGCGCTGCCCTACCTGTGCGCGATGTACACCGGCTCGTTACTGGCAAATAGATAAACAGGTATATTATAGAATCTATAATGTGTGTCTAATGATGGGTTTATAGAACATAAAAGAAAAAGCAGAAAATGGACAGGCTCCTGGGATTTTTTCTTTAAGTGCATATCTTCTTCTGGATGCATGCATCCCACTCCTGTTCATGATAGTGGGAGTTACATCTGCTCATCATCATCATCATCAGAAGGTATTACTTGCAGTTCAATGTATCAATTTAGTCAACACATATTTTTAAATGCCTGGAAAAGTTATTGTAAATACGGTAACAGAATATACATCTTTTGCTGCTTTATAAGTGTATATGTAATATACACAATTTTGTGGATTATTGCATTTATAGTCTACTATATTATGCTGAGGAAAGATGGTCATGTGGCTAAAACACTAGATTGAGACTGGATACTTGAGTTCATAGCTCTGCCACAGACTTCCTGGTGTGACCTTGGAGAAAGTCACTTCATTAGTTTCTGCACCTCAATTATTTGCTATAATATAGGTATAATATTCTCTCCCATTGTTTTGTCTGTTTAGCTTGCAATCTCTTCAGGGCAGGAATTCTCTCTTACAGTGCATGTGTACAGTGCCTATCACTATGGGGCACCGATCTCAGTCTGTAGGCACTATCATAGTATAATTACACTCAGCTTGAGGGAAGTGAACAGTACCAGGTATTTTGCCCTTACAATCTTTAATACACATCTGGATCATGACATGAAAAATAAATTAAGGTCAATCCACATTTTATTGGAGTTCAATCTATTTTTCTTTGCATTAGACCAGAGCACAAGCATTGCACACAGTTCTGTGTATAACTCATCTGTTTACTTCTCATAGTCTCCTCCAAGATCTTAACGTCCTACAGTGCCTGCTGCCTCTTGTTCTCCCTCCCACTGGATGCAGTCCCTCAGATTCGCTCTGTCCCATAACAAACACTTGCCACTGCTGATCCAAGAGCCTTTTCCTCTGTAGCTCCTGCCATCTGGGCCAGCCTTGCTATACATAACATCTTCTAGCCGATTTCACATCTCAGACAAACATCTTTTTTAGTTCTTGCCTCTAAATATTAAATTTTCCTTCCTTTTTCTAATATTTATAGCTATCTACAACTAACCTGCTACAGGGAGTGTCCTTACCCTGTCTGACTTCAGGCCTCAGTTTCGCCTTCCTGAGTTAAGACACTCAACATTACATGTGTTCTCAGTACTGTTCCTTTTCTGGGCATGATTTATTACCATAAAATACTGAAAACCTTCCATCCCTCTTCCTTGGGGCTCAATCTGCCTTTTCAGTTTATAATTGGGCTTCAATGTCCAGGTAGCTCTCCCTTTTGGCCCAAAAGCATTTCCAGTCCTTTATCAGGGCATCCTCTTCCTTGGAGCCCACCCACCATGCTCACGGTCTTCCGCAGCTCTCTTAGCTTCCGTTTCTTACACAGCAGGCCCCTTCCAGACTCCAGCATTCCTAGCTGGCTCCTGCTTCCCGCAGGATGCATTCACCAGACCATCCACATAGGAGCTGAAGAGAATATCTCTCATTCAGGAACTCCGGCTACTGTAACCCTTCTGCCAGGCAGAGCTGGCAGCAGCAAAGGGCCGGGTTCTATATCTAGGGGCCCCTGTCAATGATACAACACCAAACCGACTCAAGCCCCCACCCAGTCACCTGGGAAATCACACACTATCCCCTGGGCACCTCCAAAAGGCAATATGTCCCCTCTCAAACACTCAGACCTGGCTTACACTACTTTTCCTATTTCCCAGCAGGCCTGGCTTTTAGTCACAATCTCCCACCACATGATTCTAGTGCAGCATTTCTCCACTTGGGGGTCATGACCCAAAAAGGGGTTGTAAGGCTATTGTGGAGGGGGCGATGTCACGAGAGCAGCGGCTGCTGGCCGGGTGCCCAGCTCTGAAGGCAGCGTCACCACCAGCAGCAGCGCAGAAGCACAGGTAGCATGGTATGGTATTGCCACCCTTATTTAGGTGCTGCTGCTGCTGGTGGCAGCACTGCCTTCAGAGCTAGTTGGCCAGAGAGTGAATATGGAGGATGATTTAAGGGTCTGCCTCAGCTCCCTGGAGCTGCAATTGAAAAAATTGTGTGCTTCCAAAACAGCAGCGCCCTTCGCATTAGGTGTTCGGATACTTATGTGTATACAGTTGTGTATAGAAAGCCACAATCCTTGGACAATGTTATGATTATTGCCACAATCACTAGAAAAACCTTCCAGCTCCCCAAACTGTATCCTTGGTATTTTTTTCTTCCTCAGAAAACGTGTTTCTTAAATGTCCACATATTTTATTGCTGAAAATGGTTTACACTTTTTGCAAAGCTTCAGTACCTTTGACTGCAGGGATAATGATTATATGCTTCATTTAGTGCTCCTATGGATATGTACAGTAATTTGTTATCAGTTTTTGAGGGGGAGGTCGTCACAGCCTGAAATATTTTCAGGGGAAAGGGAGGTTAGCAAAAAACAGTTTGAGAACGCCTGCCCTAGTGTCATTCCTTGGGGAGGCAGGCTAAACCTGACAGAAGTGAGGCTGAGCCCCATGCCGCTTAATGAGCCAGCTCACCCCATGACACTTCCAGTCACTTTTGCATAGAACACAAAACGTGGTTCTTTTATTGTTTGCCACCCACGTCTCTTTGCCATCTCAGCCAAAACTCCCTGGTCACATGCTAACAGATCAACTGATTGTCTAATCAATAATATCCAAAAGTGAAGCAATGAGGGAAGTAAAATTTAGCACTTCTCTGTTCTTCTCAGTCTTTTAGGCACAACACATAATAAATCCTTGGAAGAGTTTTCAATGTGGACAAACATGAGCACAAATGTATTATTTAACTCAGGGAGGTTCTCTGTATATATCTCTTTGGTTGTGCAGAGTCGCTTAAATTATTGCAGAAAACAGAGAATGCAATGCACACATAATGCCAGAGTAGAGCTCTCTCTGGGGCCTGGTCTACACTGGAGATTTATTTCGAATTAAGGACCCTTAATCTGAATTAATTACAGGCACGTCTAAACTGACGCTACTGTTAATTCAAATTAAGGTGCCTGTAAAACCAAATTAATAAGACCACCTCTGCAAGTGGCGTAGCACCTAATTCGTAGTTGTTAATTCAAATTAGTGAGAGTGTGGTCACAATCTGAATTAATTGGCCTCCAGAATGTATCCCCGATGCCCCATTTCAGAGTACCCTCCCCCAAAGCAGCCCCGGGGAAGATTTGATTCTTCATTTCCTGTGCTTGCTGCCAGCGTGGAACGAGCTTTTCCATTGTTCTCAGCATGGCTACTGCAAAGCCCAAACGTGCTCCAGCATGGAATCGACCAGAGGTCTTAGACCTCATCGGGCTGTGGGGAGAGGAGTCAGTTCTTGCTGAGCTCAGATCCAGCAAAAGGAATCTGAACATTTATGGGAGGAGGAGGGAGCTATGGATAGTAGGATGCAGGAGAGCAGGGTGTCCGTTCTCCCACAAAGTCTGGAGTTATTCCTGATACCTGAGCAGTCCACCAGCACACAGGACAACACAAATGATCCCGTGGAAGGCACATCTGGTAAGTTTTCTTTATTAGCATTTCTATCCTTGCACAGTGGGGGAGGGAGGCACGACGGGATCTCATGCATTTCATTAAGTGCCATGGGTGCTCTATTTTTTATGTGTTTTCAAACTGTGCGCAATTTGTGTCTTTAAGGGTTGGAAAGACACCTCCCCCCCGGTGGCAAATGGGTTTAAAACAGCCAAAAAGCCCTGCCCTGTTTGTGCTTTTAAGGGTTGGACAGATTTCTCTCTCTCTCTCTCTCTCTCACATACACACACACACACACACACACCCGCGTGCTGCATGGGTTTTAAATGCCCAGCAAGCCCTGCACAGTTTGTGTCTTTAAGGGGTGGAAAGATTCCCCCCCCCCCCCCCAGTCCCCGGGTGCTGAATGAGTTTTAAATCATTTGCTACATTGTATCATGTGCTCATTATGGTAATTATTATTTTACTAAGAGTTTCTTCACTATGCTACATGCAGATACATTGTATCTTGGGCTCCTCACTGAAATGGAAAGATTTGTATCAGTCTCTTAATATGTTAACTGTGGCTCCCTTCTTATTCGTATTTCATTCTACAGCCACCTCGCCAGTGGACCAACCCTTAAGAAGTGCTGCTGACAGACTGTCTCAGATTAGAAAAAGGAAAAAAAAAAAAAAAAAGCAGAGATGACGTTTGCGGACCTCACGAACATCTCAGCAGCCGCGGAGGCAGAGCAAAGAACTAGGTGGCTCACCTTGACCAATAAAATGGGAGAACTGCAGGACAATGATCGCACAGCACAGCAGATGCTGCAGGTCATGCGGGACCAGGCAGACATTCTACGGCGTCTCCTGGACAGAGTCCCCCTGCAGCCCCCTCAATAATGCTCCTCAACAGATGGCTGTGCCACCTCCCCCCTCCCCAGCCCCCAATAGGTCTTGGAAGAGATTGTCCAGGAGGCATTACATGCTTACCTCCACTCCAGATGTGAGCAGAAAGCTGTGGCGGCCACGCTGAGTGCTGGCCAGCAAGTTACCACCCTCCCCCTGGAGACAGTGAAAGAACCCCTCCCCCCTTCCCTCATTACTTGAATGTAAAGAAATAAAGGTTTGCATCATTCCACAACGTTTCTTTATTAAATCATATATAGGTCAGGAGGGAATTCTCGGGCACAGATATCGAATGGGCTTGGGTGGTGAGATTATTATTAGACAAACAACATACAGTGTGTGGGTGGGTGGAGGGAAAAATCAAAGGCAAGCAATATACAGGGGGCTTGGGGATGATCATTAAAGGAAAACAGCATACAGGTGGGGGGGTTGGTTTGGTGGAGGGAAAAAATGGCAAGCAATATCTATGGTCATTGTTCTGCTGGATCTCTTGTATCACAGCATCCACAGAGGCATAGATCACTCTTCTTCACACTCTTGCTCAAGTTCTAAAGTAATCCAGGATAAGCCGTGATGTATTTGTCACGGTCAAAATGAGAGCACAGTTCAGCTGGCTCCATGTTTCTGCAGCAATGGAGATCGGGGGAGTAAAAAAAATAGCACGAAAATCCTTTTCCTGTTTGTTTGGGGGGGGGGGGGAGAGGGAAGCAGCGCTGCATCCTGGGACGATGACACTCGTCACAACAGCCTCTGTGGTTAGTTGCACTGTGGGATACCTTCCCACATTGCACTGCTTTCTAATTCAAATTAAGGCTGGCCAGTGGGGACGCAATAAACCAGCAAAAACTCCGTAGTGTGGATAGTCTGCAGCGCTTTCTATAGATCGGTTTCTGAAAGCTGAATTAAGCTAATTCGAATTAGGGCTGCAGTGTAGACATAGCCTGGAAAATCTGAGAGGGCAGAGAGTTCCTGTGCAGAGAGGTGCACAGATGGATGGCTAGATTATGCTGTTGGCTGGTTATTGCACTATCGCAGCGGGGAGCAGCAGGCTGCTTGGTGCTTCAAGAGAGGCAATGCCTGCTAATTCTCCCCTGTTGTGCTGTGGTAACAGAAAGGGAGGGGAGGAATTTGTGACATTTCTTTGTGAGGTACAATATGTTCCCTGCTTCTATATGTGGCAAACTAGCTATGGTAGGAGAGCATCTCTAGTACAGCACCTACACTTGCTCCTGTCCCCCCTCCCCCAAATGCTAAATGCCCAGAGCAGTGATCTGGGGAACCCTGACGCTGGCTGTGGGAAGAACCCTTCCTCCCTTCCTGTGCCCCCATATGGCTGCATAGGGCCAAGGCACAGCCCTGCCCCAGATGACTAGCACTGTCGTCATGAACTGAAGACTGGCCATTGCATCATTTTGCCTTAGAACTGTGCAACGCAAAAAATAATAATAATAATAAACTGGGGTGGAAGAAAGTACTGAATACTTCAGTATGGATAATATACGCATGCGAGAAAGCTACAGCGTAAATACAATGTAGAGCAAAAAAGTATATTTGGGTGGGGGGCTTTGCAGTTTAACTTACACATCAACAAGTTATATGGGTTTCAAGTTATAGTTTTTTTACTGGGCCTTTTAAATAAAGACACTAGTTACTATAACAACATTTACTTCACAGATTGTATTTATGTTGCCTCTGAGATGTAGGAAACCAATCTGCCACGTGAAACTTTGTACTCCACTGTCTTAAAGGCAAACCTATTTTCCAATAAACTGACATTTTTGTCCCTTAGGTTTATAGTTCTCACATTATAATTTAAGATGCATTTGGGCTACTTTTCTTTTAAATGATTAACCCTTATGAGAGGAGAGGTGTGACCAGGTTCAAGGAGCGTAAAGATTTATGGAGAAATGGGAATATTATTGCTTTTTATTTCTAGCTTTGTTTTTTCTTGTGGGAAGCATGTTAAAATGATTACTAATATTTCTTTGGGAAAACGGACTCTATGACTGTTCCATTTTATCTGCTACAGTAGTAGTTTGTAATTTGATTTATGCTTTTCCTGGTCCACACTGTCCCTTTCACTACCTCCACATCCCTTCGCCCTTACTCTTTTGGATAAGCCTTTTCCCTTTTCAGATACCTCCATCAGTCCATTATATTTGCACTGCCAGGCACCTGTCAGTCTCCTTCATCACCATTGTGCTCAATAAACATGAAGAGCAGCACATTCTGTCACCCTTGCT
The DNA here is from genome assembly GCF_026122565.2 of Emydura macquarii macquarii. Taxonomy (NCBI): domain Eukaryota; kingdom Metazoa; phylum Chordata; order Testudines; family Chelidae; genus Emydura; species Emydura macquarii. Next base: position 11,173,393 of record NW_027133643.1, on the reverse strand, counting down.
TAACTGCTGTGTAGTGTTGCTCTCACACATCCTTGTCCATCTGTCTAAATGCCTCCCATCCTATGTCACCACAAGCTATTACTAGTTAGGATGACACCATGTGCAGATTCAACCCTGTTCTAAATCCATGGAAACCAATGGCGTTAGATAGCAGAAGACATCACCAACTATTCAGATCCACACCCAGATCTGAATCCAAATGGAAAAAGAAAGCTAAAATCCCAATTCCTACTGCTTATTTCTAAAAATACACTTGGCCACTTTCGGAAAGTTTTTCCCTAATGCTTCCCTTTCTGCTTGGAGGCCAATTTATGAGTCACATGCCACATATAGATTTCCAAGCTACAGCAATAAAATTAGGTAGTTCAAGACTTTCCTGTTTTGTACAAGTGTGCTCAACGCTTAATAGGGCATGTGTGCTCCCTATAGTGGTGCATTCTGAATAGAAGAGGCCTTGAGAAAAAAAGAAACAGAAGAGGAATATTGGGGGAGGGGGCAAGAAGAGGATTATAGAACAAATATTATGTAGTTTTATATAATGTAAAAAAAATTGCTGGTGTTTTAGCCAGGCTTCTTGATTCCAGTAAAAACGCCTCCAGGTCATGCACTTACCTGCCATGAATTAGCTACTGGACAATATAAGAGAGCACAGGAGGATAATTGAATGAGTGAGGATAAGCAGCATTAGTAACTCTAGACAGAACAGTCTCCAATGGACTAGTTGGTTTTTCCCTCCCATTTTTCTTCTTGATGTATGCTTTATTCAGACTATAGTGGAAATGTGCAGAATGGTTCAGTGGCACAGAAGGAACATTGCTGGTCACATAAAGTTCCTTTTAGCTGATGGTATAACTAAGTAAAAAGTACAATTTGCTCATGGCTTTAAAGGAAAAGTATTGTCAGATCTATTACTCATGTAATCCTCTATTGGAATAAGATCCAGGCTCAACAACATGCACCAAAATAAGGTAAATGCTATTTCCTACGCAAAAAATATCTTCCAAAAGAAACACTTTATAAAAGTTGCCCAGAAACCCAGTTTCACAAGCATCTGGCATAGCACCTAGTATAAGGTGAGTGAAAGTGACCAATATTTTGTAAAATTTCAAGCAGAAGTATTCACAATTTCATTCCAGGCCCTTTTTCGGAGCTCAGAAGCCTTGCATCTTGTGAAATTTTCCAGACATGCCTGCTTTCCTATCAATGAATTCAATATTTCCATAGTAAAATTCTGGTCACAATTGAAATCAATTGGAGTTTTGCCACTGACTTCAGTGGGGCCAGGACTTCACCCCACATGTTTATATATAAAAGTTGGTCTTCATCTAAACAAAATACCAAACATATTTTTGTTTTGTGGAGACCTGAAACTACCATTTCTGAATGACAATGGACCCATTTTAGAACAAGATTTCACAGGCTTTTAAAAAAAATGACTTTTGTAAATCAGACAAGAAAACCACTTATCTCTTTGAGAACAACTTGTACAGCCCTATTCAGATGCATTACCTTTCAGTACACTCATGAATAAATGAAAAGGAAGGGAAAACTAAAGCACACATGTGACACACAATCACACCATAAGGGCATACATGGGGGTGCAGTGTATCATTCATGTTCACCTTTATAGTGTAATTGTGTATTATTTAATGCAAAGTAGGTCACGTAAGATGTTTTTGGAATGCTCATGGCAAACTAAACCTCATTGTAATAGTGATATGTTTGTTGCAGTGTCATATGTATGGTTATGAGGCTCTGCTATGTAATATTCCCAAACACATGTCTCATAACTTGAGACAGATCCAGACAAAACTCTTCCAGCGCTAAAAGGCAGTTCACGCCTCATTAAGGTTGGCATAAAACAAACCAGCAATAATGGACTAGCCTAAGCATCAATAAGGGAATACTCATTGGCTCAAGTGGAGGAAGCCATACAGGATATTGTCTGTCACTTGACCCCAAAATGGGGGGGGGGGGAGAAGCAAGGCCCCAGAGGGGGCAAAGGAACATGTTAAAAAGGAGAGACATTTTGCAATCTCCCTCTGTCTGTTCCGCTCCCAGCTACAAACAACATCAAGCAACTGAAGCATTGATCACAGGGGGAGAGCCTGGTTGGAGGCTGACCAACCAACCTGTGGAAAGAATCATCGAACACTGTAGGATTGCTGAAAGTGTTAAGCTTAGTTTAGAATGTGATTTGCCTTTTATTTACTTATGAGCAAATCTGACTTGCTTTCTTCTGACTTATTATCACTTAAAATCTTTCTGTACTTAATACATTTGTTTGTTTTATCTAAAGTAGTGCACGTGGTTTGGGTGTGTGTAGGGACTTCATTTAAAGTGACAAAGCTGGTGCATATCAATTTCTCTGATAAAATGAAAAACTAATTATGAGATTGCATTGTTCAATGGGCGGCACTGAACATTGCAAGATGGAAATTCTGAGGGTTGCATCTGGGACCGGGCATGTTTGCTGGGTCATTCTATTGCATAATCCCATGAGTGGCTGGCCAGAAGCACTCACTCACTGAATTGAGGGCCGCTTACTTGCAGGAGGCTGTGCGTGGACTGACCCAGGAGTGGGGGTTCACACAGTGAGGCAGAGCAAGACAGGCTCCAGGACTGAGGGAGTGGGGTGACACAGTTATACACCAGTCCAGATTGCAGAGGGGAACGTCACAACTTAGTAGTAACTAAGGGAGCACATTTCAATATCATAGATTGGAGACAGCTGCTCCTCTCTTTACCTCACTGAGTGCTTATCTTATTTTATTTTTTAAAGTGTCAAGCTGTTTCATTGCAACATAAACAAGGAGACACTTTGATCTAGAGAATAAGATAAGATGTTTCAATCAGTACTAAGCAGCAGTCCTTAATGATTTTTAAAATAAAAATATAAAATAGAATGTTTAATCTAGTCCATTATGTCATAACGTCAGTAGTTATAGTGCATCACTGTGATTATTCAGGAGTACCAGAACTTCTAAGATGGTTGAAGACACTCAAACATGTCTGAAGCATGAAGGGATCACATTATCATTTCATTTCTGTGCCTTAGGTATAGTGTTAAAAGAACATTGACTGAGATTAGTCTTTCAATTGATACTTAATAGATTTTAAGACCAGAAGGGACCATTACTATCATCTGACTGCCTTCATAATATAGACCATAGAATTTCACCCAGTGATTCCTGCATCAAGCCTAACAACCTGGTTGAATTAGATTCTAAACTAATAAATTAACATTTGTTCAGTGCATCACACAAACTTCTCGGCCTCATATCCATGGCCCTGCACAACTCTGGCTGAGCCTATATCTCAGCTCATGTCTCTCATCATTCCCTGTGTTCTGCCAATAAGGCTAGTTTTAACATTCTCTCTTCTCTTACTCCTGTTTCTGGAAGAAGGCACAGAATAAACTAGTGCATAAAATAATCTTCCAATCCTCTTTTTGAAATCCCTCCTGAAGACTCATTTCTTCCACACTGAGCTAATTCTCTGCCCTCTCTACCCAGCATTACATTAGAGGTGATGTTTGATATGGGCAGAGTTAATCCTTGGATTTTTTTTGAACTTCCTGCCTTCAGGTATCCTAGAGCATTCTTCTTATCCCTGTATCATTAAGGCTAAACTCTCAGGTAGTCTCTTTATTTTGGGAGCTTATACAGTACTGAGCCCATTGTTAGTGTTCAAATACGTATACTGATTAGACTAAACTCTTTGGGGAATCTTCTGAGTTTATTACATGATTGGAATAAGTTAGGCAATATAAACTCTTATGGGCATGGGTCTGGGATAGATGCATTACTTATGAGTGGTCACATATTATATAATGTGCGAATGTTTATGCTTATCAGAACAGAATGACTGGAACCACTGAAGTTATATAGAGCATTTGCTTTTTTTATTCACCATCTAAAAAATACTGTTCATATTATTTGGAACAATCATACAAAAAAGTTTACTACTACTACTACTGTGTCCCTTTTTTGTAATTCACTTTTGATGTGGCACGCAGAATTACATGCCACTTAAAGTTACAGACCATGTGCCAGTTCATACTTCTGTCCAGGAACTTACATGGCTTCCATCACTGTAGTATCTGAGCACCTTCGTAGTATCCAAGCACACTGAAGTGTTATCCTATGGCTTGTTGTTCTAGTCAAACAACCATAGTTGTTTTCAAGTGAGTAGTGTGACAGTTATCTGTTTTCATGTGACTTTCTAGCCTCCTATTTACTTGAGGTCTATCAGGCCTTCATTCTGTTTTGGCTCCTATTTATAATAGATTGTCTGCTTACTGTACAAAGAGCAAACTTTGTTCTAGTTATGTTTCATAATTGCATAAGTTAATCCAGAGTCATTGCAATGATGAAAACAGATCTTCATTTAAAATCAGGTCAAATGTTTTTCAGCAAGATCATGGCATTTTATGTACAGATTTCAGATTGTTTTTCCATATACACTTAAAGCACCTAGTTATCAAATTTTGAAGAGATTTCTTACAATTACATTATAAGATGCACAGTGACCAAATTTTTAGTAAGTTGGGTGCCTAAGATTAGGCATCTAAATCCATATTAGGCACCTAAAGAGCATCTTAAATATTAGGGTAATACCTAGCTCTTATACTGCACTTATCACCCATAGATCTCACTGTGTTTTACAGAGGAGATCAGTATCGTTATCTCCATTTTACAGAGAGGTAAATAGAGGTACAGGGACATGAAGTGTAGAACCTTAGGCACTGAAATTTGAAAATGTTGGCCAATATGTTTACTTCACAGCACAATTGGAGTGTTGAAGACATGGAAACTGTAGGCAATATGCCACTAGGTACTGTATCGACTGCCATTATATTTTTTCTATTTTGATAACCATGGACTTGATGTTCCTCTCAACCCAGATTGTGACAGGAGGGGAAAGGTAGGTAGAAAAGAGCTGGAAGCATATTTGGAAGAAAGCTGCATGTCAACAGTATGCTCCCTCAGCCACGTGTTAGCTCATCTGAAGCTTACTTGTCATTGCATGTTGAAGCTCTGTGGGTATATGGTAGTGCACTGGTCTGCTGAGGCAGACTGAGCCAAGGAACATTTATCTGGCATTCTTCCATGTCAGCAGGAAACCCACATAGGAGTTAGTGCTGCTTCAAGCAATATTAACTCCCTTCCTTGAGCCTCTAACACACATGGAGGTTAAGAGTCAATAGTTCCCAAAAGGAATCTTGATGCCAGAGTAAAATGGGAGTTCAGAGAGTACCACAGAGACGTAAGCTCTTTTGTCTCACTGCCCTGCAGTCAACTGGGATAGAGTCAATTGGAATAACCCCACTGACCCCAAGAATCCACAGGACTCTCAGACTTCTCTGTCTGAGGTCAGAAACACCATGAGATAAAATGTAAGTTTCAAACAAACAACTTCCTTCACTTCCCCCATGTTTTCCTGCAAGGTAGACTCTGAGTATACAAATCCACCAGAGCTATTCATGTGAAGTCACAACATTAGAGCCATGAGAGAAAGTTAAACTACAAACGTATTGCAGTACTTCACCTGTAGCCTATGGCCTGATATCTTGTTTAAAAGATCATAGTCCTTGGTTTTGTATTTTAGACATTCCTCTCTCTGAACAATATGAGTCCCCCTTTAATTATCAGGCACTATAACCAAATGGTCTTTGCTTGACGTGTCAAATACAAGCCTGATTATTTAGTTCAAACAGGGCTTTTTTCTAGTAAAAGGTCATCTTTAATATAGTGTTACTCCAACACACATCTTCTTATAGGCTTTTGGAGGATGTTTTCTGTCATGATGCTTCATTAGAAGATGCTTTGTCACAAATTACTTCAAATACAATTTAAATAGATACATTACAGATTTTGACACTCTATAACAGCATATTGGAGAGTAGAACTTTAAGAGGAAACTTTAAGATTCAGCAACATTCTACTATTGTTTGATCTCCTTTATTCCTGGGTGGGTCAAGTTTTAGTAGATGGCTAAGATTTTCAGAGTGGACAAGTGATTTTGGGTGCTCAACTTGAGACACTCAGCACTTTCTGAAAATCTGGCCACTTTGTGGTATCTCAGGTTGGGCACCCAAAAACTGAGGTGCCTAAAAAGAGTCACTAGTAACTAGTCATTTTGGCTACATATAAATATATCATAGAAAGGATACTTGTGTAGCTCCAGAAAAGATTGTTCTATTCAGTAAGGTATAGCAATGAACAGGAAAGAGGTGACAAAAAGGAAACTAATTAAGTGTTCACTGAAAGTGTCCCTATTCATTGTTAATTTTAATAGTCTCATTCCCAAGTCACTACTTCATTAACATCCTTGTGTACGTTGGGAAGACAAGTAGAAATAGGTTTCAGAAGGAATCCCAAGAATTCAGTTCGACTTCAGATATTGTCACTCAGGTATTTTTATTTGGCATACAGCAAAGCTACACTGAGTTGATCGACTCAAGCATAGGGGAGGATGTGGAGTCCATCACAAATCCAAAGTTATTCAGAAACCCTCCTCTTTTACAGATATTTACACATATATTGCATTACACAGTTTGTGGCTGGCTTAGTTACTTTGTAGGAACCAGTTCCTATACAGCATGCTCTATCCATGCATGATTTGCTTTTTACCTCATTTTACATTTCAGGCTCATCTTGTCCATTGTAAATGGTTTCCTGGGTGTACCCCCACACCCAGCCCCACTAATCTTAGCTAGTTCAGACTTTGTGTCTCTTAGCTCACTGACCCATTTACCTATTTTAGCACAGACATTCTGTTTCCAGCCTGTTCATCTTCCTAATCCTGTCTCCCAAAAAATAATTCCCCTCCCCCCATGTCAAATTACTCATGTCAAGCCAGGCACACAGTGTAGAGCACCACAAGCGTGCTGGATACTTTACAGATAGATATCTTCATACCTGCCCCAAAGAGCTTGCAGTTTAATGTCCTGTCCTGCAACTGAATCTGCATGGACATACCTGAGTTCATGTGGAGCCCCATTTACTTCAGTAGGGATTCATCCAAGTAGAGCTAATTGCAGAATCAGGGATTAAACAGGAGAGCTCCTTCTCTTAGTTTATAGCTGATAGTTTCAGTTTAACACAATAAAACAAAAACCCATACCATGTCACAGATGTTTCTTCTCTCATCACTTTCTTTAAGTAGACATTCCCCCCCCGTCATGTTATATCAATGATGTTGAATGCTAACAAGGAATTGAAAAACGATGGTACAAACCCAACCTTTCGTTTTTGAATAATCAAGTCAGATACCAAAACAACCAAAAAGGAAGCATTATCTAGTGGATGAAAGCAAGGGACACAGGAGTCACAGGATCTATTGCTGGCTTGGACTTACTGTGGGACTCTTGGCAAGTCACTTCACAAGAATGTTGGGAAGCTTAATTTATTAATAATTTGTAAATCAGTTTGAGGTTCTTGGATGAAAGATGCTTGAGAATTAAAAACATTCCTGACCCCCACTTTGTTCATAAGTACTAAGAGAATCAGACTATCCAATTACCAATAGATGGTATTTTGGGGATATTAATGGCACCTAAATTAATGCTAACCATATTCTACCCACTGACAACTCCATCAACGCTTACCTGTGGCTTTCATCTGCTTTGCCACTTCTCATTCCGCCTGCTCCAGTTTCATTGTGTGAAGAAGGGAAGGGGGAAAAAAGAAAAACGAACCAACTTACAAACACAACTAATGAAAGTAACTTCAAGAACTTCAGTTATGGAAGGGAATACTGAACCAAAGATGTTTAAATGGGAGCAAAATAGCCTAAAACCTGTTCCCATGCTTCCTATTTAAGTAAAAATACAGTAATAATAAATGGTCTATTACTGCAATTTAAAAGTTTGCAGAAAGTTAGGGAAATGCTATTGAGTTAATACAATTACTAGAAATGCTACAGGAAAACATGTATTGACTGATCCTCATAATGAGTTTACCTACAGACTTCCTCATTACCTTCACATTACAAAAGAGATTTAATGTTGAAAATAAAATTAGTTTCAGTAACTTATAATACCTGGCACCATAATTTAGTGGAGATGTGTACAATAAAATGTCCATTTAGGGTCAGTAGAACAAATGGAAGAACAAACATTGGTTTTTGCCCTTTGTAAAAGAGTTAACATAAGTAAATCAAAGAATAAGAAAGTTCAGTATTTCCCTATGGGAAGTGACACTGAATGTCTACTTTTTGTTGATTTCTGTCTGTTAGTCATTCTCGGCACTAAAGAAAATGTAATATGCAGAGTCATGGAGTATTAATGGCTATTTATTTCATCCATCACTTGTCAGCAGCAGCATTAGATAACAGAAGCTGAACTAGAACTAAGTTAATTAGATCTTCTGTCACCTCAAGTTAAAAAAAAAAAAATTAAGAGAAACCCCCTGCCCTGAAAAGTTTCAGAAGACACCAGTATTTGCAGCTGGACCACATGATAAAACACTAATGTTAGACATAGACACACACACTGCCAAGCCACATACTTTGAAATATAATAAAACAACAGCTCATTCAATTTTTATATTAAAAACAGAACATTTAAATGGTTAAAAATGCAGAGAAAATGAAATTAGAGATGACAAAAAGTTTTGAAAGAGACAAAAAAGGAACAAATCGGTAGTGAAAATGTTTATGGTAAGTATTCCCACTTTACTCAAAATGCCTGATTAAGTATAACGTAGAACTACTGTATACCAAGCCAATAATAAAAGGATCTAATAAATTAGTTTTACGGATAACAGCCTTTTGAAAAAGCCAGATATAACAACTGCCTCTGAAAACATAGCCATAACCCTCTGTGGTCTGCTGGTGGTAGAGTATTGTACCACCGCTGCGCTGTGGTCCTCTCTGAAACCTTAAATTGAGTAACTGATTGCCCTTCCCCCCCCCCCTCTGTATTGCAGGCAAGAGATTCCATTGTATTATGTCTTCTCATAAATCACTAAGCATATAATCAATGTGTTCTGTTGGTTCTACAGCCAACTTCCCTGAAGTCAATGGAAAGATCCCCAATGATGTTGGCTGTGCTCATGATGCATTGATATCCTTATTAGTCACATGATCTCAAATGTCAGTGAGGAAATGGATGCAGTGTAGTTGTAGCCATGTCAGTCCCAGGATATTAGAAAGACAAAGTGGGTGAGATAATATCTTTTATTGGACCAACTTCTATTGGTGAGAGAGACAAGCTTTTGAGCCACACAAAGAGCTCTTCTTCAGGTCTAGGAAAGGAACTCCCAGTGTCACAGCAAAATGCAAGGTGGAACAGATTGTTTAGCGTAAATGGTTAGCATGTATGGTAAGAGAGGGCTTAATCCAAAGCCCACTGACTTCAATTAAATTGACTCAGACTGCCTAATTTATTCAGGAGGAGTCCTATTACCACAGCTCAGTAGGTGTCAGATTGAATGCAGAATTGAAATCAGTGATGACAAACTGGCAGAGAGAGGGTGGCAACTCCGTAAACTTCTGAGGGCAGAATTAGGCACATACTGTCTGAATATCAGGCAACTATTGCACTGGCTTAAAGCTGATTACTTGATGCAGAAAAAACTAACAAAAAAAGCCATCATTCATATAGTTTCCAATGCTGTTGTATGTCTATGTTCTCTGGTGGTGGAATAGCCACAATAGGTGACTCCTACCTCATCCTGGAGTCATTATTCTGAATTCTTTAAGTTTGAGAATTCCCCCCCTTCCCTCACAAGGATTTGTTAAATGAAGAAGTAGTGAGAACAGGTTCAGCTATGCCCCTGTAAACATATCCCTGTAAACACATCAGCTGAACTGAAGGACATTTTGTTAGAAGACACTCCTGAGCAATTATTATTACACAATTTTTGGAGGTTACATTTAATACTGTCTAGTCCCTAAAGTGCAAATTTATGGCAGCAGTTTTCTATTAGGATCAGGTCGAAAGCTCATTGAAATCTACAGGTGTCTTTCCATTGATTTCAAGGCTTTAGTGAACAAGAAAATCAATCAGTGATCTTATTCTGGACACTTTTACTATGCCACTTATATTGAAATATGATTTGCAATTTTATATAAACAGAGATTAAAGGCCTCATTCATCAATTACTTATCTTGGATTTATGAAGTTACATAATATTCTATTCACACAATATATATTTTAAAAAAAAATCACAAACATCTAGAATTTCCCTTTGATGTATGTTTTAATTAAAATAAGGGACTGATCTCTGAATCTGGTCAGATTCTGTTCGGTCCTAACACATTTTTAAAAAGAAGCACCACATGAACTTCATTGTTTCTTAAAAGGCATTCCATGGCATTATGCTTATCCTGCTTTTAAACCCAGCAGTTAACCAAAGCATTGTAAAGGAAAGCTACTGATTATTACAATTAGCATTCAGAAACTTCCGTACATGCTTTCCTGTGCATCTCTCAAATACAAAGTCAAGTATCTTTCTGAACAAGATGTTTATAACCTCATTCAGTGTAGTTATATTAAAACGAAAATTCAAGCCTGAGTTTTAGTGAGATTATCCCGCAAAAAAGCAAAAACAGACAGAGGAACACATATTTACATATGTAGATAGCCATAGCAACTTACACCTATAGTGTCTTTGCTAATAATGAGCAAAACATAGGGTGAGAATAGCAAGAAAGTCCACTGAGCTTGAATGGAGGAACTGGACTTGCCAGCGCATCTACTATTTCTCACTGGAAGAACCGTCTTTCAAGTTTCTCAGAGTATGCATGTGGGTAAAGTCATTCTTTTACTGAGGGATGGAAAACTCTCTTCCCCTTTCCTCCACTTGGCACAAGTTATAAATAATTAGAAACATAGGGCGAGGAGAGTCATAAATCCATAGACAGACACAATGATTAGCAAGGTATCTATAAACGGGCTCTTTTTGAAGTTGAACTGCCATTTGTCTGCCTTTCATTCGAACTGGAAACTTGTTGATACCATAAACAATGTTTTAAAATGGCCGGCATGGGCACCAGGTATATAAGACCACGCGTGGCCCCACCCACATTCCACCCCCTCCTGCTGGCGTGGGCCTGGCAGCAGAGACACACTCAATCAGCTGCCTCTCCATCGAAGCGGGTGGGGGCTGGGGTGCAGGTGGCTGCCAAGCCAGAGAAAGGGGACATTGCAGCGCTGGGGCGGGCCAGCCCAGTCCAGCTCTCCAGGGCTGGGGCCGCCTGGCCCATCCAGTGCTCGGGCTGCCTGGTGCTGTGGTAGGCAGGCCAGCCAGCCCAGGGCCAGGATGGGTTGGTGCTGAGGCAGGCTGGGCCGAGATTCTGGAAGTGGGGGTGGGGCAGACTGGTGCTCAGAGCTGGGGTGCAGCACAGGCCGGCAGCACTCCAGGAGTAGGGGGCACTCCGGGGGCTGGGGTTGGTTGGCACTGCGCTGCTGAGGCAGGCCGGGCCAACACTCCGGCAATGGGGGTAGGGTGGGTTGGTGCTGTGGCGCGGTGCTCCGGAGGCTGGGGACACTTCGGGGGCTGGGGCAGACCATCCATCCCTGGGCCGGGTTGGGCTCAGTGGTGGGGCAGGCCGGGCCAGCAATGGAGGGGATGCAGGCTGGTGCTGGGGCATGGGTTAGCCAGCCTGGGGCCAGGGTGGGTTGGGGTGGTGCGGGGCAGAGCTGGGGCACGGGCTCTGGGGGCGCTCGGGCTGCCCAGCACTGGTGCTGGGACACTCCGGCACTGGACCCACCCGGCTGGCCTGGCTAATGTTCAGGTTGCCTGGGGCAGAGCCACTGGGTTCTGAAGGGAGACGGGGTGGAAGAGGCGGGACCAGGGCTAGCCTCCCCAAAGCGGTGGTTCACGAGCCACCCAGGTTGGCCAGCTTTATATTTGAAAGAAGTCTGAAGACCTTGATCACCCTGTCCAACAGTCACTCAGATATGATGGAAGACTCAGAGACTTTAATGTCAGAAGGGTCCACTGTGATCTTCTAGTCTGACCTCCTGCACATTGCAGGCCACAGAACCTCACCCACTCCTGAAATAGACCCATAACCTCTGGCTGAGTTAATAAAGTCCTCAAATCATGGTTTAAAGACTTCAAGGTACATCAAATTCACCATTTACACTAGTTAAACCTGCAAGTGACCCACACACCATGCTGCAGAGGAAGGTGAAAAACTCCTCAGGGTCTCAGCCAGTCTGACCTGGAGGAAAATGCCTTCCCAACCCCAAATATGGTGATCAGTTAGACCCTGAGCACGTGGGCAAGACCCACAAGGCACATACCGGGGGAAAAATTCTCTGCTGTAACTCAGAGCCTTCCCTATCTAGTGTCCTGTCTCCAGCAGTTGGAGATTTTGGCTACTGGCAGTCACTGATGGGCCATATGTCATCATAGGCAGTTCCATCATACCATCCGCTCCGTAAACTTATCAAGCTCAGTCTTGAAGCCAGTTAGATTTGTCCTGCCTCCCAATATGCCTCTTTTAGGTGGCAATAGAGCACCTAAACATCTATAATCTGGCTGGGATACAGTTTTACCTGTAATAGCCTTAAGAACACAAATTTAGGTGCCTTAAGAACACAACTGAAGTACAGATGGGCACCTAGTGGGATTTTCAAAAACATCTGGACAAATTAGGCACCTCACTGATTTCAACGGAATTAGTTGTGTTTTTGAAAATCCCATGAGGTACCTATCTGCATCTATAGGCACCTAAAGACCTTTGAAAATCTGGGCCTTAGTCAAGATAATAAGTGCTGTAGGATAACTATAACTCCAAATATTGTTCATTTTGCAGACCACTATTAAACATAAGGTGCATTTTAGAAATTATTTTCATCAAGATTCTTTTAACTAAACCTCTGTAGGCTAAATTAATCTCATCTGCAGACTTTACCAAGAGGAGCATATCTGAATAATTAGTTAAGGATTCAGCCTTTTCCTTTTTGGAAGATGAATAAGATGCCTGAGGGTACATATATTAGTACAATAATATGCCATAACTGTATGTTCCAGACCATCAATATTTATATATGTATACTTCTTTGCTTATTTTATGTTTGTACAGTTTGGTTTGATTCCAAAGAAAAATGCAGAAATTCTTTTTAAGTTACACTGTAAATGTTTTTATTACTTTAAAACGAAACGAAGGGCAAAATCCTTCTCTGACGCCCACTACTGGGATGTTAGCTATGATATTCTGATTTCCCTAAAATACCTCTCACTGCTGCCACTGAGATTTTTACGTATGTAGGAAAAGCAGAATATCAGAGGTAAGATGGGAGAGTGGAGAATTTTGCTCTAAAAGGTTATTAAAAATAAGGTGATCAGTTAAATAACTGATCGCTTCAAAGAGTAGACGCTTAAGGCTGAATAATCAAAGTGAGGCTCTAATCCTGCAAACATTTGCTACCAGCCAGAATATTTTCTACCCTGAGTAGTACCATTGATTTCACTGACACTAATTAGGACACTAAATACTATGATGCCTGCATTTTGCAAGATCAGGCTCTTAAATCAGTTCATGGTGATGGAGTTTTTCCATGGCAGAACTTCAGAGATAAAGGGGATAAATAATAACAGTGCAAAAGAACTGAATATTAGTTTAAATAGAGTAGCATCTCACACAGTAACTTTGATTTGCTAGCAACGAAGACCATACAACACACACAAAATATTTTGGAACTTCAACTTTACAAACCACAGGGCTCTCCCACTTGTAATCGTGGAAAATCTGTTAGTTGTAGTAGTGTGTCTATCTTCTGTAGTCCATCCAACCATCAGAAGGCAGTCATGCTTGAGTACATTTGACTTTCCATTCATAGAAGGCAGTAGTGGGAATACACACATAAGACCCAATCTGAAGGTGCACAGCACATTAAAGGATCAGGTCTGTAGGGCTTAATCCTGCCTCCGTTGAAATGAATAGCAAAATTCTGATTTCAATAGGATTTGGCCATTAGCCAATACATTACAACTGCCACCACTTCTATTTTTATGTTGTGTAAAAGTCTTTTTTTTTTTTAAGTTATTATTTTAAATGGAGGACTGGGAACAAAGTTTCCTACTATGTTGTGAAATACCACGTTTAGGCAGGAATTCAATGAATAAGGAAACCACAGTACTAGTTTAAAAAGGTCAAAAAAAAAGGGTAACAAACATATAAATGTCACAATCAATCCTCTAACTCCAAGCATAAACTTTTGTGTAGCATGATTAATACCCTTTAACTTCTCCCCAATTCCTCAAACAAAAAAAACCAAAATGAAAACAAAGCCCCAAGCACAGTAATTCATTTACATGGACCAAGAAATTAACTCTACCCTTATTAAGTTTGTGGTAAGTGAAATCCAAGCCAGAGAGCACAAAATAAAGTTCATGTAACTGGTTTTAAGGCCAGAAGGATTCTTATGATAATTTAATCTGTCCTTCTGCATAAACAGGCCACAGAATCTCACCCAGTAATTTCTGCATGAAGCTAGTAACTTCTGTTTGAGCTAGAAAATCTCTTAGAACCATGTCCAGTCCTGATTTAATGACTTCACATGATAGACAGACAATCCACCATTTATGCTTAGCATTTTTAACTTCACATCTGAATCAGTTTGTCAAATTGTGAGCATTCCCCAGGAAAACATGTCAATGAGCAGTTACAATAAAACCACAAAATAAATACAACAAAACCTTGGTAATTTATCCTAATGACTGGGAGATCCATTGCAAATCAGTGAATTAGGAAATGAATAGCCAACAAAAATCAAGGCTTCTGCATCACAAAATGGACGTTGATCATTTTAATTATTTGTAATAATACCACACAGGACCCTGATTAGTGAATTTCACAAAAACAATTAAATCCTACTATTATGAGACATCAATCTACTTAATCTCTCTGTAAAGATTATAGGAAAAGAATGCAAATTAGCAAGATTATACTGTACATAAAATAGCACTACCAGCACATTTAGCATCAAGAATTACAGAGACTGTGAGAGCCCTTTTATTCACTTTTCTCATGTTCTCCTCCTCAGAAATGTTCTGTTGGAGCCAAGAAGCCCTGCCTCTTCCCTAATTGTTTTGCACCTTCTAGGTTCATGAATGGCCTAACAAGCATTTGAACATTAAGGGCAAGCAAGAGGGAGAAATACCTACAACCACAAAGACAAGGACTGATGGGACTTGCGGAATGAGGGAGCAGGGAAGGGTCAGCTAGGCTATGTGAAACTAACCATTGGGTGTAAGCAAGGCCCAGAGAGATTTCAAGAACCTTACCTCATGTCCAAAACGTTCATGAAAATCTAGAACAGGTCTGTGAGGATTCCAAAATAGCAGTAATAGCTCCAGAAGAAGTATTAGCTGTGGGAAATAAGGAGCTACAGCTGATTCTGTAATAGAGCCAGGGCAGTGGTAGAAGCACAATCAGGAAAATCTATGCATAATCAAGAGAACTACTGCAGGGGCAATTTCAGGTAGAGATCAGCTACTAGAATGGGACCAAGGATAGCAGAATAACCACTATGATTAGGTTGTGTCCCTAAAAGTCTAGGGCCCAATTTTTAAAGGTGTTTAGGCATCTGTTGATCTCTATGTTGCAAAGCCTAACTGATTTAGGAGCCTACATGTCATTTTTTTCAAAAGTGATTTAGGCACCTAGGTGCCAACTTCCCATTGACTGCCAATGGATTTAGGCTCCTAAATGCCTACATCCCTTTTGAGAATGAGATTTAGGCTCTTAAGTCCATTAGCATTGAAATACTGAATGCAGTAACGCCTAAATACCTCTAAAAATCTGGTCCTCGGTCCTTTTATAGCTGCACTGAGCTTCCTAGGGGAGCAGGTTGAGATTGTTTTGGTCACTCACCAGTCCAGGAGAACAAAATAGAACTGCACTGCTATTGCAGTGAAGCCACACAAGTATTGAAACTTCACAGTAGGAATCAGGCTGAAATCTATGGTGCCTGAAAGCCAACTGTAAGAAGGGAGATGCACTCCCAACTTGCCAGATTAGACTCAGTAGGGAGTAGCAGGAAAT
This sequence comes from Emydura macquarii macquarii, assembly GCF_026122565.2. Classification (NCBI taxonomy): domain Eukaryota; kingdom Metazoa; phylum Chordata; order Testudines; family Chelidae; genus Emydura; species Emydura macquarii. The sequence continues at coordinate 11,157,385 of NW_027133643.1, read as the reverse complement.
GGCCAGCTCATAGTTCTGGAGCATTATAAACCTACCTTTTGGTGGCAAGAATTTTTTGTCATGGCACATGAACACCATTTAATAACAGTGAGTTTCTCTAGTAAAGACACTTCCTTTCTGTAGGTCAGATAGTACGTTAAGGGTACAGGACTGCAGCTAAAATATACCAGCCTTCCCAGCAAGTCACTCTGCAGTCTAAGAGACTTTAACTAGCCACAGCTGTGTTATCTAAGACATAGGGATGTTTTCTAAGCATTACTTTGATTGTATCTATAGATTAAAATGGTGTTTTTCCATTGCTGTTCTGCCCTGGTAATAAACTGTGTTTCTGTTTAAATATTTGAGTCACTGTTGTTTTCTCTTCCACACCACCTCTAGTATATCCAAAAGTCCTTATGGGACTAGAACATCTGATTCCCAGCAGACTCACATTTGCCCTCAAAATCCTTCTTTTCTATTTGCTTCCCATTTATCCTTCTCTACTGCTAAAACAAACTTCATCATGAAAGGCAAAAGCAATGAGAGGCACAAACTATGGAATAAAACCATAGTCAGGAAATGCTTCACTTTACTATACTACTTGGTCCTTAAGTTCCAATGTAGCCACAATTCACCGTCAACACTTCTTTTCATATTTTATCAAGAGGTATAGCTCCCATAACCCAAGCCCACTAACCCTATCATGTTTTAAGAGCCATTTAAATTAATCCATTAGCACCTGGTCTGCACCCAGCTTAATAAAAGTCTTTTCATGCACTACCGCAGCTCAAAAACAATTACTACAGAGCCAACAATACCACATCTTAAAATCATGCTGTGTAAACAATTAAGGTCAGTTTTATAGAGATCATTATAGAACTTTATATCATTTTTAGTTTAACATAAGAATACCAGTATGAGACTGACTCTAGTAAGTTTGTTTTTGATTATTTGCTTAACTTCTATGTATGTGTGAATTTACCACTCATTAAATTGAGGCACTAACACCACTATTTAGAGACCAGAACCAGGAACATTTTCTCAGGCCTTGTCTATGGGAGAAACCTGTAGCCTATTATGTGAATTTAAAGTGATATAATTAAACTAGTGCAAACCCCTCTGAGAACACCCTCTTATTTAAAAGTAGCTCTCTTCAATTTAACTTTCAATTTGGAATAGGTTTAAGCTAAACTGAAATAAACCACTCAAATGAAATAAGAATGAACTCACAGGAATTTGCATTGGTTTAACCTCTCAATGGAGGAGATTATTTAAGTTAAACTGGTTCAACTTTCCACGTAGACAGCTCTGCTAGTGCGCCTCGATCATGGCTTACAAAACCTTTCCAATTCTAGGCCCAGCTCTCGTGTTCAGAGGTAGTCAGTCACATCAGATTGTTCAGTGACATGTAACCATTCTGTGAGGTGGATAAATGGCCACCAGGAAATAGGATGAGACCAGAAGAGTGCTTATCCCATGTGATCCAAGCCACAATTTGAAACCTGTTTCTCAGGTTGAAATGCTAACGCATTTACACACTGCCCCACTCTCCTCCCATTTATCTAAGAATACTTTTGACTCATCTGCACTCAAGTTTGGACTTGGTATGGGAGAGGGGCATTATCCCCCTAGTTTGGTTCACTGTGATGTTTGGAGACCTGCACTGGCGAAGGTGAATGGACAACTGTGGTTCTCAGTTCACCAGTTGCCAATGGAGCCCTTCTTTGGGAACTGCAGAGAGATGTGAGAACCAAGTAGTGTTGGGGAAGCAAGCAAAGGATCTCCTTCTCTTACAAAGTGATCCACAGAACGGAGTTGCTGGAGCTCCACTTCGGGTTTGTTCTAGTTAAATTAAAATATTCCAAATACAATCAGAAAGTTGGCTGTGGATCTCCATCTACATCCTTATTCTTCATGAAAGCAATGTTTGAAATTTTCCTATAATACAAAAAGCAGCGCTTATTCTTTAAGCTCAAAGGTGATAGAACTATATTCATGTACCTGGTTTGTAATTTATTTAAATGTATATGGTAAACCTATCTGGCACTTACAGTAGGTGCATTACAAAATGTTACATAAAAGTACTTTAAAAATAATGGGTGCAGAGGCAAAGCAATACCCACAAAGCTTAATAAAGAGGAAGAAACCTTACCTCACTGCCTGCCAACACGTCCTCATCAGCTCCCTTACAATCATTCGAAGATGAGGCTAGTACCTCACGTGCTTCAGGTGACCTCAATGAATTCTGCTGCTCTTGTGGAAGAAATTATCTTTTTAAAATATGTAATAATTCCATTATTCACCCAAGGTAAAATTCTTCCAAGTGGAGAAGGCCAGCACAAGCTCTTGACTTTTCAGCTTTAACAACAGTAATTGCAAATGTTCACACTTAAAATGTAGGTCTGTACAAGATCAGGCCTTAATCCTACAATCAGACCCAAGAATCAAGACCACTGCTTTAGCAGGGTGCATTCTAAGAAATTGATTTGGCTTTATTACTGTGAATTATATGGACTGCTATTGAATCCAGACAGCATAAATTCCACTTTAGGAAGATGCATTTAGGCAGTATTCACTTAGCTGTTAAATAGGCAAGAAATTCTGAGTTCTGAACTTCAAACAAATTTAACAAATAAAATATTTTCCTAGGTAGTTACCAAGTCTCCATCAAGAGTGACTGGGTTTGGGAAATCTCAAGCCAAACAATTTCAAATGGAATATGGAAGTACCACTGGCAATCCAATGTTAAAATTGAAAATTCACGTATTCAGAAATCGGGAGATGCTTAGGATATGTCTACACTTAAAATGCTACTGTAGCACAACTGCAGATATGCCGTTGTAGTGCTTCAGTGTAGGCACTCACTGCTGGGAGGGGAGGGATTCTCCTGTTGTTGTGGTTAATCCACCTCCCCAAGAGGTGGTACCTACGTCAACAGAAGAATTATAGAGTTCCTTCTGAAGCACTTAAGCTTCTTTTCAAAGCTTCAGTTAATCTGGAAGAAGATAAAACTCTGTAATGGTTAATTCTAGGTTTCTGTGATTCATTTTCAAACTAAAGAATGAGCTTTTCTAGATTGAACAGCAAACAGATACAGTGATACTTAGAAATGACTAAGAACACTCAGAATACTTGCTGCCTAAAAACTGTCTACAGTGTGCCATCCATCTCTCCACTATACATTAACCCTTTATTTTCCTTAACTCTAGAGTAGAATGACCACCTGTGGTTCAACAAAATATAGATGAAATAAAGGGAAAGCTCATTGTAAGTGACACCACCAAATGGTGCCATCTGCATCATATATTTGCATCACAATGCATGATGATTGCTGAAATATGGGGCAGTGTGTTCTGTACTGATTTGATTCAGTACACAAGACATTAGGCACTGAACAATTTATGGATCTTAAAATGAGCAATGGATGGTCATCGTTCGCAACAGAGAAGCATACAGGGAACTTACAGCAATAATGTTTGACTCACCTAGCTACACTTATGTTGACAATGACATTCATTTTTTTACAAGCTATGGGAGTTTAAAAAAAAATTCAAGTGAACTTAGTGCTGCAAAAAGGTGCTGGACTGACAGCATCTGGAGTCCAAAGCCATTTATCACAGGGAGAGAACAAGCTAAGCTATTACTTCCTACACATATGCCTCAACCATGACCTGCAGTAGCCTCCTGTGGTGGTGAAGGATAGTAGAATCCATGGTCCATTCAATCCGTGGCCATAAATTGCCAACAAGGATCCCAATGAATGCTAACTTTCATGGTAGCTCTATGAAGCAGACTTCTGTATGTAGGGAACTGCCAGGGAACAGCAACTCATTTCACACAATGGCTACTGGACAACTGATACATGGCAAATTATTTTAGTCCTTACCTACCAGACACAGGCTTTGAACTAAAACTTTGCACTGCAAGGCTTGTATCCCCTTCCAAATCCTCTCCAACCTTACCCAGAGTTTCTTACTCAGTTTCTACTGAGATAAAAGGCTCTCTATCCTATTTCCCAATCCCGATTCATCCATTTTTTACTCCCCACTGTAGAACTGGGGGGCAGATTAAATTAGGGACAATGTTGTTCCTTTCATAGTTAATCAGGGATCATACCTGAACACTATTCCTGTTCCTATAGAAAATGAATTAGTCTGAAATATGCCATTATATCAATCTGTGGTACGCCCACACCTTGAATACTACATGCAGGTCTGGCTGCCCCATCTAAAAAAAAAAATTAAAACTAGGTACAGAGAATAGCAACAAAAATGATTAGAGGTATGGGACAGCTTCCCTATGAAGGAGAGATTAAGAAGACTGGGACTGTTCATCTTACAAGGGATATGACAGAGAAATTCATGAAGGAAAGGTCTATCAATGGCTATTAGCCAAGATGGTCAAGAATGCAACCCCATGCTCTAGGTATCCCTAATACCTCTGACTGCCAGAAATTGTGACTGGACAATAAGGGATGAATTACTTGATAATTTCCAGAGGGGCAGCCGTGTTAGTCTGTATACAGCAAAAACAACGAGAGTTCTATGGCACTTTAAAGACTAACACATTTAATTTTTGTAGGCATAAGCTTTCAAGAGACTCAGCTCACTTCATCAGATGCAGAATGAGCTGAGTCTCTTGAAAGCTTATGCCTACAAAAATTAAATTTGTTAGTCTTTAAAGTGCCGCAGAACTCTCGTTGTTTTTAATAATTTCCCTTTTCTGTTCATTCCCTCTGAAGCATTTAGCACCAGCCACTGTCAGAAGACAGGATTCTGGGCTAGATGGACCATTGATCTGACCCAATATAGCCATTCTTATGTTCAATAACTGTAAGGAGGGGAGTCCTCTTGTGAAATGTTCTCCACACTAGCTTTGAGTGACAGTTATGAAGTTGAGAGCCAACATGGACTAACTTACTGAAAGAATGTCGGGAACCAGGTCCCATTTGATGGAAAACAGACGTTATCTTTCTCTCATTTTTTTCGCACTAGTGGATTACATAATGAACTGCATGCGTCCTCTGTACTCCTAGACACTGTCACCACATTTTACGGGACTCTCAAAGTGCTCTATAAACACAAATAAATTAGGCCTCTGACCACCCCGGCTCAATATTGTTATTTTATGGATGAAGAAACCAAGGCAGAGGAAGGTTAAGTCAATGCTCAAAACTGTACAGAGCAGACTAGCTGCTGAGTGCGGGGTTAGAGAATATGGTAGTAAAAACACTAGCACTAGGTCAAAATTCTTGCTACCACTCATGAAGATGCTCTTGCACTAGAGCAACAGGAGAAGAATGTGAGAAAAATATCTACAGAGCACTCAGTTTGTATTAGTGGTAAGTTGTAAAGGAAAGACTTATTTCTAGAAGGAGGGCCCACCTCCACAGCATTTTCACCACGTTTAATAAGCATGCAAGAATATAGTTTAAACTCAGGTGCAGCGGAGCAATGTTCTTAATACGGTTTAGGTGGCAAGAGCTGACAGGATGCAAGTGTGGCAGAACATTGTTCCAAAAACATATTCTAATCTAGATAGGAAACTTCACTAGATAACGGTAACCATTCCTATCTGAATTAGAATATGGTTTTTGAAACTTGTTTCACCCTGCTTTGATCCCATCAGCACTGACCATCTAGGCAGCTCATTATACTTTCTCTAGCACATGAATGATGTTTTTGTTTCTTAGCCTCTCCCTTCCTTAGGTGTAATAAAAGGCAGAGGAATTTTTAAAAAATTCAAAATCAAACCAACAAAAGACAGACACAGAACAATTTGTGTGTCAGGTACATTTAAGCAATTTTATTAGACAACTTGAAAAAAAGCTGAGAATGCTTTAATTTACAAACTCTGTGATTTCAATAACCTGGCAATTATGGAAAAGAAATATTTTACAAAAGTTACAAAAGTTGCACTGTATTTTGAAATACAGAAAAAGCTTCGTCAACTGTAAAGATATATTATGAGAGAATAGGTTTTCAATCCAATTGCAAAATAGTGTTTTTATGTCTATGCCGACTCAAAACTATAATAAATCTTGAGCTAAGGCACTTTGAATATATGTTCACTACCATATAAGAAGAATCATTATAAAGAGACTGCAATAAATGGATGCGTGCAGATAGTGACATCATGCCTAGTAATGGCTGTCAGTGCACCAGACTCTTGTGAATAGGCACAGCTCTTGACAAATAATCTGAAGGCTATTTCTTCCCACTTGGGATAATTTAACTAAAAGATTAATTCAAGCAAATTTATATTTAAGAGAATTTAAAGATTTAAACTCTTCATTAACTTTAATGATTATTTCAACTTCTTTTAAAAAATGGGAAAACTGATGATAATTGCCTGGAAACTGACTGTGAGAATTAGTACATGTAGCAATTTTTCAGAAAAATGTTTTACTGTCTCTACCTAATAGTTATCTACTAATTTGTAATGTACCCACCACAATGGTCCCTACGTGCAACATAAAAAGTCTTCAAAGCATTAGAGCAGCCTCAATAGGACCTTATTTTCTGTTCCTCCCATTCTTTTTAAGATTGTTTCTGATGCTGATTAAGAAAGGGATATAGACAGTTAATGACTGTCTAACACTCTCTTTATTCCCATGGAGCTACTGCCCATACAACAAACCCCCTTTTTTGGGTAAAAGAAAAAAAAAAATAACCACACCTTAAAGAAAACTCTTTGGAGTGGTAACTTAGAAATGTGTTTGGTGCATCCTTTTCATTTCTGTGAAATACGAAACATGCATTTAAACCTCAAGGGCCAAATCCTATGCTCACATGAGTAGTTCCATTGAATTCAATGGGGCAATTCACAAACTTAGTTATCTGCAGGACCAAACACAATTTGTACTTTAAACTATGCTTTTCTTATTTTTCACTCAACTAAATGTGGAGTGAAAGAACAGCAGTTAGCGATACAAAAAATTACTTCTTCAAAATTCAGGCAAAACAGAAAAACCAAAACTGAGTTTTGCTCAAACAGCTCAACTTGTAATTTGAGCATGTAATTTCCCTGAGTAATATTTACAATTATAACATTCTATACTAAAATCAGCATGGTGCAACAAATTTTATCCACAATTATAGTGGCCTTGATTGTGAAAGTCATGAACCAAAACACAACGTTTGCCGATGTCTGACATACTCTTCTGTTAAATATCCTACAGTGCAGGCTAGCAATAATCATTTTAAAGAGGCCAGGAAAACAAACACGTGAGCAAATGTTTTACAAGAAAAAATGTGTTTCAGATACACTTAATGATTTTCAGTTCCTTCAATCTGAAAATGTAGCAAATATCAAATGTTGCATCTAATCTACAGTGCTGTGCAAACTTTCATCACATCAATATAATGCAGTCTCAACTTAAAAGATAAAATAACAGTTTTGTGTCTCAACAAATCTAAAACTATATCTATGTGAAATATATGATAAACAATATATTCCTACCAGCAAAGTGAAATTTGAGTACATTGCATTATTTGTATTTCAAAATTATTTTCAGTTTATTTTTTTTATTGATAAGAAGGATAAATCAAGTCCACAGTCTCAGGACACTGATATAGCAGTAATTAATTTTCAAGCCTTGATTTCTGTGGAAATCCACAGGATGTCAATTGTGGAAAGTTATTTTGAACATCAAATGCTTGTGCAGATATTTTTCTAGGTTAGGGGAAATAGCATCATGTCAGTTCTGTAGGTCAAACTCTTCATGGCTGTTGCATACTTATTCATGGTATTTTATTCTCCATACCTTCACATGCTGGCAACATTCATTTATGACCTAATAAGCTGCAAATATGCAAGCATGAAAGTTATTCCTTCTCAAATTGCTATTCCACAAAATTAGTGCTGTTAAAATATCTACCCAATCTAAATATTCAGTTTCTTCAAACTGCAGACGTCATAATTTGATGCCACCCATTTTTCTCTGACAAAATAAATTAGAGTTACTGGTTCCTTGCCCCTTTTTAGGAGTACAGAAATGTATTACATATGCCTCTAAAGTTAAGGTCATGTCAGAATAAACCTCTATAAAATTAAATGCTTCCTTCACAATCTGAAGGATTCGCTATCTCATAGTAGTAACATTTGCTAAAATAATAATAGTGTGATTATGTGAATGTTTATTAGAATGGCATTTAAAATATATTATATTGTTTGAATATAACCATTTTTTCTTATAAGAGTTTAAAGTAATAGTTTGCATAAATGTATTTTAAAATAGTGACAAGAACTGAGGCGATATCGAGTCCTATAGTATCTGCTGTATTAAAAATGTCTAACCAGAGCATTTCACTTTTTTATAATTCACGGCATTTGACTCAATACAACAGAGGGTATTCAATACATTCTGATTATAAATTTCCTTTTGGAAATATTTCTTCAGTGTGGAAACTATGCATAAGAAGCAATGTCAATTTATTACACAATAAGACATTAAAATGTTGTTAGGAGATTACTCCCAACATACACCCACAGTTATAAGTAGAGTGGGATGAAAGCAAAATATTTTCCTTTTTTTTTTTTTTTTTTAAATTTGTTGAATGCTAAATATGAATGGAAATCTACTTTCCTTTTACCTATAGTAGTGAGATCCAAGACCTGCCGTGGTTCTGGTGGTGCACTATGGGCAATTAATACCAAGGAGAGTCTGAGAGGGCAGAGAAATTTGAAGACAGCCCCCTAGAACATCCAATGTGTCTTACTCTCCCCTTATCATGGATTGGGAAAGAGAGAGTTGGCAGCAGCTATTATAGGTATTCAATGTTTCTTTTAAATTGAGAGAACAAGCTACTGCAAATTACCATTATTTGAATATAATGGCAAATATTTGTTCCACCCTAGTCTCAAAACAGAAGTTAATCAAGTTAGCAAAGCCAGGAAACTAAACAGTATAGTCAATATATAGGCCCATTTTGATTAAGCTGTTAAAAATGTCAGACATGTTGGCTGACTCCTAACATACATACCAATGGTATTATATCAAAATTAAAAACTAATTAATAATGCACATATTGTGAAAAATCAATAAAATGGTTCACTCTGTGTAAACAAAGATTTAAGGACAGATTTAGCTATTGTGATTTCAGCTTATTCTGTACCTATTAAGAAAAGCTGTCAGAAGGCTCTTTCCCCCTTAATTTGGCTGACACATTAGTGTAAAAAAAAAAAAGCATATTATGTTCTGATAGCATAAGACTACCTGTGCAGGCCCACAAACATTCCAACATACACACATACATATATACAGTATATAAACATGATGTATGCTGCATATCATCACCAGCATCTTAGTGAAGGCCTACCACTGCTCCCAGCTAAAGTCATCTCCTCTACCAAATACAAGAAAAAAGCCTAAAATGGTAAGAAAAATGACTGCATTGCCAGCTAGCACAAGACCACAGGCTCCCCAATAGATCTGAAATACAAGATGAGAAGAAAAAAAATCCTTATTTGGTATACATGATATGTATTACTTTCACTTTACTGTGTTACTTTCATGCATTAGATAAGCTAAATGAAATACCACATAAGAATGCTAAAAGCATAAGGGAAAAGACCAACAAACAATTCATTCAGTTCAAGCATTCAATTAGCAACCATTAAAATAACTAGTAGTATACTTATAAATTCTCCCCTCATTAGATAGTTTTTTTCAATACACCATGTTTCAAAACAAAATAATTATCTTAAAGCAGAATCCTCTTGGTAAAGAGAACAAATAACACAGTGTATAGAAAATGTTTCGAACTCAATGCTTTCTCCTAGCTTCCATGCATTATAAACTGGAAGATATTCCAGAAAATCAAGGCAAGGAGTAACCATGAACAATAATTTGCAATAATAAATAGCAATAGCTTTTTGTAGCCAAACAATCCCATGTCCCAGTCTTCTTAAAATATTTTTCTCTTAGAAGATATTGCTAGGGATTAGAGTACCCTCTTGTGGGCATTTCTGGTTTTGCTTACTGTCAAAAATCTACAATTGTGAAGTTTGTTTTTATGTACTGTCCTTCATACAGAGCATTACAAAGTATGTAAGAATGAATCATACAAAAGCCTAAGTAGAAGAGGAAGGCTGTAAAGTGATATTAAGAGAAAAAGTGATTCAGTAGCTTAGCAGGAGGGAGAAAAGAGTTCCACATATATGGCAAAGAACCAGTGTCAGATTGAATCCATCCCACAGAGGAGCTGCTCAGGGATGGGACAGAGAAGAATAGAGTTAGTGTATGGATAAAAGGTAGGGTACAGCAAGTCTGTAAAATGTTTCGAAAACCAGAAAGGTAATTTAGGACATATGGTCCATTTCTTTAAGCAAGAACGCATTTTGGCCACATAATTTTGGATGCCCTAATTGTAGTAAATAGAAAGTTTAGAAGACAAGAATAAGGGAGCTATAATAGCCAAGACAGGAAGGGAACAGGCATAGATACAGATGTCAAAAGAGCTGTTTTCTGGAAATGGGATTAGGCAGACTAGTTAAGGATCATAAGGGATGAAAATGAAAGTTTGTGAACAAAAATTACTCCAAAATTTGAACTGAAAAGAACTAAAATGCAAAGTAGGCAGGGGCATAAAAAACTGTCAACAAATATGCAACAGTACAGTAGTAATTTTTTTATAATAAGAAACAGTCAGCAGAACGTACCGCTCCAACACGTGCAAGGATTATAGGAAATCCAAAGGCAGAAACAACAATTCCAGTTGTGAAGAAATATGCCAATTCCCTGCAGGCACTGCTAGCTGCATCAGTGTCATCGCTTACTCTTTTTGCAATGAAGTGAGGAATAGGACAAATGATGTAAAATATCAAGACAAAAAGGGGCCAGTACACACTGTAGGAGAAAAAGCCCCAAAAAGAAAACAAAGTCACATTTCATGCTGAAATCAAATCAGACAGACAACTTTGTAGATGTCAAGGGGACTTTCACATGCACAAAATTAAGTAGGTGTCTCTTTGCAAGATCAGGGCCAATGTTTGTACTAAATATCTGATTATTGTTTAGAATTACTACAATTTAAGTATGATTTATATTTTTAATGCAGCTTGTGCATGTCAGATAAATTCACCTCTACTCCATTCAGTATTACTATACTAATAAAATCAGTAAAATATTGATTAAAATCAAATCAGTACTAGAGAAATCCTATTGCAAAAATACTTATACAAAGTTAAAATGACTGACGCATTAAATACAACTATATTGCTCTCCCCACAGAGACTAGGTATACAATTATTTTGATCCAGTTTTTACAGGAATTAAACATCAATTAAAATAGGGGATTTATAATAAATGTGTGACACTTAAATATAGCCCCATTACCAACTGTTGGTTCTGGACCTTATAATGGTGTTCTAGGACACTAGGTTTAATATGAATAATCATGAATGTAAAACTAAATGGGTTACAAAGTCACCCAATTACAGTCCACAATTCTTAGTGAACTACTGAACTTATCTTTTAGCTCAGTGGTCCCCAAACTTTTTAGGTCGTGCCCCCCACACCTTCCACCAGCTGAGGCTGGGAGCAGGGCCACAGTTGGGGCCGGGGGCTAGGCTGGGAGCAGGGCCACGACAGCCGGGGCCAACTTGGGAACAGCGGCCAGGAGTTGGGGACCAAGGCCAGGGGCTAAAGCAGCGCTGCAGCGGTTGAGACTGGGAGTGAGGCCGCAGCAGCTGGGTGCCAAGTGGGGAACAACAGCCGAGAACCGAGGCCACGGCTGGGTTCAGAGCCAGGGGCCAAGCCGGGGAACTGCAGCTGGCAGCCAGGGTCAGGGAGCGGGAGCCGATAGTTAGGGGGCAGGCCGGAACAGAGCTCAGGGCAGAGTGGGTGGGGTGGTGCTCCCCTTCCCAAGTCCTGCTGTACCCTCCCTAAAGTTCCTCTAGGGGGGCACGCCCCACAGTCTGAAGACCTCTGTTTTAGCTAATGAAACAGTGGTTAAACATGCATGCTCCAAATTGTATGGCACTGGCACAGCTACAGCTCGACTGCATATGTACATTTACATGGGCAATTCAAGAATACAAAGTTAGAACAAAGTCAATTTTTAAGCTCAATTATTTCTTACCCATAATATTCTAGGGCACATCCCAGCATAAGAAAAGTTAGACCAATGGCTCCACTGAAGGATAAACCAACAAGGGCTGTACAAGAGCACAGAAAGGAATTAAATTATGTTGAAATCTCAAAACTGAACATTAATAATCATTATAACTTTAAGAGGAAGTAACCCTGACATTGTCACAGCAACACTTTCTCACAGTCAGTAGAAACTGCTGTTAACGTGAATCAGCAGCTGCAATACAAAGTGATTCAGTATTTCAATTCAATGTGTGAGTTCATTACTAATGATCATTGTAGCAGATACATTCCTCATTCTTTCATTTGTTTGATTTTTATTCTTTACCTTTTCTGCTTTTGATACCATATTCTTCCTTGAATGACAATGCCATACTTCAATAGAAACCACTTATTGATGCTTCAAAATAGAATTTAAGGAATTTTTACTCTTTTTTAAAAGTTTCATTAAAACTTAATAGCAATTTTTTTTGGGGTGAAATCAAGACACACTACCAAATAAATAAGGCTTTTGTTGGGCTTTAAACTGTTCCCTACAGCAGTGGCTCTCAACCAGGGATATGTGTACCCCTGGGGGTCCGCAGGTCTTCCAGGAGGTACACCAACTCATCTAGATATTTGTCTAGTTTTACAACAGGCTACATTAAAAGCACTAAGGAAGTCAATACAACTAAAATTTCATAAAGACAATGACTTGTTTATACTGTTCCATATACTGTACACTGAAATGTAAGTACAATATTTATATTCCAACTGATTTATTTTTAATTACATGGTTAAAATGAGAAAGTAGGCAATTTTTCGGTAATAGCGTGCTGTGACACTTGTATTTTTATGTCTGATTTTATAAGCAAGTAATTTCTAAGTGAGATGAAACCTGGAGGGTCACCAGACAAATCAGACTGCTGAAAGGGGTACAGTAGTTGGAAAGGTTGAGAGCCACTGCCCTAGTGTTTGCAACCTACACACGATAGCACCCAATAAATTCATGGGAAGCAAAAAATGAAACCAGCTCGTCTCTCTCGTTACCCGCAAGCTAAATAGGAGACCAAAGTATCATCAGATCCTGATCTTTGAGGAAATTGCCTTTTTGAACATCACCGCAAGCCTTTCAAAACCATTTGCAACTTTTACAAGTATCAGCCACCTCAGGGAACACCTGCTGAGGGGATGAGGGAGCTGCTCTGGTGGGCAAAAAGGAAAATAGGGGCTTCAGAGAACTGAGGGGGACCAGACTCTGGGCAGAGGAAGACAGGGAAGAATCGGAAGTGTGCGAGGGGGCCACAAGGGAGAACTGAGGGAGTCCAGACTCGGCGGCAAGGGAGAACAGCGGGGAGAAATGAGGCGTGGATGTCCAAGCCGGGAGGAATGGGGAAATCGGGGGTGTCAGGGAGAGTCAGAGGGGCAAGGGGAGAACCGAGGCAATGGGAAACGGGGGAAGGCGACCAAGCGAGGGCGAGGCGATACAGCAGCGGGGCGTGTCGAGGCTCAGGAAGGAGGAAACAGGAGTGAGAGATGTCGTGGCTCCGCGTATGGGGAATCAAGAGCAACAAGGCTCGGCGGATTATCCGGAGGAGGGGGGCTCGGAGTGTCCAGGCTCGGGGGGGGGGGGGGGAAGGAAGGAAAGCGGGAGTGCGAAGGCCCGGAGGGGCGGGAAGGGCGGGGGAGGGATGTCGGTGTCCAGGCTCGCGGGGTCGGGAAATCAGGAGTGATGCGGCGGGGGAGGGTATCACGGTTGGGGGAGGGGGCAGGAACTCGGGGGCGTGACGCGTCTCGGAGGTAGGAGTGGGGGTGTCCAGGCTCGAGGAGGAGAGTCGGGGGGTGACGAGGATGGGGGAGGGGGCGAGTGGGGGTGTCCAGGCTCGGGAGCGCTCCAGGGCTCTGGGGGAGGGGCTCTCCGGGGAAGGCCGCAGCGGCCCACTCTCGAGGCAGGCTCCGGCGCGGAGCTGCGGCGGTGGTGTCGCCGCTCGGTACCTTTCACCCCCGCCATGTTCGCGGGGCGCAGAGAAGGGGGCGAGCTCCGCTTTTCTGGGCGCCGAGGGCGGCGGCGGGGCGGCTGCTTCCGGCTCCGGGACCCGGCGTTAGCTCCGCCCCTCCCCCCACGTGGCCCCGGCGGGAGGGAGCCCTTAAAGAGCCAGCGCCCGAGGAGCGAGGTCGCCGCTTCCCCACGCGTGACGCGTCCCTCCCCTCCCTTCCCACGCGGCGCTGGTACCGGGAGCTGGAGCAATTGGCAGAGCCCCACAACCCCGCTGCAAACCCGGTGTGCACGGGTCGCACCCCCAGCTCCAGCCCTGCCCCCTGCCCACTGAACCAGGGCTGGCTGCGTCTGGTCGGCCTGAAACAAGAGCGGCTGTTGGGGGCCCATCCCTTCCCCTCCTCCCCACGCCCCCAACATCTCCAGGGAGGTCTGCCAGCCCCGGGGCTCGTCCAGAGTGAGCCCTGGCAACCAGCCGCCTCCTCTCCAGCCCCTTCGCCACCTGCTGCCCGCCGAGGCCAGCTGCAGAGGGAGACGAGGCATCAGCCTGGCTGCGGGCTGTTTCCTTGCCGCGGTGGCTCCCCGCCTCTGGCTGCCCGGGTCGGATGCCGAGCCTGTCACCGACCTTTCCTCCTACGTGTCTCGGTACCGGCAGCTCCGGAGTTCTGAGGAAGCTGCTGCATCAGGTTTTGCTTCTGTTGTACCTTCGCTACCCTAATCGCGTTAGTTCCCCCCGCCAATCTGGGGAAGAGGAGCAGGTAGACATGTGAAAAGAGCCTCGCAGTTATTTCTAGGAGCAGCCTTGTTGTGTGGCTCCACTCTTGGCTCATTTAAGAAAACTGAGTCCTCCAGACATCAGCTGTTTTGAATCTAATACTAAAGTTGTGGTCCCCAACCCCCTGGTGGGATGAACCGGGGGTACCGCAGAGGTTGCCACCTAATTAAAATCGGAGCACAAAGTTTATTAATTTGTCTCCTATAGAAAACCAGCATCAAGATTATCCAAGTGCAATACAATTTACTACTTAATTAGATCCGTCTCCGTCAAAGTCATAGTCACTCTCATGGAGCCATTAAATGAGGTTTACCATTTACATGGTAGCGCAGTAGGGGTCGTGGTGGAGGGTAAAAGTAGCAAGACTAAACAAACTGGCAGATTTTATGGCAACTGTATAGTGTTCTTGGTGTGTGGTAGATATAAATGGAGGCAATATGAAATGTTATGAATACTGTAGGAGCTACAGTGTATTAACCCATGAATATTGATACGTTCAAATGGTATTATATGACCAGGTCAGTGAGGGGAAGTTACTCTATATTGGGTTAGACTAATTCACACAGGAAAATTTTCTAACTCTTAGTGGAGTTGGGGCAATATTTATTATATGCCTACCCTGCTTGAATTCAATGAGAACTGCAGAGAAAGGCAAAACAATGTCTTTCCAAATACAAATACCTAGGTACACAGAGACAAGGTGGGTGAGGTAATATCTCTTAGTGGACCAACTTCTGGTGGTGAAAGACAAGCTTTCCAGCTTACACAGCGCTCTTCTTTAGTTCTGGGAAAGGTACACAGAGGTCTGGTCTACACTACAGACCTATATCAGTATAACTACATTGCTCAGCATGTGAAATATCCACACCCCTGAGTGGCATAGTTATAACCAACCTAACTTTCCCATGTAGATAGTTCTATGTCAATGGGAGAGCTTCTCTCACTGACATAGCTACTGCCTCTAATGGAGATGGATTAACTACACTGATGGAAGAGCTATCTCCCATTGGTTTAGACCAGTGTTTCTCAACCTTTTAAGTAACAAGTACTCCCTAACTTTTGAAAATTTTAATAAGTACTCCAACACTCAATTTTCCACTCTGAGAAATACCATCTTTTCCCCTTTGCCACTGGACGACTGTATTTCTCGTAAAGCAGGAGAGTTCTGAGTTCTGCAGTGCTGTGTGACTGTGGCAGATGACAAACCTCACTGCTGTTTCTCCCCCTCTTCCTCCATATAGGAGGAAAGATCAATGCCAGCCAATCACTATGGCCTGATGGCAGGGTCACTGATGGTCTCACACAGGCGAGAACTTGTGAGGTATGAGCAGGCACTAGCAGCCCAGAGTGGATAGCAGCGCTCCCCATGGCCATCCCTAGGGGCGTGCAGGCCTTGGGCAAATCACACTGTGTGGGCCACTCTTAAGATTTTTATACTGGTAAAATCTGGGGCTGTCATAGTTGTCAATTTCACTGCTCAGCTAGAGCAGTGAAATTGACAAGTAAACCTGGGGGTAGAGCCTGGCTCCCGGACTGTGCAAGCCACTGGGCTCTCCGTCTGTCTTTCTGAGCACCGGACTTTGAGTCAGGAGGGGAGCTGCCACCTGGGCAAGTTGCAGGCGGCTGCCACCTGGCTGCCAGCCCAGGAGATGGGTGACTGCCACCTGCTCTGAGCTGGGGTGGATGAGGCTTCCGCACAGGCTGGGACCTGGGGATGTGGGCAGGCAACAGGCAGCTGCTTCCCAGCTTCAAGCCAGGGTGCAGGAGGCTGTCTCTCAGCTCAGAGCCAGGGCATGGGTGGCAGCCACCCAGCTGCGAGCCCAGCTCCCAGGAGGCTGCTGCCAGGCTCCCACCTGGGAGCTGGGCAGGACAAGGGCGGCTACCACCCGGCTTCCCAAAAGCCAGCGGCTGCCGCCCAAGCTGGTGGCTGCCACTCAGCATACCAAGAAGCCGGCGGGTGCCGCCCAGCTTCCCAGGACTGGGGCGGCTGCTGTCCACCTCCTAGCTAGGAGGTGAGACCGGGCAAGAAGCCAGTGGCTGCCACCCACCTCCCCCAGAAGCCAGCGGCTGCTGCCTGCCTCCCAGCTTGGAGCTGGGACGGGGCGGGAAGTGGGCGGCTGCCACTTGGCTTCCCCAGAAGTCAGTGGCTGCTGCCCGCCTCCCTTCAATGATTTTTTTGTTGCATACCCCTTGCTTTTGTCTCGCACACCCCCGAGAAGTACGTGTACCACAGGTTGAGAAACTATGGTTTAGAGCATCTTCATTAAATCACTACAGCAGCACAGCATTGTTTTAAGTGTAGACCTCCTCAGAGTGTCTCAGCTAAATACAAAGGTGAAACAGAGAAGGGTTAACACAGGTTGCAAGAGATCATTTAAGGTTCACCCGCACAGTCATAAAACAAAGGAGGGTTAGTGGGTTACAGATTATTGTAATGAGCCATAAATCCAGTGTCTTTATTATGTCCATGATTTTTGGCGTCTAGTAGAGTTATGAATTACAGTTCCCCAGCTAACCTTTTGAAGGTGTTGTGCAAGTTTCCTTTGAGGATGAGAACTGAGAGGTCAGATATGGTACATAGTGGGAAGATAATGGGGCCAGCTTCAAGTACCTGCACCTTGTCTCCAAGACAGTGTAAGCTTTGGTTTGCCAGCTAGAAACCAAAAGACTAGATTTAAAAGTATCTGAGTAAGAGAAGGACATGCGGAGATGAACAGCTCTCTAGGCAGACAGACCCTGCAGAAGAAGTTTGAAGGAACAGGAATTTCCCAGACCCAGGGAACTGTAAGCATTAGGGGAGAGCAGCCGTTGTATTTGGGCTGGTGTATTTTAAAGATTTATTTTCTCTTAAATTAATTTGTTCTATATTAGTGATACTTCGTTTCATTGTCTTAGCAGGACAGAGGTATCGACTTTTCATTGTTTACTTGTACCAGAAGAGGTAGCAGTACAACAAACAGGAAAAGTTATCTGCTCTCCATTAACCTGTGTGGTTGGGCAGGGGAAGCATGCAGAGCAGTTTGTTGATGTATATAGGGATGGCCCTTGTATCTTCCTGAGATCTTTCAATGAAACTTCTATGGAGGTCCTCTGCAATCTTCTCCTGAAGGGTTTCTAAGGATGGCAGCCTTATTTCTTCCTCCCCAATAGGAGGCTTTTCTGCACCATTTGACCATCAGTTTGACAATAAAGTGGCTAACAGCATACAAGCCCAGATGGCTTTGAGAACCAGCAACATCTGTGTTCTCTGTGCCTAGGTGACCCTCAAGAGAGAGCAGCTAAAATCACCACTGCCTGTAGAAAATAGTGCCAGTACTCAGTGCCGTTGCCCTGTTCTTGTACCCACAGAAACGGGCCAGCATTTTATTGTTCCATTCAACCAAAAAATTCCCTTCTTATTTCACCCCACCCTCACCCTGGCAGGCCACAGCTGTGGCAAGAGGGATGTGCTAAGGCTGAAGTGTCAATAACATGGCTTATGTAAATCTCTTGTGGGGAAAAGGAAAGGGCAATCTGAAAGTTAACTTCTGCTTTCTGCTGTGACTGTAAATACAACAAGACGTCTATTATCCGTAGCTACTGCTGTTGCAGCCTTCAAATGGTGCCCATCCACACTCATTGAACACCTGAATCTACTAGAGTTAGGGTGCCGATGAGTTGGGTACATGCAGCTAGGGGTAGGGCTCCCCCTAGGGTTAGGATTCCTACATGTAGAATACTTGAAGCTAGAGAGGAGGGGAAAAAAAGGACAGGAGAATATATTCAGTGAGATCCTGCAAGCCAGTGCTACGTGGCCTGCGCATAGAGGGCCTGGTGCGTGAACATAGCAGACACAGTGAAGAAGAAAAAGTGAACAGGAGAAAGGCCCAGGACTCTACCAGCAAAAGGAGAGAGAGATGCACTGGAACATAACACAGCTTCTTAGGCAGCAAACAAATACTGTGGAATCTCCTTGGCCTACATGTCCAACAATCCTGGGCTCTTCTCCTCTTGCAGTCACTGAAGAGTGCCAGTGTAGCACCTCTCGACCACCTCCTATGTTCCACATTGCCTCAGGGGCTGCATCTGTGCCCTTACCAGGGACTGTAAGGAGAATCACAGCTTCACACACAGAGAGCCACCATTGGTGTATGTGTAGCCAAAGGGGTCTGAAATGGAAACACCTTTTGTACCTTTCTAACTTTCAAGTTCTGTTGTGTTAATTTATTCTAGAAGTTTGCAGTGTATTTGTTTTGTAATTTCACTTTTTTGCACTGTTTTTAGTACATAGTAAGTTTCTACTGGTTTGGAAATAAATTCATTTTTCAAATTACAGCACCTGCTGCAGAATGCCTACTGCTACTCAGAGCACCCCCTAGTTGCTCCTGTACAGCACCCCAGAACTCATAGGTTCCATAAAAACAGTGTCACAGGGGTCACTCACCCCTGGTGGCATCTCCCCCAGGTCACTCTGGGGATTAGCTCTGGCCAGGCATCATGCCTTCCTCTAGCAAGGTCTCTCCCAGCAGCCTCTCCTCCTGTAGACCCCTCTCACTCCAGCAATTACAACCTCCCAACTGCCTCCTCAGGGAATAGCTGTGAACCACCTGCTATAACATACACGCACAGGAACTCCAGGAGGGACTATAACCTACCTTCCTGTGGCTCCCAGCTCCTAGGCTTTATACAGGTCCCTCCTGTTCCTGTTCAGCTGAGCCTGCTTCCAATTAGTGGCCCCTTCACAGCCTAAATCTCTCCCCTGCTTGCTGTCCAATCGATTGATTGGGCCTACCTGGCCTAATTCAACCCTCTCAGAGCCAGTATGGGGAATACACCTCATCCCACGGTGTAATAAGTATAAATGTACATCAAGCACTGCATAACTCAGAGGTGCATTACAAGTGTGAGATTCATAACCGCACACCAAACAGTCACAATTCATAACAGCCTCCAACATTTCAGCTGGAACACAGTCCACCACACCTCCGTACTGTGGCTGGCCATTAAAGTGCTCTTTCAAGGCCTCCCTCAGCTGCATAGTTCTGTGTTGAGATCTGCTATTGGACCATGTATCTGGCTGTTCAAACTCAGGAGACAGCTGCTCCACCTCTGCCCCCCCCCCCACACTTGCAGAAACTTTTCCCCCTTTGCCTTACAGATGTTATGCAGCACACAATAGATACTTAGAATTACTGGGATGCAACTGTGGAATCAAAGAATTAATCATAGAATTGATTATAGAATGCCTGGTCTGATATTGATTATAGAAGGCTTGGCCTGAAACTGGGTAGCCTGAACTGTGATGGAAGCCCTCAGGTTAAATCATTGACAGGATGCCCCAAACTGAGACTGAGATAAAGATGCTAAAATCCCACAGGATGTCTCAGAACCACCATTTAAATGCAAACTCCTTTTGGGAAACTCTAGCCCTTTTGATGTCTGTAAACCGACATCTCCTGTTCTGATAAGTATTGGTACGTGCCCCCCCCCCCCTCGTCCTGGCCCCATAGGAAGTTACTCCATACAAATTAGCATTTTAACATGTATTGTGTAGTCACTCATCTTCGGGTGATAGCCAGGGTACCTGATAACCACATTGTATAATCAAGTGACTCTTTGGTCTTTCCTGTGAAAACAGCTGGTGTACCCCATTGTATATATAATTGTCTTTCCTGTCAAGTATAAACTGTGAATCAATTCCACTACAGGATCAACGTGTAAATGAACCTAAGCAACACCTATATAAGTCTTTTGTATCTGGTAGCCAGGTGAAGTACATTTGCCCAGCATCCAGACATGCTGCTTGACTTCCTTATAGCCACCTGGGTTTTCCCTATGGCTATAGTATTCCCCATAGCTATGGTTATGTGATTGTGTGTGTGTCACAATTAAAGCTGCACCTGATCCAACTCTAAAATGTAGCAGTGTGACTTTATTTTTCCTCGACACAACCAATGCCAGCCTCCCTCCAACAATCTACCAAAAGTGCATTCAACTGTCATTTTGCACCTCCTGCACCAGTACCTGAATCTTTCCTTGGTGCCAGTGTACGGGTTCATGAACCAGGGAAGCAAGGAGCAGGCTGGGTCCTCCAGAATCACTATTGGCATTTCAACATTGCCTCAGGTAAATCCGCTGGTCAGGAAAGAATGTCCCTGCTTACAGCTTCCTGAACTGTTCTGTGTTCTTAAAGATGCACGTGTCATGCACTGTTCCTGACCAGCCCACACTGATATCTGTGACGTGTTCCCAGTCACAGTGACCCAACACTAGAATAACCATAGAAAAGTATGGTGACAACATAGGGACATGTGTGCCATCTATCACCTCACCACAATTTGGGAACCCTAATGCTGCAAATCCATCCACGGTGTCCTGCACATTGCCAGGCATTACAGCCCTGTGTAGCAGGAATCAATTAATAGCCCTACAAACTTGCATGACAATGGACCCCACTGTGGATTTTCCAATTCCAAACCAATTGCCTACTGACTGCTAGCAATTTGACATTGCAAGGTTCCGGAGTGTAATCACCACTCACTTTTCAACTCTCAGTGCAGCTCTCACTCTGGTATCCATGAGCTGGAAGGAGCTCAGCACAGACTTGGAACGTGGCTCTTCACATCTGAAAGTTCTGCAGCCACTGCTCATTGTCCCAGGCTTGCATTGGGAGGTGATTCCACCAGTCCATGCTTGTTTCTCGGGTCCAGAAGTGGCGCTCCACCATCTGCAGCTGCTCTGTGAACGCCACCAACAGCCCTGAATCTGTCTTCAGTAACGGAAACCAAAGCAGACTAGCCTCCTAGTTTATCTTGTTTGCTCTAGAGCAGAAGTTTTCCAAGTGGGGTATGTGAGCTCTCATCAGAAGGTATGTGAGAAAAATCTTGTAACAGCAGACAACACGTTTTATTTAGTACACAGGTTTTCAACTGTGGCGCATGCCCCGCAGGGAAGCATGGAGGAACGTTTTTTGGGGGGGGTGGGGGGGTGAGCAGCAATGCCTGTTACTCCTTTGAGTTACAATTTTTGGTTGCACCCCCCCAAACCCAGACAGGCTGGGTGGGCCGCTGAGGTGAGGCAGAGGATAGAGGTGGCACTCGCCCCCTGGTCCCCGCCAAACAGGGCTGATTGAGCCAGCTGGCATCGCTGCTTACCCCCACCTCCCAACACATTCCTCCACATCCCCCTCCCCCCCATTTGCAAAACTCTAAAAGCAATTGCTAAATGGAACGCAGAAATCCAGAGGGGACACATGACCCCATATACCCTCACGTCACCTCTTCCTATCTCAGATGGGGCCATGCGATAGACTACATTATTTAGAAACAGGTACACAGCCTAAAAAGTTTGAAAACCAAAGCTCTAGAGGAAATGTAGCTTATGCATAAATCTCTAGGGAACACCCGTTGTTGATTTGTTTCTCCAGAAAAAGTAGTAAGAGTTACTTCAGGTGCCTAGCTATGTGGGTCCATTCCTCCTCAGAAATGATAAAAGGGGGGTCTGCTCAGTCACATGTAAAAATCCTGCAAAATACAGTTTTAACTTTATCAATAGGTCTCCTGTTTATACTATATTTACACACTTTTATTCCCCCAAATTGTATTCAGAGTAATAAAGTGAATGTTTCTTTACAAGCACAGAACATACCTGAATTTACTGAATTTGAGCTTTTTAATATATACACAAATGTTTTAGACTAGTCACATTTCATTGAGTATATAGTATATTTACAAAAAATATTACAATAATTTTTAGACAAACAGTAAACCTGAACATTGATAAGCTCTGTCATTACAAGATATGAAAATAAATGAACAATTGCAGAATTAACTAATTTTGAGATAAGTAGGTCCCAAAACTTCCATGCATCCATAAAAACATTGGGCTGGAGAAGAATCAAAAGTTTAAATTTGGGTAGGTTTTGGTTTTTTGCTGGATTATATGAAGTTTAATGATGGCATGTATTTTATGAACATTGATGAGTTATCCAGAGCTCTCTGCCATGACAAACTTGATACAAAGCTAATGTAGTTTATCATTTCAAAAATGTAGATTACATCAATGAGATCCTTTTATTATATAGGCATAGTTCATACCATATCTACAAATGTGAATGAGAAACAAAATAAATCAACAAACCACAGGAACATGATTCACATTCCAGTTATCTTTTTAAATAAGACAAGCACATACTGGATCAAAACATTTCATAATATATTAATAAATAACATCATTAGTTATGGTTATCTTGAACATTTTAAAGTCTTGTATATAAAAAGGAAAAGTGTGTGTTGGTATCACATTGTCAGTTAATGGTAATAAATAATGGACCAATACAACAAAAAATGAAGTTTTATACAGAAAGTAATGTCCTTTGACATGCTGCCTTCGCAGGAAATATTTTGCCACTGGAAAATTAAAATGTGAAGTATATAAATGAAAATGGATTGTCTTTAAAAATACCAGCTTTCCAAAGGTTTTCACATCAGATATAGATCTTTTCCTTAAAGAATTTATATGAAAACCTTTCTGCCCATCCTGTGCATATACCGAACTTTAAAAGCTAAAGCAGATACGAGATTTCAGCTCATCCATGAAGAGTTGGTAAATAAACCATTATTTCTAGTTACTTTACAAAAGGAGAAATAGCCGGCTCAAAGTAACTTGCCCTGTAACTAGATAAGAAAGACTTCAGCATCGTATGCACCTGTACGTGGCCATTATTGCTTTGGACCAATACAACTTTTAAATATGCAAACCGCCCTGTTGTTACCTCAAAGACCATACAAATTCCAGATGCCTGGATGATAACTTGCATGCTGTGATCTGAAGTGTGCAGTTGTAACAGATTGCATTTCTATCATGACCCCTTGCCCAAGTGCGCTGGGAAACTTTTGGACAGTTCATTGGAACTGATAAAACATGGTGATGTCAGATCTTCCGAACCCTTCAGTGGGAAACATTTAATTAATTAATGTGGGAAGCGCCTGAAGCAGCAGCGTAAGTTATACAGCAATCTTAAAAAAAAAAAAAATGCGGGCTGTCAGACAGTTCTATTAACGGGTAGAGCTTCACGAGGGATGTGGTAAACACTTACTCTTCACATTCTACAACTATGGACTCACCCCACACCCACACAGTTCACTATTCCCTGAACATTGCGTCTTAACAGGTGTTTAGCTTAGGCTGGTGTAGCATCAAATATTTGATCTTCGGTTTAAGTCACTTGTTGTTCCATGGTGCTGTAGAATTTGTTCTAAATATTTAACTGCTTGGCTGTAACATGAAGTACAGGTCTATGCTTAAGGCCGCTTAAGTTACCGTATTGACGTATCCAGTTGCTCAGCTTTGTCTTTGAGAATATCCTACAAGTGATTACATATCGAATGGTGATTAATTAATATTATTATTAGGTGTGCCTAAACCAAGTCCCTGGAGCTGAACACTTACATTTGGATCTCAACTTTGAAGTTGGACCCCATCTCCAGTTATTGCATTCAGTTGCAGTGCTGTGTCTCACTATCATTCACTGCCAAAAGCAGGACGTCAAGTGTCCCAAGACAAAACAGTTCCACCTTTGTCTAGAATGCATTCCTCCCTCACCCCACTTGAATCTGGAAATAAACTATGGGATAAGTTTCCAAAGTGCTATGAGCAATATTAGCTACACAGGTCTCCCCTTAGGAGACATGTGGCTAAAATTCTCCTGTGCTTTTGAGATTTTGTATTGTATGGCTGAGGAAACGTTCATTTTGTTCTTCATGATAAGTATTAGGTTCAAGAGTAATTTTGAAACCTTCCAAATTTCCAGCCAGATTTTGGTTATCTGTGAAAATTGCAAAATTGTGACAAGAGACTATACAAGCAGGAGAACGGGTCTGTAGCAGAGACTGAGAACGTATGTTAATACAAAGGCTTTTGGCCTTGGTTTTCAAATTCTGACCAGGCATCATTTAGCTCCATGAAGATCATCTTTGCATACTGTTCATATGGCTGCCCTGTAGCCTAAAAGAGAACAAAGTAAAAAGATATATCAGAATACAAACAGTTGACATTTAAAAATTGTTATAGTCTAAAGTAGTTAGTAGTTTACTTCAGGAAAAAAGGCTTTTCAGTTTGCTTTTGTTTCACTAAACCTAACTGCTCTTATCGAGGGCTGCTCACCCTGACTACAGCTTAATGAAATTTTATGACCCTCCTGCTCCTCCACAGCTTTTCAGCATAGAAAGGCTCCTCGCAGCTCATCTGGAAGGCCATCTGCTATCTCCAGAGTATAACACTGCAGCCCGAAGGTGAGGCCAATGCGGGTTTTAACCTCAGACTTCCATGAAAGAACACTGAATTGGCCTTCACCTTATATGCAATGAAGAGTGCTGCTGCCTGACAGCATGTCATTCCAGCTCCCTGACAGAAGCATCCCCCTTCCCATCTTGCAAGCCTCACTTGTGGCAGGTCAGAATCCAAACGTTGTTCTCAAAGGTCATTCCTGGTTATGCAAACCCAATCTTGGGGCTATTGGTAGAGCAAAACCAAAGTCTCCATCCTCTCAAAGATAGAAGCATCGCCTCTACAGCTTTCCCAGACCGCCACCCTGGGATTAATGGGTCAAATCTGAACATAGTTTCATGATTGATGTCACTCTGTTGACAGACTGTAGCCTGGGATTCTTTTATTTTCAGTAATTATAAAAGTAAAGATCACTTTAAGAGAGTTTAAGATCTCTTCCCATACTCATTCATTATAAAGTAATGCTCTGCAGAATGTTTGATACCATGGTAGCAAATCATGGATAATATGACAAAGTAAATGTGAGGATGAACCAAACCCCTGAACCTGAACATCCTTGTATTTGGGGAAAGTTTGTACCCAATTTGAACTGCCTGGGGCTCATTCAAGAGGCTGGTCTCGAGAACACAGTTAGCAATTTTTGGATTCAGTTCTCATATGGAACAGTTTAACTAGTTGGTGCAATCACATCTCAGGCTTTCCAGCTCACCTTTCATTTACAATTGTTTTGTACTGTTCATGAGAAGTTATTTTCTTAAAAAATAAAAAAAGAAATACTTACTTTGTCAGGATGAACAACGAGCACTGCTCTCCGGTAGACCTTCTTCACTTGTTCTGGAGTTACAAGATCTGCCATGCCAATGGGTTTCCATTTTGTCTCTCCAGCCCATAACACTGTGTGCATCGTTGACAGCAGTGCTCTTATGTTTCTCTCCTTCCCTTCAATCCATTCAAGAATCTGGAGAGAAGAGACAATTCTCAACAAGAAAGCATCCATAACCGATGCTAAAAGAGTGTCAAATCCACATTTTGCCATTTAGATGGCTAGGGTTTTCCAGAGAGCTGATAGTCACTTGGTGCTGGCTCCTCATTTCCAGCTGCTAAGTTGCATTAAGATGGCTAAAAATGCATAAAATGTTTTTCCAGTGTTTCTTTTCCATGCAAATGTGACTCGCTTGTGTGTGTTACACGGCTCCCTCTGAGCCCAATGTGTACACGAAGCAAGCCTGTTACAGACACAACTAGGAAGGCTTGGGTCTTTAGTTCAAGCTGTAGCAACTCAAGCTTTCAGCTCTGCAGGTCCCCAGCTCAGTCCCCAGTGTGCTGATCAAGATGGCAGATCTCATGTAAGTAGTTAAGGACTGTGGAGGTAGTTAGTGATCATTTGTATTTAAATGTGGCTCTGCTGTGACAGTTTGATGCCTAGCTTAGGAATTCAGTGTAACGTATAGTAAATTTTAGTGGATCTTGGGACCCAACATGCAGTGGATAAGTGCACACTAGATAAGTGAGTGCTAGATGAGTACAAGAATACTGTAAACAAAGGCATTAGTAGTTTCTGGCACGGGAGTTTGTTCTTAAAACTGAACATGTGGAAAGTTAAAAGTGACAAGTTTTATTAAATGCAAGGAAGAAACTGAGCTGGATTTCAGTCTTCAGCTTGATTGAAGGAAAGCCATTCCAAATGTGGGTACAGTTATCACACTACATCAAGAATGCAGCTTACTTTTAATTTTTCAGGGTCCATCTCCTTAGCCATTTCTTCTTTTCTCATTTCAGCTATTGTTCTGGGTCCTCTTTTGTCTTTGTGGGCATTAAAGCCTTGACCAGATAATAGGTCTTCAAAATCAGCAGACACCTTTGGTTTCGAGTCTTAAGAAATCAGAAAGCTTAACTTAGATTCTATTCTTGCAAATATGTGGTATGATTAAACACCTTCCTCAAGCTGCTCACCAAAGCAATATCCTGATCACAAAGCACATAACCTCTTAAACCTTGGGTAGCCTGTATGTAAATTCTCACCTCATGGTGTAGAAAACACCCCCCAGAGTATAAGGCATTTTCAGAAATGGCAACTAGTTGCATATATCCAATTTAACACACTTGGGCTCCAGTTTCAGGCATTCCAAGCACTCAGGCTCTAGTTGAAGGGAAACACATATGTTCTACAATCAGACATGTCTAGCTGGACACTCAAACAGAGGCACACAAAATCTACAACCACTTCTGGAAGCGTGGCTGTAGGAGTGTCAGGAAGGCAGAATTTCAGGAATACTACCAAACGTCAGAATCATCATTCCCCTCAGTCTCACCCCACCCAGGTACAAATGTAATTGTCCTTGGAGATCGTATAGTGATCAGCTTGGTTGTATGTGCTAAGGTCATAAATGGTTCATCTCTTTTTGCAATGAGCAGCAGCAAACATTTTGGAAGTCATTTAAAAAAAGAAATCTTACCGGAATTTGCTGGTCCTTTTCCACGATCATTTTGACCACCAGGCTTTGCTGTAAAGCTAACATTGTAGTTGGGCCTGTTCTGGGGAGAGGCATGTGGTATGTTTTGCTGGGGTTTGGACTGTGATTGTTGCCAGGAGTAGCCAGCACCTTGCTGCCAACCGCTGCCTCCCATTGGCTGGGGAGATGGTTTCTGTGGTGAGCCCATAGGAGGGAATCCTCCAGTTATTCCTGTTGGAGTGGTTGGTTTACTAGCAAATGAGGACCCACCTACAATACAGGAGGAGATGAGGAGAAAAGAAAAGGTTAGCAGCATATTCTAATGGACAGGGCACTGTCTGAGAGCTGGGAATAGAACCCAGGGCCCTAACTCAGCCATTGACCTGTTGTGTGACCTGGAGCAAGTCACTTCACCTCTTCGTGCCTGGTCTCCTTTGGTCTTAGTCTATATTCAGTTTGTAAACAATTTGGAGCAGGAAGTGTCCCTTACTAAGTCTGTACAGCACCTAGCATAAAGGGGCCCTGGCCTTGGTTGGAACCTCTAGAGCCTATTGTAATACAAACTAACAATAAGCATACGTAGCTTCTTGTGTGCTACACATGACTGACAGTCAGGAACCAGAACAGTTTCTTGCCAAGCAACACTTCACTAAAACATTTGCCATGAGATCGTACACGTAGACGCACACCACTTCCTGAGGGACATTTCCAAAAGGCACCAATATGGCCAAAACTAAAATGATGTAACAAAAAAAAAAGCAGCTTTCAGCGCTTTAAAGTATCAAGCTGAATTTAGATATATTTAATGTAAGTTTGGTCAAGTTCATTTGACTTAAAAAATGTAAATGTTCAGTGGAGCTCAAAGGCTGGTAAATATCCTATGGATTCCAAGCTCTTGCTTGTTTTTAGAATCCACCACATTGCTATGCAGATTCACTAAAGAAAGACCAGCAACTGCTCTCTTACATGATGTTTGGCACTTGTGTGTTTTGTTTCTGCAAAGTAGCAAGCCAGCAGAGGGAGCTGGGAAACCTAATTCCAGAACCATGTTGACATTGATGCAGTTAAAGGCATGTTAGATTGTCCAATGGAAGAAGCAGAGGGTGGGGGGAGCTGGGAAATGAGAAAAATTCTGTTTACTAAAGTGGAAGAGGGAGAAAGTCAGGGACACTGAACACAATCGAGTGCCTTAAACCAGCTCGATCAAAAGCCTTCCCAATATTAGAGTTTGGCGGCCTCAGATCATTTGGTAGGACAGTCTAAGCTGAAAGCATTTATCTAGGAGTCAGAAAGTGAACTGTGATTTACAGGGAGACACAGATTTAGGCAGGTTCCTTGAGTTCCAAGCCCCATCTTTAGGGAAAGTGTGGATGGAGCAGCAAGTCAGGGCAGAGCAGCAGGAACAACAAAAAGGCATAGTCAGGCTGCTGCCAGCTAGTCTGTCTCACTGGAAAGGAAGATCAAACACTGACATTTTGGAGGTCCAAAATACTGGTAGATCTGGGCTCCATTTGTTGTCTTATCAGGTTTGTCGCCATCAAATTTAAGCCAAGGATAAAAATCAAGGCAGCAGCCCCCCGCAAGTTAAAACCGGTCATAAGATCATTGGCAAGTCATTTACTTCCTGTGTTACACCTTACAGAGCCATGCTGGCTTGCAGTGGTGAGGTCCCAGCCAAGTTTTCCAGCAAGCACCTATAGATGCAAGCTCAGAAGAAGTCCAGCTTTGAATAGGCGTAAAGAATCTAGTCCTTCCTCCTTTCTCTGAAACGGCTGCTTTCCAAAACCATGTCTGAGGTGCAAGTCTAGTAAACTGCTACGACCCCCAGACTTGCTTCTGCCTCAAACCCCAAGTTGCCCATTCTAACTCAACACATTCACACCTGCATCCCTTCTAAATGGGCCAACCAGGTGATTTGTTATTGTTAAAAAACATAACCTGCT
This sequence comes from Emydura macquarii macquarii, assembly GCF_026122565.2. Classification (NCBI taxonomy): domain Eukaryota; kingdom Metazoa; phylum Chordata; order Testudines; family Chelidae; genus Emydura; species Emydura macquarii. Next base: position 11,127,900 of record NW_027133643.1, on the reverse strand, counting down.
AAATTTGCACCAAGGGCCCCCAAATCAGCAAATGGATCCAGAGTTTGTGGTTTGGACTGATGAGTGGGAGTGCTATGAAGAGAGCCTGTGGGACTTGTAGCGGCTGACTTGCTTCCCATCCCTAGGCCACCTAAAGAGAGAAATAGAGTTTGTAAGACCTATCTTTAACATTAGCTCTGCTCGAACTTAACATCAAGATTCACACTAGCATATTACCAGCTTGGTGTTTAAGTCAAGCATGCTCCCGTAGAACACTGAGGTGCTGCATATGTTGAGTTGACATTTTATACTTTGAAGAGTAAATGGTTACACACACAAACACACACACACTTAAGAGACTACATTTAGCACTAGTTATGCAAGAAAATATTAGGCATGGTATTCTCATATTGCTTCTACAGCAGCCATGGGATTTTGTGATCATGTGTTGGGAGAAGGGAGAGTGAAACACTTTAAAAACTTTGAATTCATTTTATGTAGTGGCTTCTGAAAACAGTGAATTTTTCTAGGAAAACAGATTTACTATCTCTAGCCATTAGACACAGTTAGGACTCCACAAAGTATTTCAAGATCTCAATGGCTGAGGAGTTCACATTTCATTTGATTTCATGAGAAACCAGCTACATTTTGCAGGCTTTTTTGTTCAAAATGAGGACCGTTTTCAATCAAATAGCTCAATTTTAAAGCTAAACCCTTCACACTTCAGATCAATTTTTACATTATAGCATACAGTTTGGAAGTCTTGCACACCGATGTAAAAACAGCTTTCACAGATTGAGGTTAGAAGATGGCTCCACAGATTTTTTTTTTTTTTTTTTAAAGACTTTTTTGAGTAGGGATGTGAAATTTTGCATGAAAATTGTTAATATGACTTCAGTGTTCACTGTTACTACAGTAATTTGCAATCTTGTCATCTTCAAAGGACAACAATTTCATATCTATAATTTCCTTAGTCTCTTTGAAGGAGCATGCATAGATCACTTAAATTCTGGGGAGAATCTCAATTGTGTGTTCCATCAATGCATTAAATAAAGTTGTTGTGAGTTTAATATAATGTAAACTAGTTCAGTTTTAGGTAAGGAAAGATTAAACCAGCTCTCTTCAGCTTTTGGTAATATTTTCCCCATTAAGAGTTCACCTTTAAAAAGGGGTAGAGAGAGGCACCATACAAACCTGATTTATTGGACCAATCCCAGCCACCTGAAACATCTGGTTGTATGGAAACTGTTGGTGTACTAGAAGCTAAACAAAATGATCGTTACTTATTAAGGGATTGCAAAAAGAAACAACATAACTCAGCCTCCGAGAGAAGAAAAACAAAAGAAGTTAAAGAAACCTACAGTGCAGAATGAAATTTTTTAGCAGTTCTCTGCAGTTGTCTGTGATTTGGTATTGATGGAAAAGTCACGTATTTGCTAAAGTCACAGCTATTGTGACTAATGTTTCTCTTTGAACCCACCCCATAAAGTTTTGTTAAGTACAACACACAGATTTAATGTCCATTTCAAGTAATTCAGTTGTATAAGATGCACATTCCAATACAAACTCCTTTGGTTTGGTTAAAGGAAAATGCATAAAGTCAATGTGATCACCACCCATTAGGATTTTTAAGTAAATGTCTTTAGCTACCAAATGGAGATTACTTTAGGCAGTTTTACTTAGGCAACAAAGTTAGTTAGCTTGCACTCGATTTTATCAGAAATTAAGATTGTGCCAGTTTGAGATGCCTATTATCACACATTGATTACCTGAAAGAAATTACGTAGTGACCAGAGCACAGAGCTACTGTACTTGGTGAAAGATTAGAGCACAAAGTATCTATCACATTCAGTAGGTGCCTTTGTCTTGGCAAGTTCCAGCAGTGGAGAAATTCAAGTTCTGAAGTGTTTTCTGAATCCCATATTTTAGAAGTGAGTGTGTCCATTAAAAATGTGACCTGTCTTAGGTAAAGAGAATAGTTCTAACCTAAGTTAGATCAGGATCATCCTCCAATTCAGTGCTTTAAAATGAGGCAAGGCCTAACTCTTTCATACATATTATCTGCCCTGAAACCTACATTTCCATCTACCCTAGTAATGCCAACTATTTTTCCAGACAGTCTGAAGTACTTTGGAACTCGTTTGGGGTGAGCAACACTGTGATACATAAAATTTACTAATAAGCCCTTACACTTAAGTGTTTTAATAAAAATCAATTCTAGAAATTGCTGAACTCAGCTGAATGCTGCAAATCTAGAGACCCTTCTATCTTTTGTTGAGCTTTTTGTGCCACTCTTCAGAAAATTAACTTCTCTCAGGAATGATAGGCCTGTCTTGTGAAAGTAAGGACCACCTAAAAACATATATAGCAGCACAAAGGGAAAATGCAAGATGTAAACCAAATGAAAAATGCACCTATTAATAAGCCTCAAGATCATGATGTGGTGACTTGCTTTGGATGTAAACAGCCAGCCAGAACAGTTGCCCATCTCCAGAACTGTGAACCTAGACAACATTATAAGCATGCCTTTCCTGAATACAGAAATGGTGTTCCAATACCATGGTGATAGGCACTGCATAAGCACCTGTTCCTAAATTATGTGTGTTCCCATTCCCACCACCAGAGTAATGTACGGGTCCTCCTCAGCACCGATTGCACGTACATTCAAACCCTACGGAGGGTTTGTGCTGGAAAGCGGGTGAGAGCTGGAGGAAAAGAAAATGGATGTACAAAGAGGAGCACGCATGCAGTCCCTCCTCCAATTCCATTCTGCATTATCTTCTCCCATATAACTCCCCACTCCTGGGGGGCAAGGAACAGGGTAATCCTCACAGAAATTTCCATCCCGTAAACCCTTTCCCCCCAACAGATGATAATCTGGACCCTGAATAAATAGTCAGGGAATTGTTTCACTTGGACAAACAAAAAGATAGGGAAAGCAAACTGTAAGACAAGTTCAGTTGCAACACTGGAAGTGAAACGTGCACCTTAAAATGTAAACCCCAGCTCTGACAGAAAGCAAAGTAACATCAAATAAAGCATCTTGATGAGTGGGGGAATCATTCAAGTTGGTCTTTACAGAAAGTAGCACAGTTCCGAGCCAGTGTCATGCTTCAGAAGGAGCCAAAAGACACTCTCCTAAGCACTTCACCATTCCAGAGCAAACCTGAGCAGTTCAGCAAACCTTACAACATCCTCTCAGGAAAGATGAGCAGCCACAAAAACATTAAAGGAAAACAAAGGTGTAATTGTATTTCAGAGGGGACAGCGAGTTGTTTCATTTTAATAAAGTGGTATAAAAATACCCAGTTTGATTTATCTGGGTTTCTTCATGCAGCGGAGAGAAACAAATAGTCAGGTTTTCAAACATTATTGGACTATCCAGCCACCTTCTGCCAAGTTCCCTCATTAATTCTTGGCACCATCACTGTAATTTAGTATCTTAAAGAGCTGAGGTACTGTTTAACTGCTTTCATTTATACAGCTGGCTCGGGCTGTGACTCAAGCGTCAAATTCACAAAGTTCATATGCCCAGTGTTTTCCCCCCTTCCATGTTATAGCAGAGCTAAAAATACAGTGACATGAAAATCCCCTATTTTGTAATACTAAACTATCCAAAGAGAATATCCCACCCGAGAAAGGCATTTTTGGAGATGATCAGACACAAGAATTAATTTGGGGCTGGACAGGATTAATTTGACCCAGAGAAGGCTATAGGATCAAAAGTTCCCAGTACCTGAATGAACATGATATCTAGTTCACTTCTAGCGAGAGACTGCTTGGTAGTCTTGCACCAATAAATGGGCATAGAGAGACGATATTCATATTGCGGTGGAGGAGGAGGAGACTGCTATCTGCAGAAAAGCTCCTTTTTTTTTTTTTTTTTAAACACACAAAGCTTAGCATCAGTCTGATAGAAACTCTAAAAGATCAAATGGAACAAATGAACAACAAAGTCAGTCTGCTGTGAAGGACCATCAGAAATCTGGGCCAAGGATGATGCCTGACTAAACACTAAGACACCTGAGTTTTCTTTACCAGGCTTAGTACGCTGTGCCCTATTTAGTACAATTAATGGTAATTTGGTTCATATCACACCTCATAACCATGTGAATACACAAGCACTGTTTAGTGGTCTGATTGCTTCATGTGCACAAATGGCTCATTAATTAAATACAGATTGGGAACGTAACAGGATTCATTTTAACAGGCTCCAAATTAGGAATAAGATGCAAGTCTAGTGACTGAAAGCTCTTTCTTCTCTCTTTATTGAGCAGCTGCGCTTTAGTCATTATTGCAGAGATAATTATTTATTAATGGCTTGTTCCCTCACCATTACTTATACAAACACCTGTTTTAAATACAACAGATAAGAATTGAGTTTCTTACCCATGTGAAAAGGGTCACTGTGCACTGTAGGTGAAGGACTTCTTGTTGCTTGAAGGAAAGGATCACCAGCAGCATTTGATGAACCAAGAAAAGAACCCAGTAGATCTGGACCAGATTGCTTAGGGCTAGTTCCAAATGGGTCAAAGGCAGTTGCTGTAAAAATGCATTAAATGTTAATTTCTCCATCTCACATCGCTATAGGAAGGTCTGTTAAATTCTGACCTTCACATTGTATAGAGAAATGAGTGAATAGCACAAAAACTTGAAATGTTGGAGTCTAACCAACCCATTTCCCCTTCCTGAGACTATTTGAGAAATAAAAAGGGAGTGTTGGAAGTTCTCTAAAAGCTTTGATGACACCCAGAGGATGCCACCAAGATTATGGAGGTCCAAGAGGCTCTTGGTAAGGGTTCTTGTAGAAATAGTTTTAGATAAGCACTAGTGCCTTTCCTGTATATATGAAGCATTTCCCCATCTGTTACATGGTACAGTATTGAGTTCAGCTTTCCCATAAATTCCATTCTGAGTACATACCTGGCCCGTAGCATTTATTTGGAGAAGCTGCCAACAAGGAACAAAGTTTAAGGAAAGAGGGGAACAATCTAATCTGACCACTCATAACATTATTGTAACGTAATAGATTACAGAAGACAATCTTTAGCTCTGAACACTATGCTAATGAAGTTATGCTTATTGGGTAGCCGGCTTATGGATCTCACACTTGCTAGGTCCTTCACAGCCTAGCTCTCTTGTACCTCACTCCCCACCAACACCCATCTGTCCTCCTCATTCTGCCCAAGCTGTTTATCTTACCACTCCCTTCTTGCCCCTTATCATATGGGTCCTCTCCACCTGGAGATCCTTTCCTGACTTTACTGCCAGGGCAGGTTCCATGGGTGGACAAGCAGGGCATTGACCTGGGCACCAACTCCCACGGGATGCCTAACTGCTTTGCTGTTGTTTCTCTCCCCGACCTGTCCTCCCCCAGTCTGCTCTGATTGGCTGGGTGGGTGGGGTTTTTTTGTTGTTATTTCTTGGCCACTGGGGCAGGGGGTTGCTAAATGTGTTTTCCACCCTAACCGGCAAAACAACGTGGGCTGCTCCTTTCCGTTGCCACATCACCACCCTCTTAAGAGTCTTCTCAAGTATCAACTTTATGGCTGATAAACCACAATAACGGATCAAAAACAAGATACTCAGGATGAGCACGAGTCATACAAGGGACCTAGTCACTTTAGCCTTCACTCACTTTTTTCTTCTCCAAGACTCTGTAAGTGTCCTTCCATCCCCAGCACCTCACTATGATTTTTGTTCTCATCATGATTTAGACTAACTGTCTCAATTTTCAGTTTGTTTTGTAGGCACATCTGGTGTCTGTGCACTAATAAATAAAGTTTCTCTTTAAAAATAGGCCACTATATTCCCTTATTTTAGGTGGCTTTGGAGTCTTCAGGAACTGGCTGTGAGAACATCACATTTAGTGGTTGTTACTCCAGCTAACTCTACGCAAGGCTCAGTCAGTGCCGATCTAGCGCACTACAAATGGATTTTAACCACCACATCACTAACTCTCGGAGCAGTGTTAATTGATTGCAGAGAGAAAAAATATGATAAGGAAGTTCAGCATATGCTGTAGAATTCAATTCTGTGGTGATGTACATAAGCTGCCACAAAACAGATTCTTTGAAACAAAGACTGAAAATTGTGGGTTAAAAAGAAACTGTCCCAGCCTTTACCATATATTTCCTTAACTAGTTCTGAATAGGGTGATTTTTTATGGGGATAAAAGGGAAGAAATTCGTCTTTACAGCTCTCTCTTAAAACAAAACTAAAAGCCCACCCACAACCGGGACACGTTGCGATTTCAGCATAGTGCCCAGTGATCTGGAATAGCTCCTCCAAAGATTGCAATCAGGATAGACCAGGGGTTTCCATTCTCCGTGAGCTTGCAGCTGCCTTTGGCAACATTGATTAGCCACTTCTCAGAGACTCTCCCCAACCTTGGCTTTTGAGACCCTGCCCTTCAGCATTTCCTTCATAGATCTTCTTCATTCCTTCTTCACCCAAGGAGTCTAGACCCCCTGCCTTATCTCTTACACTCAGTCCATGGGCAAAGCCATCTACACTCATACTGTCAATATCATCTAAACAGTCTGCCTTGTACTTTTCCGCAGGGAGGATAGAGAGAAATTTTAATGTTTCAGTACTTGCCTGCTGAAAGAAGAGAGAAGTCAGAAATAGCAGCGGGACAGGCATATGCATAGTTTCCATAAACTAGAGATGGACCGCAACAATATGAGAAAGTTGAGATCCAGACTTTGCTGTCCAGGCCCAATTCAATCATAAATCCAACAGCGGGTAGGTCAGCACATACCACATACACCTACCAACCAGCTCCCGCAGCTGGACAGTTATGAGAAGTATCTGATGGTTTTCAGACTAGAATTTCATTTAGAATGACACTGGGTCACTAGAAGATTTATGAATTCTAGAACTTTCTCCTTCTATCTTTCTTTCACAGTATCATTTTAAATAGTCCCCAAACCCAACCATAAACTTACAGAAATAAAATACTGAATGTCATCAATGTAACTAATCCACCTACACAAAGGTGTAATGGACAGGCCCCTTCACCTGAGAAGTATGCACCCATTAGCAGGGACCACTGAAAATGCAATATTTGAGATTCCTCAGAGAGCGATGCACTGTGTAGTGCAAAATGCCTTGGTTTCCTTGCAGGCCCTCACAAATATTCCAAATCCCTCCCCATGTAGAATCTCACTTGTCCATCCTCTCTACTACAAGTCCAATAACTCAGAAAGGTGCATTCAACAGTCATAACAGTGAGATAATAGGACACATTTGTACCAAGTCAGGCACTAGGCTAAGGAGTGTTACCTTCTCCTACTCTTGGGGATGGAGATGGGGATGCTGAAGCTGCAGAGTGTCGAGGGGTGGAGTGTGCGGATCCAGTCCCACCCACATGAAAGACATCCTCAGCAGCTGACTGTCCACCTTGACGTGGGGCGCTGGAACCACCAACCCCAAACAGATCACTCAGCAAATCTGAGTTAGAGGGGAGAGCAGCAGACTGAGGGGGGAAATTCTTGCTCATCGGGCTACCGTCTAGACCCAGAAGGTCGACATCCTCAGGCGGAGGTGGGGCTGGAGGCTCTTGCTGCTTTTTGCTGTGTTTTGGAGTCCCATGGAGTTTGTCACTGCTAGCGTTGCTGTGCTGACTGGAAAGGGATAAGAGTTCATCGTCCGATTGTTCACTCTCCTCATGCACTAGTGCTGCCCGATCCTCAGAGGTGGGGTGAGAGCTGCTTTTGTCAGATTTCTGATCTAAGTGAGCAAAAGAATTTACGTTAGTCACTGGTTCTTTAGGTTTTTTACATAAAAACAGTTTCACCTGGAAAAAGGCAGCAATGCCAAAACACACGTGTGCAGCTAGATTTAAAATGGAAATGCCTAACAAAGTACTATAAGGAAATATCCCCACAGATAGGGAAACTGAGGCTACAGAACAGGACAGTGTAAGAGCCTGGATGAAAACAGAAGCTCCTGGGTCCAGATCTGGTGCTTAGACTGATTTGCCTCAGGTTTCATTTATGGGGACTAAAATATAGGACAAGGGCAACAATATTATACAAATGTAGATGCATTTTAACGAAAGCATCGCTTGAACTTTCATCCCATTTTTTAGTTTGGTATAAAGGGAACCCTCCTGCTGGAATCCCATACCGCACATTGCACCATGCTGCAGGAGGTTTGTGCTATACATGCTACAGGAGGGGTTCTCAAGCTTGTTCAGAATGCGGAACGTGTCCTAGTATACCATTACATCCCATCGAACACCAGGGCCCTCCCATTGGCAGGCACAGACCACTTCCTCGCCTGTATTTACTCATAAAAGGTGCCACAGGGATCTTATGTGAAAGAGCAATATTGGGAAAGGCAGATATTTTAAAACTGTCTTTTAATGTATGTTAGCAGCTGGAATTAATGGATTTTATTTTGAGATTATGGGCTACCTCAGTCAGACAAATATAGGGCAAAGAGGCACAGTGATCTCAATCCCTCAGAAGAATGAAGGGAGTATTCATTTTAACTCAAATGGCAGCATAAGCTAAAGTGTGTGATCAGTAGCCCGCAGGGATCTAATGTGAAAGACAAGATCACAAGCTGATCCTTTGCTTGAGCACATACATTCTTTAAAAACTGGAGACAACTTTTTACAATACTTTAGCTGAAAATACTAGAGGCCAAGTCTAAGTACCTTGCCAGCTGAGAGAGGAGAGAAACGCACCCTGTCCAATGTTTTTTATGTTATCCTGAGGTGCATCTACAGGGCCTCGACCTGCAAGACAGAGAACCAAACGTACCAGGATAGAATGAAATCCCAAAATAGTAAAGGGCAATGTCAGCATTAGAAGCTGAAGAACATACACAAAGCAGTGCAGTTCTCACCTGCCAAGGCAAGAGTATCTTGATGTTCCTGGTGAGAGGAGAAGAGAATGCTTGCATTGATGTCTTTTGTTGTGAAGTTCTCCCATGGAGGTGTTAGGTCAGTCTGTCTATCAGCAGATTCTATTTCTATCTCCAGTAGAACATGAAACAGTTGGGGATATTTGTCTGGAGAGTCACATGCATCCAGTTCAGGTCTAAATGTTGGCAGAATGTTTTTTAGTTAAAAGCAGAAAGCAATTTTTTTTGCAGACACACAAAGTTTCAAATCTTTAACATGTGTGTACATCCAAGTTATTCATTTTTACACTTTCCCCCATTCACGCCTAGCATCTTTTCAATTATACACAAACAGCGGCAAGGATGAAGCAAGTGTCTGAAATGTGTTATTATAAGATGAATCGTATGATCAGCAATGTATATAGTAAGTTATTCTTTAGCTATTTTCCAAGGAAGAAGAGAGTACTCTAAAGACTCTTGATTCACTCCATCCTAACAGTCCCCATTTCAAAAATCAATCTCACTTGTGGACAGATTGTGCTGCTGTCCGAACTCTGTATATATCTAGGCCTTGTCACTATACAGGAAACCACAGCCATCTGCTCCCATTCATCCAGTGGTTTGACAGTCTGAAAATCAGTCTTTCCTTCCCCAAGAAAGTTCCTTGTCAAGCCAGTTTTCCCTGAGTCTGGGGAGTTGGGATTGCCCTCTGCCTATTGTGTTACCTTCTCAATTATCGATTAGGAGCCTGAAGGCTGCGCACTTCCTTCAGCTTTGAAATTTCTGGTCTCACCTTGCAACACCTGCCAATTGCAGGTCTGTCTCCAGAGCAGACCATTACTCATTTCTGCTCTGGCCCAGTGTGGGCTTTCTATACCCCATCACATGGATTAAGTTGCATTCAGACAGGACTCTACCACTTTGTTGTTAGTAGTCAGGAAAAAAGGCAGAGTAATAAGTTATTTGTCACTGCACTATGTAAAGAGCATACTCAATTATTAGACAGCAAAATCTGATAATGTGAAAGTTGTAAGCAGTGAATATTTTTTAGAGTACTCAATCCTTATTTTAAAACTCTGTAAAACAGAGTTAGTGAATATCAGTAAATCAACAAAGCAATGGGAGACATCTAGAGAGAAAGTATCTTTTTCCAATCACGCATGAAAGGGAACAAAATCTTACTCATTTTACCGCTCCCTCATCCTTCCCTACTACACACCACCATGCTGTCACCTTTGCTGGTGTTAGATATAGCATAGTCTGTATACATGGACCTGTTTGTTTTATTTATTAAGTGCCACGCACACCTAGGGCACTGAAAATAAAAGTTACATCTTAATACACTTTCCTAGGATTACTCATGTTCTTGGATATTTTACCACTGTGCATCAGTCATGGGGAAGTAGTGGGCATAACTCACCTCCCCATTAAACAGACAAAGGCAGACCTGAGCCATCTGAAGGGAGTCCAGGTCTTATTTATACTGGAAACAAAAGGACAGACTGGCCTTTCTAGAGAGGCTCAGCAAGCCCAAGAATATTTTCCCTTTAAAGGACTTTCACTTAGTAGGCAGCAAATGAGAGTAAAACGTTCTACTGCATATTCCATGTGCTCCAAACAGTTCTGCTACTGCTGAGTCCAGAGTAGATACGAGTCAGCACAACAAGAAGAGTGTACATCATGCATGCATTTAATATATTAAGTAAGCTGGATCATTTAAAAAAATAGGGAGGAAGAGGACTACTCATTGTGGGAGGCTCAAATACTTTTTCTGCATCTTCACAATTGCCCATTATATAGCTTGAGAATCCCTGAATGAGTGGTACCTAGGCAAGAGATGGCTCCCCCAAAGTAAAAGAAAAATGGTTGGCAGCAAACCCTGTTTCCCATTTCCCCAGCACCTCTGAACAGATATTTGAGAGACACTGGAATAAAAAAGTCTGACAGTTCAATCCTTCATCAGTAAAAAGCTACTCAGGCAGTAGATCCTAGAAGAGTTATTGCTATAGATATGCCATATTTATGTGCCAACATGCATTGGTAACTTTATCAAACTAGTCAGTGATGGTCAGCTTGTTTGTATGCCATGAACATGCTGAAGTCTACATGCAGTACTGGTCTCTGCTCTGTTTAAGAGGTACTTACTTTGTAAATTTTAGCATGCTTGTTCCCAGTGCTATGAATCCAGTATGAAATTGAATCTGGAATATTTGTGTGTTTGTCATCTAAAAAAACCCAAAAACAAACCCCCACAAGATTAAATATACACTTAAAATAAAGGGAAGTAGTTCTCTAGATAAATCTCTAGATTTATACCACATCCAGCCAGCTAATCAGTTCTACTTCACTAACCCTACAATATAAGCAGATGAAAGTCTGTACTACTAGTTGCATCTTATTTTGTCATCACCTGATCTGCTTTTCAAGCAGAAAAGATGTTGCCTATCTCAGAGTCCAACATCTCGAATCATCTTCAACTTTCCCTCCTTACGTGTAATTCAGAACACCTCAGTACTGAGTAAACATTCCTCCCCTTTGTTCTCATTTCTCTAGAGATCTTAGTTTTATTTTAGTGACTTTATTATATATCTGTTCTGACTGATAGCCATGTCACCATTATGTGTGTGAAAAAATCTGCTGATCTAATCCTGAGAGTGTTCAGGAACTTTCCTCCTGCAAATGGAGGCTCCAATCCAGACCAGTCCACCCAGAGGATGGCGAAATGGTACATTAGGACTGTGGAGATACTGGCTTGTTGCCGCCTCCTTCCCTAGGTGGCAGGTTAGGGAGTCCAGTGGGGCCTTGCGTCAAGCGGGCTACTGGCAGAGGGACTTCCCATTCTTTGCAGTCAAGCCACTGGAAGGACCCTGCTAGACCCCACTATACAGAGCCATCAGCACTGTCACTGCCTACTCTGAGCTTCACACCCAGCCTCCTCAAATCTTAGACTTTGGGGGTAGTGCCAAACATTTTTATGGCTACTCCGTCTCCTTCCATCTCAAGCTTTGAGTGCCAGGGTCAGTCTTTGACTCAGCGTTTGCACTTGTGTTGTGCGTATCCAAAAGGTAGATCAAACTATACTTTTGCTTGAAGTCGTCCTCCAATAGTTGATCTCATATGGTAGACAGAAAGGACAATATCTCCATGAACAGTGACTCCTAATGGAATTACGACTTTCCCTTCTTGCACACGGAACTCCCTTTAAAACAAATGAGGAAGAAGTCCATTGTTATGCTCACTTCAATAGTACCATTGAAGTTATTGCTTGTGTAATTTAAAATACATAATGTCAAAACTAGGACCATAATGAGTGAATAGAAGTAGCATTCTGTGCTCTTGCTAGTTATCAGTTGAAACATTAATGCTTTGAAGTGGAACTACTAGTATAATGTTGAAAAATGCCAGGGTTAAGCCCCAACACCTCACAGAAGCTCAGACAAGCTCTGGCAGTCAAGTTTTAACACCGGGCATCAGCTTTCCAATAACATTTTCACTTCTAGTGGCATTATCTTACCCAATTCAATCACAATCAAGAACAAAAACACGCAAAGCCTAGGAAATTAGATACATTACAATAAAAAAGATTTCTTATTAGCATCATTAAGATGTAAGAAAGCCATAGTAACTTACTTCATTCTTTCATATTCTTGAGAAGTTGTGAAGATTCTGGTTTCTCCAATTAGAATGTCACAGAAGGGTCGACACCCATTTCTCTGCTTATTGAAACAGGGGACCGGACTGAGGGAGATTGATTTGATAATAAGAGGCTTGCAGTGAGGGTGGATGGGCTTTTCTGCAATTAGATCACAAATGTATCCTAGGTATCTGCAACAAAGAGAGCCATTACCAAACAATCCCATCACACTGAGTGATCAATTTTCACTTCTCTTTTCTATAAGAGATGTACTTGGAGAGTATAAACTTGCAATGAACTGCCTGTAAAGTTCTAAGAATGGAATTATTGTCAGTATTTGTACAACATACATTATTGCTGTCAAGCTACAAAGTTAGCAATGTAAGCATTTTATGCCAATTTTGCATTTCTTAAAAAAAAAGGTAGGTCTAATCTTAGGGTATGTCTATACTGCCAAAAAAAACAACAAAAACAAAAACCAAAAAAACCCAAAAACGTGGCAGCCAGTCTCAGAGCCCAGGATTACGGATTTGGTGTAGCAGGACTGTCTGTTTGGTCAGTAGGCCTAGTGGTCATCACCTGCTGCTCCAGTCTCTTTCCATTCAATGTATCCTGAACTCCTTAAATGAGGTTCAGCTGGATTGACCTCCTTGTTGGTAGCCCCCTGGTCATGCCTGTCCCGGGGCTAGGCATAGGGGAATCTGGGATGGTTAGAGAGATCCTGGCCCTCTCACTTCACCAGATCCCAGCACAGAGCCCTGAAAGTATGATAACATGGTATGATCTATGCTTGGCCCACCTCCTGCTCACTTTCCCCGCCTGATGCCTTAATGTGAGGTTTGTAAACTCCATCACACTAGAGTTCATGCTATGGTGCTAAAAATAGCAGTGTAGGCATTTCCGCTCAGTCTCTGAAACCCACTCACCACCCATTTCAGAGTTTGAGGGGAAACATCTACACAGCTATTTTTAAGTGCCATAGCATGAGCCTGAGTCTGTAGACTCAGGATCTGAGACTCATTGCCGCAGGTTGGTTGATTGATTTGTTTTGGGGTTTTTTTTGTTTTTGCAATTTAGACATACTCAGAGAGCAGTTAGTTTAGCTCCAACTAAGCAGGTTGGAGGATTTGTTTCTGTAGTGATCCCAAACAGCACTTTTAGAAGAGAAGAAATAAAAACTGAATTCCAAAACATTCCAGGACATGGCAATACTGTTTTCAGACTCATCAATTATTATGTCACCACACTTAACTAGACTATTTTACATATTTAGTTTAGGTTTGTTTCTACATATTTATCACTGCATTTTTTTCTATTTACTCTGTGGGAGCCTAACAACAGAATATTCTTCTGTTGAAAGACAAACCTACTGCAAGCAAGGTGTTTTACAGAGCAAGTTTCTGATCAGACAAATTGTCATTCTGGAGGAAATTGGAAGCAATATTAAGTCCAGACTTGTCTTAAGGAACAAAGCCATTATAAACAAACATAGCCCTTTGTATATTAATCCTTAGCCACAATTTGAGGAAAGCAGCAATCACCATTCTCACTTTACACAGGGTGAGGCTAGGACACAGAGGCTAATGAACGTCCCCAACGCCACATACCTGTGGCAACGTTCACTTGCTAGGACTAGAACTCGGAAGTTCTAGGCTCCAAACCCCTTGCTTAATACTTCAGCCCATGATTATTCAGACTAGCATGTGGCACATGAGCATTTCCACTGACTTCTGTGGAACTACTTCATGCATGTTTGCAGGACCCAGGCCTGGACAGCTAAGGAGATGGGGACCACAGGCTTAAAAACACTTATGCATTATCAACTATGTTGAATACTGCTTGCCCAACTAACATACTCTACCTTCTATGAGATGGCCAGAGTCCTATTCCAGGTCTCTTTGAGTTGAGCAACTGAATAGCTGGGATTGGACTAGAGAAGAGATGACAGAAACAAAACATTGCACTGACCAGAACTGCTGATGCTGCACGACCATCCTGTCAGATAAAATGCAAGAACACATATCAGAGATATCCTGTTAATTGAAGGGAAAGGACTGTCTGTTTTAACCCAATTCATATTTAAAAGTGCATTTCAACAAAATTTCAATGACATGGGAGTATTAGAGCTAAAGGAGGAATGTCTATAGAAACTGTTGTTTTGGCAATATAATTTCCAGTCATTAACATTTGAACTAGGCTGACGCAGTTGATTTAAACTGATTCGGTTACTTTTAAGTTACAGAAGTACATAAAAGAGTAGTTGATGATTCAAACAAAGTTTTGAGGGCCCAGAACTAACTGTTTTGTCTTTGGACTGGAACTTTTGCTGTGTGTTCTAGTAATTTGCAGTTTGTAATATTAAAATACACCTGCAGATCTTGGGCTCACTGTTATGTGCTATTTCAGTCAGCTGCTAAAGCAGTGATCTACCCTGATACAGGATTTGCCACACCAGAACAGACTACGGCCTAAGTACCCTGCTGAATATGGGCATGTGCTTGAAGTCAGCAGGACCACTCACATATCTTAAGTTAGACAAGGTGGGTGAAGTAATCTCGCTTATTGGACCAACTTCTGTTGGTGAGCGAGACAAGCTTTCAAGCCTACACAGAGCTCTTCTTCTGGGTTAGAGCTCTGTGTGGGCTCAAAAGCTTGTCTCTCTCACCAACAGAAGTTGGTCCGATAAAAGATATCACTTCACCCACCTCGTCTCTCTAATATCCTGGGACTGACATGTGTACAACAACACTGCATGTCTTAAGTTAAGCATTTGTTTAAGTACCTTGCTGAAGAGGGGCCCCATATTGGTATCCTGCCAATCTTCAGGATGTGGCTGGCCGCCCAAGCTAGTGAGAGGGGGGCGGTCAAAGAGAAAAGGCGCTTTGACACACACAAATTCATTTGGACACTAAGCAGGTCTTGGAGCTCCATTATCGGGCATGTTAGGGTCTTTAGAGTTGAGAAACTACATACCTAGAGGACCTATGTGTTTCTGCTTTTCATAGTAGACCTGTACTCAAGTTGAGATTGTCACTGTGAGGCCCAAGCATTAATATTTATGAGAAGTTTCCAGATGAAATCTGCCTAACTCAAAAGTTTTTAACTGCCCAAAACGGCCAGCTCTGGAATGCCAATCTGGGCTCCGAAAGTTAATGATCAAGGAGTTCTGTTTATCAACAGTAAAGGTTCTACAGGCCAATCTTCAGCCTATGCTGTCTTCAACATCTGTGCAATTACATGGCCCTCAATGGCTTTTCACAGGGCCCTGGAAACACTACTTTGTTAACAAATCTATTGATGTACAAGGAGGGACAGAATGTGGTTCATCTTCCTTAGCTACGTTGGCCCTGGAGGGCTAACTGGAGTAAAGCCATGAAACTTATTTTTCATGGAAGTTAGCAGAACTGACTTAATACTCACAGGAAGCAGATCTAATGAGTAAAATGTTGCTCTTGTTGCAGAGAGAATTTTCAGACTAGACCCACACTTTAATGGTAGGTTTAATAATTCGTATTCAAGCTCTCCTCACCCACCCCCAAACTAAAAACTATATTTAAAGTTGTGACAAACCATGACAACATTCAAAGCAACATCTGATGTTTTCTGTGTCATGTTGGGCATTAAAGGCCTCTCAAACAGGTGAGCAAACATATACATATAAGATTAAAGGCATGGAACAATTTTAGCTTTCATCAACTTGAATTATCTCCTTATATTTAAGGTTAAGTTTTTGCATATTGTATAATGCTTATTCTCCTGTATGGACTTAATTCATTGTATCCTTGTACAATGGTGCATTTGTTGCTGATCAGTTCCCCATGGAAGCAAGATTTTACAAGCAGAGATTTCTCAAATGCAGCTACTGGCTGACTTACCATGCAATGGATGACACACACATTTTTGGGGTTCTGCTGTAACCAGTTGTGCATGTTCTTACATACAGCATAGAGATTGTGCAGACTGGGTGCTTGTCTCATTGGCCAGCTACATTCAGATACCTAAGGGAACACACAGTGGACAGAAACAAGCTTCATAATCCCCTTAATTGAGACACTTTCACAGATCTTTCCTGTCAAGAAGAGTATGTCCCTTCCACACAAGGTAAATTATGTCCTTTAAATCCCTTCATCGTCTCATCTCGTACAGCATTCCGCTTAATGGGGAAGGCATGAATTATAGAAGGGGCAAGCAGAAGAGGATTTCTTTGTTTCATAATGTGAAATTGACATTTTGTCTCTGACAATACATTTTAAAACTTTTTTGAAATATTTAGCATGCTACTCGGATCATCCTTAGTAACCATTTAAAAGCACTGAAGTCTCTTTGCCAGGAAGAGCTGGATCAAATTGCTGTGCTTTGATTACACAGCTACATTGTAAGAAGTCCTGCACTAGGTCACAGGGTTGACATGTTAGCAAATTGTTTCTTAAAACTAGGGTTTGATTCTCAAAAGGAGCTGAGCGTCTCTTGCTCCCACTGACTGAATGGAGTGGGATATGTGAGACCTCAGCAATCCTCAAGATCAGGCTGCTAGTGCCTAATTAGTAAA
Organism: Emydura macquarii macquarii; assembly: GCF_026122565.2. NCBI lineage: Eukaryota > Metazoa > Chordata > Testudines > Chelidae > Emydura > Emydura macquarii. Next base: position 11,110,882 of record NW_027133643.1, on the reverse strand, counting down.
CTATAATTCCCGGACTCTCATTACTGAGAGAGATCTGATATCTACAACCATCTTTTAATACTTACAAGTAATTCTTTGCAGAAAGGAATTGGGTAATAAAGAGTTACTAAGATGTCGGCCAGAACATTATTCCTCAGATGCTAAGCTGTACAAACAAGCAAAGCACATTTAGCTATCGCTCAGCCACACACTCTCTGAATCACGCAGTTGTCTCAAGGACAATCTTTGCAGCGCTGTGCCAAGTTGCAGATCGGATAGCCTTCCACAAATATGTTCCTCCGTTTGGCTTATTTTTAGTTGAATTGTCTTTTTAAAAGTTGTTTCTGGCTAGAGGTAGGAAGTTGCAGCACCACGTTTCGCTCTTTGTCTGAAGGGCAGTTTTTTCCCTGAGCGAACATTTGAATTCTGCTTTTGGAGTATGGGGGGTGGGAAAGAGAAAAAAGACTGTTTGGTTAGACCTTCCTAAATATGGGGAAGTTCTTTAGATGATCATATAAGCATTTAAAAGAGAATGATACGAGGCAAGGAATTTATTCAGTTTCTGCTCATATGTCTAAGCAACTAATGCCATATTTTGGGTTGTATTTAGTTTGAACCCTACTTCTTGTAAAGAGGACCTACAGCAATGCTGGAATCCCCCTATAAGCATTTTTATTTTCCTTCATAAGCACCTAGCAAACCATCTGTAGTTAAGGGTCTACAATACAATTCTTATTTTGAAGTATGTACAATGGTCAGAAATAGTCATTCTGATCTGTAGCACATGAGCACACATCAGGGAGCACTCACATAAAGTACAATGAGCATTTGTTTGGTCACTCTTTTAGGTTATAATCATGCAAACTGAATGCAGGTTTTTTCCCCCAGACACTTTTGCACTGTGATTTTTGAAAGCGGAGTTGCACAGGCAATTAGTCCAGATTGTGTTTTGCTGCTCTCCAAGAGAGGCAGTTACTGTCAATATGGCCAACGGTCCATAAACTAAATATCCTCTAACTAGGCCTTGACGCAGCACACTGTAAAGGCTCTGAAAAGCCATTACCCTCTATGAGGTAAATATGCATTTCAAGCAGTCCATAATTATGCATTTACTTGGTCTGTAATTATAGGCCAGATATGTAATTAGGACATTTTTAAGTATATGTTATGTAGTTTTCTTTATTTGAAGTGCTCTCTTATCATCATTAAGGAAATTCAACACAATGTAAAAATAAATGGAAGTTTTATATGGCTTTTGAAATACAGGGACCTGTGGCCATGTTTATGATACTAAAAGTGTTAGGACATTTAGGAGAATATTAAGCTTCTTTTTATGAATAAACTTTTATTTTGAATGTTTCCCAGCTTCCTGGGGAAGCTGCCAAAGAAGCCATTATTAAGAAAGTCACTAGTAGAATGGAATATTAAAGGACTAATGAGCATTATACTGTTACTATTTACATTCTTCCAATGGCTCTATATTTCACATTGCTTATTTTTTAAAACTGTCTCCTATCTTCAGCTATGGAAGCTACCTTTGCTCGTCACACGTCTGTGAAGGAAGAGATAAATGAGCCAGTAGGAGGAAAAAAGGGTTATGTAAAATATGACTTAACCGCAACCATGAATTTAAAACATTTTTATATAAAATATTTATTCCTCTTCAAAAAAAAAAAAAAAGGCTTAGAGAATAGGAAACTGACTAATAATCCACTTCATATAAAGACCAGAACAAGCGGCTACTGTTTGTGGAGGGAGTTGGGGGAAGACTTCTCAGTTAATTCTGAGCTAAACCTAAACGGAGAATAGTTATACAAGAATTCCAACTCCTTTAGGATTGATTAGTATTTTTCATGTTTACCACTTAAATTGCAAGAGCACCATGGAACAATTATAGACAATTATCTCAAGTATTCTCGTATACACATTATTTTTCCTGCCTATCCTGATACATACTTAGCAGAGCCAGACTGTCCCAGCCCAGAACCTTAAGATGCTGCATTTTAATAAATTATATTTATCATTTTCTCCTCATGTTTTGAGGCAACAGCTTACAAAATGGCTAGTCATTCTTAGTACGTAACATACACAATAGTAAAGAGTATGAATACTATTTCCTGCCCCATAGCATTCTTTCAACATATAGTAACAGCAGCTATACCACTAAAATATTTAAGTTGAGCTGCTGAAAATATAGATCCCACTGCATCTCTAACTGATGCATAAAAGCCCTGATGTTAGTCCAGTTTTTTTTTAAGCACTCCTCATTTCAGCCCTCTTCCCAACGCACATATCTGTATTTGTTAAGCAAAAGTGAATTAAAAGCTCCTTGATTATTTTAACCTAACAGGTTTTCCCGATTTATTTATAGCATGCAATACCATAACAGAAAGCCAGCTTACAAACCACCATTTTTTTAGTGGCAAAATCCATGGTGTGTGCACAAATGTAAATGGAATGGCTACCAGTGATCTAGACAGTGGCTGCAAATAGACTCCTAACTACAGATCAGATTACACTGAAATTAAGCTAATGTAGCAAGAGATTACTAAACCTAACTTTTCGCCAGGGTAAGGTAATTACTATTGCATTTTGGTGGAAGACAGAGCTAGAAAGATCGAGGAAGATATTGTTTGTAGGAAAGTTATTCTAACTGTTATACCTAGCCTTGCATTTCTACAGGGAGCTCCAAATGCTTCAAAATTTTCAATGAACTGGAGCCCAACATTCTGTCTGGCGTCACTGTGGTTTACAGAGGAGGAAACTAAGTTAGAAAGCGTTAGTGGCTTCTCAAATAACAAGTCAGTGGCAGAGCCAGATACACCACCCATCTCTAACTTCCAATCCTGTGTTTTAGCCACTAGATATTCCTGCCCTCACAAAATAAATTTATATCACCAATTGCATCAAGATTTTATGTAACTAGAGACAGTTTTGCAACACAGAAGTATGCTGGTTTATTTTAAGAAAACTTCTTTAGAAGCATCTTTGCTAGAGCGCCTGTTCTTTGCTTTGCTTTCTTAATTCATTCTAGAAGAGCCTGGTGAAGTGAAGTTTCCCTACGTACAGTTCCAATACAGTAACTGATTAATATCCTCTGCTTTTCAGGCCCTCAACGAAATCAGCACCAGAGTATTACACTGCTAGGCGGTGATGTAGGTGGGAACTACCTTCATTCACATACACTACAATTTTAAAGAGTGGTGCACCTCAGTCAATATATGAACACTAATTTTAATAGATTGGTAAGTCTTGCAGAAATTTTTTACAAGAATAAGTGGTTATTCCTTTATTATTATTAGTGGTTATTCAGCAGCTTCTAGTAGCTCCACAGGAGCCATGAGCAGTATACGGGGCAACTTAAGTAACCCTGCTGTGCCTCCCATAGCATGGACCCCTCAAGGGCTTCTTTAACTCATGCCAGAGACTGTTTGAGGCCCTGCAGCAGGCCAGAATCCAGGGAGTGTAATGGACGTTTAAAGCCACTTTGATCCCCCTTGCCCTGAACCGAGCCTTCTGTGCTCTGCCTCTTAGGAGGCACAGAACCTGCCTCTTTATTTTGTAAGAGTTCTGGGTGAGATACCAAAAGATCATGGAAGCAGTCTGTCCTCCAAAGTTTGTGATCCTGGGCTTTGTTATCCCAGCAGAAAGCACTTACCCTATTATGAAACTTGGCACTACGATAAGACTTCTGTGACAAATTGAACACTGTGTAGTGATCAGGATGTCGTGAATCTAAGAATGTTCGCACATCTTCAATAGGATTCCTGAACCCCAGTTCAACCCCTTCCGCAGGGAAAGACATAACTGTCAAGACCAAAACACAAGAGTGAGTATGGACCACAACAGAAATCATAAGTTGGTTCATAAACATGAAGTACCACGGACAGCATGATTTCATTTACACAAGTGACTGACACTTACCAATGATTCTTGAGGTAATGTAAGAAATATCTAGCTCTCCCTTGGTGTAACTAAGGGAAAGAAAACAGGAAAGATGCTTATTAACATGCAGACCTACATACAGAAGAAGACTGAGTACAGAAAGCAAGACAACAATGTTTGTCCACAAAGACTCACTTAAGAGTAGGAATGAATAACAGTAGAGATAAACTACGTAGTACATTTGGGAGTTAAGTCTAAACAAGACAGAAGCAAAGTTTTAAAATATTGTTTTCCAATGAACTAAACAGCTCTCTCCTTTTTATACCCAATTGTCTTTACCCCATTGCATACCTTTTTTCCCCCCAAAAGAACATCGTCCGCTTTACATTATCAATAGCTGCTTTGACTCCAATTTCTAATGGAAAATTTTAAGCTACCTCAACAGTCAGTCACTTCCACAGACACCTGAAAGCCTCTCTCAAGATCATGAACTGTGCAGTACTCTTGCAGCTCAGAGTTATCCCAGAATACACATTGCACACCACAAGGCGGCACCAGAGCACAGTGCATAGTCTAGGTGCGGTCAGCAGCAGTGCAACAAGTCAACAGAATTTTCTTTAAAGGTAGTGGTCAAGAATGGATTTAAGGATGGGAACAATAAGGGCATTTCAATAGGGAGAAATGAGAGGTTAGCAAGAGGTTGTTGTCTCACATGGAACAGCAGATGGGTCAGGGAACAGAGATCAGTCGGGAGAATCAAAATTTAAAGACAGAAAGGTTTGCGTAGGGTAGAGGTGGGATTGCACAAGTGATATAGAGGTAAGAGTAATAAAGAGGCTTGGAGAAGAGAATGGATAGGACAGGCCCATCCAGATGTTCAGGATCTCTGACATACACTTATTCCAAGGTTACAAATCTTGCTTTAGTGGTCTTAGTTTCATTTAAACCATATACACAATTATAAGACCGACTCATTCATAAAAGTCGCATCAAACATGCTAAGCTTTCTAGATAACCTGGTAGAATGAGAAAGACCAGTTTCTTTATCCAATGCCAGTTAAGAACAAAAGTAGATTCCTTCTACCTAATATCCTGAAGCTACACTATTTGTTTTATCCGCGTTGAAGGGCTTTGGTTCTACTTTACCTGGCAACGGATTGCATAACTTTTGAAGAGGTATCTTTTAGGGTGTCCTTCAGGTTATCCTTCAAGTTGCTGAAGAGTCGCCCTGCTCCTCCTTTCACCATGTCTAGTAAGCCTCCCCCATAGGTGGATTCCATGTCTGGTGATGATGCCCCTTTAAAAAAAAAAAAAAAAAAAAAAATTGGCCACAGATGTCACTCATTCAGAACAAAGAACATACTGCCAACAAGCATATTGCTTTAGCCTCGTGGTAACAACATAGCCACACATAGCGCTTTGCTTAAGATCAAGAGAGAGACTACTCTTGCTGGTCTCAGGCTAACCATGGATTTTCAGAGATGTGGAAGCACTCCTGCTGGTCAAGGTGAAGATTTTTAGAATTTACTAGCGCTGCGTGCAAGGCATCAGGTCAACAGTCTACGGAATAGGCATAATATGTGTAACAACAGTACAAGTTATGCTACTTTTTCCCTCGACTCAGCCTCGAGGTGAAAGCAGAATTTAGTTTCCATCAAGGTGGCCCTTCGTGTAACTGACTCTCTACCAAAAAATGAATCAAGTCAACAATCTCTTTCATACAGGCTAAACCATTTATTAGACAGCAAGTCTTATCATACCTGACGTGGTCACCAGCTCAAATGCACTAAGGAAGTCAAAGGCTCTGTCTCCCAATTAGCAAGCCCTGAACATCTAGTCCCCTAGGAGACATACAAAACCAGTAGCTTTTCTATTCTCTGCCTTCCACCCTCCCAGTACACACAATATGCAAGAGGGGATGATAGTAGGCATCCCATTTCAAAGACAGGGTATCCTAAGAGGGGAATATCATGGGATTACATGTTCCTGGCAATGTCAGTTGTCAATAGGCAGGGTAGGGTTGTCAATTTTATTGGGGTGGGTGGAGGGCAGAAGGTACGTGTCTGTGGGTTTTTTAATAAAGAAGATTTAATCTCTTTGGGGTAGGGATCATTGATGTTTGTTCAGCACCCTGCATAATGGGCCCTGAACCAGACTGAGGCATTAATGCAATGTAAAAAATAATAAGAGGCATGTCTTCACAGCTGTGATTTAATGCTATGAAGCCAATATGATAAAGTGAACGTTCCAGAGCAAAAGGAAACTGGGTGCATTAGTATGGTGGGATGCAATGTGTTCTTATACACAGTATATCCTTCACTTCACAAATAAAAGTGATTTGATGTTTATTTTTATTGTAATGATCAATAACTGAGTTGGGGAAACCTTTGTTATGGCTGAAGAATCTTTGTTAATTTCAAGCTGAGAGTATTGCTCTGGAAGTGACTTCCAATTGTGTTACAGATTGCAGTACACAGGTTCTTTTATTTCATTCTGAAATTGAACTGCAAAGCACAAGTCTAGCAAAGGGTTGAAAAATCCTTTTATTATCTACAAGCTATGCTCAGGCATTACTCAAGTTGCATTCTGTTCATTAAGCCTTAAGGCTCTAATAAGCCAAAAATAGTTAACCGTGCATATCAGTTATATTATTACACTCAAATTATAGTCAAAGTGAGTAGAACAAAAGGTAATAGGAAGTTAATAAAAGAGACTAATGAAAAATTGTTAATAGTTTGTCTGCATGTTGATAAGAGAGACTAGGAACATTAGTGAGTTAGCAGTCACCATCCTTGAGACAACACATTTCAGGACATGGATTAGTTTTCACTCAGCATACAGCACAGAACTGGGGAGGCAGAAAGTAGTTGGTGGTTACAAAAGACAAATAAATGCTATAACCTAGGACAATAACATCTTGCTGTGTCGAGTGAACATCTGTTAATTCAGAATGCAGCACTGTGTTGAGCCATACTATAAGATGATCCTAAAGATCAAAGAGACATTCAGCCTTCTTTGGCTATTATTCCTGACGAATAGTGTTTTTCTAAGGGCAGCCAGAAATTCTGGGAGTCTCTGCAAATATCCTTGTTACTGAGCAAGATTACAGCCACCTAAAGCTGCAGCATGAAGGCACATGCTGATCACGAAAGTAGAGCCAGTATGCTGAGTGACACCATGGAAAATGGAGTGGCTGGTAGAATGAGAGAGATGGCATGTGTGGGAGCAGTCTGTTGGCACTTGCCGTGCTATATTCTACAACTGACAACTCATAACTGCAAGGTCTTTATTAGTAATTTTTGGTTACGCAGTACTTTATACATTTATGCCATTCAGGTTAATGTATACTGAGGTAGTGCTCATGTATTAATTGTTAACAGTATAAATATTCCAGAGGTATTAAGAGCACTAAATCATATAGACAATCCACTCTACTGGATTTACTTTGTAGGTGCATTTTCTGCTTTGCTGAAACCACAATCCCATGTCCCTATTTAAATAATTTACACTGCACTCGCTGTTTAAAATCCAAACAGTAATGGAGTCTGTGTAATGAACTGATGGGTTCTATTTATTGCCCTTTTCCCCAGGCAGGTTTAGCACATGGTACTGTGGTAATTTTGGAATAATTAGGATGGGAAACCCTACAGAAGCTGTAAAATTAAAGACTGGGCAGCTGATATTTTGCTCCTTCAGAGAATTGCAATATTCTGCTAACTTTACATGTGCTTCCTGCTGCCTTTGGAAGAAATATACTCCCTTCCATTCCACACACTTCTAAATAGCCATATGTTAGTGAGAGACCAATTAAAGTAAGGTGTTGGCTTTCAGTTGAAGTAAGGTGAGATTATGAAGTACAGGGGAATATGGAAGAACAGTACAGCGAGATCAACGTCTAAACATTCAACATTCTAACATAAGAAAGTGGGAAGCAGTTTTTATACTCAAAGATACTCTTTTGTTTTTTTCAATTCAACTTTAGGAGAACCACGGACAGATAATAAATAACATGGAATTAGGCAAAGTAGCTGAAGAAAGGTGATAATCAACCTTTGAAATTTAGTTGTGGAAGGAACTACAACACCACACTGAAAAGGCTGACAAAAAATATGCAAGAGTTAGAAAGCCTAGAAAACAAATGAGAGAGAGGGAGAGAGACTTAAAAAAAGAAGAGAATCTGAAAGCCATCTTCATGGAGAAGAGAACAAGAAAATTAAAGACGGTTGCAAAGGTATTAGAACAAATAAGTCCATATGTGCTACAGATAGGCATGGTGCTGGAAAAGAATTTAAGAAGAAACTCAAGATGTTGTCACCAAAGAGCTTATATAGCTGGTTTCCAGCAACTGAGGGCATAGAACCAATAATGAAGGTTCAAGGCCTGGCAGCTATCACAGTTACCCATCATACACACATTGAAAAACCTACAATACACCAGCACTTGATACAAAAACCTAAGTAGTTACTGCACCTGGTATCTTTTATTCAGTGAATTAGAAGTGTGTCCTATGATCTGACAGATATAACTAGGAAATTTGCTTTAAGAAACCTTGCAACAGCTTCTTCAGACAATTTACAAGAGAACAAAGTGACATTTCATTCCAGAGACAGTGTATCTTGGAACTCTCTCTTTCTATTGCACATTATTCTCTAATTATTGGGAATGTAGATTCATCAGCAGCTCCTCTGTACCTGGCAAACACTCTCTCCTAAAACCATGCCAAAGCATAAAAGTGTTTAACGCAAGAACAAATCAGTATCACTAAGAAGAAGTGACAGAGCATCTAACATTCTATGCAAACAATGGATACTGAAACCCAGGAACTTTATCCATGATAAGAACAGGATTTTGCCATTTCTTCCTATGCAACTGGAAATCCCAGGTGTTTTGGCTTGTTTGGCTTATACATGCTAACTAGTGGGGCAACATTTTTACTGTTGAAAAAGAGAATGTTTATTCTGCAAATGCAGACACTGAGAAATAATATTTTTAAACATTAACTATATCAGACCATGACTCTGAATTAAACAGGATAAATACTGAGAGACAAGGGGGGGTGAGGTAATATCTTTTATTGGACCAACTTCTGTTGGTGGAAGGGAAAAGCTTTTGAGCTTCACAGAGCTCCTCCTCAGGAGAAGAGAAGGTAAGCAGACTAACTTGGATCTGAAGTTGGACAAGCTAACTTGGACACTCTGAAACCTTCTCTAGGCCTGAAGAAGAGCTCTGTGAAGCTCAAAAGCTCATCCCTTCCACCAACAGAGGCTGGCCCAATGAAAGATATTATACCTATCTTGTCTCTCGCAGATCCTGGGACCAACACAGCCACAATACTGCAAACAGGATAAATATTGTCCTGTTTGCACTCTGAACAAGACATTACGTTATCCCAAGAAGCCTGCAAGTTACATCCCACTAGCATCTCTTGTTGCAACCGTCTAGCTAATCTACTGTCATTGCCACCACCATTGATCAGTTGGCCAGATTCAGCTTCTGGGAGCGCATTTGTCATATAAAACAAAATATACAAAGAAGAGAGGTATCTTCAAAGGCTTGCTTATATTATCCATATAAACCTCAGTGACCAGCAGTAGACAGAGTTAGAATCCTGACCACTATCCACAAAACTCTGTTCCATTTTGTATATGAAGAAATCAATAGAACCTCAGCAGTACTCTACTTACAGTTTTTCTTTTTAAATGGAAATCAACAAGAATGTTTCCAAGGAAGGAAAGAAGAAAGATATAAAAAATAAAATAAAATAAAAAGGCTAGATTCAATTCACAACCTCTGCTAAAACTCCACTTAATTATGGTTTTCAAAGCAGTTAGTTAGAAAAATCATCAGTAGCCCTGGTGTAGTTCTAATGGAGACAATCAACAACCAAGGATCATAGCTAAGTTTAAGGGAATGCCTCTCAATATAGTTGCTCTCTGGATACCAGAGGGAATGATTCAGGCCCTAACATACAGCTCAACAAATTGACACATGCTTGGTAGGGATGCACAGTTTGTGGCATAATGTACTTTCAGCATTCAGAAGAATCTCTATTTATGGAATAAACAAGAATACAAGATAATTAATATTTGGCAATAAGAAAAAAGCATCCTCTAACTAACATGTGAAGACAGCAGGCACATTTTGTAGGAAGTGTGAAGTGTTTGCACAGACTGTACATTACTAGTGCGGGGAACTAGGCTGCTGCAAAAGATGAGGAGATTTTTTTCTAGGAAGGATAAATTGCATTGCAAGTGCCAATTTGCTTAACAGTATTAGAATTATTCATTAAAACCCATGAACGTATATGGGAAATTCAGTGTTAAACCCTAGTAACGTTTTATTCCACAAAGATAGAAGTGTCCAAGCTTGTTTTCATAAAAATACATCTCTGAAAGTTAGAATAGTAAGAGTATCCCACCCGGCCTTGAATCTGATATTCTGCATTTACTCATTGCAATCAAGTTAACTTTGGCCTTGTGTTAAATTACTATCGAGTGAAGAACTCGTCCTTGCTATATAGGAGATTTTTGTTCTGTATGCAGCAGGAATCCTTTACCAACTCAATTATTGGATATTCACTGAAAGGCTTAAGTATTTCAGAAACATTGTCACTTTTGACAACTTCTAGATTTGTATAATTTGGTCATTATTTGCAGTACAAGTTTTAGTCGAGGTATTTTGCCAGCCATTACTTTTTACTTTTCCTACTGATGATAAAACTTCTAATGGTGTTTTTAATGCAAGTGCAACGAAAAAAGCTAGTGAAACAGAAGCTAATATACCTCCCTTTAAAAAAATCCCATTAGCAATGGCAACTTTTTTATTTTCTCACTTTTAAGGTTTTCCAGTCAGTGGTTCAGACTGGTAAAGTAACAGTTTGGTTCATTTAGTTGACATGTTCAAAGATTCATCTGTCATGGAGAGAAAAAAAATCCATTCACTTTCAACAGGTAGCCTCTCATTCTGGCAATACCATTCCCTCCGACTATCCAGTCAGGCATACATACCCACTATTTATAATACATCACCACCATAGTTATAGGCACCCTACTATGTGGGATATCAGCCACTCTTAGATTGACCTACAAAAAGGGATGCAGTTGTTACTTTTAAATTTCTGCTAATTGCATCAGGTGTCTGCTTGGTTCTTCTCCAGAGATGGAGTTCCCTTTGTCCAAGATAATCCCCTGTGGTCCCCAAATAAAACTGACACCCCCCATTCAGATCTCCCACCCTGCCCCCCAAAAAGTTTAAGATATGCTGCTGTTCCTGGCAGTGTCCTTTACGGTCATTTACAATAAAGCAAGGCACTCAGAACACTGCAGAACAGTTAAAGATCTGAAAACCAGTGCAAAGCCAAATAAAAGGGGAGCCTTCTAAAAAGAGGGGGAGCTCACACAGGAGTGGACTGACCAGAACTGAAAAAGTGGACAAAGACATTAAAAAGGGAGAACAAGTTCCGTCCCCTGGATGCCTCACAGAAACATGAAAACTCCTGGAATACTGTGGCACATTTTTGGCTGGAATGATGAAGTTTCATCATGCCGGGGAAACAGTCAATACACCTTTAACCAACATAACTCCCTAGCCCAGCATCTTCTCTTGGGTGGCACCAAACTGATGTAGGGGGACAGAGGGAAAGCTCCATGACCCTATATCCGTTCCACCACTCCAGTGCAAATATTATAATGTGGGTAAAGAGATGGGTAAGCTCCTTGAAACTCACCTTCTCCCCCCACTCCTGATACAGCATCTAAATACAGCTGTCCACTGGGGCCACTCATGCACAAGACTAAGGGTGCAGGAAGCAGTTCCCTTCTCCAGGCTTTCTGCTTCTGCTCTCACACTCTCTCACTCTGCTGCAGAAGGAGGAGCGCCAGCCTCCAGATACACCAATGGCCCTCCCATGGCATCAAGCAACATGTTCCCTTTGGGAGGGAAGGGACAGGAGGAGCAACAGAGTAGGAGACCAAAGAAGAACAATAATTAATTCAAAGTGGAAACAAGACGAGGTGAGAAAGATTTGAGTCAGAAGGGAAGAGAATGAACAGAAAGATAGACTGCTACTGTACCACAGCCTGGCATGATAGGATAGACTGCAGAAGAGATGGACTAATGGATAGGGCACTTGGCTGGACTCAGGAAATCTGAGTCCAATTTCCCAGCTCAGCCACAGATTTCCTGTGTGACTTTGGGCAAGTCATCTAATCTATCCCGTGCCTCAGTTCCCCGTGTGTAAAATGGGGACACCATCATCGCACAGGCATGAGGATAAAAATCCCTTAATGACCAAGGCACACTAACGCTACAGTGATGAGGGGCCATGTAAGTCCCTAGACAGAGAGGCACCTCCAACAGCAACACAAGGGTTAGGAACTACTGCCCTTCCCACCCCCATCCTCCTTAAACAACTTCTCTTCCTTTATGATCAGTCTTATCGTGCTTATGCTCCTCTAAAGCCATTTAATTATTGGTCCCTCTCTGAAGAACTGAAGAGGAAGAAGCCTTAAGAGTGAAAAACAAACACCCACGAGGTTAGTTAAACCTATTTTGCAAAGGTCAGTGGTAGAGCTGGTTCTAGAATCAGAGCTGCTGGTTCCAATCCAACGCTCTACGTACTAGAATACATCCTCCCTGGATACAAGCTTTTTAGATACACCTCTTATATACTGTTTTTGCAGCCAGGATAGACCTAGGTAACAGCAGAGATGAGTTGCCTACATTTTGACAAGAAGCTTCCATAAGCATGTCACAAGAAAGCCAGTGTGTTAAGGATGCATGTGCTGATAGCAATGGGTGAAGGGTGAGGACACATTCCCATTTCAGTAAGGGCTTTATAGACTCAAGACTATAAGGTCAGAGGGGACCATTATGATCATCTAATCTGACCTCCTGCACATTGCAGGCCACAAAGCTTCACCTACCCACTCCTGTAATAGATCCCTAACCTATGACTGAGTTACGGAAGTCCTCAAATAATTATTTAAAGACTTTAAGGTACTGAGAATCCACCAGCAAGTGACCCCCATGCTGCAGAGGAAGGTGAAAAACCCCCAGGGCCTATGCCAGTCTTCCCTGGGGGGAAAATTCCTTCCCAACCCCAAATATGACGATCAGTTAAACCCTGAGAATGTGGGCAAATGAGCATTTACAATGCACTTAGCAAACTTTCAAGATATAGTCTGAATATTTATGTTGATAAGACAGTATTTAACTTGAAGTGGGGGTGATGACAGGATGCCCAGACATGCAAGGTCAGGAAATCAAGCCAGACAAGGCCCTTCGGTTATTTATTACAACTAACAAACCAAAGGCAAACAGACATACACAGAAAGAGAGCAAGGCAAGAAAAGAGTCAGGCTTATTTCAGCTCACCAATATCATTAGGATACCCTCCATAGCACAGCTCCCCACTCAGGAACATTTCTCTTCCTTACACTCTAACTCACTTCTCTGCTCCCTTTTGAGAGAGACTGAATAATCACCATGTCTCCAGCAGAGCTAACCCCACCCTGTTCCCTTGAAGATTCCTGCAACAAGAGCAGGCAGCTGTGGCAGCAAGTTAACCCTTTCCTCACTCACTTCCCCCAAAAAAGCGGGAGTGTTCTCCCTGAAATCTGGTCCATTTCAGATTCGGAGGAGACCTAGCTTTTGGGGTTTTTTTTAAATTAAATATTACTCATGGACAAGCAATCACTGGCGGGGATCATTTAGCATTAGCAGTACCCAAAGAGGGAGTTACTCCATCAGAAGCACTGGAATCACTTTGTCTCTTAAATATCATAGCAAAACTTTAACAAAGAGCTCCCAGGAGCATGATCCAGCACATTATGCTGAGAAAAAAATCCTCCTGTTTCCCCTAATAGTTGTGACTCCTGTAAATTGATGGCAGAGTATATGTTAAATTTACTGTGGCAAAATAAAATATGACTTAAGTCAGAGTGAGAACTGCAGATCAATTTAAAAATAAAAATAAAAAAATGGAAGATTTCCATTTTCTTCTAAACAAGAAGTGCTGCTTTCATTCTGAAAGTATTACATGATCTACTGATTATACTGGGTTCCATGACAGAAGTCTGGCACTGTATTTAAAGGAGCTCAGATAGCTCTAACTGGTTTTGCACATGTGCTTCAATTCCTGACCATTTTGAAATTTCTGGCATTTTATGACACATTTTTCCCCAAGTACTTCACTTTACAGATCTTAGAATTGTATTTTCCTTAAGTCATTACCATGGCAGCTTCAGGGATGTCATTTGAGTTTTGTTTTTAAATAAACTCTAATACATACAAACACCTCTATAATTATGATCCAGTACTTCTCTTCAAAGCCAATATTAAGCCACACAACAGCTTTTTGAACTAGGCAAGAAGGGGTCTAATCCTGCATTCCCAGTGTCCCCACAACACCCAATAAAGCCAGTGAAGTTTCTGAATGCTTCAATATTATCCCCATTTTTACAGCGGAGGAAAGTTAAATTATGACTTGCCCAAGACCAGAGGGAGCATCAATTGAGATTAGAATTGAGGAGTTCCTAACTCACGCCTTTCCTTGGACTATGACACTATCTTCCATGCTTGGCACTTAGTGCCTTTCATCAGATGATCTTAAGTCATTTTACAAACATTAATGGAAATATACAAACCCACACTTAAAATGTGAAGGTGGCAGGTATTTCTAAAGCACACTTACCTGCACAGGTGATTCCTTTCAGCCACTGATAATGGATAATATTAAGAGCTGCAAGTGCTGCATTTGTCAAATATGTCTGCAGAGTAGCCATCAAAGTCTAAATGTTAGAAAGAATCCTTTACCCATGACTACTTAGAACTGTAAATTGGAGATGAACAGTGAGTTATATGTTGTGCACCTCAGATTCATCTAATTTAAATGAGGCACTTAAAGACCAAAATGCATAGTAGAGTTATAAATGGAATTCACTCACATTGATTAAACTTACCTGCATAAATCCCTCAGGTATCCAGGAGAGATTAGACCCTAGAGCCTGAACTCTTGCTTCTAAAGAATTAGCAAATTTGAAAGTAGAAATATTTAAGCTGCAGCTGTTGCTCATTTGATCACGTTGCCCTTTTAATTATTGCATCAGTATTGTTAGATTCCCTAGAATCCTTCAAACACAGGTGTACAAACATTAAAATATGCATTGCTATTATAAAGCAATACCTGGGATGCTCAGTCCCTCTCAGAAACACACATCCCATGAGCAAGATGTGCTCTGACAGAGTAGATCTGCAGAGCACAGTAATCAACTCCAAAAGTTTGCTTACCCTTTCTGATCCCATTACACAGGTTTCATTCCTGTGTTTCTAGTAAACAAGACTTGCAAAGTGAACTATTAAAATGGTACAACTTTTGTAGCTTCATGATGTAGCAGCTCAGCAATGTTGGAGGAGCCATCAGCCAATGAGCTAACAACCTGTGGTTTCTATGCCATGACTGGTTATGTGAAGTATGCAGTAGAAGGGGCAGGTATGTTGTATTGTGGTCTAATGCAGCATTTCCCAAGGGAGAAATGCACCTCCTCTGAGATGGAGGGAGGCAGGGGAGCATAGAGACATCTCTCTTGTTCTCCAGAGTCTCAACTTTCATTAGAAAGAGTCTCTAGCTGTTAGGGTTGCAAAGAAAACCTCAGAAAAGCGACCTGAGTGGAAGTAATGCAATGATGTCTGTGTGGTTCTGCAGACAGCCTGAGAAACAATATTGTTGCAGTGTGAACTGCCTCATTCTTTCCCATGGGTGCTAACTCAAATGCTGATGATACTTTAAAATGTAAACATTGTTGACGTTGCATTGCTGGTCCAGGAATGCAAGGGGGAAACAAGGGCTATTCATATTAGGGAGAGCTACACAATCTATGCTGAAGGACTGCTCATTTTGGGTAGGTCTTTATAGCACAAGAGGGAACACAATTGCTTACATTCTCCTAAAGTGAGGCTACACTTTCAAAAGTTTGAGAAATACTGGTTAGGTGGATAAAGCACTGGACTGGGAGTCAGGAGACCTGGGTTCTATATCCAGCTCTCCCACTGATCTGCTATGTGACCTTGACAAGTCACTTTTCCTATTTGTGACAACTCTGTCTCTCACCCTTGGTCTTGTCTATTTTGGTTGTAATCTCTTTGGGATAGGGACACAGTATATGTTTTTACAATGGCTAGCAAGATGAGTTCCAATCTCGGCAGGGCACGTAGGTCCTACTGCAAGACAAATAGATAAGGGAATGCAGCCTTTGGAGAAGCATAAATTGTGTTAATTTTGATCAGAGAGAGAGTTCTAACTGAAAGTTTTGATAAGCTGTTTTCTATGAAGAGTAAATGACTTTTCTGGGTACTGGTCTAGTGAAAGACCCATAAAAAGACAGTGATTTATCATATTTATTGGCATTAATACTTGTTTATGAAGTTACAGTCCACATCTATCAAAGCACAAATGCATTCTCTCAGACATTCATCTAGGAAATAACCAGTATATTGCTGGAACACAGTTCCATGTAAAATGGCCATACATTAAGATCATCGCCCAACTATTCCTTTATCAGTAAACATCCATATGTTATTGAAGGTTTCAAGTCAGACAGTGGTTTTCAACCTGTGGTCCATGGATCCCTGGAGGTCTGCAGACTAAGGAGTCTGCAAGAGGTTGTCATTACCATAGAACAGTGATTTTCAACCTGGGGTCCGCAGATTATGTCTAAGATTTCCAAAGGGGTCCACATTTCCATTCAAAATTTTTTAGGGATCTGCAAATGAAAAAAGGTTGAAAACCACTGCTGTAGGAAGCTGGTAACCCAGCCAGTTTACCTCACCCTAGTCTCTCCACCCTCTCAAACCCACAGTAAGGAATAAACAAGGGAAAAGACTTGACTGATCAAGTCCATTTCCCTTCAAAATGCAGGATATAGTCCACCAAGTCCATGATACAAACATAAGAACATAAGGATTGCCATACTGGGTCAGCCCCAGGGTGGATAAAAATCAATGATTTTTTTTTTTAATGGAAAAAAAGTCAGATTTTTTTTTTTAAATCATCAATAAAATAGTAAATTTCTCTCATTTAAAAAATAACATTTACAATTTAATGGGTCACAAACATGCTAAACCTACACTTACAGTCTCATAAAAATGAATCAATAGCTCTAGTCTGTCCAGCCTAACTACCAGCTCCTGCTTCTTGAAAGTTCTGGGCTTTCAGTTTCAGTTTCTCAGCAGACTAAAGTTACATGTGCAAAGAAAGACACAAGCTGGATAGGACTGTTGTTGTTCTGTGCTTATGTAGTGGTGGAGCTGGGCCAAGCAAGGCAGAAGAGTTAGTTAAGACACTGTCTTAAAGATAGAGACAAAGGCAGAATAGAGAGGGAACAATGGAGTGGACTGGAAAGAAAAGGGGAAGACATTATTCTGTATACACACAACTTCCTGTATACTCCCACACTTTTGCCGCTGAAAAACTGTCATGGCTTCTGGGCATAAGAGAGACCCTATCTGGGAATATTTTGAAGAAATTCCTTCCCTGGGTAAAAAAGGAAAACATGTTAAGTATATGTTTACTGATGATGTTTTGAACAAAGTCACTCCCCTGAATTGGTGAAAATCATTAGCCAGGCACCTTGAAACAGAGTTCCTTCAGTTGCTAAGCCAACTTTTCACACCAATAGCTTCCTCTGCAGGCACAGAGAGAATATTTTCATCGTTTGGTATTATTCACTCAAAGCTAAGAAATCAACTGGGAGTTGAAAAAGCAGGAAAAACTCATTTCTGTTTCAGTCTATGAATAAAAATGACAGTGAGAGTGGGAAAGATGAGAGCTAGTTGTAGAAGTTTTAAGGACAGCATATGTTTAGTGTCGTGATGACTTGTCTGTTAGAGTTAATAAAATTTGAAAATTAAAAAAAATAAGAGTTTAAGGACATCCGTCAGCTGGCAACTCAGGAGACTGCTGCAATTGCAAATGTGAAACATTTATGTAACATTTAAGATTTAGTTTAATAAAATATAAGTGCTATTGTGTTTGTGTGTGTGATTTAGTTATTACCATTCCTAATGTGCTGCTGCTGCATCTGCAGCTCGACACAGGTAATGAGCATTATGTACTATTTCCTAAATTAATAAAAATCAAGTTATCTAAAAAGTATACCCTCCTAGATGTTGTAAAATGCTGTATTGAGTTGTAAATTAACATGTTTTAGTGATCAGATTTGCACCATTGTTTAAGAAATATGTGAAGAAGTATCAGTGGGAAACTTGATTTAAATCAGTGATTATCTCTTGGTGATTTAAATCAATCCACCCCAGTCAGCCCAGACTCCTGTCACCAACTATGATCAGTACCAGAGCTTCAGGGGAAGGTATAGAACAAGGCAGTTGGAGTAATCCACCTGTCTTCCCCTCCCAGCTTCTGGCAGCCCGCGGTTTAGGGTCACCTCAAGCATGGGGTTGCATCCCTGACAATCTTGCCTACTGGACCTATCCTCCATGAACTTATCTAGTTCTATTCTGAACCCATTTATATTTCTATCCATCACAACATCCCATGACAATGAGTTCCAAAGGCTAATTGTGCATTGTGTGAAAAAGAACTTCTTGTTGGTATTAAACTTGCTGCCTATTAATTTCATCAGGTGATCCCTGGATTTTGTATAGTAGGAAGGGGTAAATAACACTTCTCTATTCACTTTTTCCACACCATTCATGATTTTATAGTCCTCTATCATATCTCCCTTTAGTCATCTCTTTTCTAAGATAAACAGCCTTAATCTTTTAGGCCATTTCATACCCTTGATCATCTTTGTTGCCCTTCTTGGAACCTTTTCCAGTTCCATTATGTCCTTTTTGAGAAGGGGCAACCAGAACTGGATAGAATATTCAAGGTGTGGACCCACCACACCTTGATACTAAACTGATACTATATTTAATCTTAGATAAAAATGTGTGGGAGGAGATTGTGGGAAGAAATGAAGGGTGTGCACAGACAATCTAAAAATGTAGCCCTATTGGCAATTTTGTCTTAAATTCCTACATGAAGGTGGTTTAAAATGAATATATGATGACACTAGCACCGCCTAAACATTTTAGTTTTATTGTGATAAATAATTTATGCCTATTCCTATTAATTTAGTTCTTCAAAAAGGTTAAATTGTATATCTAGAGCACCGGCTTGTGAATATTACGTATTAGGCATCAGTAGAGTGCTGACTCTGTTATGCATATACTCATGACTGAATCTTCATCTTCTGAAAAGCTAGTGTGTGAAATCATGTTTTCTCCACTGGGCAAGGAGTTAAATTGCACTTTTTTTTTTTTTGCTTATACATTGTTTCCAATATATTTTAGCTGTTAAATAAATTTGAAACATGAAATTTGATATCCCAAAATGCACATCATGACAGCAGTATATAAATTCTATAGTCACCCTGACAAGAGTGAGATGAGAGTTGAGGTGGTGGAAAGAACTGCAAGCGACTAAAGCAGATTCAAGGGACAAACCAGAAAGAATAAAGAGATTGTAGCCAAAATAAGAGAATCTGTAATTGAGACCAGATTCCTCATTGGCAACAAGAGGATACAAACTGAAGAAAAACATAACACCGATGTTTAAGAGGGGATCAAGGGACAACTCAGAGCATACCCCTATATCTAAGCTTAGAGGAAGGAAGTTTCTGTAGTCACTGATCAGAGACAAAACAGAACACCTGAAAAAGCACAGACTGGGGAAAGACAGCATGGATTAATAAGAAAGAAATCATGACTACTTCTGATAAATTTCCCACACAGACTGAAGAGTAAAGCAGTAGACACTTCACTGAGATTTCAAGGAAGTTTTTAATGTTACGCTGCACACATAACTAGCAAGATTTATAAGACGTACTGAAAATCCCAATTTAAAACAGGGTCTTTGTAACAGAGGTTAGTGCTCACTGGGTACAACTTGGGTAAGGGTAGCCACATGGCAACATGGCACAGAACTTTGTTACATCCACTGCCTGAGGAGGGAGACTGGAGCATATGCATGAGTGTCAGGAAGAGGGGCTGCAGCTGTATCCGCCCAGGCATCAGGCAGCCAATGAGCACAGCTGGGCCACAGCTAAGGCAGCCAAGCAGCTACAGAGGATCAGGGCTGCTCAATGCACATACTCCTGTGAATTCTCTGCCTCCCTGTGCTCATCTTACTCCAAGCCCTGCTCTTGCACTGCTCCAGCCCCAATGTACTCTGCACGCAGCCTCACTCCAGTCCTGCCCCAATCCTGTCCTGCCTTTGCTGACTCCGGATAATCTGGTTCTGACTCTCAGATCTGATGCCTGGCTCTGACTCTGTTTCAAACTTTGACTCTGGCATTTGGACTCTGATTTTGGTTCTGACCTTTAGCATCAATCCCCAGCTCTGACTCTGCCTTGACCTTGGGCTCTGGCATTTGGACTCTGGCCACTAGGCAGGACCACCTATGACCTAGTCTCTTGATAATGAGACAAAGTATCTTAGACATGGACAAATGAAAACTTAACATTAGGTAAAAAATAATAGTATTTAGGCGCTAACTCAAGAAAGGGAATGGAGCCAGAAAGATGCCACCGAACAGGAACTTGAAGTTCAATTTTAATATTAGCCAGTGGTTAAGAAAACCAGGCATATACTGGGATGTATAAAAAGATGATTAGATCACAAATCCAATGAGATTATAACAGTGTTAAAAAAGATGGTGATCCTTCATCTGGAGCATTGTGCGCTGTTTGGCCATTTTACAATAAGTAACTTGAGGACAGTAAAGTTTAAAGACAGAAGAATAAAGAGTCTTAAGTATATATGAAAGCTAAATTCATTAGAAGAGGATTGATAAAATAGGGCAATGATTGAGGTGCACACAGTTCACCAGCTATTGAATGGAAAGGAAATACTCCTTCGCTAAGCTGTTACAGAATTACAGGGTCAGGATCATAAAAAAAGATAAAGAATAATTCTTTTCTAAGTAGTTAATTATCATAAGAAACAGACACAGAGGCAATAATAGAAACTGCAATTGCATAAAGAATGCTAGACCTTGGAGAGTGACACTACTAAATGGTACAAACACTGACTGAGAAGGTCAAGAGGCCAGCCTGAGCTACAGGCTCTTCTGTAATCTGATGAGTGTCCCCAATCTGTATAACTATCAACAATTGTATTTGACCCTTTTATAATTAGACATGTACCTGTCTAATGTGGATAATTGTATACAGTTGTTGTAGGAAATCTGAGGGGATTCACAGATGTCAATGAGAAAATGAATTCTAGCAACATCTTACCCTTTGCATACGTTAAGGTTGCCTCCAATTTACACTACCACATTTTACTGGAGAACATCATTTGAAGCCATTCCTACACCTTATGGCCTGAATTCCTCTCCTTCTCTGAAAGTACAACCACAGTTTTCCTTTATTTCAGATTCACAGCCTTTCAGCAACTGAAGATTACTGAGGTCATGTAACTTACATGACGAACGTGTGGGTTTATCATGGAGCACCGCAGGCGATTCAGCCCTTACCTATTGCACACTAAAGCAGGGAGGGTGTTTGCTGCATTATTCTAAGTTTTAACAGAACAGCAAGTCAGCCAATTTCCTTCTGTGTTTTAGCCAATAATATGTCCTGTAAGTAACACTAAACATACCTCAGTTACAGTGAAGCCAACCATATACACAAACACATGCACACAATCTTCCATTTTATGCAATATAGCTAATACTCCTAATTAAGTTTGGAAGCGGCAAACTGAAGGGGTGTAGTTGTGACATACTTCAGTGGGCTTTGATTCCCTGCAGCGGACATTAATGTACTAACCGAAAGCAGAAAATTGGTTGGGGGCCCGCAAAGTTAACACCTGTAGCGGTGGTTTTGCACTGTTGAGAGTGTATATGCACTTTAATTCCATCATTAAGCAATGTTTTAGTTTTATGTTGACAGCTATGTCTCAGGGTGCTTTATGGGGAACACATATGCATTATTAAAGTAATTTGAAAATAATTCTGTAAGGTTATGGGAGGGGCTTCACACATTCCTTCCTCACAATGTTTTCTGATACTTTTGTTCATAGCACTTATCCTAGAATCATAGAAATGCAGGACTGCAAGGAACCTCAGTGAGTCATCTAGTCTAGCCCCCTGCACTGAGGCAGGACTCAAAGTTATCTATACCATCCCTGACAGGTAACCTCTTCCTAAAAACCTCTAATTATGGAGATCCCCTAACCTCACTAGGTTATTACCCTTACAGTTTTGAAGCTTTTCCTAATGTCCAACCTAAATCTCCCTTGCTGCAATTTAAGTCCATTACTTCTTATTCTGTTCTCAGAGTGCAGTTTGTCACCCTCTTCTTTATAAATCTTTCACGTGCTTGAAGATTTATGTCCCCCTCAGTTTTTTCTTTTCCAGACTAAACATAGCCAATTTTTTTTTTCAGTCTTTCCTCATAGGTCATGTTTTCTAGATCTTTAATCATTTGTGTTGCTCTCTAGTGGACTTTCTCCAATTTGTCCACGTCTTTCTCACACACCACTATAATCACCAGATCCCTTTCTGCAGTACTCCTTCCTAAGCAGTCATTTCCCATTTTGTATTTGTGCAATTTATTATTCCTTCTTAAGTGGAGTATTTTGCATTTGTTCATATTGAATTCCATCCTATTTATTTCAGACCATTTCTCCAGTTTGTCAAAGTTGTTTTGAATTCTATTTCTGTCCTCTGAAGTGTTTGCAAACCCTCCCAGATTGGTATAATCTGGGAACTTTATAAGTGTATGCTCTATACCACTATCCAAATAATTTATGAAGATACTGAATAGAATGAGACCCAGGACAGATCCCTGCAGGATCCCACTTGATATGCCCTTCCAGCTTGATTGTGAAACATTGATAACTACTCTGAGTATGCTTTTGCAACCAGTTACACACCACCTTACACTAGGTTAGTCTACACTATATTTCTCTAGTTTGTTTATGAGAAGGTCATGTGAGACAGTATCAAAAGCCTTACTCAAGTCGAGATATATCACACCTACTGCTTCCCCTCTATCTACAAGGCTTGTTATTCCGTCAGAGAAGAATATTAGGTTGGTTTGACATGATTTATTCTTGACAAAGCCATGTTTGACCTTATTTTCTTCTAGGTGCTTACAAATTGATTGTCTGATTATTTGCTCCATTATCTTTCTGGGTACCAATGTTCAGCTGCCTGGTCTATAATTGCCTGGGTTGTCTTTATTCTCCTTTTTATAGATAGGTACTATATTTGTCCTTTTCCAGTCCTGTATTATCTCTCCTGTGTAGATCCAAAAGACCTTTCTTTACAAAGGAGGTCAATATCATTATTACATTTTACCACCTGGCAGATCTCTCAGGACCTGGTCTCAAACCCTGATCTTGAACGCTGGTCTTGAACCCAGGCCCACTGGGCTCTTGGGAAGCAGCCTTACCGTTGCACCACACCAACTCATGCCATGATTGGGGGTAGAGGGAACGGGTGCAGAGTATCGTGCATGGGCACAAACCGGGCTGTCTCCTGTGTGTGGTTTGGGGGCCACACACAGGCTGAGCTACAAAGACTGGATCAGGCTCCTCATTCCCTTCCTGCGTACGTCGGTGGTGGGGCTTCCCTGGAGATGGGCTTGGGTGCCAGCAGAGGATAGCAGGACCAAATAGCAAGTGTGAGAAATCGGGACAGGGTGGAGGGCAATAGGCGCCTACATAAGAAAAAGCCCTGAATATCGGGACTGTCCCTATAAAATCGGGACATCTGGTCACCCTAGCAGAGGACATGCTGGGTGTCCAGCATGCTGCTCCCCAGCAGAGAGGGTGATGGGATCTTTCTTGGTGGTATCTAGAGGAAGAGTAGCAGCAGGAGGAGGAGCTGCCTCTTGTTCTTGGAAAGTAGCAGAGGCCATGGGAGTGGGTAGGCAGGCCCCGAGTTGTACCAGTGACTGCATGTCTGGTGGTCCCATTCCATCTGGGCATACTCTGCTCCATGAACCATATCATCGGTGCCTCCTCCTGTCTAAGAGCCCAATGCTCCCTGGTCCCAAGGAATTTGAACTGCTCCTGACTCCTCCTGTCAACACCAATGCACAAGTCCTCCAGAGTCCTCCTCCATTTGCATCTACTATCTCTGCCGTGCTGCTCCTGCCTTGGTAGAGGTGGAATGTCCTGACAAGTGTTATATTTCATTTCTCCTTTGAAGGAACCTAAGAAATCCCACCACATAACATAACAGTGCTGCTGATGGCTACAATCTTGAGACTTTTTAGGATCCCAGGAATGCAACTAGCAGCCACCTTCCTTCAGACTATTTTTGCAGCCCATGACAAAAAAGCAGAAGGGAAAGTGGTAAGATACCTGCAGTACCATTATTAAAATCTTCCACTGTTCACAGTGAAAAAAGGGAACAGTTGAAGAGGGGTTTGATTCCTTTCAGGAATTACATTACTGGTTACCTATTTTATCTTTAAAGGCTGGCCATCATTTGGAGAACAGAGCAGTGTTCAAGGAACCAGAATGAAAGAGAAGTGGCTTTCCACTGCTGTGGAGCACACCCAGCCCCTCTGCCAGAGAGGTGTTTCTGCTGATGCTCATTCCTCTACGTATTGCTGAGTGGAGGGGTTTGGTGAGCTACGAAGGTACACCAGGCCCATTTGCCCTATAGTTAAATTGGAAGAGCCCGCTTGAATTTCTGCTATACCAAAAATTTGCTGAATTATGTTACAGGACTAGGAGACAATCTGAGAGGAAACTGACTGTATTCTAAACAAGCAGGTAGCATTCCCATGGAAGAGGGACAGAGAATCACAGAAAAACATCAACCTAACCCCCTGCCTTGCCACAAAGTTCAGCCCAAGTCCAGCACACCACACTGAAAGGGACAGGGAAACAGTCAGACTGCAAGTGTATTTTCTTCCCAGAACTTTTGCATGAACACTGCAAGCCAGTCGGCTCTTCACTGCTAACGGACACGGCCTTGTGTTTGTGCAACCACTGGAGGGGATGCTTAACACACCCTCACATCCCCCTCTTCTGCAGAGTGGCTCAGCGCAGGGACAAGACAGACACCGGGGACTGGGAATAGCAATAACCATTTGAAATGGTCACAGGGGGAATGGACTGCTCTGATGTTCCTTGGACAACCAAATGTTTCCCTTTCCCTTCTCAGACCTAGGCAGCCCCACACACAAGCAAGACCCCACTTTATGCAGCTCCTATTCATAAAGAGAAAAAAGAACAGGAGAAGAGGTGGTGGTGTTGGGTTTGCACAACCATAAGCATCATGAAACTGTTCTTTCCCTACCAGGGGCCTTTCAGAACCCATTTCCATCCTGCCTCCCCTTTCCTTAGTCAGTGCTGCCCAGGAACTATTGCTGTCAGAGTGCCAACCAAGAACTGCACAGACACGGACACAGTGACTGTTCCTTAGTAATCTGTTATAGCTTCCACTAAGTGATTTACTGTGGTTCATGGGATTCCAATCAAATCATTGATTTACAGCCTCGTTTTGCCTTAGGACCACGTCAGGCGGAGCTGGGGCAGGGAGCAGCATCAGGCACGTATTACCAGAACAGGGGAGTAGTTCCAGGGAGTGCAGGGGTGCATTATAACTTACCAGCCTCAGGTGCTGGTTCCTGCAGAGGCTCGGGGTGCTCCTCAGGGGGGCTTCCTCAGCTGACCTGGTAGAAGTGCAGAATCACAAGCTCCTTTTCCCCCAGATCTCCTGAGGTTTCTTCTGGGGACCCCGCTGCCTCCTTACTGTGCCTCTTAGAGGCCTCTGATCATACAGTAAGACCAGTGGGGATGAGGAGAGGGTCTTGAGTCAGTTCAGGCTCCATATCTGCAGTCCTGGAGGATGCCCGGTCCAGAGCACTGTAGCATGAACATGTGCAAGGTCCCCTCCTGGAGTGATTGTTGAGTCCTTCATCCTCCACTACAAGAGCCTCAGGTGCTTCATGTGCTCCCAGCAATGGGATGGAGTCTAGTGAATCCTGCTTCCTCCAGCCTTCCTGAAAAGTCCCATTAGAGAAGTGCGTTCCTGCTGATCCGAGCAAAGCTGTGGAGGACGGTGTACTCTGAGCACACATTATCAGAACCCAGGTGTGCTCCAAAGACCAGAGGCAGGTCTTGGAACATGATCCAATATTGCCTGTCTGATCAATAGAGTTCAGGGGAGAACTGATCTGAAGTGCTCAGTGCAGGTTACTACTACTCCTGGCAATGGAGGAACCTGGGATCAGACAGTAAAGGGATCAGTGCATTGTGGGAATAGCTCTGGAGGACCATTGATACCCATGACCTGGCACACACCTTTTGCCCCATCCACACTGCACCACAGCAGAAGCATGTACATACCCACACCCCTTATGCATGCTAGCTTTCGTGCTGTGCACTTTCATTCAAGAACGTGCTTCATGGGTTCAGATACAGACAATAGGGACATTATGACAAATCCATGCACATGGAACAGTGTACAGCCACAAGTGCAGATATACCTTTCCAGGACGTTTGCCAAGCTTATCTCCTCTTGCACACACCCCACACATTTTACAGTTCCTATTTGTATAATTTCTCCCCAAAAAGGAAGATTCTTCCATCTCTTATTTTCAAACAAGAGGAATTTTTTTACGTTCTGTATGAATTATCTAGAGTTTACAGAATGCAAGGCTGGAAGGGGCCTCAGGTCCATCTCCCTGAGGCAGGATTAAGTATGCCTAGAGCAGTCCTGTTGGTTTAACCTGTTCTTAAAAAAAAACAAAGACAGGAATTCCCCAACCTCCAGGAATGTTGCTCACTCAAATAATGCAAGATTGACAGCGATTTGCACACTCATCCCTAGCATTGACATCAATTTAAATATTTTGTCCAAATACTGATTTTACTAAGCTTGTAATGCCCATGAAATAAGTGGCATCATGTTTTGGCAACAACTTTTATCTAGAGTTCTGTGCACATCAAGTAGAAACTGCCTCAGAACCTTATATAGGTCCTAAATGGTCTCAATGACTGCAAAAGTGAGTTTCTGGACAGTCTACTTTTGCCAATAATGTAGGTCCCTTTGGAAAGTTGTTGGGCCTTCTTCCCTCCTGTAGGGGTATGAGTGACAGCCTGAAAGGGAAAACAGGATCCTGACAGCCTGATAGGGAGAACAAGGTGGTGCAGATGAACACATTAAAAGATTGTGAGGCACTTAGATATTAGGGTAATAGGGGCTATATAAGTACCTAAAACAGATCCCTTGAATACAGTATCACATTATTCTGTGCATAAAAAGTTGAAGGAGTATTGGCCATAGTGGATGTACAAACTGAAAGGTACTGACCATTGTTGCAGGTTCTTTTCATGCAGGATAATGCACTGTAATAGAGACTCCCATATAAATCTTCTGTACTTGCAGGAACAAGTTCTATTTATTATGCAGTTACTGCTAATATACAGACAGTCCATGTGCCATCCTAAACAGTATATCCTAGTGGCTAGAGCCCTGTACTGGGAATCAGGAGACATGGGTTCTAATACTGGAAGTGCTAGTGATCTAGTGGATGACCTTTGCCAGTCATTTTCCCTCTCTGTGCCTCCATTTCCCCACCTGTAAAATGGGGATAATGATCCTGCTCTTCTTTGTAAGGCACTTGCAGATCTACTGATGAAAAGAGCTATGTGTTAGTATTCTAGTTAATTTCCACATGCAATTTTTGTTAAATTTCTCTCAACTTCAAGTTTCCCCCCATCTTATGTAAGCATACAGCACTATAAATTCCATGGATAATCCTCACATTTGTACATAAATTTATAAAACCAAACACAGAATAACTAAATAAGTAATTTTTATGAATAAAGTCCTAACGCTTTATAATCAGACTGCCCACATGTAAACTTCATGAAAATTTTGAGAACCCTAGAAAATATTACTGCTATTCCTTGAGAACTTTAGAAGTTTGCCTCATTGTCTAAACAATATTCTTTAACAATAAGCAGATATAGTTTAAGAGAGTGAGAGAAAAAAATACTCCAATGTTACAAGTGACCTGAACAAAACGTCTGCATTGTGAACAATTTCCCCCCCATCGGTCAGTCAAATTTATTTATAACAAGTGAAAGAGTTTTTCCTTGCTTGTAAAATTTATATTATGGTGAGCAAAATGTATTGGTAGTCAAAGTGATTAAATGTTGAAACTTGTTGAAGCCATGAAACTTGTTTTTAAAGCATACACTAAAACTAAAACTGAGAAAAATAGCATGTAAAGCTATTTCAACATCACATGCAAGAATAATCAGGCCATGCTATTCTAGGTTCAAAACAAAGAGGCTTATGAAATGGAACCTTCTCTTTTAAAAATGCAGACACACAAAACAAAGCAGACATTGTCTGAAGGATGCTCTATCTCATTGCCAGTGATATGGAGATGTCTCTCTCCTGACTCAGTCAAGGGTAAGCACCACCAACACAAAAGGTTTTGATTTGTGGACATACAGATGTAAAACAGTTAAAGAAATCCTGACCCTTCCAATGTATTTTAAATAATTTTCAGATTACACATAATTTAAGAACACTGCACAAAGCCCAATCTGAAGAGCAATTTCATTAGTTTTGTTAATTGTGTTCTTGATGTTACTTTTGTATTTTTTAGTTTACCAAACACGCATTTTCTTTCAGCATTCAGCTTAATAGTGTGAGAGCATTATTACATGTCACAGTAGAAGCAAGAAACTCATTTTACTTCTCCACAGCCTGTTCCTCATTCTCTAACCACTTTCAGACATCCATAAACTCTTCTCCGTATTCCATATCAAGTATTATTTTTTCTGTATTTGTTTTATATTTTCTGCCTCTTTCCACTTTTGCTCAAATCTTCCATTGCTAATTTTGCCTTTTTGTCCTCGTTCTAAATTCCTCTCTGGGGGTTGTTCATTCAGATTAATCTTGAACAAAGTTAAGCAGTGTGCCTATTAAAATTACATATAGAAGTCTTGTAGTGTGGTAGTCTGGGATGATTTTCCACTCAAAGTATATCTGATAGGCAGTGTGGGCCAATGGATGGAGCATTCGACAGACTCAGGAGGCTTTAATGCTCGTCCAAGTCACTTCTTTATGCATCTATTCCCTCTCCCTCCTGTCTGTCTTGTCTGCTTAAACTGTAATCTCATGGCAGGAACTCTCATACTACATGTTTTTACAGAACCTAGCACTATGGGTCCAGATCTTAGTTGGAGTCTCTAGACTTCACTGTGATATAATAACATAAAACTCACATTAACAGTAGCTAAGGAGGTATACTGATATAGAATTAGTCTTTAACATACACTATGTAGTATGTCATACGCACATACACACCCCCTTATGTTAAAAAAATATTATTAAGGTTGCAAAGTCAAGCACTCAAAAATTAGGAAATGCCAGAATGAAGGTTGCCCGTTCAGCTTTCATTTGTCCCCCTTGTAAATACATGTTATGATAGTTTTTAGTTACAGGATCACATATATTTCTCACTGGTGCATGCACTGTCTGGTCAGCCCTAGGAACAGTGAGGGGCTGGAGCATGCTCAGCGAGCATAGAATCTTTTAGCGCTGGCAACTCTCTATGGATCATGTGCAAACAGATTTTTTCCCCAAAAAAAGATTTATAAATTGGCCAAATTTGGGCAGATTTTTGCATGGACAACAAAAGGCACATCCCTGACACAAAGGCAAACCATATTTCAAGTGCCTGCTCCAAGCATGGGGAAGGTAGAGCTGTTCAAAGAAAATGTCTCAAGATATATTTTTTTTAAATATGGGCAAAACAATATTTTCTTCCCTAACCTTGTTTTTGGCAATAACTAGACCATTTTGCCTTAAATTTTCTTGAAAAAATGGAGACACGCAGCATGGACAGTTTCAGCTGAAGTGATTAAAGTCTGGCAAAGTTATAAGCAACTGAAAACAGGGTCTTAAAATGGAAAGTGTTGATCAATCTTAATGCAATGATACAAGCCCTATCTGTAATATAGGGACTGAGAACAAAAACAATGAGCCAAATCCATGAATCCTATCTGTAAATGTGTAGCATTACTGTGGGTCAAATTCTGTCCCCATCTATACCTGTGCATTCCTACTTAATCATCTGCAAAAAGTGATGTCAACGGAATAGCAATTTGAACCAGAATGTTAAACTTTCACACCTTATGTCATGTCAGAGAGAAACAAAGTTCAAATTATTTAAATAAAACAAATTTGCTAACTTGTATTACCAACGTCTTAAATTATTCAAACAGGAACTTTCTCCATTTCACTTAGCTTGGACAATGGATACAGACCAGTCAGGTCCCCTCTTGTTTTCATGTGTTAACACAATGCTGCAGGGCTTGGGCTGAACACATTTACATGTTACAGAATCAATGGAAGGGGATGTTCAGATCAAAACATGACTTATTCCATTAGTGTTTTGATCTGAATATCCCCACATAACATATCTGTATGCCTGAAAGTGCTTTTTTCCCCCCAGATATGCCAAAACAGTCCAAATGTTTAGTTAACCTTATCCTTCAAATTAAAAAAAAAAAAAAAGTTTATTCTTTCATATTACCTGCATAAGTACCTGGAAAGTTAGAATATAACCTAAAAAGTGCTTGGTTATTTTTATTGCAATGAGTTATTTACAGGATTGCAAGTCTATGTTTAGACCTACTTTTAATCTTGAAGTACCATCCAAAAAAAGATCTAGTATTTTTCTGTTTTGTTTTATTTTTAGCTAGAGGGCCAGATTCTCAGCTGGTATAAATTAGCACAACTGCACTGACTTTACTACACCAGCTGAGGTTCTGATCCAGAATTCTCAATGTTTTGCCTTCAACATGATCCCTCACTACCCTCATTTCCCTAATTACATGAATCTACAGGTTCACTTCTCTATGCTTCTAGAGTAATGAAGCTAAAAAACTTAATGTTGTCAAAATGCGGATCTTAAACAGCATTTCCCTCACAGAACAGAAGTAACATACAGTGCCCACCTGGAATAAAGAGAATATATTTTGTACATCTTTCTGTATTTCACACCATCAGTGGCTGGGCATTACTCCCCCTTCTATGCACAAACAATTCCCTTTAATCTCACATGACTTGAGAAGACATTATATTATAACTGGCAACCTAAAAAACCAGTTCAAGTTAATGCCAGAGTTTGATCAAACCCATCTATGTCATAAAGTGTTGGTTTACACGTTAGAACCATATAGCCAACTCAAGGTTCTGACTCTAGTTTCTGTCACTATTTTCTCTGCCTGGTTTTACTTGTGTAACTGGCACTTCATTAATGTACTACTGATACAGTGAAAAGCATTCTTAAATGTAACACTAAGAAACACTACCAGCAACATAACAGCATCAAAACTATGGGCCCAGTTCACTTCATGGCCAGAGGAACCCAGACTCCCACCCTAGCGGGCGAGTCCACCAGGAGTGCAAGTGGCACAGGCTACCTGCAAAACCTGCTATACTAAGTGCCCAGGCCAGCGAGTGCAGTTCCAAAAGCGGGTGTAGCTTGCCTAAGAGGGATCCAGATTAGCTCAGCTGGAAAATGTGCTCATTAAACCTCCATCAATAAGACTCCAACCGAGCTCCAGACAGATTTTTAAAGCTGCTTTTCCCCCATTGGAACACCTGCAGGAGAGCAGCAATGATTTCTCCTCAGTCACAGGTGTAAGACTGGCTTAATAAGAGAGGTTACTATTTGACCTGGAAACTTCTTTAACTGCGCCCAAAGACATGAGGGTCAGAGGTGCAGTAACAACTCTTTCAACCAAATATGCCAAGTCATTGCATTCTTGGCATCTTGTATTTTGAACAGTTCCAAAATGCCTGACAACTTAAAGCTACACCATGGGATCACTTCACCCAAATACAGCCAGCTATGTGATAGAAATATAGCAACTGTTCCAGAGTAACACCACCATTAACACAAAACATAATTTAAGATGAGAAGTAAAATATGTTGTATCCTGTTAAAAAGCCAGGGGAATGTCTTATGGGTAGAAAATAAATGAGTTATGTGACCAATAGACCCCTCATGGATTATATATTACATATTCTGAATATACAATACATAATCCATATATAAAAATAAATCAGGAATCACTTTTTCCTCATCCAAAAGAAAGCCCAGCACAATTTTCCTTAACACCGCGATAAGGCATTGCGTTAGAGAGAAAACTATTACCCACTGAATCACCAACATCACTTCTTGCAGCACTGAGATGTCTGGGATTGGCTACTGGCTACCCTGGCCCATTCTGACACTAGCCATCTTGTGATACTAGACTGCACCATCTCACAACTGGTTGTTTTATAAATGTTACCAAGAAAGGAGATTATCATGACACTTTTGCTGCGTGCTACTCTTTGATAAGTTTTAGTAGGTTAAACTGAGACTCCAAGGTCCAAAGGGACCAATATGACTATCTACTCTGACCTCCTGCACAATGCAGGCCACAGAACCTCACCCACCCACTCCTGTAATAAACCTCTAACCTATGACTGAGTTCTTAAAGTCCTCAAATCATGGTTTAAAGACTTTAAGGTACAGAAAATCCACCAGCAAGTGAGCCATGCCCCATGCTACAGAAGAAGGTAAAAAACCCACAGAACCTCTGCCAATCTGCCCTGGGAGAAAATTCCTTCCTGACCCCAAATATGGCGATCAGCTAAACCTTGAGCTTGTGGGTAAGACTCACCAGCCAGATACACAAGAAAGAATTCACTGTAACACCTCAGAACCTACCCCATCTAACATCCCTTCACAGGCCATTGGCATATCTACCACCAGTAGTCAAAGATCAGTCAGTTGCCAAACTAGGCTGTCCCATCATACCATCCCCTCCATAAATTTATCAAGCTCAGTTTTGAAGCCAGCTGGGTTTTTTGCCCCCACTGCTCTCCTTGGAAGGCTATTCCAGAACTCCACTCCTCTGATGGTTAGAAACCTGCATCTAATTTAAAGTATAAACTTCCTGATGGCTAATTTATACCCATTAGTTCTTGTATCCATATTGGCGCAGAACTTAAATAATTCCTCTCCCTCCCTGGTATTTATCCCTCTGATGTATTTATAGAGAGTAATCATATCTCCCCTCAACCTTCTTTTGGTTAGGCTAAACAAACCAAGCTCTTTGAGTCTCCTCTCATAAGGCAGGTTTTCTGTCTAACCATAAGGTTAGGTTTACTATCTTTGTTTTGTAGGACTATCTTATTTCATCCACCTACCCACCCATATTTGTACAGCTTTAAAAACAAATTCTATCCTGATATTCACGAGCAACTTTCTAATGGAAGTCAACAGGAAACACAAGCACACCTGGGGGTAGTTTTAGCTCTTAAAACTTGTTTTATTCTGCAGACTAGTTACATTATATATATATGTATTTACTGTAAACTACAACTGATAAAATCTCTCATTTTTCAACATAAAAAGCTTATCTGGGCAGACCAGGTGGGAGAAATGGACATCAAGTTTTAAGTAGAATATCACAGTTGATCCAGTATTCCTGATCTTGTTGAGAATATCCCATCAATCCAAAAATGGTCTCATTTTTAGCAGAGAAGTCAATATCAAGAAATCTCATACAAGCCAATTTCAATAGCATACAAACAGAGTGTTGTTGATGCACTGTCTGATACATAGTTGCTTTCAGAACCTATGAAATTCATCAAATGGATATTATTAATCATGTTAATTACAGCAGTGCCTAAAGACCAGCCAAGAATGGGGTCCTATTGTGCTAGGCACTCTGCAGAGTAGTAGTTGGCTTTTGCCCTGAAGATCTTACAATCTAACTAGACCAGACAGACACAGGGTGGGGGAAGAGGTATAACACCCAAGCAGAGTGAACAATATGAAGGCAGCAAACCACATATTCTATGATTTTTGGGAGGAGGGCGATTAGGTCAGTGGGATCATCTAAATGGAATAAAAAGGAAGGGTGAGAGGGGGACAGGACAGGTAAGAAGAGGGCAAGAGAGGCAGGTGTGGAGTGAAGCTGAGGTGAAGAGACTGTAGAAGAGGGAGAGGGTTGGAGCACACAGCAAATCAAGCAGCACAGGGCAGAGAAAGTCCAGTAAAACCTGTAGAAAGTCTTCTGACTTGTTCAAAGGTCCTCACCCCTATCTGGTGGAGTGTCTGGCTGGTTCCTCTTTGCAATTTTCCCCCCAAGGGCACATGGATGGTGGTGCACTCACCTTCTGGCCTCACTGGGGATGAGGTGAGCAGAGACCTCATTCAAAGAAGCAGGTAGTGAAAAAGGCTAATCAGATTTCTCAGTCATTAAAATCTAATACAACACATGTAATGCAGAAGTGTTTGCAAGTCCTGGAAACAGTTCATCAGTCAATGTATTTTGGGCATGCAGATTCTAGAGGTTCATAGTAGGGGTTATGCAGTTAATCACACAGGGGACTCTTGATATTTAGCAGCAGAACTTTTCATATGGCTGAAAATTTCATGAATACCTTTATATAGAAAATAAACACTGTTACCACCACCATGAACATTTGTTTTTACAGAGGGCGGAAACAGTGAAAACTGAACAAATAGCAGAGCAATTGCAACAAGAACACTCAAGTAACATACAAACCAGCATTAACCAAAGGTCACCATTTGACATTTACTATAAACTATTTGCCAGACCTGGCTAGATATAAATATCATCATCTGCAGCACTTAGTTCCTCTATTTCTATTATTCTAATCAACTCCAAGATCCATTGCTAGAACTTAGCAAATCCCTATGAATAAGCATCAACTGACATACTGAGTGTACTAATATTACAAGGAAGTTGAGCACAGACGTCACACTATCAACTTAAAAGTAGATTTCTAAATTCTCTAAGAGCGAGAGGCAGTTATAAAATTAGAAAGATGTTTCATTTGCAAAAAACCTATTTAACCTGAACTTTCCCCACATGTTCATAAATGTAACTAATTCTCTATATGGTGCTTTTTATGCCATTAATTATTTTCCTCACGGAAGAGGTTTTAATATTTTTGAAAGTTAAATTCTTTTCATTACTTGTAGAGTGTTAGACTTAGTCTAACAAGTGTGCCTTGGGACTGAACTTCTCCATCCACAGAATAGGTATTCAAGACAACTGTGGCTCCCTCTATCACCCCGTAAAAGTGCTTAGACATCACATTGGACCCCTAGAGCTTAAAATGGTACTTCTATTCAACATACATTTCCACTCTATAGTTCTCTGAAAAGACTCTGGGTAGTCATTATGATGTGACCACCTGACCCACTAAAACCTGGACTGAAACCAATTCATTTCTGCAGATACTGAAGGGCCATCAGATAACTATGTTCAAATCACTAGTGACCCAGGAAAATTTGAATGTGTGACCTAGAGGTGAAGGGCTCTAAATCCTATTACCAATCACATGGGCCATCTCGTCCCCCACAGCAAGATTTAGCTTAAAAAAAAAAAAAAGTTCATGCAGCACACATCACAATTTATCTGTTTAAATTCTACCTGTTGTTTTTAGAAGAAAATGATTCCCAAATGACTTCAGAAGAAATCAATAGCTTACATTGAGGATTTCCCCTCTTTTATTTATTTATGTATTTATTTTTAATTCCCTGTCGCAACAGCCTTTTCTTCTCTTTGGGGGAAATTACAAAGAAATCAGTTACAATGGTAGTCACTTGCTTTTAAATTTTACATTATCAAGAACTGTTTCTGATTTCCAGATCTCTGAAATTGCACTGGTTCTATGACTTGACCACCACACAAACCACCTAAGTTGTGACTGTTCTCATGAAAGCTATTAGCCTGGACAAAAGGACTTCTGTTGTCACTTACCATAAAGGCTCATGATCCTGGTGCCTTATAAAGGTGACTCCACCATCATTTAGTTAATCCATGCTTACACCACAGCATCTTCAGGACAGTGGTTTCCTGTTTCGTATATTTAGCTACAGAACAGCACAATGCCTTTCTCATTTAGATAATGAGCTCCCTCCTAAGCACCCTCCTTGAAAAGATGGGAAATGCCCAGGTTGCATGCTAATGCATGCATGCTAATGAACACACATACATGAATGAGCATAAATGAACATACGTTTTCTTCCTTAGGGTTTCACCCCCCCAAAAAAAAAGGTTTTCTACCAATCCAACGGTGTCAGCAGCCCCTTCCTCCCCGCCCCACCCCATGAACACCACAGGGGTCCCGCCAGCCCTTCACCAGGCAGCAGGGCAGAGCCGCCGGCTGTGTGTATTCATTTGCCAGCTAAGGTTTCCTCTGCACAGACGCCGGTGGGGAGGGAGGACACCCGGTGCGGCCGGCCCCTCCCCGCGGCCGGTGCCTGGCTGGGCCGGGGCCGCTGAGCCGCCGCCGGCGGGAGCGGGAAGGTGGGTCTGTAACCCGACACCGCAACGCCGCGCCCGCCCTTTGTGCGGGCAGCGGCCCGCGGGCGACGTTACAGCCCCTTACCTGAGCTGTCCATGGTGCTGCTGCTGCTGCCGCCGCCGCCGTCGCGAGGCTGCTGCTGCCGCTGCCGGGCCGGGCTCCGGGCTGCGGCCAACACGGCCGGGATCACCCCTGGCTTGCCGCCGCCGGCTCGCTCCTTGCCGCCGAAGTCACCGTTGCTCTCCACCAGCTGCAAAGATTCGTAGCCGTCATTGCCGGGCTTTTTCCGGTAGCTCCCGAGGAGGCTCATGGGCGAGTCTGAGGAGGGGGGGAGCGTCTCCGCGGCCACGGGCAGGGAAATCACCTGCGGCCTCGCTCGCCTTCCCGGGCGGCGGGGCGGGGCGGCAGCCACACGCGCCGAGAGGGGCTGCCAGGAGTAGCCCCAGCAGGGCCCTGGCCGCTGGGCGTGGGCAGCCGGCTCGGCGCGGGGACACCACCGGAGCGGCCTTCGCACAGCGCTCCCCGGCGGCCGCCTCGGAGCAGCGCTGGGGGCTCGGCTCCCCTTGGCCCGGAGCCAGCCCCTCTCCGGAGCCCGGGCCCGGAAGCAATCCAGGGGGCGCCTAGGCCGGCCAGCTCCCCGCCTCCCGCCGCCGCCGCCGCGCGGCACCGAGAGAGGCGAAGGGAGGGGCACGCATGGCGGCAGGCACGGCAGGGGCTGAGGGGGAGCCGGGCCGGGCCGCTCAGCGTGGGGGGAGGGCGGGCGTTAAAAGGCCTCATGACTCCTGGCTGAGCCGAAGGCTGACGAAGCCTGTTAACCCCCTGGTAGAAGGGTTGGATGGGGGGCAGTGCCAGCCTGTTCACGGCAGCGGTTTAGAAATTCCGTCCCCCACACATGTATTATTTTATCTACACACACACACACACCTGTATGATTATTTTATATTCTCTACTCATGTCTTCTCCACTCCTTATTCTGAGTCCCATTCTCTTTCAGCAAATCAAGGAATTTAAAAAAAATAAATAAAAAAATTGAGCAATAGCTCTGCCTCAGAGACACTCATTCATCTCCAGGGGTTCTCAAAGTTTGTTGTTTTTTTGTTTTGTTTTGTTTTTTTGCTAGGACCCGCTTTGAAAATATATCGGTGTGACGACCCCCCTCTCCCACTTCCACGCTGTGCCATCCTTACTGGCGTGCATGGGGGCTGACAGCTCATGACCACCAATTTGAGAACTCCATTCTAACCTAACCACGCCAAGGATTGCAAAACCACAAACAAACTGCAGGCACTAGCACTGCCAGGACACTTGGACCAAAAAAAAACAAAAAAACCCTCAAACAACTGACACCTGGCCATCCTATCCATGTCAACTTTCTTGCCACAGGGTTTATACTAAATTGATAGTGGCAGGAATGCATATACATTTTTTAAATGTTGGCTTTCTCCCTTCCCCCTCCTCTCCACTCCCCGATAAATTTGAGGAGAGTTTATTTTGTTTGTGAAAGGTGCCGATTTGTTAGCCCCGGATCATGAAATCCTGACTTTATTCGCTGACTGAAGATTTATTCACATCTTGAAGATGTGCTTTAGCCCTGTTGTAGAGTAGGGCAAGTGCCCCTGTGCTGAGACTGCTAGACAAATCACTAGTTCATGCCAACTGTAATGGTGGATTTTGTAGTGTGGATATGTGTCCCCTTTGGCTGGCCTGAGACAACCCAAGCTGATTTCATATAGACCAAGAGCCCATCAGATGAGATCAACGCAGGGTAGGAAGGAAGGCCTAGTGTTTAGTACTCTGGACTGGGACTCAAAAGACCTGTGTTCAGGTCTTGGTTCAGATACAGACTTCTTGTGGGACCCTAGGCAAGTCACTTAATCTCTCTTCCCCAGCTGTAAAAAATGGTGATATTTCCTTACTGTACAGGGATATTGTCTCAATATAAACCATTAAAGATTGTGAGATGCTCAGATATTAACTATGGTGCTGAAGCCTATATTAGTATCTAGATGCAGAGACTGCCAACCCAGACTGGTTTAGAACAAATAGGCTAGTAGTTAATAATAAAAATAAAAAAATTCTATCTTCTGTTTGCTCTGTCCAGTTTATTTTTAGACATTTCTATAAATGGACTTCCCACTGTAAAGCACAGAAGATTGTCCTTGAACAATACACTAGTCACATGTTGCTCTGCATTTATATTTTAAACACCCTAGGTAGTTCACATTTTAGTTATGTCAGTTTGTTGTGGTCTAGAAGCATTAAATTTAACATACAGAATGTAAAAAAAAAAAAATGAAGAGTTGAGCAATGATGAAGTTTGCACAGCCTACCAAAGCAACCAGTAATCTTATTGCTGTACATGTTAATCCCCACAACCTGCCCTACTTGTTGTTTCATCACCATTTGAACACAGAAAAACACTTTTTAAAAAATTTTGTTTTCTGATAAAGCAATAGTCATGAAAGCAGTAATGCCATGCAGAAATTCTATAGCAATTCCCACAATTTGAGGAGTTAAAGACACTTTTCTTTCAACCTTATACTTAACACTCCAGGAGAGTGAGCAACTGGTACAATCATAACTTATTATGTACTATTGATTGTATTACTCATCAAATTCTATACTGCCAGGTATAGAAGATTCTAGTCCACAGATGCACCTATGCAAGAACACACAGATCTGAAAGTGACAAAATAAAGCTGACAGTCTCCAAACATATAATTTGGAATGAAAATCAAGACTAATTCTGCAGTAGGTTTATATAAGTTCTTCCCCTTCATTATACTGTTACCAGACATTTAAATATTTGACACTGTAGGAAGTGAAATGCAGAGAGCAAATTTTACCTATATGCTTCATGTGAGAAATATGATGACCAGAAACCAATCTGAATATCCAGTAGAGCAAAATTCATGGTTTTGAGGGGTTTTTCAGTTAATCTTGACTGGATATGTACAATGCTGAGAGAGACACCTCCCAGTAGGCAGCCAGAAATCCTGAATGATTCCTACATCAGCCTAATGCAAGATGTGAAATTCTGTACAGTCAAGGTGGATTCATATCCATTTTCTTTATTCAGAAATACCAAACTGATGTCCCTGGTCAAAGTGCTACTATTCAATTTTTGCAGTGTTTTCTGAAAGTGTTCATGGTCATGTTAGTCCTTGAAAAAAGCCTAGACCAAGTTGGAGTGGAATAGCCATGGTAGCAGCTGCCCCACTCAAAGAAGTGGGGCATCTACCTTGTTTAAGCAGACTGTTACCTAATGCACGTACTGAACTGTTTTCTATTATCTCTGTCCATTTGTAGCCCAAGAACATCAAGGTGGAGCCAGACACTAAATCTTAACTCATCCTGTGACAAGTAAATACTGAGAGTGTCTACTAGATACTCCAATACACAGCCTTTCCCGCTATAAAATGAAGTGGGAACCTTACTTTTAAGTCATTTTTCATTAAACAGTTTCACTGCAAGAAGAGGTTCACTGTAGCTGGAACTGTAGCTTGCACTTCACTGTGCACTGGAACAATTTGACATTTGCTTTATACTTCATTAGAAATGGAATTTCACTATATTCAAGTTTATCTGGTTCCACTGAAATCTGCAGCACATGTTTTTCTGGCCCAGCATTTACATTTCCAGTATCTAACCCTATGATTTTACAGGCATGTTGCACTTATATTAGACAAAGCTTAATACATGATTCTTCTATCAGTTTTTTCCCTCACATTTTGTAAAAGGGGGGGATCATATTCTTCCCTCCCCTGCCCTAAGACTTGTGAATCCACAGAAGGATCCATCCTCTATGCATGGATCCTCTCCTTTTATTATTATTGATTTTTATTTCCTTTTTTTTTTTTTTTTTAAACCACCATAGAGCCTAGCAGCCCCAGTCATGGACAGGGATCCCATTGTGCTAGGCACTGTACAAACACAGAACAAAAGAGCTCATGGTCATCTATGGTGAAAAATAGGGGGAAAAGGGTGCCAGCTGTCTCCACAGTACCACCATTAGTTCCACCACTTTTCTGCAGAGGCCCTTTCACAGGGTGGGATTTGACCAGGATGGTGATGGCCGAATGTTCAGTGAGGCCTGGCCACAGGGATATGCATCATGCCCCGTGGACAGCTTAAAGAATAGATAATGCGGTCTAGGGCCATATAATTTTTTCCCCAGAGATTCCCTTATACGATGGAGTGCAGGAGGAGCAGCCAAGACTGGTCCTTGGTATCATAGTTACAGGGGAAAAGGAGAATGATATTTGTCCTCCTTTCAGGTCTCTATAGGATCAGGAGTGCCATATAAGAGTTAAGAATCATTATCTACATCATGCAGAATTTCCAAAAACAGTAGCACAAGAGAAACACGGCACACTAGGAAAGCTCATTAAAAGCATCAGGATTTATTGAGCAAGTAATATTAACTCTGAGATAGATGGTATATTCACGTTTGAACACAAATGGCCTAAGGTGCCATATTATATATATATATATATATTAGTATGGGTATTGATAACAACATACTAGAGAGGCAGCATGCTCCAGTAGCTAGGACACGGGACTGAGAGTAATAAGAAATAGCCTCTATTCCCTCCTCTGTCACTGACCTGCTGTGTGACCTTGGGCAAGTCAATTCACCTTTCTGTGCCTTCAATTCTTTGTCTTGTCGACTGCAAGCTCTTCAGGGCAGAGATTATGGGTTACATTAGATCATGAGAACAGCTATACTGGGTCAGACCAATGTCCATATAGGCCAGCATCCTGTCTTTCAGCAGTGGCCGGTACCAGAGGCTTCAAAGGGAATGAACAGAACAGGGCAACTATCAAGCAATCCATCCCTTGTCATCCAGTCCCAGCCTCTGGCAGTCAGAGGCTTAGGGTATGTCTACACTGCAATTAGGCACCCACGACTGGCCCATTCCAGCTGACTCAGGCTCATGGGGCTCAGGCAAAGGGGCTCTTTATTTTCAGTGTAGACATTTGGGCTTGGGCTGCAGCCTGAGCTTTGGAACCGTCCCACCTCACAAGGTCCTAGAGCTCAGGCTCCAGCTCGAGCCTGAACATCTACATTGCAATTAAACAGCCTCGTAGCTTAAGCCCCGCAAGCCCAAATCAGTTGGCACAGGCCAGCCACGGGTTTTTAATTGCAGCGTAGACATACCCCGAGGTACACCCAGAGCATGGGGTTGCAATCCCTGACCATCTTGGCCAATAGCTATTGATGGACTTATCCATCATGAATTTATCTAATCCTTTTTTGAACCCAGTTATAGTTTTGGCTTTCACAGCATCTCCTGGCAACAAGTTCCACAGGCTGACTGTGCTTTGGGTGAAGAAATACTTCCTTATGATTGTTTTAAATCTGGTGCCTATTAATTTCATCGGGTGATCCTTGATTCTTGTGTTATGTGTTTATACAGTGCTTCATACAATGCACCCAAATCTCAGTTGGAACCTTTAGGCAATACAATTAAATGTATGCTCTCAATTCTTCAGCGATATATTTAAGCTGTACAGTGCTAAGAAATACATGACTCAATTTAACAGAGATACAAGTTGAAAGTTAGATATCTTAAACAACTCCTTTACAAAATAAATTTTATCCATAGAAAATATTTATCAGCCCAAAAGTTATTCCACTATGAACAGTGCTAACACATCACATTGCATACATGCTTCCAGAGACCAGAGGTTTCTGAAGTGAGTGCATGAACTGTAACTGACTCCTTTTACAGATGAACATAGGTGGAAAAGTAGTGGTGTGTTTTGTATTGTTGGGCACAGAAAAGTGATAGATATGCTAATTTATAGGGGGCCAGCTCCAGTTCTTTTAAAATAATTTTTTTTTAAACAGAGTAAAATTAAATGCAACCCCAAATCTTTTTTTTTTCTTCTTCTTATTTCACTAAACATTTGCCCCAGATTTTTAACTCATCTTTCTCAAATATGGAACGTAAAAGTTCAACTAATAATATTCCTCTCCGTCTCCAAACACCAACTTGTCTTTTGTTAAAAGCCTGCATTTGGAAGAACTTAGTTAACCATGCTATGTAATTTCCTTCCATCTTGCCCTAAAATAGGATATTACACATACACTTAACTAGTAACACTGGTCATGAACAATGCACATAAGTTAGTATAACAGATAGATGGCTAACCCAATATCCTAACGGCTGATAAACAGGTTGCTCTCTCACTCTCTCTGGTTTATAGAGGTGAGGGCTGTGAGCGAAGCCTGAGAAAAACTGATTAAAGTCTATGGCAACTCAAAATAAGACTAGCTAATTTCATATCTGAATATTTCCCTGGACTCTATTCACCTTTAAATATACAAAAAAAGTGCATGTATCAATATAGTATTTACATAGGATATTCATTCCCTTTTGTTAGGCTCTCTGTAACGTACAAAAAAGTTTTCCTGAAAGTATAACTCATTTGTATTCTCAAATAGTAAATTAAATTTGCTCTAAAAGCTGTTTAAGATATGTTTTTGTTTCTTCCATCAATGTAGTTCAGAGCTCTAATACACATGCAATAAGGAACTGAGAATCAGAACAAAGCCAGCCTTGGCTACAAAAATTTATGGTTGAAGTTTGTGACTAAATTCTATATTTAGAAGAGAGAGTTGAACAAAAGGTGTGTACTTTAAGGAAAATCACTTTGCATCCTACATCATGAACTAATTGTTGCTTTGATTACTACATTCAAGTCCTTATTCATTATTCTGTTTTAAACAGCGAAAGCAAGTGGGTGAATTTTGGAGGGCACTGTTGAAATAGTCTCATATTTCAACACACACAGGGCTAGTCACCAAAAGCTGTTCTACTCATTAAGGGCCTGATCCTGCTCCCACTGAAGCAAACAGAAAAGTTCCCTTCAATGGGAGCCGAATCCAACAGCTTCATCCAAAGCATGAGTCTTTCCACTGACTTCAGTGGGCACTGGATCAGGCCCCAAATGAGACTGAATTTACATCGATGTTTAATATGCCTGTGTTTTGTGGAATACAGTCCTTACAAAGAATGCAGCTTTTCCATATATTATGTCCTCAGTTTCCACTGATATGGCCCTCTCTGGTTGTTCCAGCAGATAGCTCGCATTTCTAGCAATGCCCTGTGAATGAAGCTCATTAAAGTACACTCAGCTTTTTCATTCACCATCTGAAGAGTCTCCAGCTACTAATCCTATTTCAGTTTCAGCCAGTGAGGCCTAATGAGGCTTTTTCCATGGATACCTTGTGTCACAGCATCTTTATTTGAGAACATATGAGCAAAAAAGGAATAACCAAATTGATGGTCTTTAAAGTAGCCCTTTTTGTGGCAAACTACTGCACCCAAGGGTTGCCCAAACCACTAAAGAAATTACTGTCTGCAGCATTAAGAGGGAAGGCCTAGGATAGCAAATAATGTAGAAGACAGATGACATTGTCAAAAGATAGAATCCTTACAGCAATTCTGCCCTTAGGTGCTTGTGACTCAAATTTTGAGACTCTGAAGTTCTCAGTAGCAGTACCTGGAAATCATCCCTGGAAATGCTTATTCAATCAGAAACCCCAGATCAAACAAGAAGTCCCATTGAACTCAATAGGACTACCCACATGAGTAAAGATTTGCTGGATGATGCCCTTAATCTGGCAACCCAGTGGCCCTGCATGTAAAATCTGTGCCATCCTCCGAGGAAGAGAACTCCCCTTAGTGAAAATAATTAGTTTAATAAATATAAGAGGAGAACAACACATAGCTTTCCCCATGTTAAATGTTTAAGGTACTTAGCATTTACAGCATAGAAGCTAGTACCTATTAGACAGTGAGAGATTGTATTCCATCTATTCCCATTTTGTTATTTTGATGTTTAGTGTAGTTAGACTGCAAGAATTTAGCATAGTTAAGATTCATAATTTTTGGAAAGTTTGTAGAATCCTGACTAGGATTAATAACGCTACCTAATCTAACTCTTTTATATTAATACCACATTCATCTCAATGGTATCTGAACTGCATCATTTATATGGTAAAAGTCCAATCTGCTGAGATCCTGGCTGTCTGTTCTCAATACCATACAGAATTAGAGTCCAAGACTGGGTTGGCGTTCTCTTTCAGACTATTTCAAAAACACGGTCTCTAGTAGCAGTCATTAGTGAAGCAATCTTTTTTTTATTTTTACACCCTTTTAAAAAAATATAAAAAAGCATGACACTTTTCTTCTTCGGCTATAATTTAGCACTGTAGAGAATTTCATTTTTTACTCAAACAATTGGATGCCCCTTGAACACTAGAAAAATACTACTTTATTTCTTTAATTAAAAATAAAATTAAAACCTCCCAAATTGAAATATTAGTTCCGCTCATGCACATCAGTTCTGTTTCTCAAGGCTCTATCGGAATGTTTGAATAGCACATATATTTTATATGCACCCATCTCAGAGATACACAGCTGCTGCA
This sequence comes from Emydura macquarii macquarii, assembly GCF_026122565.2. Lineage (NCBI taxonomy): Eukaryota > Metazoa > Chordata > Testudines > Chelidae > Emydura > Emydura macquarii. The sequence goes on along the minus strand of NW_027133643.1, from coordinate 11,066,182 downwards.
TGGGACTTGAGCTGCATGATCTGCATGTTCTGTAGCCCTTCACAGTAATAGTAAGATGTGCCTCTATTTGAGTTATTGGAGGACTTGCGCTAGAGCTTCCAGGTTCTCAACTGCATGGTAGAAAGCTGGAAGCCCTAGCCCTAAGACAGTCTGTGGCTAGCCAGGAACCGCAGATTCTGGCAGCCCAGGCTCACCAGCAGCCCACCAGGTGAGCTGGAAGGAAACCAGGCAGGTTTCTAATAGAAAGCTGCCTGTGTTTGGCAGAAGATTGTTGAAATCAAACTGTTTCTGCAAAACATTTTGATTTACATGAATTGGCATTTTCCAACAAACAAATGTTTCACTGGAAAATGCCAGGCCAGCACTACCTAATCCACATTCTTGTCATTATCATCCATGGTACAATAGGTAAAAATTTCAAAAGTGACTAAGTTGCATTCACATGTCACTCTTGAAAATGCGACTTAGGCTCCAAAGTCAGCTAGGTGCATTAGAAAATTTTACTCTATATCTAAATTCAGGCCCTGATCCTGTAAACCAATTAATGTGGGCAGATCCTAGGCCCAAGCAGAGTTCTATTGACATCAGTGGTGCTACACAGGGGACCTTCCACGAAGATCTAATTACATGGCGAAGGCCTTAGATTATGGGTTCTGTGGTACAAGGAGCTATGCACACTTATGGCACTTTATGGGTAACAGAATTGCCACCAAACCACAGGAATACCTGAATGGCAGACTGTATCAAAACAACATGTATAGACTGAGAACACAAGCCCATAAATTAAATTATAATTGTACTCATCAACTCATAGACTTTAAGGTCAGATCATCATGATCATCAGTCATGCACATTGCAGGCCACAGAACCTCACCCACACATTCCTGTAATAGACCTCTAACCTCTGGCTGAGATACTGGAGTCAATTCATGATTTAAAGACTTCAAGATACAGAGAATCCATCATTTACACTAATTTAAACCTGCAAGTGATCCATGCCCCATGCTGCAGAGGAAGGTGAAAACCCCAAGGGTCTCTGCCAATTTGACCCAGGGGAAAATTCCTTCCTGACCCCAAATATGGCGATCAGTTAAACCCTGAGTATCTGAGCAAAATCTACCAGCCAGACACCTGGGAAAGAATTCTCTGTAGTAACTCAGAACCCTTCCCATCACAAGTCACTGGAGATATTTGCTGCTAGCTGTTGCAGATCAGCGACATGCCATTATAGGCAGGCTCATCATATCATTCCCTCCATAAGCTTATCATGCTCAGTCTTGAAGCCAATTAGGGTTTTTGCCCCCCACTACTCCTCTGGGAAGGTTGTTCCAGAACTTCATTCCTCTGATGGTTAGAAAGCTTCATCTAATTTCAAGCTTAAACTTGTTGATGCCCAGTTTATATCATTTGTCCATATACATGGGATACTGATAGAACAATCAAATGCCAGTAATAAAATTAAAGTAAAGGAGCTTTAGAAGTATTGGCTCATCTCGTGTAAGAAATACAAGAGGACTGCCTATTATAGGTTTTGTTTGGAATGCTCCTCTCATCAAAACTGAGTTTTCCACTCTTTCCACGATTCTTTGGTTTCCTTCTCCTTAGTTCCCTTCTTGTTACCCTTGTTTTCCTTCTCATATATTCCCTAGATTTTTTTCTATTAAACTATCCTTACTTCTGCACAAATTATTTCTGAAAGTCCTCTTATTTGAAGAGTTGTTTCTAGTTAATTTCAGCCTGCATTTCACCCTTAGACTTTAGTTGCCCAAAAGAGAACATTTCTCTCACACACTCTCTCATTTGTATGTGGGGGAAAAAAATCAGTGATTGCTATGCAGTGGCTGACACTAGCAAAGGTTTGTAAGGTATATTTTGAAGACATTTCCTGTAGAAGTATGTAACAACACTGCTGTCCATAAGGTGTTTCCACAACAAACTGTTTTACATAAAATGTCATTTCTACCAAATGACCTTTACTGTACCATTAAAAAAGCGTATTGTTAAATTAAACACAGAGTGTATATGCTAAAGTTATGTTACACATCAGAGCCAGACCATCATAACCAAGTACATTCTGATCTGAATTAAGGCTATACATTGCCCTTGTTTCCTCATTCAAACACTGTATGGGCCTCTGTCATCAGTTCCCTCCACACCAGTAAGGATTGTCTACTTTGACATTCAAATGTATTACCACCATTACACTACCACCAGTGCCACTCAACCAATGAGAGCTCTAGTATAGGCTCCAGCAGCTGCCTGCATTTTTAGCAATGTCTCATGTCCACTTCCACCCAGAGCAGATCTAACATAGCAGTTAAAAAAGCTAGCTTCTGGTCGTCTATCTTAGAACTCCCACTCTCACTATAATTGGTGAAGCTGCATCAGTGGTAGTGTAATGATGAGAAATTAAGGGGGAAAAAACATGTAGGTGCATCTTGTATGTTACAATGCTTAGGCACAGTAGCCACAGCTCATAAGTCTTGATTTATTTTATTATTATTATTTATGTGCCTTTATTGCTCATTTAAGACAAAATAAACATTTAAAGATTAACACACAACTGTATTTAAGGGTAATTCTTAAGACACAGATTTCCCTCTTTATTGCATTTATTTTTCTGCCTTTCAGTCACCTATTTATTGTAACTTTAAAAGATTATGTACTAAACAAACCAAACAAGATATAACCCAACCAAATTGGCAGGCTGAGTGCCTGACATGGCAGTTTTCCCTCTGCACGAGGCTTACTACCAAAGAGAATGAAAGGGAAAGTAACTTATGCAGTCTTTTAAATCCTAGGAAAATTCAATGTGAGGAAAGGGTAGCAGTGTACTAAACGAAAGCTGCACCATTCTGGATTAACATTTATAAACCAATTCCAGTTCATCAAGAGGTTACATATTACAAAGGTACCTCCATTTCCTTTCTCCCACCTTCAACATAAATGTAAAACCTTTATAGCTATGTTCTTTCAGTCCTCATAGGGTGGGGAACAAGCTCTTACAACTACTTTCCAGAGACACTTACCTCAACGCTTTCCTTGTCTAAAACCAGCACAGAAAGAGAATGCTCTCCATGAGCTGGCCTGCAATAACTTTTCTTCAAAGGCAGTCAGACCCAGGTGGATTGTGGGTAGCACACAGGCTCTAGCTCAGCAGCCAATGTCTCCAATATATATAAAGTTTCAGGAAGATCCTCCCTCTCCTAGGAGCCTTACCCAGAATTCTTATGTCCAAGCCATACCTACAGTGAATTTTCACTGAGGTTAGTAGGAGCTTTGTATGAGAGTCTCTGTCTTGCCAAGAGATTGCAACACTAACTTATGCTCCAATAAACACACAGTTAACTGATAAAATATAAATACAAGCACCACCCTATATCAATGAACACCTAACACACTCCTGTGGTGGAAGCTATGCGTAGAAAGGAAGCAGGGTCTTGGGGTTAAGGTATAGGCCCAGGAGCCAGGCCATCTGGATTCTGTTCCTGGTTCTGATACAAAGTATGCATGTGACACAGGATGACTCACTTAATTTCTCTGTGCCTCAGTTTCCTCATCTGCAAAATAGAGCTAATACACCCCTCCTTCATGGGGTGTTCTGAGACTTCATTAATCACTGGTGAGGTGCTATACATTGGCCAATAATATTGATGCAGATGCACTACTCACAGGGTTAGTACGTGAAGAGTGTTTCCAATAAAATTTTAATTTTTAGAAAGTTTGTCACTGGAAAATAGATCCCTTTTTCTTTTGGAGCCAGTCTAGTACCAAATTATAAGGCTAGGTAGGATCTGGTGATCTGAACCCTTGTTCCCCTTCCCCTTGTAATTCAGAACAGTTTGAATGGCTGTTCCTGTTTCATCCATCTCTAGTGAAAGGTAAATGCAGAGCTGAGGAATGTTTCAGATTTGCCTTTGAACACTGAGACAATTGATTCATGCATTAAACATTTGTTTTCCCATATCAGATGAAGCCTGGAGTGCCTACTGTAGCAAAGTATAAAAACAAACAAGGATCTCAAAAGCCTTGTTGATGTTCAAAACAGGTGAAATATTGCAAAAAATATTTACAAACATTTGGTCAAATAAAAGCCATGAATTCACTTAGGTGGGTATTCCTGGCCCTTATTAGTTTTCCACAAACATTTGTATCCGTGAGTTTTGGTTAGCAAGAATATTCAGGGAAAGAAAGCAAGCATCACAAACACACTTGCAAGTGGACTCACTCAAGGACCGGAAGTGTTCATTGCCATCTTGCAGTTTGAGTGCGATTCAATCAGGGAGCAGAACCACTCCCATGTGACTTAGAGTGTTTGTGGTAAGAGGTTGCTCGCTTAAGCCTTGACAAGTAGGTTCACAAGTCATCCACACACAGAAATGTTTGTCTAAACTATCTGTCAAATAATTTAACACGTTTGTAAAAATCTACATCTACACAAGAATGAGTCATAAAAAGAGCAAACGGCGAGTTTAATCAAAAATGACTTTCTGAATATCTGGCCCAGCTCTACTAAGAATCTTTAAAACAATATATCTGATTATGAAATGCTTCTAATCCTCTTTCCCTAGTGGGTAGGAGAGGTCATGAATCAGCATTCCCATCACAATCCTCATCAATATCCAGCTTGAGCCAGGGAAGCTAATGATCCAACCAGCAGACCAAACCAGTGATGAATCCTGGTCAAGTGCCACCTGAAGCATGTTATGTGTATGCTAAGAAGAATGGGTAGAAACCACCTTCTTGAGCCTTGTCTCAATTGTTATCTTCTCTCAGACAGGAGCCATCATTAGGTCACATCTTCACTGTGGAGGCCTCTAATATATGCAGATCTCTCCCTTGACATAGTCTCATAGCTTCCTTCCCCATTTCCTACTAAAAAAAAAAGTCCTCAACATTTTTATTTCCAAGGTTTTGTAGTATGACCAGTGTTGGCCCCATAATTATCATCTTCCTCCCCAACTCTTTCTTTCCTTGTTTTCATATTAGACCTCATTAATTGCATTTGTTTATCTGAACCTTGAGGGGTTTTAGTCAGTGTATTTTACTCTTGTTAAAACATTGGAAAGGAAGTATGGCCTGCTAGTCTAAGTACACAATGTTGAATTAGGAGATCTGGGTTTTGTTCTACAGACTGTGACTCCTTGTCTCTTAATTTCTTTGTGCCTGTTTGCACATCTATAAAATGAATATTTTAAAGCACCCCTCACTAACTGTCTAGATTTGTGAAAGATGAGAATTTTAGAAGCGCTCAGTATTGGCCTAATTATGTTCCCATTAAAGTTAGTGGGAGTTTTACCATTGATTTTAACAGAAGCAGAATTAGGTCAATGCTGAGTGCTTTGGAAAATCCTAATTCAATTTACTTAGTTATTTGCCTCAGTATTGTGCAGCAGTAAGTCACAAAGGTTAATTAACCATTTTGTGTATAAGTAATATCTATAGCTGCAAGTTTTTCAGTTGTACTTAAGCAACATCAACAATGCAAGATTTTGGGAACAGTTTTCACACAAAAAAGTATAACTTTGCAGAGCTTGAATTTCTTTTTAAAAAGTAGTCATTCTCAATGAAACAGTGCAACTATGTAAAATAAAAATTAAAACCATCAGACTGCCTTTTAGAAACACAGTAGCAGCAAATGAGTCACCACTGGATAATTTCAGTTCTTGCTGCTGTAATGTTCATCGTAGGACACAAAAATAATTGAAACAATTTTTTGGTAAATTTAAGAGAAAAATATTTAAATATAAATAAACCCCAATTTTTTATTTAAAAAGTAATTTGTTTTTTAAAGGAAAGTTTAAAAACAAAGAACCTAATAGAATTCCTTCAGTATATATTTGAGATCCATGGTCAAATACATATTTGTTCAAATCCAATTCAAATGTCATTTGATGCAATCAGCATGGGGTGTCCAAAAGTCCTCATGGCCTGATTTTCAGAGGTGTTAGGAACCTTCAGCTCTCATTGGCTTTAATGCTCAATACCTGTGAAAAGAAATCAGGCCATCTGCTCCCAACTAGCTATCGTGAAATCAAAGAGAAAAACTCTTAGTTTATAAAGTGCTTTAATGAAAATTTAGAGAAATGTATCATGGCATTTGCCATATTGCACCAGATCATTATTCCATCAAGTTTTATATCCTACCACACTGGCAGGGATTTCCCTCAATATGATTTCTCAATTGACAGTTTTCCTTTAGTAAGTCCACAAGTGAGGTCTGGCCCAGGAGCCATAGTGTGACTGTTTAAAGGTTTGCCAGCAGTAACTCACCCTATCATTGTTTTCTTCATGAAAGTTTCTCTGCTCCCTTATAGGATCCCATCATATTATTATTGATATTGCCTAGTGCTTATTACAATAGTACCCAGGGCTCCATTATGCTACATGCTGTACAGAGAACAAAGATGGTCCCTAGCCCAAAGACCTTATTTCTGCAGCACTCAGAAACATGCCATGAATCTGCTCTAATGGACAGAATTTTGGGGTTCAAAATTGTTACTCTTCTCTCCCAAATCTCCAAAGTAGTTATCTACCTGAACACCTCTATGCTGCTGTTTGGGTTGTGCCCTCTCTCTCAGGCTGTTGCTGTCAAAATACAGAGCAATGTGGAGTTGTGGAGGAATAACTCGTGTGAATCAAAGGAAGAAACATTTTTGCTCATTGGAATGGGAACAATTTGTGGCATCGCAAGATGAACGCTGACGAGCTAAGATTTAGATTGTAAATTCAGTGATGCAGGGAGCAACTGACTGACAGTGGCAGAGAGGATATGCCTACATCGCAAATGAAGGCGTAATTGTAGGGCAAGTAGGCATTCTTGTGCTTGTTTTAATCTAGCCAGCACACATAACAATAGTAGTGAAGACGCAGTGGCATGACCCCAGCATGGGTCAACAATCCAAGTACATACTCCGAGTCCTCAGCAAAGTTGTATTGGAGTAGATAGCCCACTCTGAAGCCCATCCTGCCGCATCCTCACTACCACGGTTACCAGTACTAGCTAGATTAAGGCTAGTATAGTATGCCTACCTACACTGCAATCACACCTTCATTTGCAGCGTAGATGTACCCTGAGGCTCCTTTACCTACCTGTGGTAATGTAAAGGGGTTTCAGGTGAGTGTAAATGGAATTTGTGTACACTGTTAGGCCCCTTTACACTACCAAAATGGAGTACAGAGACCTTAGTATAAAATAAAACCAGGGCCCACATCACCCTCTGCTTTTGTTCAGCACTGAGCTCACTGTTGGTGTTTAAATGACCCTTTTGTGAATTACAAGGATTTGGAGTCTGCCTTGTGACCTGTCTTGGCTTGCATTCCTTGGCTGCATTCAGGATGTTGTATAATAAAAGAACATCAGGAATATTTAAATGAAAGCAGCTTTGCCGAGCAGAAGAGATTCACTTCTCACAAAGATGTGAAGTCACATCTGCCTTCTGCACCTGGTTAAATGAATCAGCAAAAAATTTGTTAAGCCACGGGATTTGACTTTGCCTGTCCCTGAAAGTGCAGCTAATAGTGGTGAAGAATAGGGCTGAATAAAAGGCTTGAATCTCTCAGAAAAATCCAGTTCTTCAGATAAAGAACTTCAAGTTCTTTGATACCAGCTGGGATGAGCCACGTTTAATTTATGATCACTCAAACCAGTCCTGAAAGTTAACTTGGAGGGGCCAAGTTCACACACTCTAGCTAAGACAGCCTTTAAATGATCGTGAACATAGGGTTTGAAGTCTAAGGTCCCAGTCCTGAAACTAATTATGCACATGCTTAATTTTCCTACTGCAAGAAATCCCATGGGATCAGGGCCTAAGAAAGATTGTCTCCTGCCCTAAACATCACGTTACCTGATTTATTCTAAGCTTTAAAAGTGCCCTTGCCTAAAATTTCAGCAACATCAGTTACCATCTTCTGAGGAGTCTCGTGTCTTATAAGGTCATGTGACCCTGTCTTAGCTAATAGCAAAACAGGGACCAGCTGTAGGTTTTCAAGCGCCCTATTTAAATAAAACATATGTGGCCTCAAACAGTTCCCTCCCTCATTGTACCCTCATCCCCAGGATATTGCAAATTCCCCAGCACATGTTCAGAGTCACACCCTTGACTAGCCACATATACATATTAATCCACAGACTAAGAGTCCAAGCACAACTATTCTAGCCTGGAGTTGGAGGATAGGGTGACTTAGGGAATTCCCTCTGTTGCAGTTTGTTGGTGCCAGAGTAAGATGAACTGTACCCAGAATCAGGATGATGCTCTGTTATTAAAATCTGAACAATCACCTCCACAGGCCCTGCAGTAACAAATGGAAAGATGCTGCGGTACTCAGTGTGGAGTGGCAAATAAGTTGCTAATGGTGCCTACTGTAGCAGATGTATTTTTAAGGCCACTACTGCTCCAAGAATAGTAACTGTGGCCATTTTGAATTAAAGTGGAATTTCTATTTGAAAAATAATTTCTACCTATATTATTGGTACACCTCCAGGCTGCCTTAGACAGCAGGATGGTCTTGTGCTTATGGCATTGGATTGGGAGTAGGGCTGTTTGAAAAAATATTTTTCTTTATTGTGCAAAATGTTTCCAAAACAGGGAAAAATTCATTTTTGTCTAAATTTTCCACAGAAAAAACTATTTTTGGCAGAAGTTCAAAGAACAATAAAAGATTCAGCCAAAAGTTGTTTTTGTTTTTTTTTATTCTGGGCGTTTGTGTTTTTGGTTTTTTTTACCATTCCCCCCTTAAAAAATCAAAATTTTCCCCTGGATAGCAGACATTTAGTTTAATCAAACCTCAATTTTTACTTGAAAACCAGTTTCAGGAGATTTAGATCTTATTCCTCTCTTTGCCACAGCCTTCCTGTATGACCTTGTGCAACTCCCTTAATCTCTTTGTGGCTCAGTGCCCCAACTATAAACACAGGGATTGTATCTCCTCCACCCCTCCACCCCCTTTGTATTTTTTGTCTATGTTGTTTGCAAGCTCTTCAGGACAGGGACCGTGTCTCAGTATGGGTATGTACAGAACCTAGCACAAGGAGACTCCAGTATCTACTGGGGCCTTTACATGTTATTGTAATATAGAGTTCATAAAGTAATATTTGTAGTATTTTCATTTAAGCAGCTGTACACAATTGCTTATGGACCAATACTCAGGTGAATCAACATCTCTTTATGTCTGATTTTTAAATGAATGGAAATTATGGCACCCGGTTTATCTGGTAGTGTTACAGTTGTGATTTATAGAATATATTTAGCATGTTTATAGAGGTTTATTCTAGCTCTGTACCTTAGCATTAACAGGTATGACACGCATGCAATTAGGAATAGATTCTCACAATACATTAGCATTAGTTAATACATTTCTGAATGCTTCCAAAGCATATTGGCCCAAGAGCAATAATCACTTGTGGATTCATCTGTTCATTAGTCATGTTCATATTATGTCCTTATCTACAGTGCATAAGCTCTAACATTGATAATTGAAATGTAAACAGACCTACGGCAACCTATAGACAATCCTGAATGTGTATTAGATATTAGGTTGAAAGCATCATTTATTTATATGCTCTGAGATCGTAGGACTAGCTTGTTTAATGTTGATCCAAAAATCCTCTGTACTGTGTATTTCAGTGCTACACTTTCTCCATCATCAAAGTACACTGACTTTCTTTGACAAACATTTCCTATTATGTTCCTCATCCAAGTAGAAACAGTTTTATAAAAAATGCACAACTCTATGTCAAAAAGCCTTTTGGGCCGCGGGGGGGAGGGGGGAGAACAGGTAAGTAACAGAACAGGCTTGAGGCCTACCCTGTCTGGCTACGTCAAGGATTAATCTGCACCAGGGTAAATCTGTATGTGAAACAGATTTGTTCACTCAGCAATTAAACAGTTGAGTTTACACTAACAATGACATGCAGTAAAAACTAGTACTCAAGGGCAAAATTTAATTCCTTCTTAAAGGATAGAGAGTTCAAAAATACTGCATGTATCAGATTTTAACATTTCTGGGACTACAAACAAGCAGGCTATGTCTCAGCTGACTAAATATAGCACAGCCTATGTTGTCTTAATGCTGTGTGTACCATCTAAATTACTTGACATATAATTTTTTTTTTCTTGCATGATGCTATGACCCAGAGAAATCCTCAGTTTAGGGAATATTAAAAGATGGAAACCCTAATCCAAATTCAGTATCTGAATAAGGGGTTCTACTTTCCAGTGCTGCAGGCCTTTTTCTTTTCCATAGCATCCAAAATATGGACAGCAATACAGATAAAAAATCTATCAGGAAGAAGTAAAATATTTCATGTTTTAAAGTGGGAGGAACCTAGAAACACTACATTATAGTATATGTATCTTAGAAATGGTAGTTTAATACACAGCCTCAGAACCATACCTGACGTTCTGTTATTTGTTTCTGCCTTCACCTCTCAGAACATCTGAAAGTGACATAGCCAGAAAATTCTGAAAATATATTTTGGTTCAGAAAAGACTATGAAGGTCAGCTTGACCATGTATGTCCTGAAAAGACTGAATACTTCCTTAATTTATATTCATAAACAAATACCTTGTTAATCTTTCCATCAGAAGCAGAGATTCATTCAGCTACTAATGACACCACATCATTATTATTTTAATCTGGAAAGGTCACATTATTTTTCTCTATTGAAGGTAATATGCTCAGATGATGACATCATAATATATATACATTTAGGCAGTCAAAAGAGGCTTTAATGATCTATTCATAATTAGCTAGGGTTGTGGAAAAGGGGATGCTTTTTCAGTTATTCAAATGCTAAATACTCAACTATGCACTTGCTAAATTTACCATCTTAACTCGCCATCAAATGGTAATACGTGATGTATTGAAATGAGAAGCAGATGTTGATGCAAAATCTTTCCCTCAGCATATTATATAACTGCAATTTTTTTTTTTACTGGGATCTTTGCAGCAAAGATGCAGGATGCAAGGATGCATTTTTAAAATGGTTATTCAGCAGAATATACTGTAAACAGTACCACATATTTAATTATGCACCATCTCATTTTTTTTCTATTGTACACAGTTCCATTTATGGTCTTTTCTTACCTTTATTTTCAGATTCTTTCATTCTCCTCTTCCTCCTCTTGCTGCAGATCAGCAGGAAGCCCAGCTGATTTATGAAACGCTGACTTTTGATTTGTCATTCACAGCCAGTCATAGGTCATGGACGCTATATCCATCAAGCCAGGGCACTGATGTGTGATAATTGTATGCAACTGTGTATGGTACTGGGTTATAGTTAGAATTATACAGAATCAGGGAAGGATGAGGATGTAAGCAGACATAACACATTTTCTAAAACGTGGCATGGAGTAGGATCTGGAGTCAAAGGATTTTCCCTTAATTCAGTTCTGAATCAAGTTTACATTTAAAAAAAAATCTAAATCCCTTGGACAGATTCAGTGCTAAAGGAACACGTAGGCAAATCAGCATCCAAAAGGTGTTCTTTGTAGCAAACTTTGAAATCAGAAGGCATGCTGATCAGCAAGTGAGATGGATTAGAAATTCAGATACATTCATTTCTATTTTTTGTCATTTCCTTTGGCAGAATATGGCTACAGATCATAACAGTTCTAATCCCTTCTTACATTAAACAATCAGTGTAAATCCAAAAAATATCAGGGAGTAAAGAGAATATATTACCGTGGACTTGAAGCATGACCCATGTTATGTGGATTTATAAATGGCCCCTAGCTAATTATTGGTATAAACGTGATTCCTATTCATCCGATAATCCTTATCACAGTGCAACTATGACTGCACCAAGATTATGAGCTAGACCTTCAAACTAGTTCCAGTGATAGTTTTACCTCTCTTTAAAGGTGCTTATCTGTCCCTTGCTACTATAGTGTCCGAGCAGCTCACAGTCTTTAATGCACTCATTCCCCCTCACCAACACTCCTGTGAGATAGGGCAGTGCTATTATCCCCATTTTACAGAACAGAGGCAGAGAGAGACTAAGGGATTTGCACAACTTTACACAGAAAGTCAGTGACAAAGAAGAGTTGAATCCAGATCTCCCAGGCTAGTACCCTAACCACTGAACAATCTTCCCCATATTCTGCCATCATGTCCCCACTCAGAGCATGAGGAAACCATCTGTAAAATAAATGTATTTTCATTCCAATTGTCTGCCCCACTAACACTTGATCTCAGTAACTTTTGCAGATTACAAAGCCAGTGAGTGGGGAAGCACTTCACGGTGTGTTGTAGCAGTGCTCATCCAAGTAGTGTGCCTGAAAGTAGCAGGATGGGAATCCACAAGTCATTGAACAGCCCACACTCTATCGAACATAAGTCTCAAAAGCACTATGGGCATTTCCTCCATCACTTGTGGTGATGACCAGCCTTAGTTAATTAGCATATGGGTAACAAACATTTTCTAGGACTCCAACTAAGAAGCATCACTGGGAAACACTCTTCAATCATTAAAATCAATAAATCATTAAAAGACTATTATTCAGTTTTGATAATAGGATTTGTTCTGTTTTTAAGATTCATTTAATAGGGTTTATTTTAGAATCTCTCTTTATCTATATGGATATCTCCATGTCATCTAAAGCTTTGTCGTTGTCACTCATGTTGCCCAGTTGGAACAAAGGCCCAGTGTTGTTTTTTTTTTTTATATATAATGAAACACACGCCCTTCCCATCACTAACAAGTCAACAACGTTGTGTATTTCTTTGTCTTGATGGCACAGCCCAGCTTCACAGAGCTCTCCTCCTGATCCAGTATGTCTTCCCTGCTGTTAAAGGACATTGTACACAGGAGCTTACTTGTAAGTGTTAGACACTTTGAATAGTCTGATAAAAATAAACCCAAACATCTCATGCTCCAGGATGAATCATATAACTGCTGCAGTGACCTTTGCAATTTCTATGCTTTTTTTCTCCTGTTAATCAACAGTTCTAACTCATGCCCACTACAAGTTTCAACATACATAAAGAACAATTTCAGGCATGTTCTGACACAAACAAATAGCCCAGAGTGATAGAAATGGCATGAAATTGTTCTCCGTTTTCAAGGATCATTTTTACTCCTACGCAATGTATTCAGCTCCCAGTGAAAGACTTGTGACTTTGGACAGCACACTGCAGTCATCTCCAAGTTTTGCTAAGCCTCCTGTTAGATTCGGTGTTGCTTTCCTCGTGAATCAGGCTGGTGAACTGCAGCTTGCCGAGCCAAGGTTTCAGTAACAGTGAATGAAACATTGGTGATTAAAAGAGGTGTTTTATTCACAATATTTTCACTGCAGAATTCTGGAGGAACATACCAGAGCTCAAATTGGGGGGGAAAAGGTGGAACTCTGCCAATACCACCTGTCTCTTTCCTCTCTGGGAACTACACCCGTCTCCCTGCCACCACACTACCCCAATGTTTCCCCGTAATACCAGGACATTGGGGATTTAGTGTTTGATGTTATACCATCGAAATACTGAACAGGCCAGCTCCTGTTTATCTTATTTGAGTCACAGGGGCTTTACTATTTTGCACAGGTTTGCAATATGATTCTCTCTGTACAACTTTATTATCCCACTATGCATAGGGCCTACCTAAGGATTTAGGAGTGGTTTCGAAAGAGGACTCACATAGATACATCCCAAATGTGACTAATTTTTTACATAAAAGTGCATTAGGCTGATCAGATGTCTTCCAGCTCCCAGCTGCAGAAATGAAAATGAAGTTTCCTTTCAATTTATGTCTTTACAGTTGCAACGCTATTTGTGCAAAGGAAAATGGGCTAGAAATCATGTGGGTAACTAGAAGCTAAATTTTTCCTTTACATCTCCAGTTCCCCCAAATCTGAAAAACCCATGGGCTTCAAAAGGGGCCCAAAGACCCACCTCTGAGAAGCATCATCACCAAAAGGAACAATGAACAAAGCAGAATACAAGCAGTGAAGCTAAATTACTAAATATTTGCTTTTCATGCAGCTTGATTGTACACATGGAATTCACATGGCAGGGGAGCAGAATCACAGTATTCCACAAACAGAAAGGACTTGTACAAATCTTGTTGACTGAACAAACAAAAGACACTACTTTAAGCAATCTTAGTGAGTAAGGGAATGCTAAGCACCAGGAAGGGAGCAGATGTATGTGTAAATATCAGGCTCTTGCTCCTCAAATTTCTGAATTTCAGAGATTCTGGGCACCAGCAATTCCAGTTGATGTCAATGGAGAATGTGGATGCTCAGCACCTCTGAAAATCAGGCCTCTGGTGAAATGCTCTACAGTAATGCCTGCTGGCCAGAGAAGAACTCTACAACACAGGGCATATTTTATAGATTAAATGGAGCAGGAGGTAACATGGTAGGAATTGGGGGACAGGCTTTAATAAAGCAAAAATACAACCCAGAATTTGCACTATCTAGGCTTGGAATTTAGTGATCCCACCAACAAGAATTAGTTGAGTGCAGACAGCCTCACTCAAGGGGATAGATGAAGAAAGCATTTGGGTTTTTGTTCCTGTAAGGAAACAAATAGGAAAGTAGAAAACTCAATTCTTCTTTTGTACAGTTTTTAACTCAAGATGCTGCCTCAGATGACTGCTGCCATTTAAAAAAAAAATCCATAAAACCAACCTAGCACTGCTCTTATTCACTCTGTCTACTCTACCAGAAAAATAACCAATCTCCTGCGATGTTATCAACAGAGTCCTACATCCTCTTCATTCACTGAAAAACAGTGATCTAGTCTATTAGGTAGTGCCAAGCATAGCCATTCTTTGCTCACCTTTTAGGGTTACTGGCTTTGGAAAGACGGTACTGTGGTTATCTTTAAATTATTGGCTGAAAGCAAGGCCAAAAGCTAACACCTGTTGGAGATTCTTCCATCCGTTCAAGATTGCTGAGTGCTGACTACAATCATTTGGAGCGTTCATAGCATATGAATTGGCAAAATCGTGTTCAGGATAATTTTTTCCACAATTGACCTGATTCTGCATTGCCCTGAACTTTATGTCATCATTTACAGCTGTGTAAAGTGCTACTGTTTGATTTACACAAGTGGCAGGAAAGAATCAGGTTCAGCGTATTGGATGAGAAGCTTCTCACAACAGAAACTAATGTGCAAGATTAGCACCAAGACCAACATGCTGATGATAGGTTACCCTAGAGATAAAATTAGATAAGACCTCCATGCTAAGTGATGGAGAGATCATCTTGAAGCAGGTGGGCTCCTTCCTCCATACTAGATTATCTGAAAAATAAGTGCTAGTCATTTACTGTAATATTGGTAACATCATCAGTAACTTTCTAGTAATGACATTGTACAGTAGTGCTAGAATTTAGCTCATTCCTATCAGCAGGAGGTGGTACTGGGGCAAATGAAGCAGTTTATAAACAGATTGCCTGAATTGCCTCCCCATGTGAAACAATAGCCCCGCTCATACATAGAGCAAGAGTTTAACAAACAGTAACAAAACATTTCGAGTCAACAGGCTTCCTAGTATAAAGGAAGTTATGTGGACTTTAGATAAATTGTCATGATTATCGCAGATAGTATCTTGACAAGTGAGAGTTTTCTGGTCTAGTGGACAGAACCTAGAATTAGAAAACAGAATTCAAATTCACACCGATCCCACTAATAGACTCTGGGGCCTTGGATAAGTCACTTACAAGTATGGGTCTCCATTTACTCATTGGTAAAAGGGTGATAAGAACGCATCCCTCCTTCACAGGAATTGAGATATTTAATGAAATGTTTGATGTAATGCTAGATGTAAATGCAGTTTATCATAAGAATAAAGTGCCTGTAACCAGGTAATGGCAGCTTATTTAGGAACAGATGACTAAGCTACTGTGCACACACTGTTATATCTAACAGCTGAGCAGAAAGGCATGTTCTTCTCTGTGGTATTTTCCTTAGGACAAATACAATCATCTTATTAAATGTTGCTTCCCACTCCTGGAACATTTTGTTTTAATTCCATATCACCCCATATTTGGTTCATCCATTACCATAGTGTATCCTTGCCTTTGTGGAGAAATAAACTGTATACTCGGCAAAGAAAACTCTGAGCGTGCTGTTTGGCTTATGATGTATGGAGAGCTCTGAAGCTCAGTAAGCTGACGTCAGGACTGACTCAGATTCATATTTCACTGTAGTCTCACTGAAATTCCAGCTCTATTATAATCTTTAAGACCTTTCCAGTGTTTGGATCAGCACCAGTTAGAAACCAGACACCTACTTGTGCCACTAGAGTAACTAAACCTGTTCACATCTCTTGAATCGTGGCTCTTCCTAGTTCATTGAACTTGCTAAGTGGTCATAATGGTGGCTACGTGGTCTTCATGACAGAGCACCCTGGTTCGCACAGTAATGGAACTACTGCCCACTGACTCCAGAAGAGCCACAAAGGTCATCCAAAGGGGCTAAAAGAGAAACTAGATCTTGCCAATAAGGCACCAATGGGCAGATGCCTCCAGGCTTCTGGCAGTTACAATGACGCATCAAGTACATCTGACACTAAGAGACCCACTGAGATTTCAAGAGACCGCAGAGAGGCAGCACAGTGGGGTACCACAGACAGCTGACCTCCCAATTAGGTGGAATGGTGCAGGAAGGAGCAAAGCCGAGATAGGGAGCCTTGGGGAGAAGTGGCTAGACTTCTTACTGCTACACACTGGGGCAATCTGATTTCTTGTCTCCTTGATTAATGAAAACTCCTGTTTGAAAAGCTTTAAAACTGGTCTTGGTAGGGATTTGGTCAGCAGGATGTTCAGCCTGAGCTTTCACACACAGGAAGAGAGAGAAGTGCTCAAGACAAATGAGGTATAATCAATTTTGTTATTCCTTCAAGTGCTACATTCTGCTGGGAGAGATGCAAAAATGTATCTGGATTTCTGGGCAATTTACACAAAAAAAGCTCCCTACTGTGATTCTGCTGCATTACTGTACGTTACACTATATGCAAATTCTTTCATTGGGAAAAATAATAGCAATCAGAGATAGTGTGACTGTATTACTATTAGAAGGGCAGAAGGAGTTACCCAAAAAGCAAGTTCTTCCTTTGCTGATAACATTACCTTCCCAAAGTGGCCCTTGTAAACTCATCCCGCCAAAGGCATTAATATATCTTCGCACTGATCCAGGTGCATCCATCTGCAAACTGCCTTTCTGTTTGGGCTGTTGCTAAGGTAAGAGCCGCAAATTCCCAGTGGGAAATTAAAAATCAAAAGTGCCCATGTGAAGTTTGCAGGACAGAGGTCATAGATTGCAAGATCCCAAAGAACACCACATAAAACAGGTAGAAGCTGGGAAAAATATTTATTTACATATATCAAATGGCAAGATAGCTGTAGTGCTTCTTCAGGAAGAGACCATCCAAGAACAAACTCGCTGTTAAATGTACAGCTATCCGCAAACATACAAATACCAAATGGTTCCTTAGGCAAACAGAAGAAACCTTCTATTCCCAAGCACCCACTTTGGTTTATTACAAAACTGTCACCATTTCATTAAAAAACCACACCAAAAAACTCCCCATGAGATTCACAGTAAAGTACCAAGGTTTGGGTGGGAGGGATGGGGAAATGTGTTTTATTCTGACAGGAGGACTCAGACAGCAGAAGAAAAGTGAAGCAGAACAACTAACTTGCAGTGTGAGACTGTGCTAAGAAGAGATAGACTTGTGCTGTGTGACCCGAGTGCTCCGAGATGGTATGCAGATTAAACTGAAGACGTTTATCTCTGCAGTGACTGGATCCCTCCTTTAAAAGCAGTACAAATATGTGTTGAGAATTTGTACAGCAACATTTAATTAGTCCCTACCTTGTAAAACTAGACCTGTTCCCCTCCTAAAAAAGTGGATTTATTTAGGGCCTAGAATCTCTTACAAGCCATCTCATAACTGTTCTAAAGTAAATACACACACATCCATTCCATCCCTTTAACTGCACATTCTAAACACCCCACCCCTTTGCACACAGCAAAGACAGCTAAAGGTAGAGCTGGACTTTGGGATGAGAGGGATCATGGTAAGTTGTTGGTTTTGACACAAACTGCCAGGCTGTAGCCAGTTTCAAGTGAATTTTTGGGTTCCTATTCAAATTCAGGGTCTCTTGGGTTCTGCTTTGCACTAAAGAACAGCTGCGGCAACCACCTTACAAACTCAGAATTAAAACTCTAGTGCTGACATGATACACTACACATGACTGCACTATTAGTGTTAGACTTCAGGAAGTATACCACCCCTACCACTCCAACCTACTGCATCATTAAAAAACCTGAGGAATGCACATGCCGTGAGTGCCAATTCTTCGAAATAAACACTTCACACTTACACAGTGCTTTATATCCATCCATCAATGCCCTGCTGTGGAATATAAATATGGCATTATCTCACTGCGATCAGGTCTCCAATTGATGCAATGAATTTACAACTCTTAAAAAAAAATTGGCATTAAAAAAAGTTTGTAAATGCCACAAAGAGTAACCATTGACTGCTATTTTCATAGATAGATTCATAGATTCCAAGGCCAGTAGGGACCACTGTGTTCATCTAGTCTGATATCCTGTACAACAGGCCATAGAACTTCTCCCAAATAACTCCTAGAGCATAATCTTTAAGAAAAACATCCAACCTTGATTTCAAAATTGTCAGTGCTGGAGATAGACTTTAAATTCACTGACACTCAGAACATTGATACACAAAGCTCTCATTCAAAACAAACTGGACATGCACCAATCACCTTCTAAATATGGTAACTTTAAGGGGAACCTAATATTTTAAGAACAGTTGCAGAGGAAAGATAACCAAGAATGGAGTTTGCAGCTACTGCGTGGGAACAGGGAGCATGGACGTGCCCTCCAACAGGTAGCTTTGTAACTTCTTTAGCAGAATGTTACACAAACATAGTCCAGTGCACTGAGCACAGAACTGCTAGACCCAAGCTCAGAGTGAGCGAGTGATCTTTGGCAACTCACCTGACCTCCACCTGCAAAACAGGGATAGTATGCACTGCCCAGGGAGGACCAATTAATGTATGTAAAAAAGGCTAAGACTACCAATGAACAGAGAGAGATAGAACCCCTTTCACTGTATTATGTACCTTTCAAAGGTGCAGGTCTCCATGCATCTAGGAATTGTTGTGGCTCTAGCATATCCAAATGGATGTTCTAAACCATTCAAGAATAATTTCCCCAAGAGCCTCTGGTCTTATGAAATACAACAGCTTGAAACACAATGGGCTACTGGCCCTGGGATAAATGGAAGCAGCAGCATTTGCACTTTTGTAGGTTTCTGATAAAGGAAGACCCTTAAAACATTTAATGTGTTCAGAGATAGAGTTAACAGAGACAAAAAGCAAGTAAAATAATGGATACAAATGAAACCCCCAAGTGACACTGTTCAAATAGATCTCCCTGAATAGCACTGGAGGGCAGGACCGTGAAGGCCGGGAAACAAGAGACCCTGGCTTTGAATGCTTGCTTAAAATGGATGAGATTACACAGCATTTCCAAACAAGAGTTTAATAGCTGCTGGCAAACAAAAAATATTCTCAAATGCATCCCTTCCCACGCACTTATTTTTCCACCAGTAAGTGTTTTCCTCCTAGAATCACTCCACTGTTGCATCAGTTTGGTAACTTTGATAAGTTAGCCACATATATTTTAGATACTAGGAATTTTTAATCTGGTGTCACATTTATTCTTTCCTCCGCCCCCTACAGCAGTCCCTTTTCAAGGGCTCCATACAGGTATCTCAAAGACTTGGCATTCCCTGCATCGCCCTTCTCTGCAGAATGTGGGAAAGTGAGTGCACAGAAGACTCCTGCCCTATCCCCTTCCCTTCTGGCAGTCCTCATCCCATAAAATGGACCCTCAGAGCAACAAAAGGTGGCCACTACAACCTATGTGATTCCTAAGGTGGCTAGAAATCCAGCAGTAGTCTGTCCAGTGCAGTGAGTAGAGCACGCCAGCATTTAAGGACAAAGAGCAGCCTGGATGTGCATACAAGCCACTCCCACTGTCCCTATATTAGCATATTTTTAAACAATTTAAATACCCTTGACCTAATCCATTTGTGGCAGAAGAGGCAGAAGCCTCATTTGTTTCTTCAAGTAGCAGTTTTACTTTCAAATAACCCCTTTTGTTGCTAAAATATATTATGAATTTGAGCCATTTCTTTTGTTCAGAGTACAGTCCAGCTAAGTGGGAAGACTCAGTCATCAGAAGTGTGCTTTAAGTAGATGGATGGTGCAGATCCCTTCCAGGAGCTCCCCAGGCACACAGTCTGTTAGCACCGATCTCCCGAATGCTCTGTGGCTGCCCCTGTCCTCCCACACCATGAGAGAACCTTGGTAGTGCTGTGGAACTCAATCCTGCTCCTATTCCAGTCGGCGGGAAGTCTCCCACTGAGGGCAAGCCTTAGAATGTTTCAGTGCCTCCTTTACACCATTACTTTCAGTGGAAGGCAACTACTGCGGGGGAGAATGGATGGGGGGGGCCAAGAACCAGGCCTCTTAACACAGCAGATCCATAACTGGTGCCACATCTCCCATTCTTGGCCCTGTCCCCGCAAACCCTATGGATTGATGCAAACCCTGGCGCATAACCATGGTTCCCAGGAAGGGTTGAGAATTCTGCTGCAAGGGGTGCACGTACCTCGTTATGTCCTCTAAAGGGTTCCCTCCACCCCCCTCAACACCCCGTCCCATCCATGAGTGGTGAGATCAGTTTAGGCCATTGAGGTTTTGCGATCAGCCTTTTCATACCACAGCAGAGCAAATGTTGCTGATTTTCAAACCAATTCTGCTGTGTCTCACACAGAAAGGGACAATAATGACCTTTAGAAAGCGGTCTGGTCCCAGGCCAACGCCACGCATTCCAGCTAGGAAGGCACTGGCCTCTCACCACATGAGAACACATCCCACAGTGGTTCTAGGGCCAGTTGAGGACAATGACTGACTGGCTGCAATACTCCGGGACTGCCAGAGTGTGCTTTCTGCTGCCAGGAGCAGGCGGGGACCCTGATTTATGGGGAAGAAAATGGAGTCCAGAATAAAGGCTGGTGGAAACCTTGTGCACTACTGGGCCAGAGTAATGAGAATGGGATGAAAGAGGGAGGGTGTGAACATACCCATGACCCACGGTCTTCCCATCACGAAAGAACGTCAAGACAAATATTAGCATCCTCCTGGCTGGGAGAAGCATTAAAGTAAGATGACAATTCTTTCGGTGCTAAAAAAAAAAAAAAAAAAAAAGGTTCCTACTTAAAAAAGTCTCCCTGTGCCTCAGAAAGCCAAAGTAAGTTTCATCTAAGAACCCCCTCCCTGCAGACAGAAAGCCACTCTTCAGGAGTGTATTTTCAAGAGCAAAAAAGCAGGAGCTATAACATTTCAATGGCAGACGCTTGCCCTGCTTGTTAGCTGTTATTAATCAAGTTGTCAATTGTAATATGGAGGTAGCTCTTCCGCATTCTAGCCGGTTACTGATAGCAACATGGACTGTGGCAAGCTATGTGACTGAAGCAGCGTGACAAGGAGTTCTCCAAAGGCTAGTCTGTAAAATTCAGCTTCTTATTTCTCAAAAATACACATCTTGGTTTTTCTTAAATAGCTTATAAAATAAGGCAACTTGAGGAGACATGGGCTTATGAGGTAAATCACATCCCCTGTTAATTAGGTGCTGTAAGCATTAAAGATCAAGTCAAACAAATATACAGTAATTCTACTTTAGAAAAACCACCACTGCACCAAGCTTCATGACTCAACACGTATGAAAATAGGAACATGGGAAACTGAGAGATTTCATACATCTGAAAGGTGTTTGTTCACAACAATTCATTCACATGTAACATTGTCTATCCAGCAACACTTATATTTTCCCCCACAAGTTAAAAAAAGAATCACTAGTAGTTCAAAATGTTTCAGACCTCGGTAGCTGTACACTGGTAATTAATGTCAATAGAGGACAAAAAATACAGTAAAACTTTCCCATTCCATTAGCTGTACCCAGAAACTAAAACTCTGAACAGAGAGGGAAAAAGCCTGTATAAAAACCTATAGAAAATGCAGTGTTTTTATTCAGTGCTCGGAAGAGTTTCTGGCAAGAAGTTGAGCAGTGTTTTTAGATTAGCTAGCTGCATGCTTCACTGTACGTAAGCTCAAGCATAAGACTAGACTGAAGGCAGGTCTACACTACTGTTTTGCTCAGAGGTGTGAAAAAAGTGAGGCAAGTTACAGCGACTTAAGCGCTGTCCACACCGGTGCTATGTTGGCGGTAGACACTCTCCCACCAACATAGCTTCCACTTCTCGTGGAGGTGGAGTAATTATGCCGACGGGAGAGCGCTCTTTCATCGGCATACCGCATCTTCACCAGATGCGCTACAATGATGCAGCTGCGCCAAGATAGCACTTCTAGCTTAGACCTCCCCTGAGCATAAAGTAACACAGACAAGGTGGCGGGTGAAGCAATATCTTTCATTGGACCAACTTCCAATAAAAGATATTACTTCACCCACATTGTCTCTCTATTATCCTGGGGGCAACACTGCTACACCACTGCATACATAAAGTAACAGAGTCAGTTTTGCCTGACTATCAAGGAATGTATAAGAAAGTTTGCTTTTGATTCACAAAGAAAGTGCTTAAATACCACCAACTGGTCCCACTCCTGCCATCCTACACACATGCAAAATTCTCACAGATGTCAATGAGAGTTGTGTCTGCATAAGACCTGAAGGACGAGGACCTAAAGAGTTCCATTAATAAGTAAGGGATGTTACACAAGTAATCCCCTACTAAGGGTATTTCCCCCCAGAATGGCCTCTGTAGACAGAGAGAAGAAAGAACCTCAGTTATAAGGCAGCAGAATATATACAATGAACTGACCTTTTCCAGAAAAAAATTACCAAAAAAAGACATTAGAATAAATCTTTGGGACAAACTAATACACTATGCCCATATCTTGTAGTAATAAAGCTATAAACAACCAAAGCACCAACTAGTGCAACTCAATTCTCATAGATAAATTTAGGCCTACTCAGTTTCCTGGTCTATTGGTTGGCATATATCATACCACTTAGTGAAAACAAGATCATATAGCAGCTCTTTTTTGGAGGAGGAGGAGGAGGAGGATAGCACAAGTATATATTTAACCCCCACAGTTCTTCTTCTTCTGTTTATTAATACTGGAAATTTTGTCTTCGCATTTAAGCTTTGTAGTGTAAATATTTTCCATGTTACTCATTGATTCCCCATGCGGTTAAAGTCTGCATTTAGGGTTTTTATTTCTTTAAGAAAATTTAAAAAGTTGCCATCTAGAGTTATCTCAAGGAAAAGGTGTTGTGGAGCAATCAAACAGCACATTACATATGTACATGAATTCAGGGGTAGGTGGGAGGGATCCATGACTGGTTAAAGAGACCTGACCAAGAGTATATCTAGGTCTGCATCATTGATTAGGGTACCCAGATCATATCAACAATACTTTATATATATGAAATCTAGAATTTCTTATTCCAGCAGACTTCATCTTTTACAGAAAGAGGTCTTTTCCACCCTGACACTGGCTGTAACTGCATTTCCAGAATTGTAAACTCCAGTAAACCCAAGGAAGTTGTTCTAGACATTGTACTATCCTCTAATTGGGCACAGCACCAATACTGCACAGAGAAACCAAATGAAAGACCATATTAAATTCTTGATCCTCTACGGGAGATGGTTAATTTGCTTCTTTGGAATGGACAGGCCGGATCTTGCTGGAAACCAGAGTGTAAACATGCGGCCAGATTTTGTTGGTCTCTGTCCCAGAAAATGAGTGCAGGACACCTCTGCTCCTGAAAAAATATAATTAAGATTAGAAATCAGTGTAATTGATTGAAATTCTGGAACACATTAGGACTATGCACAGTGTCTACAATCAAGAACAGATACCTTCACATGCAAAGGAGCCTGGCCAATGAAAATGGATGTAGCACAAACTCTCGAATAACCATCCTAGAGTGCAGGTCAAATTTTTGGTAAACAAAACAGTAGAAACAAAAATCTGACTATGCTTAAAGTTCATCTAGTCTAATCTACTCACTGATTCTTTACTACTTAAGACAGTGGCTCTCAACCTTTCCAGACTACTGTATGCCTTTCAGGAGTCTGATTTGTCTTGCATACCCAAGTTTCACCTCACTTAAAAACTATTTGCTTACAAAATCAGACATAAAAATACAAAAAAGTGTCACAGCGCGCTATTACTGAAAAATGGCTTACTTTTTCATTTTTACCACATAATTAGAAAATAATTCACTTGGAATATAAATATTGTACTTGCATGTCAGTGTATAGGATATAGAGCAATATAAACAAGCCATTGTCTGTATGAAACTTTAGTTTGTACTGACTTCGCTAGTGCTTTTTATGTAGCCTGTTGTAAAAGTAGGTAAATATCTAGAGGAGTGGATGTACACCCTGGTTGAGAACCACGGACTTAGAGTACCGGGTATGTCTACATTGCAGCCGGGAGGTGTAATTCCCAGTTGAATGGGATGTACACATGCTACAAATAGCAGTTGTGGCTGCAGCTACAAGGGTGGTGTTTTGGGCTAGCTGCCCAAGCATATACCTAGGATCTTGGATAGGGTTGGACTGCATTTTTATATATTTTTCTCTCTCACTCTCACACACGAGACTTATCTAGCCAGTCCCTCTACAGTGCAGGTTTGCTCATTACCGTATATTTCCTAGTGCATTACTATGGATGTATCATCAGAAGAACAACTGCAAGGTAAAAACCTTGGATTCAGATTTACCAAAGCACGCACTTAACTTTCAATGTTTTACACGCTTCAGTGGGACTACTCACATGCTTAAGGTCTTGGGTGACTTAGGCCCTTAGTCCCTTGAATTTCATGTCCCTATTATTCCATATGACCGCTTTTAAAATGCTATCAAGTGTTCCACTGCTGTCAAACGTTCAGTCTCTTTCAGAATCACTAGCTTGTTAGCACAGAGCTGAATGTAAGGCACAGCAAGTACTACAAAATATGCCCCAAAATAATCACAGCGTAGGCAAGAACATGGACACATTCTCTAAAGAGCCGATCCTACAAATATTTAAGCATATGCATAATCTTACTCCTGTGAGTAGCCCTATTACATCAGACTCTAAATGTTTCTTGGTATGGCACAATCAAACAAAAAAAATTACAGGGAAGGAAGCTGTAGCTGATGAGTCACGTTCAAATTTTAGTGGGATAAGTTCTTCCAAACTGCTTGTGAGGCTTTTTTTAGTACACTGTACACCCGTGTCTGGTCTGCTAGTGTACATATAAATATGGAGGGCTGAGAGACACTCCTTTCCACTTTTCCCTATTGTTCATGAGATAAAACTGCATTTGAAGGCATCTGGTATGCTGAGCCCACCACCTAGCACACTGACACCATATCCATCTGCTCTCTCTTGTCTGACACTTAGATTAAGCTCTTTGGGACAAGGGACCATCTTTGTTCTGTGTTTGTACAGTGCCTAGCGCAATGGGGTCCTGGTCCATGACCGGGGCTCTGAGGCACTACAACAATACCAATAATTCATGAGTGTGTTTTAACTCTTAAAGAAAGCTGTTGTGTTCTTTGTGCCTGGAACATGCTGCCACTCTCAGTAAGTAAGTAACCACCATTTTAAAACTGATTTTCTGCTACATTTTTATGCACTGGATTTGTTTTGTTGTGTCTCTAAGCTTTTCTCTTTCTTACTGTTCAGTGCTTTGAGAGGCTCTACCTAAAGAAGATAAAAGAATTAGAAATGTTACTTTTAAAATCTTACAGCTTCAAACACACAGCATCCCTAAGAAACAGGTAGGGATCTTCCCATTTCACAGATGGCTGCAGTTCGGTGCTCCAATCAATAGATTAAAATTTCTCTCATAAGCATCTGCTTACGGGTACATGGCTATTTCAATCATGCGATTCCATCAGCACAAGCTAAAGCCGACAGATTAGGTG
Organism: Emydura macquarii macquarii; assembly: GCF_026122565.2. Lineage (NCBI taxonomy): Eukaryota > Metazoa > Chordata > Testudines > Chelidae > Emydura > Emydura macquarii. The sequence goes on along the minus strand of NW_027133643.1, from coordinate 11,040,195 downwards.
ATGAAAGGAGAGAGAAAAACGGGAGCAAAACAAAAAGCTCCTTTTAAAAAAAAAAAAAAACAACCTAGGTTAAAAACCATACATACAATTCCATTCTCTTAGTGACACATGCATAACAATTTGTATTCATCATCATTTAGATTGCAATAGCACCCAAAAACGTGCTAGACACTTTCTGAACACAACACTATGCACATTAAAGAGTCAACTGTTCTAACGCAGCAGATTAAGCAGAATAGGGAGATAGTGAATCTCTCTATCATTAAATTTAGCAAAATTAGCCTCATCCCATGAACTGATCCCAAGGCAGGTTCTGTTTTTGGCTGAAAAGAAAGAGCTAAATTCTGCGCTGTCTCCCCTAAGCAGTCGCAGCAGAGAAGAAAGGAAGGCAAAGGAATCACCTCTCACTGCCTGAATTCTAAGGCTTGAAACAGGCCCTGGCATAAGGTACATCAGCCTGGGGTCTGTTCCAATTTAAGGTGGCTTCATCAGGGCTGCTCTGTAGTCCAGAATCCCCATAGCAGCGAGCACACCAAGTGCCTCATTTCTGCTCCCAGCCCCACCCCTTCCTCCACCCTGTACAATTGCTCCTGCCCTGGAAGAGTTCTTTGGCCCACTGCAGCCACTTTACACCTCCACATGCCACTTGGGTGGGAGCCCGAATCCAGCCCAAAAAGACATAACATATAGCTGCTGATTAAGGCCAGGCAAAAATCTTAACACATAAGCAACTTTACTTGTGAGAGGCCACCTCAAGATATCCCTGAGTGAGCCAAGAACAGACTTGTGGAGATGAAAGGTTAGCCCTTATTTTTACGGGCACGTTCTGTGTTTCTTGGGTGCATTCGACTCACTTGTATAATTCTATTACTGGCTTTGCAGCATCTTTGTATTTTCTTAGCCTAGCAGCAACAGCCTCAGGTTTATCATCTTCCCGCTGGATTAATGGTTCACCCGTGATGTCATCGATCCCCTGCGTACAAGCCAAACAATACATAATGAACACTGTGCCAGATGAAACCAGTCCCACACAGTGAGCCACGGGGGTTACATGGGTGTAACTGAGGGTAACATTTGGCCAGCTATAAAGAATTCACATTCATGTAAGATGTTATCACTGAAAGATACTTTACTAGTGTACATATGTTGCATAAAAATCTGAGGCAAAGGGATAATTAACATTGATCTACGACACTAGTACCAGTTACTGTAAAACACCTTGTATTCTCCCTTGGTAACAATGGCATTTGCGTACTACCTTGCCATATCGCCCAGGATAATCATTTGTGCCACCACTGAACAATAAACCACTGTGGTATTCTGGACCACAATAATTACAGTAGGACGTTTTCTTACACAGTTCTTAACATAAATCTCATTTTCCTAAATAAATCTTGCCTGATTGAAAATAGTCTTACACACAATATTTCAGCTGTCCTCTTAAGGCCCAGGAGCATGAAAAACTTCTCTAGTTTTCTAGGACTTATCTAGCACAAAAAAGAATTTAATTCCTGTGCATTCGGTCCTGACTACAGTGTAATAGGATTTCTTTCCCTAATATTTTTAAAAAGACTAATCAGCCATTCTTGAGTGGAGACATCTTCACTGATCTAGAAGTAGATTTAAATTTTCTCCAGCTAAATTAGTCTTTAATGTGGCAGCTTCTCTTACATGTACATGAGGTGGGTTGAACTCCATATTATACACTCTTCCACTAGCTGGGTGAATCCAACGGGCGCTTAGACGGTCTTTTAGCGTCTCAAATGGGATATTTAAATTGATCACTAGATCCAGTTCACAGATTCTGTCAAGTGCTTCGGCTTGCACCAGTGTCCTAGGAAAACCTGAATGAGGGGGAAGAGGGTGAGGGAGAGGAAAAAAAACACACACATTACATGAACTGACAAGGCAACTAATAGTAATTGGATTATCAATAATCAGTACTGGTGTTTTTTTTTTTAAAAAAAAAAAAAAGGCAAGCCCTCTGTTAAAGCAAAAGCCTTAAGTATCTGAAGCTTTGAATAAATGTACACTTAAAACAAACTAACACGTGAACACAAGAATTCACACTTCATTCCCTAGTCAGGCTACTTTGTTGCAGCAGGACATCTGTTAATTGTTGAATACAAGTCGATACTAGGTATGTTTACCTTTAAAGCTTCATATGAGCACCCACTGTACCAAGTTCTGAACTGTTGACTTGATTGAGCTACCTGGGAGTAACTCTGAATGACAAAGATTAGAATGCTGGGACTCAGGAGATCTGGGGTCAGCGCTCAGCACTGCATCTATGTGACCTCAGCCAAGTCACCTAATCTCCGTGCGCCTCAATTCCCATCTGTAAAACTGGAATAATGCTCCCCTGTTTTGGAAGGGTGTTGCAAGGGTAAACACATTAAATATTTGTGAAGGGAAAGGAGGATGTATAAGTCGAGACAGGTCATAACAATGAGACGAATACCAGCAAGATCCCTTTGGGGGAGAGGAAGGCTCCAAGTATCATATGTGCTATTCTCCAAGCCACATGAAGAGCAAGGAAGGGTTGGAGGGAGTCTTGGCTCTTGTAGATGATAACTGCCCAAGTGGAAGAAATGTCCCCATCTTTAGGGTCAAGTCTATAGCCCCAAGAGAGCAGTACTAATGAAACAGAGGTATTTCCTTCTGAAAATTTTGCCAATTTTGAGCTGTGCGATTCAACTAGCGCTGCATGCAGTTTAATGCACAAAGCATGTGGTACCACATTGGAGAGCCATGGGAGCCTGTACTGCATGCTTCAGGCAAAGGCTGCTCTCAGAAAATTAAACCCTTGGGTCTTGATCCTACACTCACTGAAATGCTGTGGATACAGAACTCCCACTGGAATCAACAGGAATTGAGGGTGTGCCGCTCTTCACAGGATCAACCCCTAATAGTGAAAAATCATGCACCTTAATCATCAAGCTATGCATCTCTTGGACTCGACAAGAATGTTGATCAGTGACAGATCTGACTGGGCCAAATGAAGTAATGGGGTAAGTCATTGCCAAGGTATAGGACATAGTAATTAGTGGAGCATGCCGTTTTTCTGAGAAAGGGAACTGTAAGGAGATCTATGGATGATGGGCACTACATGAAAAAATTACTGGCATTCTTAGCCTCTATCTCTTGCTCTGTTTTAGTTGGGGATGAATGTGTTGCAAAGACAGCTTTGAAGAAGAAAGGGGAGTTCCCGCAGGTAACTCAGCAGCGACTTATTATCACTGCTTAATTGGCCAGGTAAGTTTCCAGGTGGGCCCTGGCTACTCCTCCTCTACCAGAATAACGGTGGCTTTGGTGAACGAACTTGAAAGGTAAAGGAAATTGAGTGCACCCACAGGGAGAGGATAAAGGTCTGAGCAACCACTTGATGGCATGGTCAGGGAAGGAGGAAAATGTGCAGGGAAATATACTTGCTAGGACAATACCAAGCATGCTCATCTGAACCTTACGTGAAAATTAACCTGAGTTCAGAGATGGTGGTTATGTCCCCTGGGACTGCACTGACTGAAGCTCTAGTCAAGTGGCATTTCAGACTTCAGAGCTGTTGGGCTGCTAAACTAAGGCAGAGCTCTGCTCCTCTGCAGTTCCACTTTCAGAGAGTCAACTCTGAGGAGCTTGAGTTTCTCAAGACAGTTGTTCCTAATTATCACTCTCCCCCAACCCTCCAATACAGACATTTTGCTAAGACCTTTATAAAGCTGAGCTTCTGTTGTACTGCATGTATCCAAGAGGTTTGTCTTACGTGGCCAGGCACACAGTGTGTGGTACATCAGGTCACTTTGTTGCACCAATGAAATAAAAGGATTTAAATAGAGAGGAAGGAAAGTCTGTAGCTAGCGTTCACGAGACTCCAGCTGGCTCTGCCACAGACTGAGAGACTCTTGGTCACATCACTTATCTCCTTTATGCATAAGCTTCCCCATTTGCAAAATGGGAATATACTTACCTACTCCCTAGCCTTATTGTGAGGCTCAGTTCATCAATGCTTGTAAAGTATTCCAATGGAAGGCCCCATAACAGGGCAAAACTACCATCACCACTATCATTAACATGACAGACAACTGTTTGTTGCATAAGTAACTTTGCCATCCATTTTGGATTGTAAGTAGAGTCCTTCTAAATGGCTCTTCACACTGGTAAACCATGTGTGATGTTCCCCAGCAACATGATTTTTGTCTTTACTGTGAAATAAGGCACTGAAGCCTGTATGAAGCTACCAAGAAAAATCAGTGCTTTAAAGGGGAAGGTGGTATTTTAATAGAGCAGCAGAATTGTATTCAATACATTTGAGATAGACTCTTGAGAGAGGAGGCTGCTATATAGAGGCATTCAGAGATACTGGTTATTTCACATTTCCCGTGTCAGAATTCAACTCGCTCTAACAGGGGCCGGCACTGAGACCTTTCAGTAAAGACAGAGGTAGAGTTGATCGGGTGGGGTGAAAGTATGGATTTGCTTTATAGAGGACTTCTGACCCATCACTAATTTGTTTGGGGGTGTACAGAGCAGGGGAGGCAAAATAAAAACCTGTGCCCTTTAATGTTAGTACATGCCTAGTACGTACACTGCTGGTGCCATACAGCTGGATTTTTGCAGGCCATCGGCTACTTCCATTCCTTTGCAAATCTTGTCCTGCCTCATGTATAATCAGACAGAAGCAGCACAGTCATAATTTTAACTGCCACGGTCTGACAGGAAAAATACTTTAAAGTTCCAAGGAATGGATATGTTCAAAGGGAACCTTTCAGACTGGAGTGCCTCCCTCCTCACCACCATGAAAGAAGTTTTCTTCGTACAGAATGTCCTGGCTTCACTCATACTTGGTTCCTAGCAACAGGTTTATTTAACCACATCGATTGGGATTCCTAATACCAGAGGAGTTGGTACTTATTGTTAGCACAATTTTCTTTCTGTGTGCACCTTCCTCTTGCACTACTAAAGCCCTATTCAGAGCGATTAATACCTAATCAGAGCGCTACAGTAATTGAGAACCTTCTTTACTAGTCATACAGCCTGACTACTTTCAAAACAAAACACACAACTAAATGAGGGGGGAAGGTCCCAGAGCGCAGGCTCCACCCCAACCCTGAACATCTACCCCGCAACTAAACAACCCCTTAGCCCAAGTCAGCTGACATGGTACTGCCACGGGTGTCTAATTGTGGTGTAGACATATCCTGGGGTATCAGAGGACAGGGTTGGAGTATGCCCTGTTACACACCCTCGCAGTTTACTATGTAGAAAACAGGTTAGTATGTAATAATATAGTATTTAGTACAGAGGATTAGGATCCTGTGCAAAGCATGTGTTATACACAGTCAAGAAAATGGCTTTTCTACATGACTCACCAACTGCTGTAGGGATTCTCATCCATGCTACTGAATAAATTTGCCACCATCCTTCTGAAGGAAAAAAAGGAAGAGATTCTCCAGGCCCTAACAGATGTGTGAGTGTGAGACTTGCCTAGAGCAAGATGGAATGATTGACAGTGTGGCTGTAGGAGAAACTAGGCGGAATTGTAAAACAAATCCTGAACTGAAAAACAAATCCAGGAAGCACGTTTAGAAGCCATCACACCCAAGGCTTTGCCAACCGTGCAAAAGTAAGCAACATGTACTTTTTAAACCAGGGGTGTGGAGTCAGATGGTGTCTACAGCCTAGGGATGTAAAAATTAGTTTAATGAAAGATCTGTTTAAGCATTCTAAGAATAGAACATTTAAACGGTTAAACACGTGGGGGAGGGAGCCGTGCTGGGCTCGGCTCCCCACTGCCAAGTGACAGCTGCCCAGCCGCGGCTCCCCCCCACCAGGCATGCAGAGCCACAGCTGGGCAGCTCTCACTCACAGGGAGCTGAGCCGAACCCAGCTGCAGCTCCCCACCCTCCCCTGCGCTGGCTCTAAGCCTCCCCGCCAGCAAGAGCTGCTCAGCTGCAGCTCCCCTTCTGCCCTGTTTAAACGGTAATCAGTTGTTTAAAACGTTTAAAGGGTTACACTTTTACATCCCTACTATGGCCATCACCAATTCCCTGAAATCCTGACTCCCATCCCATATTCTTACCTGCCCTCTCCTTTGCAATCTGATTCCATTGCTGGAGGGCAGATGGGGCCTTCCAAACAGTTTTAGGAAGAGCAGAGTGGGCTGCCATATTTTGCTTAGACTAATCAAGTGTCCAGGAGAACGAAGTCTAGTGAGAGCACACTGTGTATGTATAATGCAAAATTATCTCCATTGCTGGTGTCAATAAGCCCACTCATTCCAGGCCAGCTCATACAGGGACAGCCTCTTATGATTTGCTCCAAGCTCCCCTTCAGCACCACCACGGACACTCACTGCCCCATGGCAAGGCAAGAGTCTAAGTACCTGCAAAAACCAGTTATGAGCCCGCTCCAGCAGTTACCAGGCATGGGATGGGTTGAGATTATAACCGCTCCCCTGCAACGTTTACAGAAAGGTCAGCCATCCACATCAGAACCTGGATGCATCACATCTAGATGCCTTCCCACAAGTGAAATTCGTCAGCTGCTCCTCACCTTGGGTGTCTGCCAGTAAAACAGTGCACCTTTACTACGATTCACTTCCTCTGGAGAATGGCACCCTGCACACATGCTCTAATGCCAGCTATTTTTTTCTGCTCTGTAGAGCACATTTTCACCGCTTGCTCCTTTCTTTTTGTGGGGGCAGAGGGGCAGGGACTGGGCATGTTAATTCCCAGGGCCAATGTCAATACAAACCTTAAGGGCTGTTTTGCAGTAGCAGCAGCAGAGCTAATGAAGACAGGCCAAAAGAAAGACTTCGGTTTTGTGGTTTCCTCCAGGATGGAATTTTGAGCCTAACAGTCCAGTCAGCTGTTTGGTCTCTTACAACAGCATGGAAGCCAAAATGTTGCACTGTGGCAAAGTGGTGGAAGTCAGAAGCCCAGCAGTACCCAAGGCCTATACAGAAAGAAATACTGTGTGCACACCCTTATTTAAACCCAGGAGCTGCGACGATTCTAGAACAGCAGGATGACAAATTACCTAGGATACAGCGAGCCTTATGCCGCAGGACAAGGAGAGTCCACTCCCCAGGATGCATTTTTGCCAAGGAGAAAGAGGGAAGGGAGGGAAGTCAGGTTCTCAACCCTGCTGCATGAAGGCCTTCATCATGTCTTAGGCCGAGCTGCCTCAGTTACATTAATTCATGTAGATGTTTAAGCCCTTTAATTCTTCTCATTGTTTTGCCTCCACTGGCTCCTGGGGCGAGGGGTTCCACAGGTTAGCTGTATGCTGCCTAGTGTACTGCAGTCTTTGTAAAGTTTGCTGCCTGAACTTAGTCATTCACAAGGAAGCTCCTTGTGACCACAACACTCCTACCAATGGCATAACTGTTCTTGGTCCCCACTTTCCTGGGAAGCTATGTTGGCAATTAAAGCCCCAGTGAGACCTGTACACTTGGCAATGCATTTACTCTCTAATTCCTGCCCGGGGAATAGCAGACTCTTTAAATGCTCTCTTTTCTGACTTGTGAAAGTGGGTGACACACAGATATATATGTATCTCTGTGCATGTGTGTTCTTTGCTGTAGGAAGTGAAAAAGCAAGAAAGGCAGAAAAAGCAGGAAAAAGGAAGATGGAAAGAAAGGGAACATATGGATGTTGTTAAGGGGTCTCAGGACTTTCTAGCATCCCCCAGATCAGAGGCAACATGGGATCCTGTAGACATACATCCCCCATTCTTTCCTGTCTGGATCTGGCCATAGGACAGTTTTGCACCTCCATTTGCAGCAGTGTTGATTGATCTATCCATCCAGGTATTTTTATTGATCAGCTTGCTCTAATATCTGTCCTCTAGTCACTCATTTGTCCCAGCCACATAGCAAGATAGATCATTAGGATCTCAGTGCCTGGAGCTGATGCACAAGAACTTGAGATTCAGATCAGTGTCTGTGATGCTCTTAATGCAAGTGGAAAAGGAATGGAGGAGGAGGAGAAGCACAAGAAAGGGACGCAGCAGTAACAAGGTGGTAGCATAGGACAGACACAGAAGGCAGCTAGGAGTGACTCAGAATATGCATTTTTAAAAGTTAAATTTAAGTTTGTATGGCAGCCTTGACTGGGTCCATAAATTCTCTTAGTGTCAGTCAAAGCCACTGCAACAGAAACAAGAGCCTGCAGTTCAAAGAGTCTGTGTCCTTCATAAGGAAACAACATGATCATTTACACAAGTACCACAAACCATTCCAGTCAGCTCATGGCTACACCAGCCAACACTGGCTGCTTTATTTGGAGAGACAGGAGCACATCAGAACCCAAAGAGTTCTGGCAACGCTTTATTTTCTTTTCCACGACCAGCAATATTTCAGTACAGTAATGATAAATTTATGCACATCAGTGGCTATATTTGTTCTCACATACAATACCCTTGTTTTAATGAGGTGTAGGTCTGAAATCTAGTTTCATGATAGGGAAATCCTGGTATTACCAGATCAAGGAACTACCATAGGGTTTGAATGATTCTGCCCACTGGAAAAGGTCATCTCTGTTCAGAGCATTCCCAGGGGAACAAATGCCCTGGGTACAAACTCCCTCATTGCTGCTCTCAGCCGTTGCCGTTGCCCTTGCCCCCCCTTTTCACTGATGTCCTACTGGGAGTAGTGACTGAACTATCTGACCCGTCCTTCAAGAAACAGGGGAAAATAACTACAGTAACCTCAGCTTTAGGAACAAAAAAATGGAGTGCCCAGTAGTTAGAGCAGGGGATGAGGACTAAACCCGCAGGGTTCTTTTCCTTGCTCTGCTACCAAATATCCTTGGCCAAGTCACTTGTCTGTCCTGTGTCTCAATTACTCAGCTGCAAAATGGGTAATAATTCAGCAATACTTACCCACCTCTCCAGGCCCCCCTGAGGGTCAGTTAATGACTGCAAAGTGCTTTGAGATCTTCCGATGAAAGGCACTATTGCATGCGAAGCATTATTAGCTGAGTATTTGTGGTAATACCAGAACAGTTATTGAATTAGTCATCAGGATACTTTATTGTTGGTTAATGAATGGGCTATCTGAAATAAACACACTGCTTGCTGCAGTACTAATGAATTAAGCTATTCATTACAAATACATCCATCTTCCAGAACTGCTCGTCTCTCTGCACTGCTTCTGTTACAATTCCCCGGTTTGCTTCAAGAAAGCCAAGGACCTCCTCAGAAATTAGCAGGGCAATAATGAAGCTACAACTGCCTACATCAAAAAGGAGCCTAACCCCTGTTGGGTGAGCAAGATATCCAACCTCAAGGATTCGGATTTTAGTGCTAGAAGGGACTATTATGATCATTTAGGGCAAGATTTTTAAAGATACTTAGGCACCCAAAGTGGCAGATAGGTGCCTAAATCCACAACTACAGCACCACTAGTATTTTGAAAACTGTCTTTCAGCTGCCACCCAGTCCTGCAGGCACCTAAGTTCCCACCCATTGGCACCAAAGTGCCTTAGCTTCAGCGTCCTAGGTGCTGTTGCTACCCTCTAGGGACAGTCACAGATTCACCTAGCAGTACTTCTGCAGAGCTGAGTCTGCTACATCCCAGTCCCCTCGCTAACAAAGAACTCCCTGAGCACCTAAGTGGCATTTTTAAACTAGGCAGAGGCACGCCTGTCTCACTGTAAGGGGCCAGTCATGTAGGCGTACTCAGGTCATGCTTAATGCCTGGCCCCTGGCACTGACTGCATGCAATAACTTGAGGTAGCAACAATGGAAGTGCTGACCAGGCAGCGAGCAGGTGGCAGTAGAAAAGGTAGGAAGCGTGCGAGACAGTACATGGGTCACAAGCCAGAGGGAGGTGCTGGGGAGAAAACTTTGGTTAGACAGAGAGCAGGTTACAGGTTAGCTGCTCAGGGACGGGGACTGGGTTAGTGGGGCACCGAGGGGGGGACAAGAGAAGTGTGCGGGGACAGTTTGAGTAGTTAGATAAAGTGAGGCATGGAGAACCCAGGTAGGTAGGGCCAGGAGGGTCTTCTCTGAGAAGGGAGAGGCTGGAGAGCAGAGCATCACCTGGAGCAGGTACCTGGCCCTGTACCGGCGAGAGATGGAAGAACCAGCGCAAAGGGAAGGCAAGGCACCCCAGCCGAGCTCGGCAAAGAGCCGGAGGGGGAGGGGCAACTCTCGTGTCCACACCCTCACATATACTGGCCTGGCAGCTGCTTTCGACAAGGGCTTACTCACTGGGCTACCTGGCCAGGTCTGCACACCGAGGTACAGGTGGAACCAGGACTCCAGGCAAAACCTCTGCGAGCTGCTTCATGATGACCTCCGGTCTTCCACATGGCGAAGCCAGACACACATAGTACCCGTCAGGGTGACGCTGTCCTGGGCATCCTGACTAGAGGGTCATTTCAAAAGGGTCAGGCTGCTCAAGTTCCTGAGGGCCCTGCCGAGATGCACCCCGGACGGCATCGATCTTCCAGCTGACAGATAAACACCGCAGAGGGACATGCATGAGTTCTACAGGACTGCACGTTTCCCATCTGTACGGGGGGCAGCGGACAGAGCGCATGTGAACGTAAGAACAGAGTTCTGAAGTGAACGCTCACATTAATAGACACTGGACACATGCAAGGAGCACAAGAGCTCTCTGCAAAGCTGAGCATCTCTTAAAAACCCCACAACAGGCAATTATGCAGCCCTCCATGCAGCGAATGGGAAGGTCAGCGCTTAATTGGCACCTACCCTGGCGCTAAAAATGCCACTAGGCGGCAGATTCAGCCATGTGGCCCTCAGCAGGACAGCACCAACGTATCTTTAAAATCCTGGCCTCTTCGTCTGATCACCGGCATAACACGGGCCACAGAATGTCCCCAAGCGAGTACTGATCTTGGGAGATTGCTAAGGGAAACTGAGACACACACACCCAACACCTCCCATGCAACTTTCATGAAGAGTGCATCTCCTGAGGAGAGGATTGACTCAGCAACAGGTGTGCACAGTGAAACTTGTACGTTGTGTCACCATGTGCTAGCTCAGTGGGCTCATGTACCCTAGGTGGATGGGGTGTGAAGAAAGAGGCACCATCCTTAGACATTCAGAGATTCATCATAGAATCATAGAAGAACAGGGTTGGAAGGAAGTCATCTAGTCCAACCCCAGCTCAAAGCAGGACCAACCCCAACTAAAGCATCCCAGCCAGGGCTTTGTCAAGCCAGGCCTTAAAAACCTCTAAGGATGGAGATTCCTCCACCTCCCTAGGTAACGCATTCCAGTGCTTCACCACCCTCCTAGTGAACAAGTTTTTCCTAATATCCAACCTAGACCACCCCCTCTGCAACTTGAGACCATTGCGCCTAGTTCTGTCATCTGCTACCACTGAGAACAGCCTAGCTCCATCCTCCTGGGAACCTCCCTTCAAGTAGTTGAAGGCTGCTATCAAATCCCTCCTCACTCTTCTCTTTTGCAGACTAAACGAGCCTAGTTCCCTCAGCCTCTCCTCATCAGGGCTGTGGGAGCCACATGTGGTCTTAACAGTGAGCCTCCAGGTGACAACGATGAGATGGAACACAAATCCTGAAATCCAGTGTCTATTCCATCTCAGTCAGCAAGTAGTGCACACTTTTAGCTAGAGCACTTGCCTAGCTGCATTTAAAAAAAGCATCTCAGCTTTGCTTTCTTTTTCTTTAAACTTGGGGGTATCTCCATTCCCAGCTCTCCTACTGGCCTCCTTTGTGATCCTGGACAAGTCACTTCACTTTTCTGTGCCTCTGTTTCTCCTTCCACCTTTTGTCTGTGTATTTACACTGCAAGCTCTTCAGGATAAGGATTGTATTACTACACCCAAACCTGTCAGGTTTCAGAGCCTGAGCCCCAGCCTGAAAGTCTACGCTGCCATTTTGAGCCCTGTAGCACATGCCCAAGTCAACTGGGTTCTGAGATTCGCTGCCACAGAGAGAGGGGGTTTGCACTGTAGATGTACCCTCTGTGCCACTGTACCACAAACATCAACAGCTATGTCATCTCTCAGAACACAGCCATTGAACACCCACGAATGGATCATGACTATCAGAGAAATATAAGGGCCTGAAAGATTAATGCAAAGAGGCCTCATGGAGCCACATTATAAAATGCAGTCTGAGTGTAAATGGAAAGACAATTACAGCAGGCGAGTTCATAGTTAACATGCAAACGCCGCCATAATGCAAGAGGTTCTAGTCACTGCTTCTACTTAAAAAAGAGCAAGACACCAAGTCATACAAAATTAAGTCATAACACCGACCAACTGACCCACCCAAGTGGGAAAGGATGAGCCCTCTGGTTAGGAAGTAGCAGTATATTAAAATCCCTCATTAAGGCCTGGTCTACACTAGAAAATTATGTTGGTTTAACTACATCAGTTGGGTTGTGAAAAATCAACACCCCTGAGCCATGTAGTTAAAGCTGCTCTAAGTCCCAGTGTAAACAGCATTAGATTGACAGAAGAATTCTTCTATCGACCTGGCTACCACCTCTCAGGGAGGTGACTTACCTATGCCGATGGGAGAATCCTTCCTGTCGGCACAGGTAGCGTCTACACTGAAGTGCTACAGCGGCGCAGCTGCGCCACTGAAGTGTTTTAGGTACAGACAAGCCCTGAAATGCACTAGCACCAATCATATGAACCAAATACTTAGGATTTATGAAAGTTCATGTTAATATAAATTAGAGCTCAACCAGAGCTGCAAAATTTGGATCTTAGCTACGCTAGAGAGTTCAGTTCTAATTTGGGCCCCGGTCTCCAGTGTATGCATTTATATTTATAAACATATAATTATAATGTAAACAAACAAGTAGTTGCTTATACTGCACTCATTACCATGGTGGCTGAATACCCTTCCATTAGTCACTGTTTTTCACTGAAGATAATTCGAAGAAACATTTCAGAGCATCTCTCAGTTTCATTGAAAAAAATGGAACTTTTGCAAAAATGTTTGTTTTACCCCCTCACATCCACTTAAACTCAAGCCCACTGCTCTACTAGTAAGTACAATCAAATATTTAGAGCAACATATAAGACTAAATGCAAGCAACAGTGGGAACTAGGTGCACCATGGATTTTACAAGTACTCGCAATCTGATAAAACAATTCATATTTTAAGCCTAATATTTAAGTAAGGCCTCTATCTGGGCTCCAATTTTGTCATAATTAGACATCCCACTACTTGACTGCTCCCACAATTCATTATGGATGTAAAATTAGGGACTAATTATTTGCAGGAACAAAAATTCACCTTCACAACCAACAAGTCTTTTAAAAAAAAAAAAAAAAAAAAAAAAGCCAGTTGTGTTCCAAGTGTTTGTAAGGCTTCTGATTAGCAAACATGATGAATGGTTGATTCTTGTTCATAGGTATGTGAAGTAACGCCAAGGGATTTATCTTGGCTTGTGTCCAATCACTCCCTCGTACCAGTTGCAGCATGTCATGGTTTAGAACTGCACTGTGCAAGAGAGACCTGCTTTATGCAACAGACAATAAGTCAAGGATTCTGACAGCTTTCTGCCATGTTCCCATTGCTTTGCAGTGGAGACTGGTCAGACACACGTGCACTATTCTTCACAGGAGTAGAAGGGAGGAGGAACAAGCATGGGGCTTGTCCATCTTCCCTTCACTCCCTCCTCTTCCTCTGCACAGAGGGTCAGCAGCAACAGCATCTCCCTCCCCAACACACATTTGCAGTGAGCTAAGAGACAACTATGGCACAGAGCCCCTCAAAGTCCACAGAACTTCGGGTGGCCACAGCCCATCGCTTGAAAACTGCTGATACTGGGCTACAGAGACCTTATGGTTAAGGAAGCTAAGAACCCACAGGGGAGGAGGAAGCTGTAGGGAGAATGGTGGTGCCTGCAGACATGCTCTGTAGCAGTTTGCTCCAGGACACATTGTACTGGGCACTGTTCCATGCTGTCCGACTACCATGATGGCTGCTGTAAAACCCCTTCCATTAGAGTGACAGTACCTTGAGTAGATCTTTGGACCTCTAGCTTAAATTAACAAAAATCTTTACTTAGTACCTCTGATCTCTTGTGAGCCGGATCTGAGTTTCATTTTCAGAAGCATGAGGCTTTAAGAGGAGGCCATTAAAAGCTCTCAGAAGAGTTTTTGTTTTCTCCTCCATCCCTCCCTAATTGCTAAAAATATTGAAAGGCTATGCTTGGTTTTATTTGTTTTCCTCTTACGTTGTTCTCCCAGGAACGATTTTTTATTAAAAGAAATAGATTTCAAGAGGTTGAAAAGGACTGGGATTTTCAATCTACAAAGAAGTACCAGAGCAGAGGGATGCAAGATTATTGCTCCCATGATACCAAAATCATGCACATCAGTTTACTTACCATCAAGTAACCAGTGCTGAGACTGCTTTTTCTCCAGCTCCATCATCATGACACAGGTGATGACGTGATCTGGTACCAAAAGGCCTCGCTCTAGATACTGCTTTGCCAAGACACTGACTTCTATTAAAGAAACAAAACATTGTTTCAATTAAAAAAAAAAAAAAAAAACCCACAAAAAAACAAACAAACGATTTTTCTCTTTGATAGCTGTTGTTTGTTTTTCAGACCACTAATCCAGAAACCCCTCCCTAGCTTTCCTTTTGCTCATTAGCTTTGTTGGGAATGCTTTCTTGTTATTGCTATCCAGGGACACTTAACAGTGCTGTGGAAAAACCTAACTTGCCAGCTGTGAAGTTATAGACTAGGGAACAAAAGAGTGAGGCTGTCTTGAGAAGCAAAGAAGGCCTGGAAAATGCCAAGTGGAAGTTTGTGGCCTTTTTCTCAACTGATTGAGTGAAAGGATGATGTACAGATTCTTGATTAGTGGACAGTACAACACAGGAGTGCATTTATGCTATTTTTTGCAATGCTGGATGCACATGCAGAATTTTAAGAGGGACACACTGCCAATGTGGACCCAAAAACTTAACTATTATATTTTTTATTGTATTTTATTTTACAAATTGCCCCTCCCCTGATGGAGGGAGTTTATTTCTGAAGGAATAGTAGAATAGTATCCTTCCCACTGCATCTGCAGCCTCCCAGTTGGAAATGCAAGAACCAGAAAACAAAAGTGGCTAGTAAGCTAAATGATTCTGTTCCATCACCAAGGCAGAGTAAAATGTCAAGAGTAACATTTTTAAAGTTCTGTTTTAATAATGTAAAAGTTATTATTAAGACAAGTAGGGACATTTAGAAGTTATTATGAAACATTTATAGTGTGGTGGCACTTAGAGGCAAACCAGATTAGGACCTTATTGTGCTAGGTGCTGTACAAATAGAATATGAATTTTAACCTGTTTTCTATATGCACAAATTTATGCAATCCCCCAAAGAATGGATTTCTAAGAGAAGGAGGAGAGCAGAGGCTCCCAAATGTGTGAAAAATAATTAGAATACTGGAACACTGCATAGACATTCTGAACAGTGCTGGTAATTTTCATAGGGCTAAACTGGTCTGACAGTTTGTCTCATCCTATTCTCTCCCACCGCCCACAAAATTAAGGGTTGAAGTGGTGAAAAAAAATGTGCATCATCCCTTGCATAGGACTTTAGAGATATGAACTATCCTGCTAATGAATTCATCTGCAAACAGCTGCTGCTGGAAACACAATCATCTCCATCATATTCCACCAGCCCAGGAACAGAGAACCTTCAGTTTCCTAAATGTGGCAAAATACTATGCCCCAAAATCAACCACACAGACTGAGTCTTATTGAGAATTAAATTCAATCATCTCAAAAGCTCCATATTTTGTGTCCTATTCACTCACTTAACTTAAAACCTGACTTTGGTTAAGCAGACAGAGGAATCTCTCAAAGAGCAACACATTTCAGTTTACGATCTGAAACAGGGCATAGGTTAAAATTTTTAACCAGTGAATACAATACTAGATCTATTTTTATCATTCACTTTAGGAAGCATACCCAGACTTGGGTGGAAGTAGACACATTTGGCTAATGCAAACACATTTGTTTAATACTACCCAATAAGATCTCTGCTAGGAACTATGGCCTGCCCTTGCAGGGGAATGGACTCATGACGTGGGAGGTCACTCTCATCTACTACTTGAACAAACCGATGTGCCGCAGTCAGTCGATCTATAATCTCCCACACAGGAGCTGGGACTAGAATTCTTCTCCTGCAGTTCCATGTATGTAGGACTCCGAACTAATGGGGGTGGAGAGGGAAGGGAGGAGAGCACAATATTTCTTTAGCTGATGATGGTAGCAACAGCAAGTCCAGTATCCTATCTTTTGGACAACCTCTACAGGACAATGTCTCACATGCACCGTAGCCCCCCCACCGCACCGAGGTATGAATGAATTGCTTCGCCAGTTTCCTTCAGTCTTTTTACCAAGGCTCTTCAACTTTTAGTCTTCTGTAGCTTTCACAAAAAGAAGTTTATTCACATAGAACAAAATAGTTTCCCCTCAGCTAGCTGAAGCATTATTAAAACCTAAACAAACACAGAGTAAAGCAATTCACTCATTTCCCCTCAATATTCTTAGGATAGCAGCCTGTTTTTGGAGGATTCCCATTAAAAATGGGCATCACCTCTGTTTATTAGCCAGAGGGAAATTTCTTACCAATTGGCTTGTGACTAATGCCTTATCATATACCACTGTTTCATACAACTGATTTTTAAACAAACGGTGATCAAATCCCAATTGAAAACAGAATTTTTTTTCTTGGATTTTATTTATGCACAAAGAGTGTGTTTTTATTATTAATTATTATTAAACAAACAAAGCAGCCTCAAAAGCCAAAGAGCAGCTAGTCAGTTAGGACCAATTGTAAGGTTACAAACCAACCCAAGTAAGGGTCAGCACTCAGCTTTACCGCCCCAGGAGCAGGACAGGAAAGATTGCAATTCTGGGATCCTTTTCCCCTTTGATCCAAGCTGACTTCAGTGCATTCCCCACCCACCTACATAGGAGGGGGACTACCACTCTGGCAGGCAGCAGCTACCAGCAGTGCAGGTAGCCTGCACAATGAAGTGAGAGGACTCTTCACAGGTGTGCAGCAAGGTTCATGACTGGGCCCCTAGGGAGAAACCTAAAAAAATCCCAAAGCAATGACAGACAAGCTGACTGATTCAACACCTGCAGTGAAGAAAGTGGTCAGAAACTTTCCTTCAGGAATGCGGAAGCCACAGGTTAATCGTGGATTGCCAATGGGAGCTTTCTAAAAACAAAACAAAACAAGGCTGGGTGCTAGCAACATCTGAGAACTGAGATGATTGTTGCCAAGGAACATGAGACGACTGCATGGATGTCAGATTCTGGCACGTGAGAAAGTCGTCATAAAAGAAACATTGGGGAATGCTGTAAGATAAAAAAGTCACTCGTTGGACTGCAAAGATGAGTCACTGGATTTAGATTCATGGGATGCTTCTCTTTCTATGCAGACATTGAAACTAGCACAGTTAAGGCAGCTATTTGCCTGTTGTAGTGACAGGGCGTGTCCGTGTACATATAGAGAGATGACAAGGAGTGACTTTTATAAATGGAAGGTAATCCACTGTACTAGTTCACTTTCTTCCTGTTTCTGAGGTCTCTAAACACATCAGATGGAAAAACATACATCTTATGCAACCTATGTACAGAAACCCCTTGGGCATGAACTTTTATCACACCCTTCTACGTGCACTTTTTTTTACCTGTTCACATGGGCTGCACTAAGCCCCTTAAGGGCTTGTCAAGAATGCACTTGTTGCTGGGGAGAGACACTCCCAGATTCAAAGCACTGCAATTCCTAACGTGAACTGGTGTTCATAACCATTTTTATTTACTGAGCCACAAGGGGAAGTTTTCTATACAGTACAGAGCTCCATTGACTTCAGTGACAATCTGCAGTTAGTTGCTGGGCTTGGGGCCTAGTTCAGTTTCTCAAAGATAAGCCAGATCAGACATGCAAAACCAGAAGTCCCTGTACATCTTTCATTCAACAATGAAGCCTTGGGTCACATTCTTATACCTGGAGCACATACAGGGACCTAGAAGATGCTAGGAACATACTGCAGCTGATTCAAATTCTAGAGATATGCTGGAGACCCCTTGTTAAAATTCCATCACCATCCCTACCTCTGTGAAGAGATGGTTGGGATGATTTCCTTGCTACTATAATGGCTATAACGGATTGCCCTTCCTCTCTGGATACTGCTAAGTCATCCCTGCCCGACAGACCCTACCCCTGGCATTCATAAAAATTCTTCTGAAAAGAAAAGATTTTTGCCTTGGGAATAAACCCAGATTGTCCTGGGTGCCAGGAATTTAAAATACATATGTTTTTTTGTGGACTTCTCTATAGTTCTCAGGAATGAAGTTTATACATTTCCAGGAAAGTCCACTTAATATGATGTTAATTTACCAAGTAGCATTCCCTCCCTCCTAGGTTATGAGAAAGCATTTTTCTTGACAGAGGAAAAATCAATACATTTCCATAATGATCTTCAAGGTTAGCCCAGACAAAACTGTTGCAGTAACCGACCTGACAGAGGTTTGGATGAATACTACTTGTCATGGGACAAAACAAATCCTGAAGTGCTAAGAACTCCTACAAAATATTTGTGAGACACCCATCACTGTACATTTTTTATTATTTGCATTACAGTAGCACCTGAGATTGCAGCCCCATTGTGCTAAGTGTTGTATAAACTTAGAGCAAGAGTCCAATCCCCAAAGAGTTTATAACCTAAGTAGACAATGACTGGAGAAATGGAGCTTTATTTCCCATTTTACATACGGGGAAAACTGAAGCACAATAATTAAGTGACTTACCCAAGGTCACACAGGGAGTCTGTAGCAAAATTAGGAATTGAATTCAGTTATCTAGAATCCCACCCAGGTGCCTGAAACTTCCTCTTCTCCTGACCCCCAACCCCAATAACTTACAAAACTACATTTCACATAACTGATTAATATATCTGTAATTAACTAGCTGGTATAATCTCTAAAAGACCCCATACTCCACCTCCAAGGACAGATTCCTGGAAGGAGCTAGTAACTTCCTCTCCCTTTCCAGTTTAAAATAGAGCTTTTCTAGGTTTATTAGAGCACACAGCTCTTCTGATTGAAACCATGTGTGTAAATATAGCCCTTCAATAGAAGATATTGCATTAAATATCAGCTCTATACTCCCACTGAGAAAGTTTCAAAGTTAAGTTTCTCACTTCAAACCACCCGCCCCTCACTCTAAACACCTAAAATGCAAGTTATTATTTATGTGAATTACCATAGCATCAACGGATCAGGACCCCACTGTGATAGGTGCTGTACAGACACAGGACAAGAAGATGGTCCCTGAATGTATACGAAGACATCATTTGACTCTGGACTATACAGCTATTGTGAATACTGATATAATGGCTTAGTACTAGTCCAAAGTCAAGAAAGTGTTTCAAAAGCTTGTTAAAGTGGCATGAGAACAAAGAAGTTACCCAATATCTAATTTACTAAAACCCAAGCTCTTGAAATGAATAGTGAAGGACATTGTAAGTAAGGTGACCAGTTAGCACGTGTGAAAAATTGGGATGGGGGTGGAGGATAACAGATGCCTATATAAGACAAAACTCAGACTATCAGGATTGTCTCTATAAAATCCGGACATCTGGTCACCCTATTTGTAAGTCTCACATTGTCCACATAATAAACCCATTCCTGCCAAGTATACAGAAATGTATATTTCATTTTCCAAAAGGAGCCCTGGCTGGTTGGGAGAAGGAGGAAGTAGAAAATATCACATCTCTAGGTTTCTCTCTCCATTCGCTTCGTTGCTAGAGGCGATGTCTACATCACAAATTAAGGTATAATGGTAGAGCATGTCGGCACACCTGTGCCAGCTTTAATCTAGCTAGCACAGGTAACAACAGTCACAAGAATGTGACTGCATGGGCTGTGGCACAGGTTAGCCACTCCAATGCAAGCCAGCTGGGGATCCTGGGTACATATACCGGTTGCTAGCCCATGCTGCCACATCTTCGCTACTACTGTTACCCACACTAGCTAGATCAATGGTTCCCAACCTGTGGCCCGGGAGCCACACGGGGGCTTTCAAAGTGGCCCGCAGCACCCCTCCTGCTGGCTGCAGAAGGGATCCTCTGCCTAAGGACCCAGGCGGAGTGCGTTTCCATGGGGCTAAAAGGCCAGTGCAGGCTTCGTGCTGCAGCCAAGGGGATGGCAGATCAGCGCTCCCCTCCCCTTGGCTGTAGCAGGGAGTATGGCAAAGCGCTCCAATTAGGTCCATAGGTGCCGGGGTCCCTGCTGGAGCCCGAGGGAGGGGAGCACTGATCTTCCGTCCCTGGCTGCAGAAGGGAGCCACTGCTGAGGAACCCAGGTGGAATGCACAGGGCTACAGGACGCGTGCCGTTTCCCTGCTGCAGACAGGGAGACGGGAGATCAGCGAGGAGACAGCCTCCTCGCTGAACTCCTTCCGTCTGGCTGCAGAGGGGGGGCCTGCTGGCAGACACTGGTGGCCCTTCAGCGTTGTAAAAATGATATCTGTGGCCCTCGAGCCAAAAAGGTTGGGAATCACTGAGCTAGATTAATGCTACCATGGGTATACCCTTAACTTGCACTGCAGATGCAGCCAGAGACTCCAGCGATGCTTTCAAGTCATGGCAGTATCTTAAAGTAACCCTTGCCCTTGAAATCTGTACCCCTCAGCGACTCTGGAGCTGCATGGCAGTGGGGCTCACCTGAGGGGACTTTTTAAACCATGTTAGGGACTCCCATCCCCAGCATTTCCAGTGCATGCCAACTGACAGAAAAGACGGGGCTCAATTGAGCCTCCCAAAATGACAATTTGGGATTTGCCCTTGTTATAGAAGCTGAGGCCTGTAATAATGTGCAATAACTAGCACATTCATACATTCAGATAAGAGTTGCATGAGTCACTTTTTAGCCATTCTAAAGAGCCAAGAATTCTTAGAGCATTGCTCAGATTGCTTTAAAAGGGAAGGGTCATGGAGCAATGGCATGAAGCTGGTGTCCCTGATCTTCCTAAGGAATGGCCCATCATTTAGAGGATTAATCAATCCTAAACAGTGCACAAAAATTCAGATTCTTCCCTCCTGATTTCCTCAATGTCACTGCCCCATCTCCCTCCTCAATTCACAACCCATCCCTTCTCCAACCAAATCACAGATGGCTGCAGTTACAGGTTGGTTATGCTTCTTGCCATTAGATCTTGAGTTTCCAGCCAAGGCTGCTGGTATTTAAATGAAAACAAGACAAGAGAGAGAGGATGTTACCGCCGTATCAGCTCAGGGAGAAACTGCACAGCTGCTACAAGGTTCTGTAGTGCTTGGCTGCTAGGAAACTGGCATGGATTTAAACAAAACAAAACAAAACAAAAAACAAACAGCACAAAAGTCCTTCAGGAAAAGCCAAATGGGAAGGGTTTTTATTTTTCAATAGCCCTCCAGCCACCTTCTCATGGACAGATTTCTCAAGATAAGTTCACACTTTCGCCTGTACAAAGTAGCCTCTGACAAGATTTTTTGTTTATGCTTCAGCTAAATAATTTAACGTTAATGGAGAAGAGAGACAGTTAATTCAACACCACCAACGGTTACCTGTGTACTAATATGGTTAGCTTTATCGCAAAGGTGGCCAGCTTTCCGGGGCCAGAAGTTGTGCTTAGGATTTTAAAGACACATGAAGTCATTTACTCAAGGACCTATGCTCCCCTCCTCTTATGGACAAGGAAGAAAGCACAGATTTGTGTATTCTGGGGCCATGGCAGGATACCAGATTCTTCTAAATCCCTAGAAATCTCCAGACAGATGATCCACTAAGTATTCTCAGTTATATTTATTACAGCCATGCCTGAGGATCAATCAGTAGGGCCCTAATGCCCCACTGTGCTTGGCACTGTAACAACACAGTAGCAGACAGCCACTACCCCAAAGAGCTTAGAGTCTCTAAACAGACACGGCAGACACAGGGCTGGGAGAAGGAGTAGCACACACAAGCACAGGTAACCATGTGATGGCAACAAATGTCACGTTACTTCTACAATTATTTATTTTTGGAAGGGTTTAGTGTGGAGAGGATAAGCTAAAATGGAAAGAAAAGTAAAGGAAGCGGGGATATTAACGGGAAGGGTATATGGGAAGAGGGTGGAAGAGGGGCAGGTGTGGACTGCAGTCAAAGTGAAGAAACTGTAAAGGAAGATGGGAGAGGGTTGGGCAAACAATCAATTAGAACAGAGCAGAAAAGTCCAGTTAACACTGTAGAAAGTTCTCCGTATGTCCGAACATCCTTGCTTTGGCTGCTTCTGCAGCTGTTCCTACCAGCTGGAGTCTCTGGCTCGCTAAGTAAAAGGGCTATGACCCCCCAAGGATCAAGAAAACAAAGGTGGTACAGAGCGACCCACCCCCTCCAGGTCATGTGCCAAATACAGCTCAGCCTGAACCAAGACTCTAGCCTAGAGTTTCTGCCTTTGATCTGAATGTCTTTGATATTGGGATACACAGTTAGGCACTTCACAGAAGTTTGGATCCTGCTTTGCTTGTTTTTAATACCAAAAAAACAAAAAGACATGGGGGCGGCAATAGACCAAACCAATGTCAAGTTATGAAATCCACATCATCTTCATCCCTGAATCAGAGAGGAGTAGAATGAAGGGATTTATTTGCCATCTTCCCAGGAGGTAAGGAGGACTCAGGGTGTACAGTCTTTTATCTATTCAGATTTAAAATGACACAGATAAGGGAATGCCTATCCCCCAGCTCCAGGTGCCCCTGCCACAAGTTAACATTAGTAACACATTCCCACCTCTCAGTACAGGTTTTGCTGCCTAGAGTTACATGAGCAATTATAGATCTCCCTTCTCAGATTCCTAAAGCAAATTCCACCCCACGCCCGCTCAGCCCTTTCCCCAAAGCCTGGTCAAATAGATGGGACTTCACACAACACCCTGTAGGTCAACAAGTTCCAGCTATTTCAGACCAGGGGAAGTGAAGTCCATATTTGAGGACACGTCCTGCCACCAGGTCCCTCTCTTCTATAGTGAGAGGGACTCAGCTCAGGGGTCTCTGCTGATCTCTATTGCAGCAATATCATATGGAGGAAGAGGGACAGTCCCTCAGTGGGATGCTCCCAGGCCATTTAGTTCTTTGTAAGTCAAACACAACAGCTTATATGGCTCCCAGAAGGAAGTGGGCAGACAGGGCTGGTCTCAGAACACTAGTGTCAGAGGCTCAAGGCTAGATGCTCTGCTTAGCAAGTGAGCCGATGCATTCTGCACAAGCTTCAGTTTCAAAGGGAGATTTAAAGCGTAGCCCTGTAGGGCACACAGTACACAGTCCAACCAGAAAGGTGGGAGAGGCCTGGATACTGTCCAATAGGAAAGGAGTCAGCCTTCTTGCCAGATGCTGGTTTCCTGACAGAGCTGCCATGAACTAAGACCCTAAACCAAGACACCCCTTCTACTGCCCAAATTCAAAACCTCGGTAATGGGCAAACATCTCAACTAAATACCCTGGCTGCCTCCCTCAGCTCACCATAGTCAATTCAGCTTTATCTAGACTGATCCTCAGCCAACTTGCTCTCATCAAGACAGCAGGAAAGACATTCAATTGCACCCTGGGTTTGAGGAAACAGAAATTAGCTCTACTCCAGCAAAACACGTGCTTAACTTTAAGCACACAAACAGTCCCAGTTAAGTAACTGGGAGCTGCTGAGTGGTCAGCACTTTCCAAAAAATCTGGCCACTTATTTTAGGAGCCAAGCATTGGTTTGTATTTTTTTTTTTTTTTTTTAAATCTTGGCTCTCGGGTCATTCATTTCTCCAGCAAATGCCACAAGCAAAGTATTATTAACTGAGGTTTATGAACTATTGCAGATCCACATCATAAAGACACAGTTAATCAGATGCTTGATGCAGGAAGCAGATCCTCCTGCATAGAGAGGATGTTTTCTAAACTCTTAAGGGGACTTTTATAAACAAGTTTACAAGCCAGGGAACAACTAGTTACACATTTTCTGTGTTAATAAGTGCTATCTAGTACAACAGTCAGACCAATAAGGTTTATATATAACCGTTTACTCTCAAAAGATGAAAGGGCCTGAACAAGTGTTAAATGCTTGTAGGGATGCCATCAATTTGTAACCTAGTCATCCAAGGGATTGGGGGTGGAAAACTGTCAGCTCAAAACAGGAAGTCAAGAAGGCCATTGTGACAGAGATGACAGCTTTCTGCAATATGCTTGGGAGACCTTACTGAATTAAGTTTAAGTATCTTTAAAGTCCACTGTATTAGATTGTTAGATAAATGTTCTTTTGAAGGGTGTGTGTCAGTGACAGCTGTTATTATCAAGCTATTAGCTACCTAAATAATGGACATGGCTATGGCAAGTCACATGAGTTCACTTTCCTGGTGAACTTGTCTGAGGTTTCAAGAGTCCATCAGGATCCAAGCACCAACAGGTGAAATTAACTGTGAGATTAAAGGAGTTTAAAAAGAGCCAGAGAAGTATTAGCAGCTGGTTATTTACAGCCAAAAACAGCAAAACAAGTGAATTTACAGGGTGAGAAGTACCAACTTGAATGTCCTGAAGGATGAATTCTCTTTTTAATCCACTAAACAAGCGAAGCATGGGCAGTAACGGTGCAAAACTTCTTCTGAACTGCCATGCCAGGGTGGCTCAGCACTGAGGTGATGATCACCCTTAGACACAAGCCAGTCAGTTGGGATCCAGGCTCATTCAAACTTTGACTTCTCTGATGAGTTTGTAAACTGGACACCCACGTACTAGGCATTGGGCTGGGACCAATTCATTTTACACAGGCCAAAACACCACTGTCAGCTAACTACTTTCAATCCCTTCTAGAGGAAGCCAAAGCTCCAGACTCAGGGAGTCCTAACCACCTGAAGTTTGGCTTGCAAATCCCTGCACTGGTTTGGGTTTACCCAGTTATACAGAGACAAAGTTGAGATCTGGACCAGGAGTTTTGGTTGAGGCCCCATCTTTCCTGCCTGTCCTACCCTTCAGAGGGGAAGCATGGCCATGCACCATGTGGACAGAAATGGGAGTAAAGGACTCCTACTCTAATCACCACTGTTCCAGGGCAAGACCCTATCTACCACATTGGAGTGTAGAAAGGATTAACGCTTGTGGAGAACTTTGAGAATGAAAGGGCTAAATAATCTGCACCACATTCAAACCTGTGACTAACTGGTGAAGGGTCCAGCAGCCTGTACTCAAAGGTGGATGGATCAGGAGACTAGTAACTACCTGAGGGTGAGAAAAATATACTCATTAGAGATGGGCCCCAAACCTGAATAGCAGGTATAAACCTCACCTGTGAACTTTCAGACAGTTTAGTCAGATTCCATTCCAAACCCAAACTGGATAACTCAGGCCTGTCTTTTACATTAGCTTTATTGTTTTACATTAGCTTTATTGTTGTTTATTGCATACTTAGATTTGATCACTTCTCATGTTGTACTGTCACTAACTTGACTGTTAGTTCAGTACTGTTTAAAAGAAACAATCCCAGCAGCTTTGTAATGTATCTTTATGACAAAGAACTGGGTTCTACCCTAGTTAACCAAGCACCTGAACCGAGACAGCTGACAGAAACACGTTCACTAATACTGTCTGTTTTCATCAAGCCTGTCTTAGAAGATAACAAGCAACATTTTAAGGAGATCACATATATCTAGACATATCAGAAAAACAGACGACGGAGCTGAATGAAGCAATTAAAGCAAGAGCCATAGACAAGCCACTCGCTTGGAGGATATTTGACTCTCACAAACCAGAAAAATTCAGAAAGACACAGCCTTTTGGCAGAAAGTTAAACTTAAGTTTTAACGATCCCTTTATTTCACTACAAATGACCTGCGAATCCTGTGAAGGACTCACAGTTCTGCATTCTTCCACGAGATAGGTATCTATTACAATACTCAAGTCTCTCATTGGATGGAAAGGAGTCAATCCTGCCTTACCAAGTGCCATCTGAAGTCAGGAGGAATGGACAGTGATCAGTACCATAAATAAAACCGCCTCTGGCAAAGAAATTCCTACTCCCCCAGCTCCTTACTGTTCAATACAGATGCATTTTTACTTCCAACTTTCATTATGCTCAGGACCTTGCAGGATCTGATCCTTCTTGATTAATTGAAGATATGAAGGCCTCAGAGAAGACTAAGAACAATAGTCCTAACAGAGTGGCCAGTAAACATTACAGCCATTAAAAATATTCTGGCTTTTTTCCTATAGCTACTTCAGAACACAGGAGCTCCATCTCCTTACACTGCAGGTTCTTTATTGGACAGATAATTGAACAGCTAGAAGTCCAGATGGTATCAGATTACTCGTGTGTAACCATCCCCTCGTTTTAAAAGCAGGACCAGAGATGTACTCTCATGTTGTCGTTTGGAAAGTGCTTCCATCCAGACAGGCAAAGCAGTACCCCATCTTCTCAACATATCGGACAGAACAGATTTAAGAGTTGCTTTACTCTTAAAGTTGAGTTTTCTTTCAATAGCACAGCCATTTAGTAAGCAGTAATGCTAATTAACACGTATAGCTAAACCAGTGCTGACAGGTGTGTGATCAGAGATGTTATTCAACACTGTAGTTCTGATGCAACAGCGCACTCAACATTTTGATTGAGACGCAAGACCTAATTTCTCTTGTGAAGTAAAATGTAATCTCAGTACTTCTGGTAAAAATAGGAGTACCATCTCCAGGGTGCTGGTCAAGCTTCCCATGGCAGTTGTATTAGTCTTCATTTCTTGAATTGTATAGTGTTATACACTGTTCAACAGCTGCTACTTACCACCCACAAGTGGCTCCATTTCAATGGTAGATGGATCAATCAATTTTATATGCCCCCTGCATTGCATAGTATTTGTAAGAGATCCTTGGATTAAATTTCCTACAGGAGCATAACATTTAAACATTTCTTTGAAGCAAGAAAGATTGTCCCCACCTAAAACATGAACCAAGTAGTGCATAATAAAGTTTCAGAATGGGAATATACCGGGGCAAGTTCAGACTAGCTTTCTCTAGGGCTGGCTTTAGTACATGGTATTCATGTAAATGTAAGAATTGAAACATAATCCAGGAAAGGCTAATAATTTAAGCCCCAAATTTGCCAAGATTTATGCAAATGAGTAGTTCCATTGAACTACTAATTAGAGCAGCAGCGCTTTTGATTTGCTATAGTATTTTGCCATCTCCTCTGTAAACCTCCAAAGAAACAGTTTGTTTGCATGCAGGGTTTTAGTTTAAGCTAGCAGTTAAACTTTAAAAGGAGACTATTTGGCTTTACTGGACTAAAAAACCATAAGAAAAATATATTTCTTCATCAAGTTTAAGGCTAGAAGGAACCATTAGATCATGTAGGCTAGTCTCTTGTATATCACAGGCTACAAATTCTTGTGCATTAGGGCTTGACTGCACAGCAAGCCAGGGTGTGAATCTACAGCACACCAGAAGGCCAGACCATGTGGACCCTGCTGTGTGCTCTAAGAGTTCTGCAGAACTTTTCAGTTATGGAACTTTTAGTACATGACAGCAGGGTCCACAGCTAGCGTGCAGCAAGCCCCATTGTGCTAGGAGCTGTACAACACACAGAACCAAATGACTGTCCATGCTCCAAGGAGCTTACAGTCTACTTATAAGACAACAGGTGGGTGCAATGGGCCAGCGACGTACAAAGAAACAGTGAGAAAATACTAGACCTTAGCACATAAGATGCCTAAGTTGACTGGATCCATTTACATTACAACTAGCACAAGACCTCTTTAATGCCAATGAAGTCAAAGCACTTAGGAATGCAAACTGGACTTGGAAACTGCAGGTATGCCACATCTTCCCATCCCTCTAATTTTTGGTTACCTCAGTAAGAATACTACAGAGGAAACCCACACCTCTACTCCTCCACACTATCACATCCCCATTGAGGCCGGCAGAGTTCCAGGTTGAAACCCAGTAAGGACTGCCGCATACTTATCCACTCCAAACTTTGCCTGGGCACCACAAGGTCAGTGCTGTTGTGCAGGAACTCTGGTGTGAACCTCTTACCGGGCAGAGAAAAAGACTCACGCTGAAAGGGCAGAAGTGTGAGACAAAGGGAGAAGGAAATGAGACTGGTTTGAAGGAGGAACAGAAACTCAAAATGGGAAGGAGGGTGGAAAATAAAGTGGTAGAGGGAAAGATAGGCAAAAATAAGAGGGTGTGGAGAAGGGATGTGAACAGTCTACCATAAAAGGAAAAATACCAAGACCTAGGCAAGGCCTACACTAGAAACTTTTGCTTGTATATCAACACTGGTTAGGTGTACAGTGTTTTTTGAAATGTTTCTATTGCAGCAAAAGTCTTAGTATAGATGCAATTATAGCTGCAGAAAGATGCTTGTGTGGGTACAGCTTATTATGCTCAGGAAACCAGTACAACTAAACTATACCAGTAAAAGCATTTTCTGGCCAGTATAAGTGGTGTTTACGCTGGGAGGGTTTGCCCACACACAGATACCAGCAAACTTCTTCTAGTGTAGATCTAGCTCTAGAGAAGAGAGGCAAGAGAGAGAGGTAGGGGAATAAGAGAGAATGCTATTGCTAATCCAGGTGATTATCCACCCTCACGCCTGAAAGTGTGCAGCTAATATTGATACATAAAGGCAATGGATTCTGTGATCTTCCCTGAAAATTCTATACAGGGGTGATAAGTAGACAAACTAACCCCTAGCTTGCATGCACTGAGGTCCCTCCACTGCTCCGTTAGTGAGGGGGAATGAACTCCCCTAACCAGATACTACTGAAATTCAACCCCTGGCTCTGTAAGCCTTTTCATTAGGAAGCCTGTTTCTGAAGGGTGTACAATTTGGCCATAAACACTGGTTCCGAGGTGAAACTTGGCATATAAAAGCCTTCGCTTCAGGAATTAATATTTTCTTTTCTAAGTTACAACACCTGTTTACCGTTTATATGTTAGAGGAAGAAATGGCACGTTTTTATTTTAGAAAAATAAAAATTCATCCAGGAGCAACCACGTTTGAGCCACTTTCATAATGCCTAATTCTAATACGCCCAAATTCATTCCCCTGCCCAGAAGTGGGAGAACATGGAGGGGGCAGAGGACTGTCAAGATCCTTCCCTTGCCCTAGTTGCCCTGCAGCCCATGTGTCGCTGCAGACTCTTCCACTAGTATGCACACACTCGCTCCACTACATAGAAGACTAGCTGACAGGTCCACATAGCCACAGCTACTGGCCATGCCCCTCCATCGCCCTCCACCCCAAAAAAAGAACCAGAGAGAAGTCTCTGCTGTCATAGATGGAGCCTCTGTCTACAGCACAGTTCCATGGTACACTTCTCTGCACAGATGGTCCCATAACCTGCCCCATGCAGCAGAATTGCACTGGTTCCACTGCTTTTCAAACCACATGTGCTTGCAAAGGGGATGATGAGATTTAAGCTTTAGCATTTAAAACTAAGTGGACAATCTGGCTGAGATACTTGTAACACTACATGAGCAGGGAGCTATTTTTCACAATAACTTCATACGATGCATTCATGTATGAAGTATGCATTAAGGATCTACAATAGCTACAGCATCACAAATTCACAGCTGCACAAAGAGTTATACCACATGCCACTGACCATTTTGTGGTATTTTTATTCAAATATTAGTGTATAATATTTCCCCAAAACCACAGCTAACAGTTGATGCATGGACACACATGGATTATTCATACTGGCTTCCTCTGAACCTCAATTACCACATATGCAGAAATCACTGTTAATTTTTTTTTAATACTTTTCAGTGAAAAGTTAATTGTGTGGATTTAGACATTAGAACCAGGAAGTTACAATTTTTCACACCATGAAAGGCAAACAGGCAGCATACATAGTGGAGAGTACATTTTAAAAGTTGTTTTAATTGTATACACTGCTATTCCTCGCACTGATAAGATAATCATCCCTTTAAAGTTCACAGCTGTATCTACTACTGCAGGAAAGTAAACAGTGAGTGAATTTCACCCGTGTACTGCAAATTGTGCAAAATGACACAAATTGCTCATGTTTGGATAATGCTGCAGTTTTCATTAACCAAGAGCTCTCTTGCTTTTGCATTTTTTTTTAAAAACGTGATCCATGTTAGAAGATAAAGGTTGGCCGGCTAATGAGATTAAAGATTTGTCAGCCTCATCCTCTGCCACGTAAGTGGACAAAAAGCGCAGCACACAACATTTTAAAAAAACCTGTTTGCATCTTTGTTGTTAGGTGCTGTTTCTCTTCGCTCCAGATTACACGGTAAAAGTGGCTTATGCAACGCACTGGGCACCACGCACCCAAGCCTGTCAACCGGCTCCTCGAGCGCCTGTTGCTAGTCAGCGGGGAGCGCATGATCGTTTTGCAAAAGGGCTCAATTTTTCATAGCCTAATTCCTCTCCCGGGACACACAGCGTTTAAGATCCTCCGCCCCGATCGATCCCGGAGCCTTTTCGCCTTGCAGTTCGCGACCCCCAGATGGTCGGCAACGCACAGGGCGCCTCCTGCATGCCGGGAAACACGTAGGCGACCGTGGGCGAGCAGATCCCCAGCAGCTGGGGCATCCCCCCCACTTACCGCTCTCCGCCTTGATGTTCTCCCGTAAGAAGTGCCCGCTGGAAAGATGCTGCAGCCCGAAGCTCTCGGCGATTCTCTGGCACACGGTCCCTTTGCCGGAGCCAGGGGGGCCCAGCACGACGGCTCGCAGGAGCTTGGATGCCATCGCAGCCGCCTCTCACGCAGTCCGGACTCCCCCCTTGATCCCTGCGGGGCGACAGCGACCCGAGCCCAGTGACGGAGCAGTCGCCAAGCCGCCCGGGAAGGAGCAGGGCCCCCCACCCCCGCGCCCCTGCCCCAGCCGAGCGGCCCCGGGGCACGCAGCACCGCGGGGGGGTGGCCGCCCGCCCGGCCAGCCTGCATCTCCACCCGGCAGCACACCCCCGCGGAGCCGCTTGCAGAGAACGCGGGGAGTTATTTGCACGTGGGCAATTCTCCCCAGCTGCCTCCGAGCCCGGGCTGCAGCCTCCAAAGCGCCCAGTGAAAGTTACTGGGGCTCCTAGCGACCCCCCCCCCCCCGCCGACGTAGATACTGCTTGCAAGGGGGTAGTGCGGGGGGGGGGGATCCTCCTTCCCACTGCACCCCACGGCGCTTTCAAACAGCCCCCTTCTCGGGGAAGGAAACTCAACTCACCCCTTGCGGGGGGGGGATGGGGGAGAGAAGGGGAAACTCCTGCAATATGGCGTTCAAAAAATGTGCAAGGGATTGCCCCATAACTCGCTACTGACCCAGCATAGCACACGCGGCAGGCTGCCGCTCCAGCCTCCGCCTCGCCTCCGCCTGCGCCTTTAAGAGAAAGTGGCTGGGACGCAGCCTAGGTCCCTTTGCAGTGGAAGCTGCCGCCCGCTCGCAGCAGCAGCAGCGGGGAGGGAAAAGGCAAGCCCGCTGCAAGCAGTCACACACCTAACCCCGCCCCGGGGGCCGGGCTCAGCGGGCTTGGTACCCCTATTGGTGCGTGTCTCCCACGCCCACCGGGAAACTGAACCGCCCACAAGGACTACAAATCCCAGCCAAGCCCACGAGCCAGCCTGCTTCCCTCCCTGCTCCCGCCACGTCCCTGTATGAATGTCTGAGTTGTGTCCTGGCCTAAGACTATCAGAATGGCCCAGCTGTGTCAGACACTGGTCCAGCTAGCCCAGCATCCTGCCTTCCCACAGCGGCCAGTGCCAGATGCTTCAGAGGGAATAAAGACAACTGGGCACTTTATCGACAGATCCACCCCCTAATGGCCAATCCCAGTTTCTGGCAGTCAGAGACTTAGGGACTTAGACCACAGGGTTGCGTCCTTGATGGTCTTGGCTAACAGCCGTTGATGGACCTGTCCTCCATGAACTTACCTATTTCTCTTTTGAACCCACTTTTGGCCTTCACCCCATCCCCTGGCAATGAGTTCCTCAGGTTGGCTGTGCACTGTGTGTAGAAATACTTCCTTATGTTTGTTTTAAACCTGCGGTCTATTTAATACCTCTTATCTGGGTACCTGTGGGGTACATATTAACTCATAGAATCTCAGGGGGGCTTCTGGGAGGGATGGCCCACCTAAATTTAAAGGCCGGCCTGATGAAAAATGAGGGTCAAACAATTTTTAAAGGGTACCACTCGCTCCCACAATGTTGCTTACGTGTCCCAAAATCATGCATTTGCCTTACAACATGTGAACTTTCTCAGGATTACTGCTTCAAAACATAATTTTTATCTTGATCGAATGCTTTTTAGTAGCTCCAGGCCATGAGACATTAGTCACCAAATTAGGGGTTGTCTCTTAAAGCACAGAATTTGAAAAACTCATTCAAACACTTCACCCCTGAAAGCTAGTAGATATGCTACACTGGGACAACATATTACCATAGGAGCTATTATGAAAATAGCTGCTAGAGAAGGGACTTTGCAGACTGTGGTTATTGTGTGTTTAGAGCATGTGCATGCACACATACACACACAAAATATTTATAATGTAGCAGTCTTGCCAAGTCTCATTCAGTTGGGAGACATACTCCCTTGTTTTGAATTGTTTATAAAGGGAAACTGACAAGTTCCAAAATTTTTAAAACAAACAAAATTTTTAAAACAAACATTTTTAGTGTTACTGATAATTGTATGATTTAAACTGAAGGAGATTTTTAAATATAACCTTTCTCTCCTCCTTTGCTGTTTGTTGTTTCCTCCCCGTTTGGACAATGAAAACAGACTAATCAGGTGACTTTCTGGTTCTAATGCACTAGCATAATGCTGCAATATTTGATAACATGCTTCATGTTCACACACAAATGATCCCAGCATTGTGCTAATGTTACAAATATCTGCATTAGCCTTCCTTCAAGCCAGGCTAACCATCATGTGGTTCTCCATTCTGTCAATCTCCACCAGTACAGTGCCACCAGCACCAATAACCCCAACAGCACAAATAAACTTTCCATTACTATCCAGTAGTGCTCTGGTCAATGCTTAGGTGGCATGTCTGGTCTACTTTCTGCTGGGGGTCGAGACAGTTACCTGTACAAATAGTGCTGCACATGCAACTTTTGATTTTACCATGCACCGATGGTGGTTGATTTTGCAGGCTCAAGAAATCGGGGGGGGGGGGGGGGGGAAGTGTTGTTCAAAGGGTGGATATATCCTAACTAGAGAATAAAAATTTTCATATCTCCCTAGTTCTCCCAGTGTCCCCTCCTCCCTGGGAATCATGGGGGTCTGGCTTCTATCCCTGGCTTTGTCATGGACTTACTCTGTGATCTTAGTAAAGGAGTCCAAAGCAAGAAAGTGCATATAAAGTTCATTACACAAGAAATCATGATAGTACAGAACTGCTGCATTCTGGCTTCAGCTCTGTGGAACTCTGTTTTTAATTCCCCACATGCATAGTAATAAAAATGCTTGGCTTTTATCAAGAGAGTGCACTGCATTGCTTTCCTCCTTTACTTAGTTTCCCCATTTGTAAACGGGATAATAATACTTACCTATCTTTGTCAAATGCTTTGAGGTCTACAGATGAAAAGTGATGTGGGCCTGAAATCCCCATGCCTGTTATGAGCCCATCTCCCACAACACATGGCAGGAGCAGGTGAGATGCCAACCTAAAGCTCTTACCCATCCACCAAGAGGTCATCCCCAGATGCAGAGGGAGGAGAAAGCATTGAAATCTACAAACTGCTGAATCCTTGGCTTATATGGTCTCTTAATTTAAAAGGTCACCTAGCAATAGAGAAGGGAAGAGAGATTCAGAAAGCATTACAATAGCAGTGAATGCTAACAAGATGGGGAATAATGAAAGCTATTCACCCATAGCTGACAAGGTCCAATGTGAGATTTCATGGCAAAGGTTAGGAATGGGAGATGTTCTGATCTGTGGGACAAATGAAACAGAAGCATTAAAGGATTAATTGTCCTTAGTTGGTGCCTATTCTGCTTCTTTCAGCCATTTGTGACTAAAGTCCAAAGCAAGAAAGTGCATATAAAGTTCATTATACAAGAAATCACGATAGTACAGAGCTGCTGTATTCTGGCTTCATGAACTCTGTTGTTAATTCCCAATAGGCATAGTAATAAAAATGCTTGGCTTTTATCAAGAGAGTGCACTGCATTGCTTTCCTCCTCTACTAAAGAAAAGGAGAAGTATCTCTTCCATCACACACAAGTAAGACTGGTTTTAGTGGGTGACTTAAGCAGGTGTCTAGGAAGTTTAACTAAGAGGTGCCAGCATAGTTATACATGGGAAAATGTTCATTTCAAACTCCTTAGTATTCCTGACGTGACACTGAATTCTGCCTCACCCGGACCACACACAAGGTCTGAATCCATGCCTCCCAGTGGGAAAGGTAGATACCAGGTGGCATGGTGTTGTGAAATGATTAAGTATGTATATTATGATAAGATATTTCCTGCAGGTTCTATTTTTGCTGAGTGATACACGATGTCTAACAATAGTTTTGGGTGAACAGCACAGATGGAATCTATTAGGGATCATAGTAGGGTGTTTTGTTTGTTTATTTGTCTTATAAATCTGGCTGTCCCCAAGAAAAATTAATACAGTTTGTACTGAGGAAACTATCCGTTTTTCAGATGGTGTCATGAAAACTTTGGTGGTAACAGGTCTTCTAATGCAGTGGTTCTCAATCAGGGGTACACGGACCCCTTGGGATACGCAGAGATCTTCCAGGGGGTAAATCACCTCATCTAGATATTTGCCTAGTTTTACAACAGACTTCATAAAAAGCACTAGTGAAGTCAGTACAAACTAAAATTTCATTCGATGACTTGTTTATACTGCTCTATGTACTATAAACTGAAATGCAATTACAATATTTATATTTCAATTGATTTATATGATTTATAATTATATGGTAAAATGAAAAAGTAAGCAATTTTACAGTAATAGTTTGCTGTGCCAATTTTGTATTTCTATGTCTGATTTTTGTAAGCAAGTAGTTTTTAAGTGAGGTGAAACTTGGGGGTATGGAAGACAAATCAGACTCCTGAAAGGGGTACAGGAGTCTGGAAAGGTTGAGAGCCACTGCTCTAATGGAGTGAGGGAGGAAGGCAGACATGCCCAGGGTCAACAGCTTTATGTTCCCCCATCATTTAGCTCCCTACTATGTTGGCATGAACAGGTTTCCATGGAATCAGAAACATGACTTTGCTATGAAAGTTTTACACAGCTAGTTCAATCCCCTTGCCCCTGTCACTGCTGGTTTATGCTTCTCTCTGGTGGCTGCTAACCCTGTTTCTTGGTTCATCTGATGCCTTGGGATGATTAACATTAATAATGGCTTTGCTGTCATGAATTAACATCTGCTCTAGCAGGGTAAGTCTCAAATGGTAACTGACCCAATCAAGTAATTTTGGTCACAATTTTCAGTTTTTGTCTAAAGTTTTGGAAATCCTTCAGTGAATTTAATGTTTCATGGTTTTTAGCAAATTAATCACTGCAATGGAGGGGGTTATGTATAATATTTCCATCAGTGGATGGAAACTCAAAGAGCACTGTGCTTGTGCATGAGAGCCAAAAAGGTGTCTATCCAAGCTGATAAATAGCATCAAGGGCAAGAAGTCAATCAGATCTTTAACAAGTTCAGTTTTAAGCAGTGGTTAAAGTAGATTGAAAAGGGAGGAACCGTCTCTCACTGACCAAGAAGAAAGGAGGGGGAGCCCTTGGCTTTTAGCAGAAAAGGAGGAATAGTCTTCTCACTGCCTCCTCTCCACTCTCATAAATCCTGGTTTTACCAATTTAAGGCCGTGTTAGTAAAAAAAAAAACCTAATAGGTTTTTTAGTAATGTGGTCCCTTGACTTCAATGGGAGAGCTTTGCCAGACAAAAGACAACATGGTGTTGCTCATTGTTTTTATTTTGTAAGTGTCCCCTTGGGATACTGTCATGGCTGGTTGGTAGACCCACAGTATTATCTACCGTTGCTCTTATAGATCCATATGCAGTCTGAATAATGCTTCACATGTGAAACTATTTTAAAAATGCTTTCACTTCCCTCCGTGTAATAGCAACTTCTGCCAGTAGCTTATGAATAGCCCTACAATAACAAATTAGTATGCGTGTGTGAGAAGAGGATACATTCAATAAGCAAACAGATTTCAGTTGTCCAACATGGAGTAGCCAAGTCATTTTAAGAACGATTAAAACGCTATTATATCTCTTCCTTTAATATTATGAAGTGTGAACAGAGCTCACAGTTGGAATAGCTCAGCAGAAAGCTGTCTAAATAGAAATCAGAGGCATTTGATCAAGCAGAACAAGGTTTGGTCTCATCTTCGGATCTCCTGGCTATAAATCTGGGGCAGAATGTGAGCGAGGGTTGCCTTTCTCTACCAGACGGCTCAATCCCACACAGCTAGAACCGATGCTCTCCGATTGCTGTGATTCTGACAGCTGGGACGCATCCCTGGCTACAAGGAGAGACAAGACACTTCCGTGTGTGTGTGTGTGACTGCGAAGTTGTCTTGTCTCGGTTTTTGTTTTGCTCTTTTCTGGTCATGAGACCCGGAAGTTTTTTTTTTTTTTTTTTTAATCACATGGCAGAGATATAATAAAAACAGAAAAATGGCGACAGTCACGTTGTGGCGAGTCTATGCTGCGTCATTAGATAATCTTCATGCAAAGATCGCTAAGAACAAAGACAAGAGGGGAAAGGAGCCCCGGCCGCGTAAGTGGGTGAGCAGAGGGCAGGGAATAGGGGGTACAAGGGCTGCGATCCGGAGCCCTTTTGCAGGGAGGGAGGGGGGTGTGTGTGTTGCAGGGCGTTGCAATCTTGGCATCACAAGTCCTGCGCTGTCCTCTCACAATTCACCTTTAGGCAGCGCTGGAAACGAAAGCCAGAGGTTTGTTTATGTTTGGAGGAGGGACCTACTTTTAGAGGGTGCGATCGGGCTGGGGAAAAGGAAAGAGTTATCGTGCGGGGGGGAGAGGGTGAGAAAGGCAGAGGAGTTTGGTTGGGATCTGCGTTGTCTTTCCACCGCTCTCCCTGGCTGGCGGGCAGCTTGTTTTCGTTCGCACGCGTTTCTGCTGCTCCAGCAGCTGGCTGCGGGGTCACCGACCAGCTGTGCAGCGCCCGCTGACAGACAGACAGACAGACAGACAGCCGCTCCAGGGCTGGGGGCTGATTTCGGGGGGCTCGGGTCTGGCGGCAGGGCGGGGTGCTCTCCCGCTGCTGTCCGATTGCCATCACGGGGTTGTTTTGCATGCCGAGGGGGAGCAGGGATTCAGAGCGGGCGGCCCGTGCGGGTCTCCCCGCCCCTGGCCTTTCGGGATGCGTGCGTCTGGTTTTTAAAATGTTGCGCACTCTGATTTTTCTGAAGGATCCTGGCCCTGGTTCCTTTCGGGCAAGCGCTTGTAAATATAGCCTGGATCTTGTTTACATGAAGCATCCAGCGGGAGGAGCCTGGGCGGAGGAAGATGGAGGAGTCTCCACGGCTCGCTGGGGTGAGAGCTTCCCAAACCGGAGGGAGGAGCCACGGCTGGGCTGGAGTCTCACTCCACCAGGCTGGAAGCTGCCCGGTACGTGCGCTTGTCAGTTTCATCAGGTTCGCTCCCCCTGCCCCCGACCGCCGCCGCTGGCCGGCAGAGCTTCGCGGCAGCCTCCGTCAGCTGGGTGCACAGCCGGGGCTGCAGGACGGCCCCGCCCGCTCCCCTCCCCGGCATGCAGCAAACACTTGTTGAAAGGTGCGTTTGTTCGCACAATCGTGGCCACTCTCCAGGGCTGATCTCAACCCGGGAGAAAGCCAGAGGGGCTTTTCCTAGTCTCTGTCCTTCTGCCCACCCACCTCCTCCCCCCCCCCCCCCGTCGAGGCCGCACCACCCCTCCCCTCTAGCTTTTGCTGACAGAGCAGGTTTATTGCAAAGAGAAGGCCTCTCAGGGCAAGTTCACCTGGACAAATGGGGCGGGCGTAGGGCTAGAGCCTGGATCACCCCCTTGTTTCTCGACCTAGCAAGTTATACTTTAACAAAGCAGAGAGGCATTTTCTCCCTGTTGGCTAATAAGTGACAAGAGCCAAGTCCATTGCCCTCTTTCCTGCCAACCCAGCAGCTGTGGTTTTTAGCAGAAGTTTTCAGGGCAGCATGAGCTGAAAACAAAGCGCATCCCTTCGCCCTGCCACCAACATTTTGAGCTTCCCCCTGCCTGGGAGATGTTGGTTCATCTACAGCTGTGCTGTAATAAGGGCTGTGGGGAGAAAAGGGGACATGACAGAGACAAGGCTGGGGGAGCCAGTCAGGTTGCTACTCTTACATTTGTTTGAACATTTTTGGGTATTTTTCAGGGAGGAGCCTCTGGGGGCTCTTGTGAGTGAGTATTTGCCCGCATACCATAGCTGATGAATGATTAATAATGTTTTAGAGATTTATTGAATTATTCATACATTTGGTACACCACCTACAGCAGTTAGCATTCATCGATCATACCGTTAATTCAATCTCCAACAGGTGTTTAAGATGTGAGAGAGGGGAGTCAAAAAGACTAAAGGTGAGTATTGGAGCAAAGAGTCAAGAAGAATGTAGATAAAGACTGGAAAAGATTTTATAATACACATTACTAAGGGTTTCTTGATGGGAGAGTCAACTTGGTGAGCCTACCTGTCTCCTATTTCACAACCGAAGATGCATCTGAAAAAATATAGTGAGGAATTTAAAGCCATAGAAAATATTGTTTTAATAACTGTCCTGGCACACTAGAGCCTTTCACTTCTAGATGCTGTAACTGCAATGTAGACAGTACTTCTTCTCATATTCAAATTCCAGTAACTTTCTTGAGGAGTAAAGTCACTTACCTACTAGCCTAAAAATCAATGACATCCCTGTAAGTGCAGTTTTCTGTTCTTACAATCACACTGAGTAAAATATTTATAATAAATGGTGAATTTTTCCATTTTCCTAGCTTTGGATAAGACACACCTCTTCATATTCAGTGGTAGTTAGCCTATGGAAATCAGAGCTATAATTCCAAGCTACATGCTAGGTGAAAAAAGAAAAGTTGCACTTGTGGGGGCCAGGGGATAGGCAGATAGCCAATTCAGTTTTTTGACTCTAATCAAAGGAGTGTTTAATTCAAAATGCTTAACAAATATGGTAAGTTACCAACCCCACAAGAACAGAGAACTGAAAACGGGGGGGAAGAGAACAAACAATATTAAAAACAATGTGAACAGAATTTTTTTTCCAAAAGCAAAATCTGACAGCAAAAAAAAAAAAAACCATGAAATTTTGAAACAAAAATTGAAATATATGCAATGCCTTAGAAATAAGTTGAACAAAAATACAACTAAACAATGCACTAATGAATTTAGTAATTTCAAGAGAGATTTCTGGCAGTAGCATCTTCGTTTTAATATCAGATTTTTTCAGTTTAAGTCATGAAAAAAACCAATAGACAATATTCAATAGATTAACGGCCAGAGCCACAGCTGGGGTAAACTGGCATAGCTTCTTTGAAATCAGTGGGTCTGATTTACCTTCGTCAAAGATCTGGCCCTAACAATTTAAGTGTTGCTTAAATAATAAGCACTGCAGTACTAGGAGATCAGATCCTGCAAAGCCATCCCTCAGGAATGACTTCTTGGGCACATTGTCCCATTGCATAGCCCAAGAATGTTTGCCCGAGTAAGGATTTCTTGCTTTCTAGGATCTGGCCTCCAGTTAGTTTGTACAGCTAGTTTGCAGAAGAGGATAAGTTGGCTATCTTCTACAAATTATGCACACAGTTAAATTGTGCAATAATGAGTTACGTGTTCACCACATTATTAACCGTTTTGGTCATGTTCAAAAAGACAAAAGACTGGGTTCTCAGTTTTAAGATGCAGAAATGTCAAATGTCTAATAATTTGTTTCTGGTTTTTTTAGCCAAATGATTATACAGTGGAGAAGGCTTCATGAAATTTTAGATCAGGACTTAATAGTTGACTAAAAGATAATAATTCTCTCAAATTCCTCTCCACTCTCGGAAAAATAAATTCTCAGCCATAGGTTCTATTCTAGTCCTCACTGAAGTCAATGGAATTTTGCCATGGAAATTGTTGGAGGAAGCGCTTACCCTCTATATCTGCACTATTCTTATAAATTTTGTGACGTTTCTAGTCAATTTCATCCTCTATTTCATTATGGAATCATGTGCAAAGTTAACACATTACAAGCAGCAGAATGAGATATGATAATGGAGATTTTGGTGTCAAAAGGTATGGTGGAATTGGACTCCATAAATCACCATTTCACACTGTGTAGAATCACAATCCACTGAGAGTTAGTGATGCTAACAAAAATTAAAATTAACTTGGCTTTTTGGTTAGATGTTTCACTTCCTAGAAATACTGCCCAGAAATGTCAGGAAATCAGTGTCCTAGAATAGAACCCCAACTGCTAATGTAATTGGCCTCTTTCCTGTGCTGATTCCTAAAAAAATGCAGCTTCAGTTATTAAAGGTTTTAACACGAGTAATTGTTTCCTTTTATATGTGGTTCACTTCACTATCATAAGAAGCCCCATTGAACGCAATGGGGCTACTTATGGCAGTGAAGCTGAACACATGCGTAAGTGTTTGCTAGATTGGGGCCTTAGTCCCTCTGTCCTCTTTCCTTTGCCCAGGTCTGTTTGCTTTTCTTCTAAGAAGCATTTTAAATGATCACAAAAATGTACAAAGCCTCAAAGAAGATGTACAATAATTATTGCCAGCATCATATTTTCCCAGTGACTATTAAGGTCGCAAATCCTGCAAACACTACTGCACTTGAGTAAATTTATGTGCATCACGTTGAGATCAGAGGGACTACTCCTATACGTTTTCAGGATTGGGAACTACATTACTAAGCTTTCCTCTGTGGCCATCTTTTTATTCTAGAGAAGGCAGAGTAAATATCAGCTTATCCTCAGCAAAATGTAAATGCATTCAAAGTGTCCAGCCTTTGGATGTTAGTAGACTGCTATGACATTTAAGTAGTATTGAAAGTAACATTCTTTGTACCTTTATATTGTTATTTTTACATTTTGAAAACCAGGGAACATTTTTTATATAAAATCCTTAATAAATATCTGTTCCTAGGGTCACCTTAGGGTTGCCTTTTTTTTTTTTTTTTTTTAATCCTTCCAGACAATGGAAGATTATTCTAAGGATGCTGATAAATTTGTAGTTGATGGCAAATATTCACAATATACATTAGGATATATATTTGCACATTCGTATTTGCATCTTGGAACAGTATTGCATATCATATTGACTGGTCCCTTGTTTATGTAACATATGCTTGTAATTTGTTTTTAAAATGCACAAATATTTTTTCCAGGAAGCTTTGTTTCCTGTTTGTTTTTCACATTTGTCTCTTTATTGCCCTCTTGTGTTAAAAATATGTAAGAGACTATTTTGGTAGTAATTGGATCCAGTTGATTGTTAAGCATTTCTATATTTTAGAAGCATTTTATTTCATTTAAGGACTGGACCAAACCAACAATTAATTAGTTGGTTATTTATTATGTTAATCATTCATAAAGTTCTTGCTCCACCCTATTAGAAATATTTAAGTGTAGCTTACACCAATTAAGTCCATCAAAATCTTAAAATGGAACATATGTTTAAAAAACCTGTTTATCTCTCTCCCCCCCCCCCCTTTTTTTTTTTTTTACATTGTGAAACCTGATGAAGCATTGATTTTAATATGCTGGTCATTACAGAACTGATTCACTAGATCAGATGCCTTTATTCAAAGAGAAACAACTACCATTACTTTTTCAGCAGTACTTCAAACATAAACCAGAGAAAATATTTTGATAAACTTCTATCATTGTTTGCAATGTAATTCTTGATTTCAGCAATTTTCATTCAGACCTCAGTGTATGGCCCAAAACAAACAAGACTGTCAGACAGCAACTCTGTTTCTTCAAACTCCAGGATCATTGCCGCATCCAGTGCTTGTTTCTATTTTGGATTTGATCCCGCTCCCATTGAAATCAGTGGCAAACCTTCTGTGGGAGTAGGACTGGGCTGAAAGGCCCCAGTTCTGCAGACACATTGTGGGACTTTAGCATATCTGTATGTGTTTGCAGAATGGAAGCCTGAGAGGGTATTATAAATTCCACAACACAGAAACCTTGTCTTCTTATTTCTTTGTAAAGGTCCTAGCACTTTTGGTGTGGAACATAATATTTTGAAACGTAGAGGTATTATATCCACATAGTTATTAGGTCCAGATCCTCCACCAATGTAAATTTGTGCAAATTCATTGTCTTAAGTGGAACTACGTCAATTATACCATCTGAGGATCTTGCCCATTAGTTTATATATGGGAACAGCACTCTACTTCAAATGCTTAAAAGCAAAAAGGGGGGGGGGGGAACCCTCACTCCATCACAATGATTATCGCCATGGAATGAGTACGTTATTACGGTGTCAACAGATTTGTTTTAGAAAATACTTTAACGCTGCATTGAATTTAACTGTACTGATACCAGTTAACCAGGTAATTTTCAAACAGTGGATAAATTACTGAACTGAAATTTCAGAACAAAATTGTTCATTTCCACATGTATTTATTAAATGTGCATTAAATTCATCAGCCATGTCATCGAAGAGCGGAATATCAGTACTTGATGTGATCTTTATTTCTGAACCATGCACAAGAGGATACACTATGTAAGCACACAATAAATTAAGCACTATTATGTAAAGGATACTGACAGACATAATGACTGACAGGCTGCCCTGGCTCAGTTATCACAGTGCTGATGCTGTCTATTCTAAAGGTACAGTACTGTGATAACTGAAGGATGGCAGCCATCTTAGCTTCACAAGAATGCCACGAGCAGAAATCAAAGAAGATGTCATTGTTTGTTGGATACCTGACATGCTTTATTTACGAAAGTAAAATGTAACCAGGTGCTAGAGCAGAAAGATGCTTGTTGGAAGGGTACATCTTAACTTAACTTGAAGAAAAAATAAATAAATGGCTTTAAAAAGACCTTTAGTTCTACTGGAATAAAAAAGTCACACTTTACATCTTTTGAGTTTGCCTGTTAATTGACTGACCTTTCGTACTTGGAAATTATTTTAAAAACTATAGGCTTTGAAAGAGTACTATAGGGTTTGAAGGATGATTATTAATAGAGTAAAAGTAGATGGAGGTCACTATCAATTAGTGAACTCTTGCCAGAAGAATTAAGAATGGATTCCGAGCCAAATATAAACACCACTCCACCCTGGCTCTCAGATTAATTTATTTAAAAACACCCACCTTCCCAACTCTGCCTCTTGGTGACAGGGAAAGAAGAGAGAAAAACACTGTCATTTTAAGTAAAGGAAGGTGCTTGTGTACTCTGGTGATGTGGACCACATAGGTATCTGGATGGATCAATAGAATACAAGGCAAGTTCTTAATGCAAGTAGTAGTTAAGACATTCATGCTTTCCTTTCTACATGGATATATAATCCCTCCTGTTAAACAAATCTTAGCCCTTATAAACACTTTACATATTTTCAAAACACTAATGCAGCCTCAACATCTTTTCCTGTAGGTAAACAAGTGGTGGGACAGTATCCTCATTTCATAGACTGGGAAATAGGCCATAAAGTTACAGGAGCCTGCACTAGGTCTCATATCCCGTTGGTGGCAAAACTCACAGGAGCTCCATGCTCAACCAACCATTTCATACTTGCCTCTCCAAAATGTAGTGAGATTAAGATTGAAAGACTGTACACATCTCAGTGATTTGATAAAAGGATTATAAAGGAACTATAGGGAAGTTGGTAGAGTATCTGCTCCTGATTAAAGCCAGTGTCTCATTTTTATGAGCACTGACTTTAAAAAAAATGGCTGGGGTTTTTTTTTTTGGTTTTTTTTTTAAGCTGTTATTTTCAATACTTGGTCTTTTGGTGCTTTACTCAGCAAAGGCTTTTGCTGAGCCTCGGTCCTGTCCAACTGTTACAGATATGAAGCTGCAATGCTGGAAAATGAACACCAGAGGGGACCATTGGGTCAGTTCACTTTTAGAAGTAATGAAGTTTCAACATACTGTAACTTTCTCCTAGATGAACAGACATCTGTGCGCATCAACTTGGTGTCCATTCCCAGCTCTGCATACCTCCTAAGGAAGTACACAAGCACCCTTCTCATTATCTGTGAGGTTTCAGTGGATAGGTGATCAATCAGCAGTGATTTGTTCTCTGTACTGCTATTGCTTGCTACCTCAGCCAGGAGTTAAGAAAATATTTCCATATAGGCAGGGTGTTTTATAGTTGTCCAATCCAGAGTGTCCTGCACTTTACCAAAGCACTGGATGATGGCCCATCTTGGAGACAGGACAGTGGTTTAAATGGACCCCCTTATGATCCAGTATAGCAATTGCAGTTTTATTTTACTT
The DNA here is from genome assembly GCF_026122565.2 of Emydura macquarii macquarii. Taxonomy (NCBI): domain Eukaryota; kingdom Metazoa; phylum Chordata; order Testudines; family Chelidae; genus Emydura; species Emydura macquarii. The sequence continues at coordinate 10,995,782 of NW_027133643.1, read as the reverse complement.
CACCAATCCTTTAATATAGACAGTCACCACCACAGCCCTGCTGCTGGATAGATCTTTGAGTCTGTACCTGTCTTAGTGCTACATGGCTATAATTGAACATCTAGCTGGTTTTCATTGCTTAAAGGAGGCAGTGGCAGCATAGTAATATTGAAGTAGCACCTTAGAAGCACCAGTCAGGGACCAGGACCCCATCGTGCTAGGTGCTGTACATAAATAGACAATCCCTCTCCCAAAGAGTTTACATTCTAAACAGCTAATTTACTTATTTATTTCTATCAACTTTCCTTTCCTCATTGGTGGCTGCATATGTAGAAGTCATTTGCTCTCTCTATATATATATTATTCTTTACATATGACAAAGAAAGTGTTATTTAAAGAAAAATTGTGTTACAATCCCCTTAGTTCCAGACAGGTAGCTGTGTTAGTCTGTATAAAGCAAAAACAACAAGAGTCCTGTAGCACCTTAAAGACTAACGAAGTTCTGTGGGCATCATATTAGTCTTTAAAGTGTTACAGGACTCTCGTTGTTAATCCCCTTAGTCCAACTAGCACTGAGTCACCATAGATGGTATTAGTCCTGTGTTACCGAACTCAACCAGCAGAAGATGGGATGTTGAGAAAACAGCCCGTTTAGCCCCATCAGATAGGAGCACCTTATATTTCTCTTTAGCTACTTCTGGGTCATTTTGGAACCTAAAAAGTGTTTGTGGAAGATACGTCCAGTTTCCTTGGTCAGAGGAAAGCTCATGATCGTGCAGGGCCCATGAGATGGAGGTCAGCCATGCCTAAGTCTCTGTGATGAGGAAGAATTTTGCTGTCCAGGGAGTTATTTTAGAGAGTCAGACCAGACACTGAAAGAGGATGTCCTATGAGTTATCCTTTCCAGCTGAAGCCTGCTACATTTTACATTAGAAGCCTGATCCATGGGACAAGACTCCCAGTGACTTCTGCGAGCTTCAGATCAGGCCTCAGCTAAGGATTTCCCTACCACTGCACAAGCATCCATTTTATTATAACCTGCCAAACAATTTAAACAGCCCCAGCTAACTACAGTTAGTAGCGAAGCCTCAAGACACGCTGTGTAGCACATTTCACATATTGATGAAGGCACAGCAAAGCTGCCTGTTTAAACTCAGAGGCCATGGGGCACCACCACAGACCCTGATTCTCATTTCCTGTTTAGACAGTTAACAGCTGAGGCTACCAATGCAGGGCAGGAACCGAGAGCACTATCTGAGCCTGAAAACACCAGGCAATGTCAGAACATACACACATTCTAGCTCAAAGGAATTAGCCTTCAGATTCCCTTCTCTTCCCATATCTAAATACTGATCCCATACCAGATGATAATATTTTTAATACTCTATATTGCTATACACACACACACACACACACACACACACACACACACACACACACACACACACACACACACTACAAGAAGCAAGTTGTTTTGGGGGGGGCGAGAGGGAGTGAAGCACTTCCTTCCTCTTATGTGCCATATTTAGCAAAAAACAAACCAACCACTACTTGCGCACTGATGTGTCGCATTATTTTCCATGTAAAGAAACAAGCCCACCGCCACCTCCAATATTCTGGTTATTTTCCTCACTTTGATCCTGATCTGAAATTAAAACCATGCCTTTCTGACACAGTTTGGGTGTAGTTCCAAACTCATTGTCAGTGTTGCTCTACTCCAGGGGTGGCCAAACTGCAGCTTGCGAGCCGCATGCGGCTCTTTTACATTTAAAGTATGGCTTGGGGAGGCCCCTCTGCTTCCCCCCCATTCTCCACCTACCAGATTGGTGAAGGGAGCTCGGGGCTCCTGCCCTGCGGTGGGGTGGTAGGGCTAGAGGCTTCTGCCCAGCAGGAAGGGCAGTCTCAGAGCTTCAGCCCTGTGGGAGGTGTCTGCTGGGGTTCAGCAAAAGCAGGCGTGCTCTGGCTCTCAAACTTCAGAAGATTGATGTACACGGCTTGGAGGGTCAGTAAGTTCGGCCACACCTGCTCAACCCCATTGGTTCTCAGCTCTTTCCCCACTAAGACCGACTTTTTCCTTATTAAGACACCCCTCACCCCACAACGGGCACCTTCCTCCCCATTCTACCTGCTCAGATCTCTGAGGCCCAGGTTGAGAACTCCTGTTCCAACTGGTTAACTCACATAATTACCCTTTCAGATGGCGCAGTTTCTATGCTGGCCTATTTCTGGTTATTGTGATAGGATACGTTGTTTGTTAGCGCTGAACTTTAAAACTCAGATTTTGCATTCTCCCAGACTACCTTTTAAAAACTGACTAGTCTGCCCCCATACAGCACGCGTCAGTAGTGAGACTATTCATTCCTCATTGTAGTAATACTAAGTGTAAGGCAAATCATCCCAACCGTGTTCCAAAGACAGGGCATCACAGTCCCAATTTATCCAAATGAGAAACAGTCCACTACAGAGCAGGTAATATTTTAAAATGCATCACTTTTAAAATCAGCACTGGTTGCTATGTAGCTTCTCACCCTTAATTTTAATCCAGATGCTTCCAGTTAACATAAAGACTTTTTTTTTTTTTTTTTTTTAAAGAAAAGCAAAGAGTTGTCATTAAGGTAAATCAGAGTGAACATTTCCATTAGAAAGTGCGGTTCCTGTGGTAAAGACCATTTATAATAGTAGTTTTTAATAATTTAGCCACTTCAGTGCAAGTTCTCTTTTTTATGCTAATGTGTCTATTCACTATCCTACCTTCAAAAAGTGTGCTTTGTTCCATTACAGTCTTAGAGATTCTTCAGTGAAGAACAACATTTAATGGATGATGAAAGTATTTCAGAGAATCAGAGATGCTAGAGCTGGAAAAGATCTACTACAGTGCCTGTACCAACATTCCTAGTGTTGTGTTTAGTGGGGTTTTAAAAAATCATTAAACCCAGAGTTGACTGGAAGGAACATTTGCATTCAAAATCATTTCAATTTAGCAATGTGTATGACCTATTTGTGTTTACTTTTCAAACTCCATGCAGCAGAGCTTTGCTAGCACAACTAGGTCATGAAAAGCTAGTTTACCAAACTGTGATTGCAATAACAATACCACATGACAGACTTGAGGAAGAGCCCTGTGTAAGCCTGAAAGCTGGTCTCTTTCACCAACAGAAGTTGGTCCAATAAAAGATATTACCTCAGCCACCTGGTCTCTGTAGGTAACTAGCACCATGTTCCAAGTCTGAACAGAAAAAATTCACAACAGTTTGCAAGCTATTCATCTCCAGCACCTAGAGAAGAACACTAGATGGGGAGCGCTTTGAGTTACTACAGTGAATTCTTTGCCAATGGTCTGGCTGGTGGGTCTCATCCCCATGTTCTAGGTCTACCTGATCACCATATTTGGTATCAGAAAGCAATTTTTCCCCAGGTAAGAGTGGTAGAGATCCTGGGGGGTTTTCCACCTCTCTACAGTACAGGGCACAGGTCACTTTCTGTTTTGAAATTGAAATAATTACTTCAGGATTTCAGTAATTTAGGCCCATAATCTCTGGCTATTACAGGAGTGGGTGTGTGAGATTCTAGGGCCTGGGATGTGGAGACAGTCAGACTAGATCACAATGGTCCTTTTCAGCCTTAAACTCTTGAGTTTATAAATAATTTTGAACTAATCCAGTGGACAATATCCCCTAAGTGCTTGCATACATAATGAGAAGCTAAATTTAATTATTCATTACAAATTATACGCTCAGTGCTAGGAGGAACAGTCTTTATTTTTCACCATTAAATCAGAATTCTGTTAGCTCTGTATTCCTGTTCTTTTCACTCCCCGTGGAATGCTGCAATTCCCTTCTCTTTCTGTGTCCAGTCTAAGGGGTTTCTTTTCTACTCAATGCAAACATATTACACATTGATGTTAATGGAAATTATGCATGCAGACTGATGGGGAAAAGTGGCCCCTAGTGCACTGTGGCAGAGAATGGCACATTTAGTGAAGATTATTTTTTCTTACACTCTGTCAAACAGTTTTGACAACCTCTTTAATCCCAGGGGTTGCAGGTGGTTGCAATCTAATAGCACTAGACAAGGCAGTCCTCAATCAGACACAAAAAATGTGACCACCACCACTGATAAAACCCACAGAAACACATATCCACTTGCAAAGTAGGAGGAGACTACCAAACTGCACCAGGACTCTACACATGGCTCTGCTTGAAGACTCTTTTGGTATCAAATATCTACTGGAGGAACCAAGACCTATATTTGGTATATTATCACCGTTTCTTTGTGTCTCCAGGCCAAACACATCAGAAACCTCAGGTTTGCAGCATCACACACCTACACATCCACACCCCGTCTCCCATATAAAAAAACCCATCTAATCAAAATTCATGAGAGGAGGAAAGTGCTAGTTTGGTGGGATGTAAATGTTACCAAAAGATCATTACATTTACAAGTTAACATTCTCTCAATACATTATAGAAGAGGGATTCTTGATACAAGGCCTGCTCCAAAGAACATTGAAGCCAATAGAAAGACTCCTATTGACTTGAATGGGCTTTGGATCAGATCCTTACTTTCTTTTTCATACTATTGAGCAGTCCCATTTAATCCAGTGGCAAAACTCCCATTAACTTCAATGGGACCAGAATTTCACCTTATATTTTCAGATGCATAAAGTTGGTCCAAGGTCCCTCTGCTATTGGCAAAGAGACAATTCCATTGTACAAGGAATTAGGGAAATGGCATTATTGCTGAATTGTGGCTGCCTCCATGCCTATAGAAAGGGCCAGAGGATCTGCCATTGCCTCAAAGCCCTGGCTCCTGCTCCCCATGTGTGGAAGGTACTCTGGGATTGCAGAGCTGGCAGAGTCTTCATGGAGCGTTCCTAAAGGGTAGGATTTTGCCCCTAAACTCCTGCAGCACCCAATCTCAGCTACTCAGCATGGATCCCTGGACTTAGCACTTTCGTTGGATATATGCACCACTCAGGATTTTGTCCAAAGATCTATTTCTAAATCTCTGAATTGTGTGTTGGTTTTTAGACTCAAAGCTCTAACCCAGCATACTATAAACATTGCCAAGATTGAGTTTGTAAACACTAAAGACACGCCCTTCCTTAAACTATAATAAAGACAGAATGAGGAAACACCCTGTTGACAGAAGAATGAACCTTATGTGGTATCCTTGCTGTTAGAAATCACACCGCAGTAGTAGTACACCTTTAAAGAGAGCGTGTTCTGCATATGCCATATCTCACCCTTTCATTGGGTCCCCTTAGGTTTTAAATTCTGTTAGAAAACTTTAACAACATGCACTTAGTGGTACATTTCATCCATAGATATTGAAGTACCTTACACGGTAATTAAGGTATCGCTATCCCCATTTAACAGATGGGAAAATGGAGGCAGAAATGTTAAGCAACATGATCAAAGTCCCACAATTAATCACAGCTTCCCCACCCCACCCAGTGCATTACCCAATAGATCATGCTTACATATCTCCTATTTTTTTTTACAGGGTGGGGAAGGAATCTTAAGTGACTTGCTGAAGATACCTTAAGTGAGTGTCAGAGCAAGGTTAGAACTCCGGAGTGCTGTGGCATCTAGACCCAGGCTTATTCCACTGGGCTACACTCTGGTGCTCATGTTGATGATATTTGTAAAGTCCCCTTACTTTTCTAACACCCAGTAGCCAGAGATTGACTTCTTTATTAGGGACCTAGGAAGCCTGTTGATAAACTTAGCAGGGAAATAAATCTTGTATTTCTGAGGACTCACTGCATCTTTTAGACTATAAAATGTACCCTCCTGAGGAAAATTAGCTTGGGATGTGTCAGTTCTTCACAGTGTACACACTAGACTTCTTACATTAAGGCAAGCTTGCTATGAGTGCTCTGTTTTGTAGCTGCTTGTCGGTACTGCTAAAGGACTGCTAAATGGAGCCCATCAATTACAATCCATCAAGCCTGCAGCATTTCTCGAAGGGCAAAAAAGGTCGGGTGGTTTTCAGTTGTCTCCCTTCCTACAACCCATCCCCCCCAGGATGAAAGCTCATGCCCTCTGTTTTAATTAACTATAGAAGCAGGCAGAATATACTAAATAATTCAAAAGGAATTTATGTTTAAACATTTACACAAGCTTCAGATCCCTCCTATATAAAAATAAGTCAGCACAAAAGTAAATGATTCAGGACAGCTTGCCTTGCATATATCATGGCCTCCAAAAACAGGAGAGCTTGAAGAATCTGTATTCATTCACACCACATACTTATAGTGAGCTTAGCGCGTAAGAAGAATGCCACAACCGCAACAAGAGAAACTCAAGTCTCCAATTTAACCATAAGGAGGCGTAGCATTGGCAGGGACGGTACTATCTTCCACCAGCTCCGCCTTTACATGTTCTTTAGCCCTAACCCAAAAGGCACTGTCTCTGTGAGTTCAGTCTCATCTACATTAGGCTTTTTATCCCAAAGGTTTCCCAATGTCACTAACTGGTGGTGGCGGCAAGAGTGGGTGTTCTAGTGCCGGACAAGGTGACAGCTGCCCTCCTCCTTACCATTATAAGCACCATGTCTAACCCTGTAGGCCTGCATGACAGTGCTGAGGTGATCAGTAGCAGATCTGTCTACACTAGCATTCCTGCCATTACTACTAACACCCTCAGGGCTGAGCTGGTAGCAACAATGGTGGGAAGTTTTAGAGAAATAAGCCAAGCCCCACATGTACTATATATTTAGTCTTTGGCCAATTAACAACTGTGGCGGTGTTTTATTGGACAGTGACAATACCTGTTCAGTAGGAATTGGACTGAAGCCACCAACTTGTTTCATTTAAGCAATCAAACAGCTGTCAGATGCCACTCTCTTTTATCATTATTTAGTTTACAGCACCCAAACTATGTTAGGCGCCTTATGATAGAGAATACAACAGAGCCCCTTGTCCCAAATAATTGACCATCTAATTTCAGACTTGACACAAATGGGAGGAGGAATTATGGGGTGAGATCAATAAAGTAATGGACCAGGACATCAGGCAGCTTAAGTCAGCAAAGCTCAGCTGCAGTCATTCCATCATTTGATGACCTGCCCTATGTAGTTACTTAGCAAAGGATAATGGTGAACATTTTTTCATTAAAAAAATGTCAATAAGATAAGTGCAAACACCATTTTGGGGTGATGCTTACAAAAAATGACAACAGGAGTGGTCCTTAAGAAGGGATTTCAAAGAAGAGGTTAGTGGGCTTGTAGACGAGCTCTGGAAGGGTATTACAGAGTAGGGGCTCTACTGATCTAGACTGGATATGAACCAGTAAGCAAGATGTGAAAGGCTCCATATTACTATTTGGTACCCACTCAGGTCCTTGGCCACACTTTCTTTATGTAGTTACTTCCCTTAGTCTCAATGGCTTCACTTTCCCAAAAATAATGCAGAACACATTTGTTGGCAGAATTGACATGATGTATAAGCTTTACTCTGGAGATACGATACTCTTCCTGCATGCCAATGCTAGCAGATTTGCTGAGTTCTATTAGAAAGTGCAATGCTGTGGGGAACTTGATTTAGAAGGTAAAACTATCCACAGGCCATTTGGTAAGGAAATTTCATTTTATCCTAATTCATCTTCTGATGCAAAATTGACACATTGCTGAAGATGAAAGCCCAGTTTAATTACAGACCACAACTGACATTCCGCTCAAGATTAGATTAGAGGAACACATTTTCTACGGTTTCTTTCTTAGTAAAAGGGAGCTTTCAGGATCTCTTTCACAGCAGAACTGACTCTTTGATCTGGGGGAAAGCAAGTGGGATGCACTACCATCTTTTAAAATAAGTGTGTAGAGTACGGTAGGATCCTCCTTTCACACACACACACCCACCCACCCCGGGATTTTTGTATTTTTCATAAACTGAAGAATCCAAAATTTGTTTTGCTTTTCATAAATTCTGTGGAATAAAAAAAGCAAGATGCCTATTTCCATAGGAATTTGAACTGTTACCTGAGTGTCATTAACCGAATTTTAAGTCACATACAAAAGTGGATCAATATATATTGTATAAACTGGAATCCATTCACTTTTCCTTGTCTAGATCGTTCAACTCTAGAGGTCATGGCATCATCCTTTGGGATAGTCCTGGACTTTTGCCTATGTTATTAGAACAGAGTTTGTGACAGACTGACAATATCCTGGACAAACCTTATGGAATTAAAGAGAAATTACTGAACTAAGTTTAATACCTTTGGGGTCTATTGTATAAAAATGCAGGTGTGTGTGTTATTGTGGAATTGTGTGCAACTTCATCCAGAGACTGCATTAGTCAGTCTCCCAGAAAGCGTTAGGAACATCAAAGGACTTTTGGGGACAACATGTATGAAGTGGATTTCCTAGTAATTCTCCCCTCCGAAACCAACCTTTTGAAGCTACACCCTGCGAAGAGATCCACTGTCCACTAATGACCTGCTCCTGAAAACTTCAGATTAAAGACACCCCTCCCGTATAAAAGATGAGCTAAATGGTTCATGCGGATCCTAATTCTGAGCTGAGACCGTTATGAACTTGTGACCACAAGAGACACACCTTGGGCCGAGGGGTCTGAAGGACTCACCTGCCAGAACCCATGTTGGAGACAGCTGGGGAAGAGAGCGATCTCTGATAAGAGCGTTAGCATGCGGGTAGGTTCTTTTGTTGTTTTTAACATGTTTTCTCTGTAATGCTTGTACTCTAAGAATAAATAGGCTTGCACAGAAAATGCTGTGTGGTACCTTATAACTGTGGCAATTGCCAGAGTTAACAGTCTCTGAAGACAAAGCAAGCAGACTCTTTTGCTGGGAACACCACAATGAAGACAGGGAACTGTTCAGCTTGGGAATTTTCCAGTCAAGAGAGGTCTCCACCCAAGAAGGCCAAAGGCTAGGGAAGCTAAAAGCTTGACAGTGGGTGTCATCCCCCAACCACTCAGGGAAAATACAGGTGCAGTTGCCCTGAACTATGACCGTGTTCTCTAAGAACGCGGTCAAGTTTATTTTTAATCCTAACTCTCCGGGCAAACCTGGAGACAGGATTTTTTTCCGGGGGTGAGGTGGGGGGAGTGTGGCTCTGTGTACAGACTGCCCAGCTTCTTCATTAATAAACAGTGCCCAAGTGCAGTTCTATTGTCTATCTATAGTTATAACTATAACTAGATCTCTAGAAAACCTTAACGTGCTTTGGAAGACTAAAAAAATTGGTTCTGTTGCAAATGAAATTGACACCCTTAGGTGCTATTGAGTATCAATTAGTCTTACTGCGTCACAACATAAGAAGTTATCTTACATTTATACCTTTCACCACAAATCGTCCTCTAGTCTTACCACCAATTTAGGCCCTGATCCTGGAAATATATATTCACCTATTTCATTTTAACATGCGAGTATGCCCATTGATTTCATTGCAACTATTCACATCTGTGAAGTTAAGCAGGTGTGTAAGTACTTGCAGGATCAGGGCCTTAGTGTCCAAACCAATAAAGTTCAGAAGTTTCTTCCACTCCCGTAAGAAGTAATGCAAGGCTCACTGAAGTCAATAGGCAGACCCAAATAGGACTTCCAACTTACTTCAATGGGGTTTGGATGAGATCTTATAGGCATAGACAGTGCTTCAGAACCTTGCTGGATCCATCCCTTAAATTAATATAAACAGAGATCCTTTCATCTACTACTGCCATGCCACCACTGTAGGGTGTTTCATTAGCAATAAGGGATTCATCAGGCAGGTACAGTTGCAGGAAATAGATCTCTGAGTATGCTGGGTGGCCAGTATATGCTGAAGCTCTAGAGTCTGATGTATCGGCAACCTAGACCCAGCTTGCACTCTTCGTTATCCACAAAGACTTCCTGAAACCTGGCCTCTTCCCATTTTCATACTGCACTGGGGTGAAATACAGTGCTGTATACGATTAAACAGCTAACGGTTCACTATAATTTGGGACTAAGGACAGAAAACATCTTCCAGTTTAAACTGCAGGCGTAACATTGATATACAGAACCTACTTGCTTTGGAATTGGTCCAAAATAAGGATTAGCATCCCAATTGCTAATAATTTGAAGATTTTAGATGTGTCACATGCATAATTTCTATTAATTTATTATTAGCTGACTGTGTCGAACAGGAGCATCTGATCCAGGATGTTGAAAATTTATCTGCAAAATGACCTGTCCTTTTGCCAGCTCTGAGGGACCACTGATCATTTCAAGGAACAGTATCTCGTGAGCCACCAGCAATGTGAGCCCATTCTATACACCACTGACAAGCCTAGCCTTCCAACGACACATAGGTATTTCTAGTCCTGATGGCTTATGAGACACCGGGCTTTAAATTCACATTTGGATCATTGTTCTGCCTTTCCACACAATGCACACTTCAGTTTCAACTTTAATGGCCACTCTTGAGAGCTGTTTGAGCTAGAACCAACATTCTATACCATCTCAGAGCACATCAGTACTACAATGCTGGGAGTTTGTGAAGAAACTAGCAAATAAAAAAATGTCAGACTGCAGTTGAAATGAGGGGGAGAGGGAGGAGGAGAAAGCAAGGAGATGATTCGACCGATCTGATTTTAAACCAAGGACATCCTCATTTATCAATTCTGTTTGTTATAATTTATCCCCACCATGGTCTCTGGCTCAGATGCAGATTGACCACATCCTGTCTCTCTTTGGTTGGTTCCATTGCCTAACTGCCTACTCCCATATGATTGGTTTTATTTTTAATCACTGAACAATTGTTCAATGCCTTCTATTTCTACTTACTAGAGGTTGATCTGTGCATTTCAGTGTTTTGGGGGTTGTGGATCTGAGAAGTAACCACCTCCAAAAAACTATACAATCATTAAATTCCTCGTTACCCTGGTACCACACTAGACAGGGCACCAGGGAATATCAGTACATACCCCTCTAGGATTCATTCAAAGAAAGAGTCCTGTGCTCAATCTGCATGCAGATCTGTGCAGAAGTAGGACAAGGTTTCACCACATCACATTGGAGCTGGTAAGACTGGAAAGTAACCAATGGAAAGTGAAACTTTACTGAACAGGAAATATCAACCTTACCTGTTTGATCTGAACTTACCAACTGGCTGAGCTCATTGCATACGCAAGTTGGCACAGACATCAATATCTTTTCTCCCACTCAATAGAGAAAGTTGATCTTTAACATACTGTTGAAATCTACAGAATGGCCTGCAGAATAGCTTTAAGGCAGAAATTGTCACCCTAATTTCTAACACATCACCTGGGGGATGCTAGCAGCTGAAAGGCAGATCTGCTAACAAAAACACCTCTGAAAGGTGGATACTGTGATATACTGCAACATGTTTCGTTAGGTCACTTGATGCAGATGCCCAAGAAAACAGTGGTTGCAGAAGTAGTCTGTGGATATCCACTAGGTGGGACAACGATAGTTACTGAAAATACCATACTACTTAGCTAAAACCCTAAAAGAATGCTCAGAATAGCAGATGCTGGAGAAGATAAACTGGATATATATTAGCCTTATCATAATACAAAGATATGGAAGCTAGATCCTCAGCCCATGCAAATTGGCATAACTACATTCATTTCAGTAGTAGCAATAAAGCAATGTGGAGTCTGCCTTTTTACTGTCCTCTTTGCACATGCAGGAACTGGAATTTGCAATTTTATGACTTTCTCTGCTGAAAAAATATATGTTGCTTTCTCCTCTTATGGGTCAGATCCTTGACTTGTATAAATCACTCACAGCACTGCAACAGCAACCCAAAACAGAGTAATGCTTTCAGACCAGAACTGAGACAATACAACAGCATCTCTGGGCTCCTATATCCTGAATGAAATAGGTAAACTTTCATGCTCATGATGCAAGGGAATTTAGGAGAAAGAAATGCAGCCACATGACTTACTTCCCATACATGCAGTTCTGCCAGCATACCTGTCTTGATAAGGAGCTGGTCAGGACCTTGGCCTTTATCTTCGACAGTTGTTATAACAAAGCAGTGGCCACATATGACACTGTGGAACGGTCTTTAAACAAAAGATTGATTATATTAGTATATTATTATTATTAGTTAAACTAGACCAACCAAAGTTATGAGTCAGTTTTCTTGCTCCCTGTTGAGCTTAGGTTTGAAGAAATTTTGTTATCTAGAAACAGACTCCAAACAGGATATTTAGAAGCTTTCAGCTCTGAGGAAGAGCTTTGTAAATTCCAGAAGTTTCATAGAATACCTATAACTTTTCAAAGTTCTAAATGGATCTTCCAAACACAGAACTTTTGAGTTGCCTTATCCCCAGTAAGAGCCAAATGCTGCTAAGATAGTCAAAAATATATTATCATGTCTCACATTCCACATAAACATACACAGGAGCTGTAAGATAAATTATGCACTGACTTTTCTACCTATGTTACTCCCATGGCCCCAGTCTCCATAATACCTAAGCACCTGGCAATCTTTAGTGTCTTTACCCTCACATCCCTATTTCACAAATGGGGAACTTAGGCAGAGAGGCTAGGTGACTTGCCCAAAATCTCCCAGGAAGCCCATGGCAGAGCAAGGACTTGAAACTCAGTCTCCTAAATGCTAGGCTAGTGCCCTAACCATTGTACAATCTTTCCTCTCCTTCAGTGGAGTTACACCAGAGATTAATTTGGCCCAGTAAGTTTACTGGTGAACCTATCCTTCACTCCTAATGGGGAAACTACCCTTCAGCATACTCCCTTATGACTCCTCAGGGGCACTGACATCAGCACCCACCTCAAGTTCTTTCCATCAATTACCCAAACTAGACTGGTTTAAAACACACTCCCCCTTTCATGTGGAATCTGACTGATTAAGTCTTTCTACGGAGTGTAACTCACTTCTGATTTAAGTAGAGACAGAGGGACTGCCTCAGTCACACTCTAGCAGCATTGGTTAAATCAGAAGTGCCCCGCTTTCCTCCCTGGTCCCTAGAGCTGGGTTGTAACTTAAACCAGCTGTGGGGACTTAACCTGATTCTTCCTCAGCTAGTCCCTTTCCCCCAATCAGTCCCCCAGGCTCAGAGGATTCAGCAGGCAGACATTCTCCTGCTGGTGACTTCCCTGCTATGAGGGAGGAGGCAGCACATATGCTACTTCCCCTTCTCCCAGCTCATTCCCAGTTGGCTGGATGAGAGGGGATCCCACCTTCAAGACTCCTGGTCCCAGGCCATTAAAGAAACAGTAATTGACTTTGTCCCAAACACTGCTTATTTCTGGGACTGTTCCTCTCCACCAGTACCTCTTATTTTCTAGATCTTTGCATATATTAAAAACTGTCAAAAACTTAAAGTTCTATGCCACATGATAGGGGAGGGCTGAGCCTAGTTACCAACACCCTCTAGGGACAGACTACCCCACCATACCCCCCCTTGCTTTTGCATTGTAATTTTTTTGCGGGGGAGAGACAGGGCTATGGGCTGGAGGAACAACATCACCAGTAAAAACTCACTGGGCCAAATGCATCTCTGGTGTAATGCCACTGACATTTTTGTTACATCACAGATGGGTTTGGCCCATTAGCCTATGATCTGGAAAGTGCTATAGTGGGTTTTTAAAAAAAAATTTAGTTTTTTGGCAAAAACATTCAAAATGATTTTTTTCTAAAAGATCCACCTCACACACACATTTTCTCTCACTTTTAACTCAAACCCTTTTATTCCAGTGGAACAAAGTGGGAGAAAAGCATTTTCTTCATATTAGAACTAAAAATGTTGACCAAAAATGTTTTGTGAACATTTTTATTTTGCTCAAAAACCCATTTGTCATTTTAAAGAGTATGAAAAATTTCTACCAGCTCTGATTTGAACAGCACTGAACACACGCTGATTGCCCTCTAATAATAATCCACTAATTACATTTTCATCCTATGAAGAAGTGTATAAGAGATTTATTCTCATTTACTTCAGTTTTATTTGGATGCAACTCCATTGACTTTTAGAGTTACTCTTGATTTACACCAGAGATCAGAATCAGGGTCCAGAAATCTAGTTGGTTACAAATCAATTACAAATTTCAACCACATAACTAGTGTTAAATTACATTTATGTAAAAGCCCAATAAATTCTAAATTAACCATATCAGTGATTTAAAGTACCTACAGCATATAGGACACTCACTTTAATTTGCAATGCTATAAAAGGGAGCATTCTAAACATTTATATTGCTCTTAACAGCTTGAAGACAGTCTTATTTTGAGATTAATAGTGATGAAGATGGTGCAGTTTAGCTTCCGACAACCTTAAAGATGATCTGCAAAGGAAGCTGGGGAAGGGGGGGGAAGGATGGATTTGTACTGTTTTTCCTTCTTAAAGGAAGCCTGGGGAAAATAATTTGTCCGCTTTAAAATTTCTGCTCAATTTTTAATGTAGAAATATCAGGAATGTCAAAAACTGGTCTTCCCTATTTTGTCAGAGGTCTTCCAGGAGGATACCCGTGTGTAATGGGTGTTCTATCAGCCCTTCAGTGAATGGGCAGAAATAATGTGTTTTAAACAAATTAGCTATTCTTCCAGCTGTTTATAGGATATTCTACGCTATGAACATGAAAGTATGCTTACCTGCAAGTACATGCTGTGATACCCTTACAGAAAAGTTCTATCAGATTTTACATCCCTGAATTCTATAGCATGGTTAAAAACATATAGAAAGAATAGCATTTTCTATTAAATGATGTAGTTTTTTTAGAATAATTTCTATATTGGTTTCATTCTAATTATCTCCATAGAGTAAGACACAAATCTATAAGGCACCAAAGACCTGGATATAAGCATTTCTCAGCTTGTACACGGCCAAAGCGAGAGACCATGGATAAAATTTTCTAAAGCATCTAAGTGACTTAGAAGCACAAGTTCTATTTTCAAAAATGATCTAGGCACATAGGCCCAGATTTTCAAAAGTATACAAGGGCCTAATTCCCACTGAAATCAACGGAAGTCAGGTCCTTCCATGCATCGCCCCCTCCCACCCACACTTTCTGGCAGTTACGTAGCCTTTTAACGCTGACTACTGCTCAGTCACACGACAGCCGGGAACCGCCGAAGCCGCTGGGTCCTACTATACAAAGGGTTCACTCTTGGAGCCGGGATTCTCTCCCAGGGAATTTTTTGAAAATACCTGTTTCGTGCAATCTAGATTATTCTGAAAGTTAAAAACAAATGTTCAAAAATGTTTGTATAAATCATCTCTGGCAGTAATGAGCAACCAGTGTCAAAGAAGGGATAAATTCCATCAGGGCAGTGATACAGTACCATCCAGTCTTCTCTTGAACTGGACAGGTAGGAGGCCCCTCTAACACAACAGTGAGTGAAGTCAAGAAAGCTATGCCCATTTAAACCGGCTGAGACTCTAGCCCTTTAAAATGCAGTTGTACAGTACTCACACAGTGAAAAGAAAAGTCTCTAATCAAACTACAATAATCCTACATAGCTAAGAAAAATATCATTAATAATATTTTTAAAAGGCACAAATGACATTTTCTAGCTTACTCTCATAGGTGAATGAAAGGGCCAGAAGTCAGTCATCTTCTACTTTAGGGTCTGGAGGAAAGTGAGGATTTAGTAGCCAGTGGTTAGGATGAAGTTTGGGGTAAGAAGCTCAAGGAAGAGTGATGGAATGGAGGAGTGCATTTTGTGAATACCTAGCAGAGGGCTGGTCACTGACAAAAACAAAACCATAGACGTCAGACCAGAAGATGTGGATGTGCTAATCTTTCAGCTCAGACAGATGGAGGGAGTACTGGAGAAGAGCATACATATTTCTGTGTTTTACTCTAGGAGAGTTTTGGGGCTCATTCTTGCATTCCTGGACTTGCCCACTCAAATTTACACTGAAATCAATGAGTATTTGGACTGCAAAAGGAACACTGAATTAGAACCTTAATTTGTGATAGCTATTGAGAGGTGACAGCACAAGACTCACAAGTAGTAAATCCCATAGAGAAGGTAATGTGTGTAGTTGGAGTATCAGTTTCTATCTGACATTTTTCAGAGGCAAATACATCAGGAATTAGGGGAATCAAGTATGGAACAAAGACCTGGGAGGTCAGAGCAGGAATAATTTATTTTAAAATATACATGTTCTAAATTAGGATTCATTATTATTTCCAAGCTGGTCAGAATTTTGTAATATTGTTTTCCCATCAAAATTTGGCCTTTTTTCAAAAGCAGAATTTTTTTTCGTAAAAACCTCAATTTTTTCAAAATTTTCAGTTGTTAAATTTTTCCATTGGAAATGTGTTTAATGAAAAACAGAAGTACCCTGTTGGTAGTTCTAAGAAATGTCGTCTTCCGTTTCTGCTTCACTGTATTGCCACCATGTAACATCTGACTGGGGTCAGCTGAGCCACAGAGTAGGTTTATTATTTTTGTAAATAGTTCATTCATTTAAAATAACTATTTTGAAGTGGAAAAATTCAGTGTTTCAAAAATTCAGAAAAATTAAAAACCAAGCCACTGGAAAACACAGGAAGATGAAAAGTTGTTTTCAGGTTTGTTGACGTTTCCAGCTTCTCTCCCCCTCCCTGCCAAACAACCAGTTTTCCCTATCCAGGTCAAATTCATTATCAGGTAGAAAATTTGCAATGGCAAAACTCAGATAAGCCATTTGAGGCCAAAGTAAATCTCTTGTAAAGAGTTCATTTAAACGATTCTTGCTTTGGATAGTGCCACTTACCGCCAAGAATAACAAAGTGATTCCCCATTTAAGGGCCCCTCCTGCACAGACACAGAGACTACTACCGTGTTTATTGTAGCACGACTGCCAGCAGGATGCACAGGGTCGCTCCACACAACCGCGGCTCTGCACACAAGGGGCGTGTTATGCACCCCGGTCTCCGCAATGCACTCAGAGTCTGCGGTGGACCTTGGCAGCTGAGTAAGGCGGCTCCACGCCACGGGTCGGGTCAGGCCAGGGAGAACAGATTTTAGAGGAAGTGAAGTAGCGCTGGGGGGGGGGGGGGAGTAGAAAGGAGAACAACACCCGCACCCAGGGAATTCGGTGTCGTCTGAGTTGTGAGACTCTGTCCTCTTTCTGCACCCCGGCGATCGCAAGTCGCAGCTAAACGTTGCTGTGCCGGGGGGGGGGGGGAGTGTGTGTGTGTGGGGGGGGGGGGGGTGCAGACACGCCGTCCACATCTGCTGGAAGTTTAGCACTAGGGTGAACGCCCGGCCCGGGAGGAAGCGAGGGGCCCGTCTGCAAACCGATCTATTCACCCGCAGCCAATCGATACCTGCTGGGAATTCCGAGCTCTCCGCTCAGAACCCAGCCGGCGGGATTCCGCTTTCGGTAAAGCCGGTCCTTCCCTGCAGCCGCCCCCCCGCGCACACACACTTTCTGGCAGTTACGTAGCCTTTTAACCCCGACTACTGCTCAGTCACACCACAGCCGGGAACCGCCGCGGCCGCTGGGTCCTACGATTCGAAGGGTTCGCTCTTGGAGCCGGGATTTGTTTGTACCAGCGGAGCTGCGTCTGCCGGTTAGCCGAGAGCGGGTGCCCGGCTGCAGTTCTGGGCGCCAGCGGCAGAAATGCACCCCACGGACGTGCCTCAAACTCTGATAAGGCCCAAATGTGGACTGCCTCGTACGGCAAAGACACAGAAATAAATTGTTCCTGCAGAAAACATCAACCTAGTGTGAACAACTCTTCTGGAAAGCCGATTTCATGATGGTTTGTGTCTGATTTAGCGAATGCCCCCACCATAGCACCAAATTTCTGTAGTAATAGCCATCAAAATTAGGGATATCTGAAAGGTTAGCCGGGGGGGGGGGGCTTGGGCTACTGAAAGATAGAAGTGTTTGTCTTGCACAGAAGAGACCAAAGATAATACACATCATAATTTTCTTTACAGGAAGTTAAGGTCTGATCCATCTACAATACGTGGGAATCTATACCTACATTTTCAAGTTATCCGCCATATTTCAGTGTGTCCAAGATTAACGGTATTTGTGGAGAAGAAAAAATACATGCAAGTAAATAAGTAACGTCTGAGATTAGAAAAAAACTAGAGCCATTGGACATTCTGAATCCACCTTAAACTCATATAGTCAGATATTAAACCTTCCCCTCCCTCTGTTGTGAAATGAACAAGGATGTTTTGGGAAGATTTGTTGTAATTTAATTGAGTTAGCATAACTGATTACATACAGAGGAGGACAAACAGAATTAGACCCCTGATACAGATACAAATTCCCCTCGTTTGGGGATTTAAAACACAGTCAAAATTAGTTGTGTGTGGGGTTTTTTTTGTTTTGTTTTTTGTTTTGGTTTTTGTTTTTTTTAAATTGCAATAAAAGACTTGTGGGAACAATGTCAGAATTAAGTGCTTCTTAGTTCATGAACAGTATAGTTCTAATTCAAAAAATATTGATTGCTGGAGTATAAAATATGACTGATCCAATGACAATGCAGTGATGTTTCCCTTATATTGAGTATTCTTCCAGTAATTCTTCTGTAATACACTTATCTAAAGGAAGAATATTCCACAGAGTATACCCTTTGGTAGATTAAGGACTTTGGGTCATTTACAAAAGTAACAGATCAAGAATCAAGGCGAGAAAGCTAAGACATGAGAAAGATAAGTTACATTTATTATGTCAGATATATTTGGCATCCAGTTAAGAGTAATGAATTTTTGTCACTAAAGCATGTTTCGTTGAAATACTGGTACATAAAAGTGCTCTCTTAATATGAAAGGACCTTAATAAAGATATTGTATCACTAGTCTGGTTAAACTGAAATAAATTGCATGAAATTACCACCAAAATTGTTTAATTTTTGGGGTTACTCTGTAGTGCAAACTAGGGTGCCAGTAGCATGCCAAGTGTACTGCATCTTGAAGGCAAGCACTATAGATGTTTCAGCAGGGAAGCCTTGCAGGGCAGGAGCCTGTGGGTCCCAATATCCACTCAGATACATGGCTAAGAAAAAGGTTTTACTAGGGCTGGCAGGGAATAGGAAAGGTTTTAAATGCCCTAGGTACAAAGGCTTAAACAGGTTTCAGTTCAAGGAAGCAATAGTGGTTCTGTTTGTGTCTCTGGGGTAATCCAGTTGAGGGCTCTTCAGTCCTAGTGCCTGGGATTTCCTCTCCAGTCCAATCTCTATTAAATACTAGTATGAAATACTTATTTGCAGGTTTCCAAGCCAGGCTCAGTGGCTCTCATTGGGTCCCCAGAGCATTGGTTACCTGCCCATCTGCTGCTGTTCCCCCATAAACCTCACACACCTGCACCCAGCTGTGATATTCAACAGTCACCGCCCATTCATCAGGCAACTCTGTCCACAGTTCCTAGGGCTTCTCTCCAGCTTCATGCTGCAATGCTACTCCCACTCCCAAACAGAGCCCAGTCATGTATCAGTTCAGAATCAGGACCTTTCCCCTTATCTGGCCAGGGAATTGACCAATGGGAAATGTAGTTCCTGCTTAGCCAGGAGAAAGGGGATGTACAGTGGGGCAGGGGAATGATGGGCGTTTTAGTCCCCTGCTGTGCAGATCCATCACACTTGAAATAAATTAGTCTTATCATGGCATCTTCTTTGGGCAGATTTTTCAAAATGTCAGGTGTATGAACCAAGGAAACCAACACAAAAATAAGCATCAGTTTGGGGCTTTATGCAGGATTAGCAAGAAAAAAAAATCATTTGATTAAACTGGGGCTTCAAGCTTTTCCTTATTTAAATTTATTACTTCCATTCATGCTGGGTCCCTTAAGTTTGAGATAGTTTGAAACTGCAGTGAAGAAACTGGTTAAATTAAGTTTGAGGTATACTATTCTCTCTTTGGCACACATATCATAACTCCCACTAATGTTAATTAAATCTACATGCCTAACTCTTGTATAATGAGAGATGAAATAATATTCCTAAAAGAGGATGCAAATTTACCAGCTTGTGTATGCTAAAAATACATTTAATGTAGAGTTGTAAAGGTTATATTGAATTGAGTGACACTCTCAGTATGGGGAGAACTAAAGAACTGCTTACAGCTACTTATTTATAAGGTTTACACAAAGAGGCATGCACCACCAAGCTCTGCTTTAGGGGATTATAAAAGGGCACTACTAATGGCCATTTCCTACATTCCTCTCTAGAGAAAGTAGGATCATGGTGGCCCTGTCTTCCATTTAGAAATCCTAGGATTTTGCCTCCATGAGCTTTGCCCTCAAACATAGACACCTTCTCCCCATCCAACACTACCCTTTCCATGCATAAGTTTCCCATGCCCATTTCTGAGATGTTCACTTTGCCCCTCAGTATCCTTCCCAGTCCTATGCATTCTTCCTAAGAGTTGCCATCTGCCCTGCTGTCTCCAGTGTTCTTAGAGGCATTTTTTTTTGCCCCATCTCCAATGGAGGGAGAACAACATGGGTGTCCTCTTGTAACCTCCTCTCTCCCCAACCTAACTAGAAGTTTCTCACTTCCTGATCTTTGGGATCCCACCCCAATGAAGAACAGCCCTATAATTACCCCCACCCTCTGTGAAGTGAGAGTCAAAGGTGTGTGTGAACCTCACGCAGCCTCATCCTGTCCCTTCAAGATGAGAAGCAAGAGCGTGGTCTTTTATGGTCAGTCCCTTTATTTCCCTTAACTCCAGTGCATACTGTAGTAGAATCTTGTGGGGGTGCCCACTAATTTAAATGGAGTTCCAATAGAGACCTGGGTCTGATGCAGTCTCCTCTGCTGTTTCAAATCCCTACTATAAAATGTGTCACACTTCACTCTGGGCTTGTTGAATTTGTCCTGGTTTTTTTAACAGCTTAGTCCTCAAGATGTGGGGATTGTGAGGAGTGCAGTGTTGGTTCTTCCCAGTCCTGGTCTCTAATGGTAGTTTTGGTTTTTTCCCTCCCAAAAGCTCAGATGTTTACATTCACTAAGTTTTTCCAAGAGCTTTTTTTCAGAAGTTCAGATATTACATTGTTCAGTTCCTTCAGGATCAATCCATCTGGGGTGGGTGCTTTAGGCCAGTTGATTTCTCAAGATGTTCCATTATATTCTAGATAAATCTCTCTCTACTAGTGTCTACACTTCTGTACTTGTGAAAACAGTAACATTTCCTCATCACTGGCTGTAGTAAAGACTTATGCAACTGTCTGCAATCTCTTTATACTCCCAGTTGCCCTCTATGTCACTAAGTGGTCAAGCAGATGCACAGACTTGCTTATGAGCTTCTTATTTTTATGTATTTATGTATGTATTTATTTATTTATGCTTTGTATCTTCACATATTGATTTTTTAAATGTCACTTTATCCTCCATCTTACTTGCCAGTTTGTGTATTATCCAATTAACACCCCATGGGCTGTGTTTCCATTTTGAACATGAAACTTTGTCTTGAACAAATTTGTCCTATGGCCCACATCATGCAAGGTGTCCCTGGTAGGGGAACCCTTTTATCCACACAGGGCCCTGATTACTTTGGTGGGGTTCTGTCCGTCTGGAATGACTTGTAGGATGACAGCTTCTCAGTCTACTATGTCTTTACATCACATCCACCTCTTGGAATCTGAGCATTTTACAGACTAATTAAATTGAGCACTATTTCATTTTATTTTGGGGTGTATTAACAGGAGTCTTGCATTTGGAAAGTAATTTTCCTATGTGTTCTACTTGGCACTGGTGAGGCCTCAGCTGGATTGTTGTGTCCAATTTAGGCACCACACTTCAGGAAAGATGTTGATAATTTGGAAGGTCTCCAGGAGAGAGCAACAAAAATGATAACCCCCCCCCAAAAAAAATGTTAAGGGCTGTTATAAAGAGGATGGTGATCAGTCGCTCTCCATGTCCACCGAAGTTAGGACAAGAAGAAATGGGGCTTCATCTGCAGCAAGAAAGATTTAGGTTAGATATTAGGGAAAACTCTCTGACTAAAAGGGTAGTTAAGCTTAGAATAGGCTTCCAAGGGAGGTGGTGGAATTCCCATCACCAGCAGGCTGGACAAACACCTGTCAGGGATGGTCTGGGTTTACTTGGTCCTGCCTCAGTGCAGGTGGCAGGACTAGATGACCTCTCCAGCTCCGCTTCCATCACTGTTATTGGGTAAGGCTATTTTATCATAAGCTATTTTTTTAGCATCCTCTCTTGGACAGGTTTTCCTCTCCTGTTCCCGTCAGGCCCTTCCTGACGCCCTCATTTCCCCCTTCCCCGCTTGGAGCAGGGCTCCCCAAGCACGTCCCGCTGCGCTCCCGGCCGGGCTGCGTTAATGAGGGTGCCTTCGCATGCTTTGGTGACTCACGTGTGCACCTGGTGAACCAAACGCCTGTGTCGGGAAGTACTCCCTGCTCCCCTCGTGTGCTGCTGCCCAGGGCTCTGGGGGATCAGTGGGGGCCGCGTGCAAAGCCGGCGAGGGCATCTCCCCCCGGCTGCCCGCGCTCCGCTCAGCGCCGAGCACCCGGTCAGCTCGCGGAAAACACCGCAGCGTCTCTCCTTCTCCCCGGGGCTCACATCGGCGGGAGGGTCCCGGCTTTGCCCAGCCCTGCAGCGGGCGATCCTGGCATGGTGGGGCGGCCCCTCCCCACAGGCTGAGCTGCCGGGGGGCAGAGCGTCTTTCCCCCGCGGAAGATGACGAGCGGGGGGCGGGGGGAGGAGGGAGGCAGAGGAAAGGACCAGTCCACCTTAACGGCTCGGGGACACGCCGCGCGCATGCGCCTGCGCCGGGCCCGCGGGACTGACCGTGGCGGAGGCTGTGCCTGACTGAGGCGAGCTGCCTGTCGCTGCGCCGAGCCGAGCCAGGCGGTGACGGAGGCGCCTCGCCCCGACCCCGACCCCGCTCGTCCTTCGCTCGGCCCGCGGGACTCGCTCCGAGGGAGCCATGCAGGCGAGCGCGTGAGCGAAGCGGGGCGGCCGGGCTCTCCCCCCCCCCACCCCCTTCTGCCCCTTTCCCGTCGTCGTCGCCGCCGCCGCCCGGGAGCCGCATGCGGAAGCGGTGAGTGAACCCGGGACTCGGAGCGCGGCTGAGGCCGGGTGCGATGAGTTGGGCGACCCTCGGCCGCGCTCGCCGTCCCTGGGAGCCCAGCCGGCGCCTTGCCAGGGCGGTGGGGGGATCCCAGGACAGAGGGAGCCTCCGCCTAGGGGGCCGCAGAGCCGGGCTGCGCTGAGGGGAGGAAGGGGGGGGGAGGCGGGAGTTAGTGTAGCCTTGATTTAAGACGGGAGATGAAGAGTTAAACCCTCCCCACCTCCACACACCCACGCAGAAAAGCTGCCTTTGCAATGTGGATGTTCACAGCCCAGCCCGAAGCGATATGGCTGACATCCTGTTTATATCATGCGAGGACATCCTGTGTTCTCCAGGAGCTGGTGTTTGAGGCAAGCCTTTATTTCCCCCTTCGGGTGAGGGGGGCTAGTTTCCACCCATCCCAGGAAACAGACCGCCCTGAGACCGATCAAACTTCGCCCCCTGCCCCAGCTCTATCAGAAACGCACAGACATTCAGGAATCATGGGTTCAGCACTTATTGCAGTTGTTCTCGTCCAGATCAACTGTTTTAAGATGTCATATCTTGCAGATGTGTACTTCAGAGAACATTTTGGGTGGGTGGAGGAGCAGGCAAGGTGTACATCGTGGGAAATGGGGAGTTGGAAGAGAAGCCTTCTTAGTAAGGGCCAGATGCATCAAAACAAGGAAGTATACCTGTTACAGTGTTAGGCATGGAGAAAAAGGATCTGTTCTTTGCGGTGAAGAAGCTCACGAGGGACTGTTTGCTTGAGTGACTGTAAATGCACCCTAAAAAGTGCCATTTTTGCATTTAGTTTATAAGTTTAGATAGGTAAGAAAACTTCTGTGTGCAGGAATCCTTGTAGGGTTAACAGTACATAAATCTTCCCATCATCTGAGAAGTTTACACCCCTCACACTCAGTTAATTTTCTGTTTGATGCCATATAAACTGAAGTTGGAAAAACCTGTTAAATTTGCTACTTCATGCCAGAGATTGTGACAGTTTATTTAAAGTGTTTAAATTTCACTTAAGAAAACAGTTTATCTCCTCTGTCCAGAGGAACAATCAAATCATTACACTAGAGAGCAAATTTATATCTTGCAAAAGTATCAGCACAGTTTATTGTCATTGGAAGATACAAAATAGTGCAATCCTGATAAGTACTCACTAGCACTAGAAGTAATGTTATGGTCAGGAAAGATGTAAACTCAGTCAAAATCTGTTCCTTGTGATACTCAGGGCTTGTCCACACTTGAAAGTTGAATTTAAAGTGCAATAGCTGATTTTTTTAAATTGTTTTTTAAACCTGTTAGCTAAAACACCACTATCAAAAAAACCAAAAATGCTTGTTGATGTGTGCTGGAGTAGAATCTTACCAAATGCAAGAATTTGGTGGTGGAGATACACAAGCTAGAAAGGACACAGATTAATTTCAAGATCACAAGTCTTCCACAACATCACTTGTTTTTTCTTTGCATAGTTTACTTTATCTAAAATAAGCCAAATACTTTAAAAACAGAATACTTTCAGTTTTGCTTTTATTTATGCAGACTGAGGGCCAGGTCTGACAAATGCAATTACAAAATGTTTTGGAGGGTTGTACCCTAGTTAGCATTGTCACTGCTGCTTTTTGGTTAAAGATAAGATGCAGTTTCCTGGTACCTTTCATAATCTCTAATTTAGTTGGTGATGCATTTTAAATACAGGGACTATGTGTCTGAATTAGCTCCTGTTGGGCAAGCAAAGAGAGAGACTGGATGAGTTGCCCAATGTCACATCTGATTTTCAGTCCCATCCAAGTACCTGCACCCCAAATAGCTAACCGAGTTAACTGTTTGCAGTATAACCACTACAGTCAAGTTAGGAGGAGACTTTTAAAAATACATGTACTAAAAGTGATGACTATAGATGTAGAAAATGATTAATTGTAAAATATGTCAATCTCCATGCTTAAGTATATGGGGGACTAGAACTGGAGACTACACAGTAGTCTTTCAATATGAAAATATGCTTAAACTCCATCTGATTACAGATAGCACCAATTTTATGAAGGTTTCAGCAGACATTATAATCCTTTGTTTGAAAATTGGGTGTTTGGGTAATAAGGAGATTCAGTCCTGCATAGTTTATAGATGCCATGGAAATAGTACTTCAGGCACTGAAAACATGGAGGATACAACCAACCTACGCTAAGCCAGCGTTCAGAGAGTTGGGTTTACACTGAGCTATGTATTATGTTTGACAAGATATTTTGATCGAGTTTTTCAAAGTTTTTTTAAATTTTCACTCCAGAGACTTGCTTGGACAAATTTACATTTTCTGTACAAGAGACTTTGTACATGCTCTTCTGTTTTGGGGCAACTACAAATTTCCTGACTGATTGAGTGCTATGACATGTTTTAGGTGCCGCTTAATCACTAGTATATAATGTGCACTAGTTCTATTGTGACCATATATGGGAAGTGATAGGCACTTCCTCCAGCCACTTTTAAGTGTGCAGGAAATTGCACCTTGATCTTAGCTTGTACTAGATGGCATTACATGGCAAGTGCCTCTATAAATACAAAGCAGATTATCTAGACTTGAGCAGTACAAGCAATCAAAGAACTCTGGAAGAACAGAATAGAGAATTTATTGTTCTTGTGTCATAAATGAGATTAGATTGATATCAAATGTGGAATATTTTGCCATTTTCTAATCCAGACTTTGACTTTTTATATATAATCATTTGCACATGCATTCCCACAGTTCCCTTTCTATTTTGCAAATGCTGTCTACTTTCCAATTGGGATTCACAATATTTGCAAGGCCTTTCATTTGATTCTATTAGAAGAATTTGCAAATTTTGTACAGAGGAAGTCCACAAAGATTCGAGTTTTTGTTGGGAGGGGTTAGAAAAAAAAACTTACTGTACTGTGATTAAGCAATCAAAATGTTAAACATTTTAAATAACTTACTGAAGAATGTAAACATGTTTAAAACTGAAGAGAATCTCTAATTTCAAGTAATCTCAGTATTCAAAGAATAAGATATTACTTTTAAAGAGGATTCATATTGAAGTATGGTTTTAAAAGAGAATCAGATTCTGAAATTAGGAATATTAATAGGGGAGTATTTCCAAATTAACTTGTTTATAGTCTTTATTAAAATAGTGCTAAAATGCAGGAAGTTAAAACCACATCAAGTACACAATAGGAAAGCAAACTGGTGTCTAAATTGCAAAATGAAAAACAAAGCACTTATTGGTAATTTTTCTTGACATGTTATGAAGAGAAGTGACAACTTTTGAAGTCAAACCAATCTTTATTTTATTAGACTCATTTTGTTTACTTCAGAAAGATGAAATCCACAATAAGTTTTCTAATACTCTTGCACTTTTACCATTGGAAATATTTCCCACACATCTAGGATGAATGAAAGTTACAATTACACAGAGTTCTTTATCAGATGAGTGGAAGACACTTATTGGGAGGGATGCTTTCGCAAAAGAATGTGTTTATGCTGTGATCAAATGTAATTTATAAAAGATATAGAAATGTTAGTGGATATTGTATTTTACAGTGTTGCAAACCAGTGCCTGGGTCTCTCATGTGCAGGTTTCCCCCTTCCTGTGTGGAAGTACAAGCTGCCACCACCACAATATTCTCCTGCAGGACTTGTAGGGAGATTCTGGAATCTGAGGTCTACACAGAGGGAAGGGTAGGAGGGATGCACATATCCTCCACCCCACAGCTTCAAAGACTTTAAGATTTATTCTTTTTTCTGCAAAGCACTCCAAAGGGATTCCTGGATTACCATGCTGCCATAGTTTGGTGGAAATATATGAAGGGTACCAAGGGTTAGAACCAGTGCTGAACCAAATACCGTAGAATCCATGCAGGTCTTTGGGGATCTGCCAGGTTGGAGGGTGGGCCCTCCATCTTATTGGAGATAGGACTACTTCCCCCCCCCACACACACACACACACACACACACACACACACACACACACACACACACACACACACAGAGAGAGAGAGAGAGAGAACTGTGGAGTTTCTCCACAAGAGAGTCCTCAGACATTCTGCCTCAGAACTTATTCTGAATTTTGCTAAAGAGTAAGGCGTTTGGATCATTTTGGTAAGAGCAGGTAAAAAAATACAAAGAGGCGAGAAATCTGTATTTGTAAGTAAAGATCAGAGTTTGATCATACATCCAGCCTGATCTGGAGGAGATAGACGTATCTTACATTGAAAACATGACAAAATAGGTCTTAGAGTGTAGCCTCATGAAGAAAACCGGTGAGCTAAAAAGCAGGTTTGCAAACTAAGAGTTAGTTTGTAGAGAGGAACCCGAGCTGCAAAATTTAGATGCTGACTTCAGAGGAGTTTGTATCCATGGTCTTGGTTCTGGCCCATGTGTCATCTGTAAGTAGTTAATCAATGAATAATCGGAAATGTATTTGCCCTAGGTAGTTATGTACAGCAGAGGAAAAGATAATCCTTTGAACGATAAATTGGCAGCATTTAAGTTTTTCTTCCCATTCCTGTCCAAAAATTGCAGTTCCTTACAGGAATACATAAGCTTTAATGCAATCATAAAATCTTTGGAGTTTTCTGGATGTAACACAGTCATAAAATCTCTAGAGTACTCAGGTCTGGGTAAGAGCAAACAAACATTTGCTGCATTTATAGGAAATTGCTTTTAGTGTTCTGAACATAATGATTCAGACAATTATAACACTTTCTGCCTTGTCTGTGCAACAATAAAGCTTTCTAAAGGGCTGAGGGGATACCAAGATCCAGCTTACTAGGAGAATGGAACAAACAAAAGAAGAGGTACCTGAATCTCAAGAGGTAGGATTTTGAGAACTCAGGAGTAAAGGAGTCTTAAAGGGACAAAAGATTTGAAAAAAAGAGACTTTTTATGTCTTACAATACCAAAGATTATTAGAAATGAATAATTAGAGGAAAAACTATTCTGTTAAATTACTGTGTGCTTTTGACACTTGCTTTTGGTCACTTTCAACATTTCCCTCTCTTTGCCTATTTGTGTGAGCCTTTCATAGAACAGGAGAATTTTTTAGAACAGGAAAGTGACTAAAAAAAAATTATCACAAGTTGACAGAGTGTCTCATAGGCAGGTGGTATAATTTCTTGCAGCAGGGAATTACTAGATTTCAAGTAGACTATGTCCCTCAGAGGCCAGATGGAACTTTAAGGAATCTATCAAGACATTTATTTCTTGCTCCTCATCATGGTATCTGAGGGCTTTACAGAAGTTCACCAAATAAGCATGCAATATGAAATACCACTTACTTTCTCTGATAGCTTACTATATTATTTAACCCGTCTAATAAATAATAGAAAAAAAAATGTCTGTGAGTTGGGGGAAATAATTGGAAGAACAAGTTTCATTTAGAGCAATATGAAAAAAAAAGGCTCATTTCACATCTTGCTTTTGTCATTATGGTCCTCATTAATATAGCTTATTTTTGTCAGTTAGCACTTGTCTGTTATTTCTGATGCTAGCATTGACACAAATATACATCTCTTTATTCATATGAGTTGTATCATAAGTAGTCTATTAACACTTGTCAATCTTTTTAATAGGTGTCTCTTGCTGGACTGTTCATTTTTTCTGCAAGAAGCAAAAGTATTAAAATGGGGAGGAAGAGAGAAAGGGTGGGAAGTTGTAAGGTTGAGTTATCGGACAAAGTTCTAGTTACACTGAAATAATGGAGGAAGTGGCTGAGAAACCTGTGAATACAAATGAGGGGTAGGAGACTGGAGTTTTTTTTAATAGAAACATATTTGAAACTGGCCCTTAGATTCAAAGGGAATGTTTACACAGGATCTGGTGACTCTAATGCCCATTGAAGGATAAGAAAACTATGTTTTCTTTCAACTAAATGGATATTAGTTTTTCCATTTTAATATAAGAGATACTTACTTTTGCTAAAGATTCTTATAGCTTCTGCCACAGTGAGCTAGAAAAACAGATCACAGTTCTAATCCAGCTCTGCTGATGAGGAGCTCCAAAAATAGCAAAAACAGCCTAACATTGACTAGGTGTTAAACAAGTACTGCACTAAGTAGCTTGCTAAAAAACCACAGGTACTGACAGTCGATAGCTTTGTGGTTTAAGTATTTGGAATCCTACTCATCTGAAGATGGTGATTTATTTTTTTGGGGGGGGAGGGGATGGGGACGGACGGACAGATGTTGGACTTGGCTTGAGTTAATGGTATGTCATTCTGACACGTCTTAGGCTTCTTAAGTATTTAAGTTTTAATTTAAAAAAAAAAGTTAAATTTAGAATCTGTGGGGAAAAAAGAAAGCTTAAGAATATGAACAGATGTAGTAGCTCTGGTCTCCCTGTCTGTATACTGACTGCAACACCTGAAATAGGTGTAAACTGCATTCTCTGCTTACCAATGGGGTGTTAATTCTTGGAGGAGGAGTCAAAAGACCTGTGTTCTGTTTTTGGCTCTGCAATTTAACTGCTTTATGACCTTGGGCAAGTCACTTCTCCTTTGTGCCAGTTTCGCCTTACATTCTGTCTATTCAGGGGGAGATTTTCAAAGGCATAGGGCTTAGACACCTTTCTCCTGTTTTTGTTTCCAGTGGGAGCTAGTTGCTTGACTGTTACTGATGTTGAAAAGCTCCCCCAGGGAACTTTAACACTGGAAGCTCTTAAGGGCAAGGACTGTCTCATACTATACATTTGTACAGTATCTACTACAGTAGAGTCTGATCTGTTGTGGCTTCTAACAACTACTGTTATACAAATGATTAGTGACTCTGAAGCATAGTGGCAACTGAATCACCACCATTTCATTGTTGATCACTTTAGCAGAATATTTCTCAGAATGTTTCTGAGAATGAATGGCATTACGGATTATAGATGATAGTACCATTTATTCACCCATTTATTCAGGCCCTTAAGATTTTTCCACTGTTGCTGCCTCCCATGCATGGTAGCAACCACAGTCTATGCTAGCATAGACAATGCAGATGCTGTGTATGACAGACTGACAATAACTTGTATAATCCTGAACAAACCTTATGCAATTAAATCTTACCTTAAGTTTAAATTTATTGAATTATCGAATTGGGTTAATACCTTTGGGATACACAATTACATTTTTAATTCAGTGTATCTTCTCTAGTAGGGAGGGGGGATACTAATGTACTTTCTCCATTATCCTTTGAAGCCACCCCACCTAAAAAGCAGTTATGATATGTAACATACAAAGCAAGAATTTTTGGATAAACACACTTGGATTTAAACTGATTCATGGCTTTCTTCCTGATCCAGCAAAAGGACAGGATCCCTGATCCATGGACAGCTCAAATCCTTAGGGTAGGGTTGGAAGGACTGGCCTACCCAGGCCTCATAAGACAGGGTGCTTGTTTTGAGCTGAAGTTTTGACGAACTGGTAACCACAAGGAATCTCCCTTGGGTGAGGGTTTGGAGGACTCCTCCTGCAAGAATCCATATTAGGGTTGGGGTTAACTCTGGTAAGCTTATTAGCATGCATGTAGGTTTTTGTTTTCTCAGGCCAGGTCTACACTGCTGAGTGAAGTCGACTTACTTTAAGTCGACTTTCAGCAGCTGATTTTTAGAAGTTGCAGCAGCGTGTATACACTACGCTGTTTGCGCAGGTCTCCTATGTTTACACTGAGCACCCTTAATTCGAATTGCAAAGCAGTGCAATGTGGGTAGCTATCCCACAGTGCAACTAGCCGCGGTGGCTGTTGGGATGAGTGTCTTCGTCCCATGATGCAACGCAGCTTCCCCGTCCCTTCTTCTTCCCTCCCCCGCAACAAACAGGAAAAGTATTTTTGCGTCGTTTTTTTACTCCCTGCGCTCGCCATTGCTGCAGAGACATGGAGCCAGCTCAACTCTGCACTATTATTGTGAGCGATACAAATACATCGCGGCTTATCATCGAGTATTTTCGAGTAGAGCAAGAAGCTGAAGCACACACAACAACGATGCCACCGAGGCTGCCCTGTTACAAGCCATTGAGCAGAACAATTCCCGATTGCTGCAGGCTGTAATGAATCATCTGCATTCAGTGGATCGCCAGTTCTGGTGCAGGGAAACAAGCACAGACTGGTGGGACCACATCATTATGCAGCTGTGGGATGATGATCAGTGGCTGCAAAACTTTCATATGCGAAAGGCAACTTTCCTGGAACTGTGCTCAGAGCTGGCCTCATCCCTGAAGTGCGTGAATACTCGCTTGAGACGAGCTCTGACGGTGGAGAAGAGAGTCGCCATCGCTCTGTGGAAGATGGTAACCCCAGACTGTTACCTCTAGGTTGGGAATCAATTCGGAGTCAGAAAATCTACAGTGGGCACCGCCATGATTCAAGTATGCCGGGCCATCAATAGACTTCTTCTACGAAAGATAGTGACTTTGGGAAGTGTGCAGGACATAGTGGAGGGGTTTGCCGCGGGGGGGCCATTGATGGGACGCACATCCCTATCTTAGTTCCTGCCCACCTAGCAACCGAGTACATAAACCGCAACAGGTACTTTTCCATAGTCCTGTAGGGGCTTGTGGATCACGGGTCGTTTCACCGACATCTACGTGGGGTTGTCTGGGAAGGTGCATGACGCATGCGTATTTCGTAATTCGGGGCTGTTCTCTAAGAAGCAGGCGGGCACTTTTTCCCCCAGACCAAAAAATTCAAATTGTAGTGTGGAAATGCCCATATTGATCCTGGGAGATCCTGCTTACCCCTTGCTTCCTTGGCTAATGAAGCCATACACCAATCACTTTGACAGCGACAAAGAGTGTTTTAATAAGAGGTTAAGCAGCTGCAGAATGGTTGTAGAATGTCCGTTTAGGCGTTTAAAGGGTAGATGGAGGAGTCTCCTCACTAGGCTGGACAGGACTGAGAAGCACAGAAGGGAGGTTCTATGTTCTTCATAATGTGTGTGACACGAAGGGTGAGAGGTTCCCCCAGGGTTGGGGTGAGCAGGCAGAAAGACTGGCCACCAATTATGAGCAGCCAGATGCCAGCACTACGCTGAGAGCTAACCACGGAGCGCTTTGCATTAGGGAAGGTTTGAAAACCAAGTTCTGCAATGAGATGCAGGACTGATTTTCTGTTCCTGTATGTTGTTTGCTCTTGCTGGAAACCCCCCACTCCCTTATTGGTATCTGTACCCGCCAAATCCCTCCAGAACAAGATATGATTTAATAAGGAAACGTGTTGAAATGGTGCTTAACTTTATTTATGAACATTCAAGTCATGGGGGAAGGAAAGGGGGGAGTGTTCATTCACTGTCTCAAGGGGTAGGGTGGTAGCTTGCTGGCCAGCTGTCAGTGTGGTCACCGTTGCTTTCTGCTCGCTTCCCCAGGGTGGAGGTGAGCACGTACTGCAGCCTGGCCAGTCTCCTCAGAGACTGGCTGGGGGCGGGGGCAGGCATCAAAGCCCTTGGTCGAGGACCATTATGGAGGGGCCACAGCATGACTTTGTCCTTCCTCCTGAAGCTCCACAAGCCTCCGCAGCATCTCTGCCTGGTCCTGCATGATTCGTAGCATCTCCTGCGTGGTACTGTGATCCATGCTCCATCATTTCTCTGCGAGTCTCCCTGTTCATGTTCATGTCCATATTCTGGGACAAGGTGAGCCGCCATGCTCTTTGCTCTGTCTCTGCGGCCGCTGAGGTGTTCATGAGTTTGCAAAACATGTCATCTCTTGTTCCCCCGCCTCCCCTCCTTTTTAATCTGAGATAGTCTTTCCGCAGCATTTCTTGAGGTTGGGGTCAAGGCCAGGTGTCTACAGAATGAAAAAAATAAAATAAATAAAGTAGCCACTGTTAGCATAGTGAAGAAAGTGATACAACTGCAACAATGTAGACAATAATCCCCTGCAACAATGTAGACGATAATCCCCATGCAGTGCACAGGGCAAACAGAGCCTCATTCCATTTCTGACGTCCCAGAAGGGTCTGCTTGCTGTGCCCTTACAGGGATGATCTGAGGACAGCGTGGTCGAGGGTTTGAGATAGGGGGAAGCAACTCTGCAGGTATTTTAAATCCTTACAGAGAGGAACTGCGGAGAGCGTGGAGAGTGGGAAGTCTCTGCTTAAAACAAAGATTTGCTGAACACAGCAGGGTACCAGCAGTGTTCCACCATGGTGCAGGCTCCCTTGTTTGCAGCAAAGTATCCTACAATTGAGGGAGGAATAAGGCAGCCCTCCCCTGAAAACTTTTGTGAAGGATAACAGATGACATACATGAAAGTTTCCCTGAGATATCAAATGATAAACGTAGCATTTCTCATCACATAAATAAACCGTTCTCTGGCTAACCCCCCAATACAGTCACCAAAACGCCTGAAATCCCCTTCGTGCCCCCCTCCTCCCCAATGTAAAAGGACAGAACTTCTAAGAAGGAAAAAAACTCACCAGATGTGCCTTCCATGGGATCATTAGTGCTGTCCTAATGTGCTGCTGGACTGCTCTGGGGTCAGGAATATGTCCTGACTTTCAGGGAGAACAGATAGCATGCTCTCATGCACCCCACTCTCCTCAGCCTTCTCCTCCTCCTCGTCCACGGAGTCCTCATCATTGTCCATGGACTGTGACCTAGCGGAGGTATCAATGCTGCAGGGCAGCACTGTGGTGGGATCGCCACCGAGAATTGCATGCGCCTCATTGTAGAAGTGGCATATTTTGGGTGAGGAGCCAGAACGACTGTAAGCTTTCCTGGCTTTCTGATATGACTGACGCAGCTCCTTAATCTTCACGAGGTACTGCTGAGTGTCCCTCTTGTGTCCCTTCTCCAGCATGCCCTGGGATATCTTCCCATAAATGTCCAGATTCCTTTTGCTGGCTCTGAGCTGAGCCAGAACAGACTCCTTGTCCCACAGCCCGATGAGATCTAAGACCTCTGGTCGACTCCATGCTGGAGCACGTTTGAGCTTTGCAGTAGCCATGCAGAGAACAGTGACAAAGCTCTCTTCATGCTGGCAGCACAGGAAATGAAAATTCAAATCTTCCTGGGGCTTGAGGAGAGCGGACATTTCCTGGTAGCATGACCACAGAGCAGCACAGTGCGACTGTCCAGAGCGGTCAAAACGGGGCATTATGGGATACCTCCCGGAAGTCAATAAATTCGATTTAAGTGAAGTTGTGTCTCTATTGACACTAAATCGAATTAACAAATTAGATTTCGGTGCTACGCTACTTGCAGAGGTGGTCTTAAGTCAATTTTCGAGGTGACTTAATTCAAATTAACAGTGGTGCCAGTGTAGACGCAGGTGTACATAGGTCGACGTAAGTGACTTTACGTTGACCTATGTCGCCAGTGCAGACCAGGCCTCACATTTTTACCTTCAGAATAACGTAGACTTGCATAAGAAATACTGTGTGGTACCTTAACAATTGTAGCAGTTACATCTATTTATAGTCTCTGAAGAGAAAACAAGCAAGTGTCCTTGGGCAACTTGTCTGTGCTGGGAAATACACAGTGAAGGCAGAGAATTGTGCAGTCTGGAAATACCTCAGTCAGAAGGGAGTGAGACAGGGGTCTCCCCTCCGAAAGGCAACAGTTGGGGAGCTGGAAGCCTGAGAGTGGGTGCCATTTGGATCACTGAGGGGAAATACAGGTGCAGTTGCCCTGAACTGTGACGACATCAACCATTTTGGGAAAACTTTAGGAAATGAATCTAGGGTTGCTAGGGCCAGAGTGTGTCAAGGCTTGCTTTAAAAAAAAAGCTTAATTTTTTCCCTTTGCACCTTACCTTTAAATGGTTATTCATGGCTTTTCCACCAATTATGAATGTTTAGTAATTATTGGTTTATAAAATTTGGTTGTTTGCTCAAGTGCAGACCACAAAGTTATTTTTCAGTCTTTACTAATCAGAGGAGTTAAGAGCCAAATCTCTCACTTAACAAGTGATTGAAAAATCATTAGTTGTACAGCTTGTTGCTTAACATGCCATGCTTATGTATTATTCACTTTCTGTAAAGACACACATGGGGCCATACCTGAGAATTAAAGCTGCCAAAATTGTTTCATTACTGACATTTCATTTGCTGTTTCTGTTTTTTCACTGCTGATTATTCTAATGTTTAAGTATCCTGCAGGGAGATACAGATGTTGGATTGGTACATACTTGCACAATACATGTGGCCAGATACAACTTTTGAAAGTCCACATCCAGTTTTGTGAATGTGGAACAAAAGGATTTGTGATTGGAAAAGTCCTTTCAGACATATTTGACAGTTTCAATTTAACTTTTGTTTCCTTTGAGATACTTTTCCTGATATTCAAGCCTAGATTCTGTGCCAGGATTGTGAGGAGGTGAAACTCGTTGGACTAACCCTTTAGTCGGACATTTTTAGAGACACAGCATACACATTAAAAATAAAACAGCAACTCAAGAACTTGGGCACCTGCATCGTTCCAAAAACTTCCTGTTGCCTGGCATCCATAAATCACTCATGACCAGTTTCCCCTTTCAGCAAAGTTAAGATCATACTGAAAATGTTTGTTTGGACAAAGCCATATTTGTTTACAGGGCATTTGTTAGATGCTTAGGCTAGCCCTTTTATGTGAAGCTGGGTCACTTCATATTGTGGTCTGCTTGTTTGCATTGTTTGCTGTTTGTCGTTACAGTGTTACTAAGCACTCTAAGTGTTACAAAGTCACTTACATTGTAATAATTTCTCCGGCATATGCCTTTATTCAAGCAGCTTGCCTCCTACACAGGGAGAAGAGGAAAATTCAAGGCGCAAATATATTTGAATCAGTCATGATTATAGGCAAACATTTTTTCAATTCAAGTTATACATTTTGTACATGCTCTTTGTCTTTCATGTTTCAGGAAGTGTCAGAAATACAGCCTCTCATTTCCTACATGGGTCTATTTCAGTATTCTGTAGCAGGGTGGAATGATTTAAATCAAGACAATTTAAATCACTGATTTAAATCTCCAAGAGAAAATCATTGATTTAAATCAAGTTTCCCATGGATACTACTTCACATATTTCTTAAACAATAGTGCAAATCTGATCACTAAAACATGTTAATTTACAACTCAATACAGCATTTTACAACATCTAGGAGGGTATACTTGGTGTAATTTTTTTTAGATAAATTAATAAAAATCAAGTTAGGAAATAGTACATAATAATGCTCATTACCTGTGTCAGGCTGCAGATGCAGCAGCACATTAGGAATGGTAATAACTAAATCACACACACAAACACAATAGCACTTTTTATTTTATTAAACTAAATCTTAAATGCTACATAAATGTTTCACATTTGCAATTGCAGCAGTCTCCTGAGTTGCTGGCTTTCCTTTAACTTTTTTTTAAATTTTCAAATTTTATTAACTAACACTAAACGTACACTGTCCTTAAAACTTCTACAATTAGCTCTCATCTTCCCCACTCCCACTGTCATTTTTATTCATTTTATAGACAAACAGAAATGAGTTTTCATGCTTTTTCAACTCCCAGTTGATTTCTTAGCTTTGCGTGAATAATAGCAAACAATGAAAATATTCTCTCTGTGCCTGGAGAGGAAGCTACTGCTGTGAAAAGTTGGCTTAGCAACTGAGGGAACTCTGTTTCAAGGTGCCTGGCTAATGATTTCCACCAGTTCAGGGGAGTGACTTTGTTCAAAACATCATCAGTAAACATGTACTGTTTAAATGGTTCCGCTCCAGCCCTTAAATTTATTATGACTGGCATAACTGAGGAGTGATTTTGAGATGCCCATGCCATGGCAGCATCATCTTCTTCAGAAGTTAGGCATCTACCTTTATATCTGGGGTCGAGAACGTTTGCAAAAAACTGAGGTGGAGTTAGTGCTTCATCCATTCGCTTCTTTATTGCCTGCAGTTTAACTTTCTGGTGAGGTATTTCTTTCTTCAATGTCTCTTGAAGTGCCATCCAATTGACAGCATCAGCAATGCAGCATCAATTTCTCTGAAGTTTAAGGCTATGGATATAGGCTTCAGTATACTGAGAATATGTTCCACATTCCTCTTTAATCTAATGTTAGATACTTCCGTCTCTTTTAATCACGGTTTTCTTCACAAAGTTTTATGAGAATAAGCCAGTTCTGGCCTGCATTCCTTGTTCTTACCTATATGTATAACTTTGCATTTGGTTGTATTAAAATGTATTTTTTTACATGGGCTCAACATACCAAGCAACTCAGATCATTCCATATGATTGCCCTATCCTCATTTGACATTCCACCAGTCTTAGTCATCTGCCAATTTTATCAGCAGTGATTGTATATTTACTTCCTGATCATTTAGGAAAGTATTGAATAGCCTCAGACCCAATCCCTGCAGAACCCCACTAGAAACACACTCATTCCATGATGATTCCTGTTGACAACAATTTGTTCTCCAACTCTCACTCAACATATAATCCTTCCCAACTCCTCCACCTTCTCTGTGGCATTCTTTGTCTGAAATGGTATGATGGCCTGAAGACTGTAGATGGAATAACTCAGGTATAAGCATTTGACTTCCTTCCCTCCCTCACTCTGATGTTTTTACATTAAAGTGGTTTACATTCCTACTGGACTCAGATTCTTGTGATGTGATGTTATGACTTCACGGCCTTCATAACTAAGTCTCTTGCTAAGACAAAAATCCCTGACTTCCCCAGACAAAGTATAGCTTAATTGCTTTTTATTTGACTTTTGAAAGTTAGATATTGATTTTTTTTTTTTTAGGCAGTCTCTTAATATCTCAAAAAAATATTTGAAATTAGAGGATAATAAAAGTTCGTCTTCCAGAAAGCGCAGCTATGGTCAGAAAAATTATTATAAAAAAAACCCACCACATTCCTATTCAGCATCTCTCTGATCTCCAGTTGCCTTAGGGCCATATCTGTTTATTGACAAAAAGGAGGTTTTGTTCTTGTTAGTACTGTTGAGCCAATACGCTTAGGAGGAGGAGGAATCAGTTTCAGTTCATAAATCAATTAAGTGACCCTCTGTATTCCAGTTAGTAAATCTGCTAGTGGTTATATATTAGGAGACAGCAGAACACAGCTTGACTTTTTTCCCCCCAAACTGCCAAAACTAATGTCTCTTGACAAAGCAGATTTGAACTAGACGTCCTTTGAGAGGAATAAATATGCAACACTGTGATTTACATTGTAAGCTCTCTTGTTCAGTTATCTTTGTTTTGCCTTCGTACATGCCTGTAAGACATATGGTGCTATTTGTGCAATTAAAATGGTTTTCATAGCTATTTGACCATAAATACAATTAGTGTATGACAGGTTGATAGGAGCAGGAAAGGAGAGTGAAATTTACACACCTTTGGCAGTGAACTTTACTGTGAAATAGAAAGACAAACACAGAGTCTGTCATGTCTCATTAGTGATCCTGTTATAGCTATGTTTGGCTTCCCTCAGCCAAAGTACAGGTAAAGTGTGGCTTGCTTTAGCCAAATTTTAAAGAGGAAGTGGGGGATCCCAGTTTTCTCAGTTCCTGTCCTCTTCCTAAAAGTTCTTTCCTCATTACTGCACTTGGTCCTGGTTTAAACACAGAAGTTGCAGCTGTGTATGGTGTTGCACTGATTTAGCTATCTCTATGCAAACTTGAATGTGAATATTTACATCATGTAAATATAGTTTACATAACAAGGGCAAGCTGAACTGATGTATGCCAGATTTAAACAGATGTACATGTCTACACAAAGTTGCACAGAGTTTACCTAAATAGCTGTAAAACCATGCTTTAAATTTGGCATAAATTCTGTTTAGTGACAAGACTACAACCCTCTAACTCCCTATGTGCTCAGGCCAAACTAGTTCTGCAAAGCCAACCCTGCCCTGCTAGTCTGTCAACATCTTCACACAGAGCCAGTACTTGTGGTCTTTCCTCCTACAAAATGGTGTGTTAATCCCCTCTTGGTCAATCTGTTGATAGGATCTCCCTTCATAGTTACAGTACAAAATAGAATTCTTAAAATTTTCTCTGGTAAATGTTAAAATTATGTGCAGCCAAGCTGTTAGACTTTTTCATCCCTTATACATGTTGTAGTAGACGTTGTCAATGTTATGTAATGGATTTGTAAGATATACATATGCTATTCAGCAGTTAAGCAATACTGTGACACTTTCACCTATATGCAGGGGGACAGAGTTTAACTCATGTTTTTATATTAAGTCACCAGCTAAGTTAATTATTCGTGCGCCAGACAAATATGAATACTAAAATCAGTTATGAAAGTTGACTAATATTTCTTAATAACATTAGATTTTAGGTTATGTTTCATTGGTCTTTCCATCAAACACTTGTCAAGCAGCATAGCTTTTGTAAAGTGTGTCTGACATAGAAATGTGTCATAGGGGTTGAGTCTTTTTTCTGAAGTTTAATTGAAGTAGATTAATATGTTTGAAAGAGGACTTAAAAAAACCAAAACTTGGTGTTTTTGCTCTCTTCTGGGAAAAGAGCAAAGATTAAATAGGTTTGTTTGGCACTTAGACCCAGATTTTTAAATGTATTTAAGTGTTGCTCAGTTCAGTATTGCAAGGTTTAAGTAACGTAGCCCTCTAAGTCCAATTGTCAAATGGCATAGGCTTTTAGAGGCATATGTAACATTGGCTTTCAATAAGATTTAGGAGCCTAACTGCCTAATTTACTTTTGAAAATGGGACTGTTAGCTTAGATTTGCTTCACAGTCCATGTATAAGGTGTTAGCAACAATAGCAGTTTGGACCAGTATGATTTAAAAAAAAAACAAAAAAACCCTATGGGCTAAAGCATAGCCCACTATTATTACCAGAACTAACTAGCAAGCTTCTCCTTCCATATAAAACTATTGATTGCCCGTAAAGTTTGTACTAAGGGCAGAAGATCATTACTGATTTTAGTGAATTGGTAAACTAGATGTAGTTTAAAGAAATTCTCAGGATTTGGCCCTCTTTTGGATAAGACTTAAAAAATGAACAAGAGGACACAACTATACGAATTAGTTGCTTTTCAGAATATTTGTTCAGTATCTGCAAAAACACTGCAATTTGTCTGCAGGGATCAGATAGGACTTTGGTGTAACTTAGCAAGTTTAAGGCAGAAGCCCTACACTACCTAGCTCAGGGGCAGCCGTAATGGTCCTTAACTGGCCTTTGACCATACTAAAAATGTACACATTTATACTCTTGAGAGTTTGAAAGACTGAGGGTTGTGCATTTTTTTTTTCTTAGCATAATTTTGTCCTAACTGGCTGATTTCAGGCTGGCCAAAGTTATGCAAGTCCTTACTCATACTGAAAAAGCCAGGGTTTGTTTAATTAAAAAACGACTAGAAAGTTCAGACTATGGCCCCAGGCCTGTAAACATGTATTTGAATAGCTTTACTTATCTTGATTTTCAGTGGAACTACTCATTGAGTACATAGTCACATATGATTTTGCAGGACTAAATGAGCTAAACATAGGCTCAATGAGATAAGTTTAAGAAAAAGCTAAGCACTGGTAGAATATAATTGTATAGGCTTACCTTAAAGCTGGTTTATGTTGTAGTACACATCTGTGGAACAAAATACAAGGAAAGCATTTTATACAGGAGTGTATAGCTGTTAATTTGTATATTTGTTGGAGAGGACATATGCTACAAATACCCTTTTGTAAAGCTGATCAGGGATCAGGTAGATGATTGTTTACACTCTTAAAGCTCCCTTAATCCCCCCAACCCCCATAATTGGGGAGGAGTTGTAAGAAGACTTTTAAGGGCTTTTAGGTGGTGATACATTTTTATTAAGAATTTGGCCTGATTGGAAGTACTTCTAGGAACATTAGCATTTAAAGTGCATTCTTTAAAGTCTAATAGGGGATTTTCACCCTTTGTTGATTGTGGTTTACTGATTTTCATATACAATTTTCTTAATTTACAGGTAAAATGATATTTTTCTAACTGCTAGATCTGTGAACATCCCCATTCAACCCCACAGCCTGTAATCTGAAAAATAAGGGGCCCTTTTCTCTTCATGCATAGTAGTTAGTAACAATGGGAAAAATGGCAAAGCCAGAGTAAGTTCTCAGTTACACCTGTGCTGCCCTAGTATCTTCAAATTATTCTCCCCTATAGCAATACATTCCCTTTAAAAGCCAATAACACTACACAGGTGTAAATGAAAGCATAATTTGGTCCTCAGAACTTTTTTATTGGTGGTGATGTGAAAGGAGGAGAGAATCTAGTTTGACTCTCAGATCATAGGGTAGTGTTTATAGAGTGGATAACCAGAAATAAATTTTTAACTTTAACTACTTCTATATCAAATTTGCTTAGTGTACAAAGTACAACTAATGAGACCTCAAGACACTACTTGTGTTCACTTTTCAAGATAGAATTGTAGTTAGTGCAAGATAATTGAGCCCTTAATCCTGTAACTGGGTACATGGACAGACCCATTTTAGAAAAGCAAAGAATTTTATGTTTGACTTCAACATTTAAGCTAAAGGGGAAATTAGTAGCTAAAGAATACCATGTTTTCTGGATATCTGTAAAGGAGAGCAAGGATATTTGTCACTTTCTCTTTTTCAGTCTGGATAAAGAAGGCCTGAAAGGAATTGGAATTTTTCCCCCTGCTTCGTTGTGGTTGTTGAAGTGCTCCTAGAAGAACTAGAGAACTTTACTGGGAATTTTAGTTCTCAGTTGAACAGATGGGGGGGCAGGGGGTTGTGTTTTACAAAGATAAATTTTCTCCCACGTGTGTGTTAAAAGTTAAATATGTTAACAAAAGCTAATAAAAACCAAAGTTTTAAACAGTCTGACTAAACTCCATTCCTATCTCATTTGCCAAGGTTTCAGTGTCTTGATGTCACAATCCATTAGTTTGTGATCTTTAGCCCCCAAAATAAAAAAGCTTACATATTTCTTGTGTTTAAAATAAAACAAGGCAGGCCTTTAAATACATTATAAAGTGCAGAGTATCTTTTCATTTGAAGGTTGTTTTAAATCTTTGAATGTATCTATCTAGGTTCTTGCACAGCATTAATCACAATGGTCTCTAAGCATGTCACAAAATAAAGTGTGTGCATAAACATACATTTTTCTCTTCTCATCAGCCTTCAGGGACTGGACTGTGTGTATGGTATCTTGGGAAAGGGTTTTGCATTTCTCTCAAATCCAGGTTTTTTTTAATCCATT
This sequence comes from Emydura macquarii macquarii, assembly GCF_026122565.2. Classification (NCBI taxonomy): domain Eukaryota; kingdom Metazoa; phylum Chordata; order Testudines; family Chelidae; genus Emydura; species Emydura macquarii. Next base: position 10,953,732 of record NW_027133643.1, on the reverse strand, counting down.
CAAGTGGTTTTTGAATTTTTTTTTTTTTTTTTTTTTTGTCAGATCCAGTCACTGATTTTCTCCTTTAAACTCTTAGGGCCAGATCTTCAAAATAGATCATTACATTGTATACTGAACTCTTTGGAAAATCTGGCCACAATCATAGGTGTTGGGCAATTGAAAAATCGAGTCCTGAGCTCTTTTGAAAGAAAAGTCTGGAATGAGATTTTCACCCCTGCTTTGGATTCTTTATGCGGAGTAGAGGGGTTGGAGCAGTTTACGGGGCTCTAAATATCCTGGTTCCAGATGGATGAGGATTCCATTGCCACAAAACCTGTAATGTCCACAGAGGACCCCTCCTAATCCCACCTGTAAGGAATGTTTCAGGATGGGGTGGAGCTAGGGGAGGATGAGTTTGTTAGGGTGGGCCTCAGCATTGCCCAGAATCAGGGTATTGCTCCTGCAGCCCATAGGGCAGCCTGGAAAGCTGCCATAACTTAGAGAGGCTCTCAGTTACATGTGGGGTCTCTCCATCCCCATGAGCAGCCCAGGATCAGGATGCAAAAGTAGCTTAAAATGACCTTGGTCCCCCAAGCCTGCCTCTTCAAGATGCAGCACAGAATTTCATTGCAGGGCTTCAGTGCCCACCAAGAGAAGGTGCTGTTAACATCATTGCCATGTGAGGAAGCAGGCTGAGTGCTCAATTAATACATACATGTCCATAGCACACTAGTGTTGGGTGTAGGCTTTGTGAATTTCCCTTTTAAAAAAGGTAAGAAATCTGCTTTACATGTAGTCAAAAGAGTATTATATAGAGAAATAGTTAGATTTTTATTTCTGGTTGAGTGTGCGAACTTGCAGACTAGCTTTAACCACTGCATATGCACGCAGACCATATGCTGAAAAAAATTATCTTCTGTCTGTTCAGAAACTGCAATGAACATACAGCCAATCATTTTTAAAAATTAAACTCTTACTCTTCCATTTAAAGATGAACTCCAAAGCGGAAAAATGAAAAGAGTTAAGCACAGATTTCTAGATTGTGGAGCACGCTTAACACAAAAGTAACTTTATGAGCCACTTCAAAAGTATATCTCCCCTCTCCCTCAGTGAAATCCTTGTGATAACACTTGGTTTATTGAAGCTATTCCTGAAAGAATGAAACACCCTGGGACACCATCAGTGAAACCACAAAATGGAGTTCACAAAGTATTTGGAAAAAAATGTAAAGAGTAAAAAAAAGTAAAACTTGTTCCTGTGCTGAATGCTCTGTGCCCAGACCCATCTGGTTAATATGACATTCCACACAGAAAGCGTTACTAATTTTTGCCTAAAAGTTGGCCTTTAATGTGTTAAATGGCAAATTTTTCTTTAACATGGATCCTTTTTTAGAGTTAGACAATTATAGTCAATTGGATTAAAAAATCCAAAATCTAATGAATTGGGGCATATTAGATTAACCATCTCTTTACTTCAAGACCAACAGAAGGAAATCACAGTTTTTTTTAATGTTAAGCATTTTCAAATTGACTTGATGGTTCATATGATTAACAACCTTCTAGGAATTTAATCAAATAAATTACTGTATTTGCATAAAATAAACATTTCTGTTTATCCTGAAGTTGCATTGTTTACAGCTATTGCCCTAAAACTAAAGGTGTACTAGGGAGCAGCCAAAACTAGTTCTGTGCCAGGATGATCAAAGAGAGACCGTTACTTAAATATGATGGGTTCCTTTCTGGTACCGATGAAGAATTTCTAGATTAATGGAATTACGATAAGAAAATATTTTACCCTCCCTATTTTCTCGATTGCTCTTCATCTCTCAGCATTCTCCCACTTAATTTCTGCATCTCCAACTTTTCATCCTATTATTTCTTCTTGATCTTCCTCTCCCTTTCCCCTCCTCCTGCCCTTCTATCTCTTATCCTGTACATCTCTTTCCCCTTCTCTCTTCTGCCTATCTGTTTGAGGGTCAGTCAGAGGGAAAATGACCACACATTCAAGCATTCTTGAGAATGACTTCTTGTCCAATTGAGTGCAGCTTCTGGGAGGAAGGAAGGGAGATAAATGCCACAAACCAGCAGCTAGGGACCCAGGCAGAGTGCTTTGCTCTCTGCTGGAGCCAGGAGAGGGGAGCACTGATCTCCCGTCCTCTTGGCTGTAGCAAGGATCCTGCACCAGCCTTTTAGCCCTGTGGCAATGTGCTCCACCTGGGTCCTTCGGCAGCGGCTCCCTTCTGCAGCCAGCGGGAGGGGAGCAATGGACCACTTTTGGTCTGGGTTGGGAACCACTACCCTAGGTTGTTGGTACTGGGTAGATAGCTAGCTGTGTTATGCTAAAGGAACCATAAAGTCTGCTCTTGACCCATCATGTTTCTATGGGTGCTAAGGAACTTCTTAACACCATATGTAACATGAATGGCATTCCGTATATGAGCCCTTCAGTTTCAGGCTGAAGATGCCTGTATGGTTTTAAAAAAAAGAATACATTCAAATCTGAAACCCATTTTGTTTATAAATGAATGTGCAATAGCTATAATTAACCTACTTTACTGACTCGTTTCTGGGTTGTTTTAAGAACACACAGAAGTACTTTTCATGGTTAACTTATATTTGGGACTAGGACCAACATAGCCATCTTGAAGCACTGTATTTATATACGCAAGCAGTAACTAGCCAGGAAACAAGTTTGGAAGAGAGGAAGGTGATCAGGAACAGTCAGCATGGATTCACCAAGAGCAAATCATGCCTGACCAACCTGATTGCCTTCTATGATGAGATGACTGGCTCTGTGGATGTGGGGAAAGTGGTGGATGTGATATACCTTGACTTCAGCAAAGCTTTTGATACAGTCTCCAGCAATATTCTTATCAGCAAGTTAAAGAAGTATGGGTTGGATAAATGGACTATAAGATGGATAGAAAGCTGGCTAGATCATCGGGCTCAATAGGTAGTGATCAACGGCTCGATGTCTAGTTGGCAGCCGGTGACGAGCAGAGTGCCCCAGGAGTCGGTCCTGGGGCTGGTTTTGTTCAACATCTTCATTAATGATCTGGAGGATGGGGTAGATTGCACCCTCAGCAAGTTTGCAGATGACACTAAGATGGGGGAGTGGTAGATATGCTGGAGGGTAGGAATAAGATACAGAATGACCTAGACAAATTGGAGGATTGGGCCAAAAATAATCTGATGAGATTCAACAAGGACAAGTGCAGAGTCCTACACTTAAGGCAGAAGAATCCCCCAAACTGCTATAGACTGGGGACCGACTGGCAACGCAACAGTTCTGCAGAAAGGGACCAGGGAGTTACAGTGGACAAGAAGCAGGATCTGAGTCACCAGTGTGCCCGTTTTCCAAGAAGGCCAATAGCATATTGGGCTGCATTGGAACATTGCCAGCAGATCAAGGGAAGTGATCATTTCCCTTTATTTGACACTGTTGAGGCCACATTTGGACTATTGCATCCAGTTTTGGGCCCCCCACTACAGAAAGGATGTGGACAAATTGGAGGGAGTTCAGAGAAGGGCAACAAAAATGATTTGGGGGCTGGAATGCATGATTTATGAGGAGAGGCTGAGGGAACTAGGTTTGTCCCTGCAGAAGAGAAGAATGAGGGCGGATTTGATAGCAGCCTTTAACTACCTGAAAGGGGGTTCCAGGTAGGACCGAGGTAGGTGGTGGCAGATGACAGAACTAGGAACAGTGGTCTCAAGTTGCAGTGGGGGATGTCTAGGTTGGATATTAGGAAAAGCTTTTTCACTAGGAGGTTGGTGAAGCAATAGAATGGGTTACCTAGGGAGGTGGTGGAATCTCCATCCTTAGAGGTTTTTAAGGCCTGGCTTGACAAAGCCCTGGCTGGGATGATTTAGTTGGGGTTGGTCCTGCTTTGAGTAGAGGGTTGGACTAAAGGACCTCCTGAAGTCCCTCCCAACCCTAATATTCTCTCTTTGTTCTGCAGCTATACAGCTAGTTGTGTGTTATTGTTTCTTTCTGCAGAAATGCATGGATATCAGTTGACATATATGCTTCCTGGACCTCCTGCACTTTACAGGTGTTTATTTAAAAAAAAAACAAAAAACACTTCAGTATAATTAAATGTTCATGCCCCAGAATAGTTCCACTATATTTCCATCACACAGTCACAGACTTGGTTGCAAAGTTTGTGATGCTTCAGACATTTTTTAAAAGTCTCCTTTCCTATGTACAGTTTTGAACTCACAGCTCTGGAGTATGCAGCAGTATTGTGGTGTGTATTAGGGGTGTTTGTTTTAAATTCCTTCAAGCTTTCTTCCTCCTCTTCCTCTATTAGCCAATTGGTGATAGTGTTTCACAGAGACCTTTGCTATGATTCCCACACCTGAGCCTGTTCTTTGAAGCTGATCTGCCAGAGAATAGTTGAGTATAATTGGGCAAGCAACAGATGCCTCGCTACAAAACCCTGCCATCACTAATCCAAGGCAGGGGGATGGGTGGGGAGGGCAGGGGAAGAAAAAGAAGAGTCATTACAAATATATTTTAAAAGGTGAACTGAAAATTCTGTGCATTTTTTGTTTTAAAATGTGTCAAGACCTGAGTTCAGTGTTGTTTCCCCTGCAACCACTGATGCACTGCTGACACTTAAGCAGTATGTGAAACTGCATTCTTGGTACTGATTTTAAGTATAGATGGGTCATCATTGCTAAATTTAATCCAGAATTCAACAACCCAAAGCTCAGGGGAGTTTGGATCTCATGTTCCAGTTTGGCTCATTTAGTTTTGATGTTAATGATGATGTCATCAGCTCTTAAAGGGGAAATAGAAAACCCCCAAATTCTACACTCGGATTGTCAGGTCAGTGACACAGGAACTGATTTTACATTATTTAGAATGACAATTACATTTTATAACTAATGTCTCTTCTGTGTAATAATGATGGATCTTAAATAGTTGTCTGTATATATTTATTTTTAAAATTTCTGTTCACCTTTAAGTTTGTCATAAAAAGCAAGCAAATGCCCTTTCACAGTCATGGAAATCTACTAGTGTGGGCAAAAATCTTACTTATCTACTGTGATGATTGCAATTGAAAAAACTAGTGATATTTTACTTGCCCTTGGGAGGGAGAGCAATGAGTAATATTGCTAACATGGGTACCACCTGACTTGCAGGAAAATTAAGCAGTAGGTCCTGCGTGGAGTAACTTGTGGGATTAGGGTCTAACATAGCACTCTCCATCATAACACTTCACTGCAGATATCAGTTAATTAATTTTTCCAACAGCCATGTGAAGTAGTGAGTACAATGAAGTTCCACTTCAATGGCTTTTTAAATGTTTTATTTTACATCTCGATGTTCCCTAAAATTTACTTCTGTTGTTTTCACGTACAAGTAGTAAGATTGTAATCAAACCAAAAGAAACTTGACGTATCTGTCAAGAATGTACATGCTGCGTAATTATATAGTCTTACTTTTGGTATTGTTGTTCTACGTCTCTTCTTCCCTTTTTAGGTTTATGACTCACTTGTTATGCCTAAATGTGAACAATAATCTATTTGGGGCAAGGACTTGAGCCCCAGCTCTGCAAAGATTTATGTATGTGAACAATTCCCTTGTATTCAGTGGGACTACTCATGTTTGTAAGGTTTACCCACACCTGTACATGATCAAGGCTCTTTCTTTGAAATACCGAACACACTTTTGGGTGCTTAAGGGTAACAAATAGTACTACTAAAAATATGGCCTCTAACTTGTATATTTCATGTAACCACTCGTGTTCGTTTTGTTGAATGTACATCTTTTTTCTGCTATGAGATTTAACAGCAAACTTATATGTAATGTAGTGTTTCTAACAAACATTGTTCAAGAAGGCTTTTTCAGATGGAGTTTCTTCATTGCCTGTATTTGAACAGCAGTTTTATTGCCACTTACATAAGAGCTTTTATATGAACTAAACACTAACTGATTTTAGATTACTTTGAATTTGTCATGAAAAAAGACAAGATAATGTTTTGATTATATTGTATACTTTATGTGGGTGTCATCAGGAATTTAGTAAGTTTAGTAATAACTTTTTAAGATCAGATGTATTTTATAAACTTGACTGTATAGAAATTTCCTGAAAGTGACTGCTACTTCCGGTAAACTGAAGTCAACAAAAATTGCACAAGAAGGGATTTCCCTTTTTTTCTGAATCACATCAGCACAAGTTTAGCAGTATGATTTAAGGGAACAGCTGTAGAGTTTCTACATCTAAAAAGCCTAAATATTACACAGCATATACTAGAATTCTAGGAAGATGATATTCTTAGAGTGAGGCCCAACAACACCATGGTAGTAGCTGGGGAAAGGGAAAGAAGATGCTTTCTGAAGAAAGATGCTAGGTGTCCTGTGGAGTTTTAGGGGTGGGGTACTATATTCATGTGGTTGTTTTGTGTGTGAAATAGAATAAAGAAAGCATAAATGAGACTAGAAGGTTGTCAGACCCTAGATCAATTTGAATAAAACAGATGACAGATTTATAGTATGTAGTCTGGGTTATCTTCTTAGGCATTATACTCAATATTTCAACCTAAAATTAAACCCTTCTGGTGTAGGCTGATAGTTTTATGACCACCTAGCCTCCCTTTTTCATAATTTGTTTTAATACTTGGGGTTTCATTGGGGGTGACTGTACCAACTTGTACTACCATAACTGGGTTTTATCATCAAACCAAGCATCCTCTTCTTTAACACTTTCACTCTTTAATGTTTCCACAACCCCTAACTGTTTAATTCCCTCCAAACTCTGCAGTGTTAATTTGTGCAAAACCTCCTTTTAACTTTTAGCTTTCTTTCCTTAAATCATTTATCTTTCAAAGTGACACATTTATCAGCCAATTCCTTTGGTAGCGCCGAGCTTTGTGCTTTTTTGCACTCATTCTTTAGCTACAATTACTGTTCTCTCTATGGTCCCAGAAGGGTCTTATTCTTTAAAATTTCAGTGGCATTCAACTGACCTGTGCTGTGCTCTACCAGGAGTTTATTCCTGACATTCAGCGGACCAGTGCCATGCTTTGCCAAGCATTCTTTTATAATGGTATCCAAAATGCCTCCCTCTGTTCCTCTTATGTTACTGAATTTCTCTTTAGGAGAGAATTCTACACTGCCCCCAGAGAATAGGTCGCTACCCTTTAACCCTGGCATTTTAGAACAACTGAAATTAGTGTCATTTGTCCTGCCCCAGTCCCTGGAATGTTGGGAATATTATTATTTATGCAGGGTATTATCATGACTCTAATCTAAGCATAATTTGTTTTTAAATCCAAAGGCCAACTGGTATTTATACAGTTGCTTTAAACATGCCTAAAAAACCTAAATAATAAGCAATTTACTACATCCAAAACAGTAACAAAGCATTTATAAGCATTTGATCAAGAAGCTTACAAATGGGCTAAACCCAGAGTGCTTACACCCATATTGGTCGGTTCCAACTTGGTCAGACAGATATTGGCAATGAACTCTCTAAGAGTTTACTTTTTTAAACCCTTTAACAAACAGATGTCATTGTCAATTACTGACTTCATCTAAAAAACAATTTGAGACAGTTCACTGCTATTTCTAGTCTCAATCCAGATAAGATTTATAACACTTTCTCCCCAAGGCTTTTCCTCCCTCTCTCTGCCTCTCCTCCTTTTTTGACTAGCAGTTTTTCCTTTGCACCTAGGTTCTCATAGGACCGAAGTTTTGAGATAACACTGGCATGTGGGGGTGGGAAGGTCCATCTTGGCTCTTTTAAAAATAAATTCTCTTTGTCTTATTAAAAAACATCGGCAGTCACCCTAACAGTCAGAGGCCTTCTTTTTAGAAGCTTTACCTTATTTCATTAATTATTCTTTGAACCAGACATCCTGCCTACTTCATTCCTTCTGGCCTTATAACTCATTACATTCAAGGCCTTTCTTGTACTTGTTAGTTAGGGCCTTTCTTTACAACACACATTTCTTTAACCAAATGTAAGTTAAATATAAAATTAGAGAATTAAAGTTATTCTACAAAGGACATACATGCTGTGGATGGTACTGCAATCCTTGGGTTGGCATGTTGGCGGCACCGCAGGCTCTGTTCCTGGTGATGAGGATTCCTTCCTTCCTCCAGCTGCTTGAGCTATATGCTGGGGCCAGAATAGGGGCCAAAATGATTCTGGCCAGAAGATCCTTGGGTAAACTGGGCCTGGTTCTGCTGTTGTTGAAGTCACTAGGACTTTCATCATTGACCTCAATAAGAAGAGAGGCTGGCCCCCTATGTGTACATAGTAATATCCTGGGAATCATCGTTGGTTGGAAAAAGTTTTGGGGGCTTAACTACAGAGGAGTGCATTAGTTTGTATAAACCAAGACCTGACTGTAAGAGTAGCTAGTGGAATCAGTGGATACTGAACTCTGCCAAGACAATAACCTTGTGTAACTCTGGCCAATGTGATTGACAGGAACCAGGTTATAAAGAGCCATCTGTTACCAGCACTCCTGTGTTAATTGTCTAGTGGTGAATGCTTCCAGAGGGACTAAAACAAAACAGTTGGTTTTGGTTGAAAGCAGCTTAATGAATATATTTATGGGCAGAAATTGGGAGGTAGAAACAGATTGTAAACCTTTGGAAGTCAAATTACAGAAGCCATGGTGGAAAACACTGTCTGGAGTTCAGGAAATGATAATGAAGTTGCAAAAGTACTAGTTGAATGTGAAATACAGGTTCCCTGAGGAGCTTCTCATAGTGGACATGCTTTCAAGAGCACCAGCCAATAAGTTTGAAGTACACTGTACATATGACTCAAATAGTGTGCATTTCCAAAATAATTTACAAGCTGAAATGAGAAACACAAGATGTTCCAACCTTACAAAAGTATCAGGGAAATTAAAGATGAATGGCTAACAGAAAAAGCGTTGGCACCACCAGGAATAAAAATGCATTGGAATGTCAGAGATGAAATTGTTGTATATGAGGATGATCTGTAGTATGACAATTTCCTGTGTGTAGAATCTCAAGTCAGATATGCTGAACATAGTCTGGTGCCCATCTGGATAGGGAGAATTATAAGAACGAAGCCGGAGAGGTTTTTCTTTGTTCAGACTTAAGCATTGCCATCAAAAGTGAAGTGAAGTGTGAAATCAGCTATAAATACGGGAAGTAGAATGCAAAAGCACCACTGAAACTACGTGTGACTCCTGGTCATTTTTGGTTCAAGGTTGACACAAATCTTTTTGACGCAAACAAGAAAGATTACATTTTATTAGTGGATGACAATTACTTCTTTTAAAACAAGCTTTATTTGCTCAGCACATTGAGTAACAATATAATAGCGCATTGTAAATCTGAGTTCTTTTGACATTGGATTCCATAGGAAACAGTAGATGGTGGTTTATATTTCACAAGTGGCTCATGTCACTAATTATCTTGGATATATCAATTCAAGCACACCACATCAAGACCCTAGTGTGCATTGTCAAAAGGAACAATAGAAAAATCAGTACAACTATTAGATTGATGCAGTCAAGGAATCCATACTTATTGTTAGAATATCTCAAGATAACTCACAGTATTTATTGGGACTACTGGTTCAGAGTGATAAACATAAAACATGTCAGTATCTAATAAGTTTCTTAACCTTGACAAAAAAAACTGCTACTCTACGCCAGGGAATGAGAATAGAAGAAATAATACTAGGATAATGCTGAGGAATTCTCCTGTTACACTCTCCTCCTGTTTGCATTAGATTTCAGATGAAGAGGTTAGCAGGCTAATGACTTGCCAAGGTAACAACTATTTATCTTCATCAATGTCATATTTCATAACCTCCCTGAGAGTAAGTCCTACAAGGAGGAGGAGAAGATATCTAAACAAAAAACAAGAACACTGACTGTTTCTAGAGACTCGAGTCCTTCCCCACTGCAAGTCATAGCTGGGAAAAATAAAACCGAGGAAACAGCAGCCAGTGCCTGGAAAGTTCACTGGACAGCTACATCCAGTCCAGGGAAAACGGCTGCTTTATGAGAGCCCAGACCAGACAAATGGCAGGATCTCAGATCTCATGCTGTTCAACTCAAGGTGCTACCGTATTACAAATAATAATAAAAGTTTCCCAGTGAAACTATCGTGGCGAAATTCAGGACTCATTGTCTTGGGAAACTCACCATCCAGGTGCACAAAGCTTTTGATGTTATAGCCTTCAATCTGAACTTTCCACTTCAAGCGGCTCACAGGTAATCTCTAGACCAGTGGTTCTTAACCTTTCCAAACTACTGTACCCCTGAAGCCTGAGTCCCACCCCCACGGGGCTGAGGCATGTAACTTAGTTTCATGGCGCCCCTGTGGCTCCAGGCAATTGCCTTTCTTGCCACCCCCAATACCAGCTCTGCACTTGCGACCCCTCTAAACCCCAGGTTGAGAAACACTGCTCTAGACCCAAAGACATAGTTGGCCATCACCTGGATTGGCTGCTGGACATGGACACAAGTGCAAAAATCACTTCTCTAGTCTGGGTTTGAACCTAGCTACTTGACGTCAGTTCTCCATTCATGGCCACAATCTACCAGAGAAGCTACATTCCGCAGGGACAGTGAAACCACCGATCAACAACAAGAGGAGGTCTGACAGTGCAGGAGACAGAACTTTCACGGCAGCTGGGCCTCGACTATGGATCTCAGGCCAGGCCTGCACTAGGAGTATTTTGCAGGTATAGCTATACCAATATGCTATATTCCTCATGTGGATACTGCTTGTACCACTGTCTCACAGGAGCATAAAACATCTTTATGAGAACTGGTGTCCAGCTGATGAGGTTGTTACCTGACTATCCCTACACCCCTCTGTTTAGACAGTCATCCATCTGTTTAGACTGTCACAATTGGCAGGTATGTGCACCGTATACTCATGCAATGTTATCTACCTCAGCAGGAAAAGGTGTGAACCAACCCTGCTTGTATTTCAACCTGTAGTTTCAGATAGTCTAGACCAGTGGTTCCCAACCCGTGGCCCACAAGGTCTTTCAAAGTGGCCCGCTGTTCCACTCTTCCTCGCTGCAGAAAGAAACTGCTGCCTAAGGACCCAGGTGGAGCACATTGCTGTGGGGCTACAAGACGGGTGCAGGCTCCTTACTGCAGCCAAGGGGACAGGAGATCAACACTTCCCTCCCTCCGGCTCCAATAGAGAGCAAAGCGCTCTGCCTGGGTCCCTATGTGCTGGGGTTCCTGCTGGAGCCAGAGGGAGGGGAACATTGATCTCCCGTACCCCTGGCTGCAGAAGGGAGCCACTGCCCAGGGACCCAGGTGGAGCACACTGGGCTACAGGACGCGTGTGGTTTCCCTGCTGCAGCCAGGTGGATGGGAAATGAGTGAGGAGGCAGCCTCCTCACTGAACTTCTGTCTGGCTGCAGTGGGGCGGAGGGTTGCTGGGGGAGACTGGTGGCCCTTCAGGGTTGTACAAATGATATCTGTGGCCCTCGAGCCAAAAAGGAAAAAAACTTTTTTTCCACCTGAGGCCCATCTGGGCGGCTGCAATAGACACTGTGGCCCACTATTAACAGTTATTTTGGAAAATTATTCATTTAAATTATTACATACATCTAAACTTCACCGTAAATAAACAATATACGTTTCTTTTTCCTTTTCATGTAAAGAATTGAAATGATAGAAATCCCTAGCAATATGCACTTAAAGAAATGCTTCAAGATCTTTGAAACCAAACAGTTTTAGTAAAACTACACTTTAAAAAAAATGTTGAGAGCAAAATGTGGTGTTCAAACAGGGAAAACACAATTTTTTATAAAACTGAACAATAAGCAACGCAACAATGTTAACTAAATTGTTAAAACAACACATTGTGTTACTATTTGTAGATTTTAAAACAAAATAGTTGACCAATCTTGTAAACTCTATTGTGTTTTCAATTTTTTAAAGTTTAAAATCTGAATTTCTGTGCTGTGTCAGTAAAGACCCAGCCCTATTCTCTACTAATTAGAAAAGAATCAAATATTGTAAATAAAAATATAAAATAATGTACAGACCAGGAGACTTCTTTTCTTTTCAGGAAACCTGCAGGGGGTCCACAGACTATGTCTAAGTGGTCTGTGAAAGGTTGTAGCTATCATAAAATAGTGGTTTTCAAGCTGTGGTCAATGGACCCCAGGGTTCCGCAGACTATGTCTAGGATTTTCAAAGGGGTTCGCACCTTGATTCGAAATTTTTTAGGGGTCTGCAAATGAAAAAAGGTTGAAAACCACTGCTTTACAGATACTATACCATACTTTAGCTAATGCTCATACAAGGTCCTGTCTCAGATAGCTGTCCAATAAAACATGGATTTTGATGTGTATGCCATAATGAATGATTTTTGTACTTCTTGATGATCTCTATTGTTGAGATGAATATTTATGCTAACAGAGGGCTATCACCTTCCCCACTTCTGAATCAAACTTTAGGAAGCCCCTTAAATCAGCAGTCTGCCACCAGGAAGAGGCTAGGTTTCCTAAAGAGCTGCTTCATTGCTGGGAAAGTGACTTGGCTCATTGCCACTGTCGTTCCATAACTCATCTGAAAGATAAAAAAACACAGCAAGGAAAGAAAGGAGAAGAGTAGGAAGAGAAAGGTGACATAGGTTGAGGGGAAGGGCAGAGAAAATGAAGGAAAGAGATCAAGAGTTAAGGGGAAATGAACCAAACATTCCATCCTGTGCTGGCTGACAACTTCTTAATGGTTGTCTCTGCAAATCTTTTCAGCCTGGAATCCCCCTTCAAAACAAAGCTCTTCCCCTGATCAACACAAAGGCAGAGGCCCAGTGGCCTTTCATTTTGTACCTCTCTCTCCTCCAGGAGCCAGCCTCCCTCCTGCATCTCTTCTCCGGCTGAGCTGGCTCAGCCCTTAACAGGGATCACACCTGTTTTCTTGCAAGCTAGGTGTGATAATTTAAACAGGGCTGGCTGGACCCAGGTCCCCTGGCCCTTAAGGGGGGAAGATGGCCTTATTACAGGCTGATGTTTGGTGCATTGCCTTCATTATGAGTATACAGATATCTATGGTATGTCTAAGGCAGTGTTTCTTAACCTGGGGTTTTAGAGGGGTCGCAAGTGCAGAGCTGGTATTGGGGGTGGCAAGAAAGGCAATTGCCTGGAGCCCCAGGGGCGCCATGAAACTAAGTTACATGCCTCAGCCCTGTGGGGGTGGGACTCAGGTTTCAGGGGTACAGTAGTTTGGAAAGGTTAAGAACCACTGGTCTAAGGTGTCTGTTGTCTTGGTATTTAAATACATGTGCCTAGTTGCATCTAAGGAGATTAGTACTAATGGGCAGGTTTCAGTTATGGTGATGATTGTTTTCTTAAACTACCTAAACATAGGAAAGTGCTTAATATTGATGGAACACTTATGAGAATATGATGAATTGGATAGTATCTGCCCAGGAACTGTATTATATCATTTGGAATTATTGATAGATTGGAAAGTGTGGCTAAGGAAGGAGGATTCAGATATGGTCTCTTTAAATTTAATGTTCTAGAAATAGGTTATGAAAAATTGCTAGTAACTATCCCCATCCCACCAGCCAAGGCAATGGAAGCACAGTTAGCCTATAAAAGAATTTCAGCTAGTGTGGGGTAGAGGGGTCTGCCTGTGTGTGTCTGTGTGGAGGATGCTAAAAAAGTGAACTTTACTTGGATGTCCATGTAAGCTAAGAAAAGGTCTTCATAAATAGATGACATCTCATTAGGTTGAAAGAAGCTGTTGAAATCAAACTGGAAAGGGATAGGAAGTGGACACTACTCATTCATTCAAGGAAACTGAGCCCATATAATATTGAATATGGCCGTAGTCAGTCAGTGCAGGTCATCATGCCTGCATGGGGTCCCAGTGAACTCAGACTCCATATGAGCAAATCCTTTTTGTAGGATTAGGTTGTTAAAATTGAAAGTATGTCTGTTTTGTTGTAAGCAGTGCAGGTAATATTACTTGTAGTTAAGGCTATCAGACATATCCCATTATAATATCCTGTTTTCAGTTCTTTGAATTTTGCCAAACTTTCATAATTTGGGCTGAAATTTTCCATACTAGGTGTCGGCCACAGGTTGATTTGTTTTAGAAAATTTCAGCAAACATGGTTGAACTGTTTCTCTGAGTGAGTGCCATAGAAAGTCCCAGAGGAAATTAATAATTATGTATTCAGAGCAGGGTTTGAATAGTGTGCAGGAAAAAAGGCATGAGGCCACATATTGAACAATGAATATAAAGCAGATTATTGAATAGCTGCTTATTCAAAGAGCACAATCCATCCTGGCCACTAAATGAGGCAGGCCCTGGGGAAAAAATACAATGTGATTATGTAATTAACGACAGTCTCAAAAGGCATACACACAAGAGGGCTGAAGTAAGGTTGCTTAATGCTGCCAATTCCTAACCTTTGGGTGTTTGACTTTCCAACCTTAATGTATTTTTAAAGCTGTTTTTGGGATGCTGTTGGAAAGAAACAACCCCTTTCCCATGTACAAATATTAATTTTCCCATGGTTGAGTCACACAGCTGGGGATTTCAAATTATTCAATTACTATATTCAGTTATTGTACCCGAGAGGTGAGCAAAGCTAATAGTTTTGATAGACATGGAGGCTAGAACATGACACAGTGCCTTGCTAAGGGTCAGAAAAAGGACTTGGAGAGAGAGACCCTGAACTAACAAGTTTATCTTTTCTGTAATTTCAAGGCTTTGAGGCCTTCTTGGACAAGTCTATGCAATCTTAGATCTGGATGTGCTCTGAATACCATGGGCTTTTGTTTTAAAAAGAATGTCCCTTGTTTAGTTAAGGTCTTTGTGGTATTGGACTGTTTTGGGGATATTCACATATTAGCCCAGAGGATTAATACAGTGGTATGAAAGTCCATTGAGGTCATTATATTAGTTTGGGACTTCAGTGAGCTTCCCTATAGAAGTTGACTCTAATGAGTTCCGTGTTATATTGTTTTTAAAAAGCTGAGAAAAGATAGAGTTTAATAAATAGAACTCCTTCACCTGCTTTGAATGTACAAAAAACAGTAATTACTTAGGTGTGGTTGTGCTAAGTTAGCTTCTTTCCCCCCGTTTTGTTATGCGTTAGTCCACAATTTCATGGCATCGTTCACAAACTCTGAATCCAATGTATATTTTCTATGACAATCAAATATCCCAGATCTGAAGAAGAACTCTGTGTAATTTGAAAGCTTGTCTCTTATACCAACAGAAGTTGGTCCAATAAAAGATATTACCTCATCCACCTTGTCTCTCTAAGATCCTGGGAACAACACGGCTACAAAACTGCAAACAAATATCCCTTTTGGTATGTTGGAAAATCAAAAAGGGGAAATCTTTTTTCTTTACAGATAAATTACCAATATATTACAAAAATGGCAAATGACACTTACACATGTAAATTATCATGTTATTACTTCCTCCACCATTACAGTGGCTGGTAACCAAACACAAATATGACCCAACTACTTTTATATTAAAAGAAGATAGGAGGAAAATTTTGAAAAACCTCCTTAGAAACAATGCTGTCTGTCAAACATTATCTGGGTTTTTCCTTTCCCTTCATTTTAGTGACTTTTGCCCATGAAAATGGGCTCTTTGTTTCTGAAGAATTTATCTTGCTTCTTAATTCCTCATTTGTACTCAGTCCTATGTCCCCAGCAGCCAACTGATCAGAATGTTATGTAAGGAGTCATTTGCACGATCATGTGATTGTTTAAAAATACTAATTCTTATTTTTGTGCCAGTGCCTCTAGTAATAAAACAAGGGAAGCAAAATTCACAACAAAAATCACAACACAATTTAATGCACTATAGTCATTTCAAGTGGGATCAGAGTGGACAGATCCACATCTTGTAAACTGTGGACTCAAGCCATCTTGGTTCTCATCTTCTCATAATCCTACCCATTTTGAATTTCTATAGTGCTTTGCATCAGAGGATCTCAAAACACTTTGCAAATGTTACTGTATCATCACTCACAAAACTTCTGCAAAATACATGTATCATACTTCTAAAGATGAAATCTGAGGCACAGAAAGAGGTTAAGCAGCTTTCCTGCATCCCACAGGAAGTGTGTGGCAGATCCAGGTGGTCTAACTTCCATACTCATGTTTGAGCCACAAATTGGGAATTTCAGTGGTATTTAACGAAGTTAGGGAACAGGTCCCATTGACTTTCAACATAGTGAAAATCTCCCCCAAAACCCTTCTTATTTCCTGATTAGGCACCTGATCTGCATTTCCTTAATTAGGGGAAATACTTTTTGAACTTTATGGAAGTTTTACGCTAATAAGGACTGTAGGATCAGCCCCCAAAGGTTTGCACATTTTCCCCACAGGAGGTGTCTAAGACCATGTCTACACTTGGAGTCATTATTGGACTAGGAATACCAGTATATTATACTGGCAAAGAGCTCCTAGTGTGGACGCAGCTTATTCTGACAAAGCTGCACTTTTACAAATATAGTGTATTCCATCATCTCCTAAGCAAAACAAGCTATACCTTGTTTTGTAAAATGTAATTTTGCTGGTATAGTTGAACCTACACTAGGGGCTTCTGCTGGAACAGGGATCACACCATCTCGCACTTCTGATCAACAAAGCTATGCCAACAAAAGTCTGTAACATAGGCAAGGCCTAAGCTTTCCATTCATTTCCAACTCCATTCCTTCTAATACAATCCATTGGTTTTTTATTTCTGGTTCAAGGAGAGATCTGCAAAGAATTTTAAAAAGATTGGCATTTGTTTTTGTATATATAAGGCTTGGAAGAGTTTTTTTTTTTTTTTAAAGCAGCAGCCTGTGGCGTAAGTGTTGTTTGGTTTTTTACCTAAGCAATATGAGGAATGTTGAGTCTGGTCTTCTCTGGTTTTGCTGATGGACTTCTTATTGGGAGCTCTCACAACTTAATTGAAGGTGTGCAAGGGTTACATCTTTAATAAATAGATTATGTTCATTAAGAATTAGAGTTGAGTAAGGACCCTACAGACCTTACTAAGGCAAAACTCCCATAAAGTTAAAAAAACAGGAACTAAGAAGTTTTAAAGAGTCTGGCATTTAAAATTCCTTTCTTTTGTTCCTCAACTTTCCATCTCTTAGATGTCAAAATTTCAATAGGGTCTTGTCTCTATGAGAAAAGTCGCATCAGATGAATAAACAGATGTAGTTAAACTGATGCAACCTGCTAATGTAGACTAATTTAAGTTTGTCTGGTTTTTTTTAAACAAAGTAATGGGTAAATATTTAGATTAATCTTTTTTGGAGTAACTCTGTGCTTCTTGCTGTTTCTAATTAAGGAGCAAGCAGAATAGGTGCAGAAAATAGTAAATTCCATAAGAATTTCGAACATATTTAGACTAAATTTAATAGAATTCATGTGGTAATAAGAATATTTTCATTAAAATTCTTTAAGATAACCTAAAATGTAATGTGTGTTTTTACATTAGGCTGGAACCAAGTGATCAGGTTATAGGACTTGTTGAAAATTTTCCATCAAAAGTGCTTTTTGGAGGAAACTTTGGTTTTTAATTAAATGGTTTTTCACAAGTATTGTCGTTCTATGGAAAATTTTGACTTCTTGTCAAAAAAAAGAAATTTTGTTTTTTGACAAGAAGTTTAAACTGTTGGCAGGAAAACTCATTTTCTGACTAGCTCTACTTTATTACCCCCTTTCAAAAAGCTCTCAAACAACATTCTGCTTAAATAAATAGTTATGTTTTCTGTATTTCTTTCCCCCGCACTGTATTGCTGTACAAAGACATGACTTGTTTTTCAGAATACTTCTGCTTCTCATGCTTATTCCACACCTGTAGTCATGGGGTCAGATTCTCCTCTGTTACTCCTGTGGAATCCATTGAAGTCAATGGGTTTACACATATGTAACTGTAAGAGTAGAATATACCCCATTATCTGCTATTTGTGACTTGACAAACAGCTAATGTGTGAACATGATTATGAAGCCACAGAAAGAAATACGATTTTTCAGATTGGGACAAAATAGTCAGCACAAGCCAATGAACTCTCGAGAAACAATTTTCATACAAGTATTTGTAGTACTAAAAAGTTAGGGATCAGAAGTACAGAAAAAATTGACATAGCCAGATTTGATTCTAAATGGAATGTTTCTTGGAGTTTTCCAGTGGACATTGGTTGAAAGGCTATATATTTTTAACCGTTATTGTCCCATTCTGCTCTTGATAAAAATCCCAAGGTTTACCACCACACCCGTACACTCTCCTTTTGCATGTGCTGCTGGTAGCAATGGTTATGACTTTTGTTGTTGCTCCAATATTACTTTTGGGTGTTTTCTTGGCTTTAGATTTTTAATTGTGGCAGGTTTTATTTAGCCATTTGATAAAGATTTTTAACAGATTGTAAAGCCTTCAAGAGGGTAATATTTAAAAACCATAAAACTCTCAAAATGTTGGGGAAATTTACATCTACACATAGTGGCTGGCTCCTGTTATTTATCATGGGATTAATCTACTCCCTTGATCAAAACAGCCTAAATGGTTGGGATATTTTGGACCTTGAGTTGAATTTTGGCTGGCTCAAGTCCGGTTCTGGTTCAGACAGGCTATGAAAAGTGAAGCAAGTGGATTCATGGGTTGAGGAATGGCTCCAGACAATGGGTTTAATTTAAGAAACAAAACAAAACAAAACAAAAAAACTGTAAGTGGCCATCAGGTTCATTTCAAGCACATCTAGATCTCTAAGCAAATCCATTGTTTCTGCTGGCCACACCCCATTCCATCTGTGAGACTTTAGCAGCTGCTGGTTTGTCAGCCTGTCTCAACAAACATGATTTTCACAGGTACCAAGTACCTGCAACTCCTGTTTAATACAATGTGAACTGTGAGTGCTAAGCACCTCTAATTGTATTGGTTATTCCCTAGAAGAAAGAAGTCTCCTTCCTTCTGATCGTAAAGCCTTTTATCTGTCTTACAGTAGTGAGATGCTTGTGATCAATTCCCTGGGTTGCTCCATCAGGTGTGCTAACGTGTTTTCATGGGGATACATCTGCCTTTTACTGTGTGCTTTCAACATTTGAGTCCTCGTGATTTCTGGCAGCACATTATTGAACATCACAAATGTCTGATGCATTACAGTGAGTAGGCATAGCAGATGTTGTGGGGAGTAGAGTGAGGCAATCAATGAGATAGCTGGGCCATTGCCTGCTTAGAGTTTTAAAGGAAGAGAGGAGGACGATGGAGTAGACCTAGAATTTGATTGGCACCACATGTGCGATATCTTCTTAGTCTGCCCTATTTATAAGGTGCGCATATGCATGCTGCACTAGCTGCAGCTTCTGAGGGACCTTTCAGATTCCACCCCAGCAGTAGTCCAGTCTGAAGGTGACAGGTGCATCATAACATAGTTGCTATGGGCCCCAGATCTGTTTATGCCATTTCCATGGTCAAAAAAGAATTAGATCTAGCATCTGAAAGTTGCAGGTGCACAATAATATATGCAGATTTCTGTGCATAATTATAATTGTAATCCACACTTAGATCATAAGCTTTTTGAGGCAGGAGCTGTCTTTTTTGTTTGTACAGCATCTAGGGTAATGGGGTGCCGGTCTATGTTAATACAAATCATTAATAAGGTCATCAATAAAATCATAATAAGATCATCATTAAGATGTCTTTGTCCCTCTCTAGTGGTGGGTCTACACAGTGTGTCTAGAATTTACTACATGTGCTTGCTAATGAAGTTATTTCTTTAGCTTAAATGATAGAAGCTTGTGCTTATCATGGAAAAGTGCTGGGGATATTGTTCTAAAACATGGCTATAATAATTTTGTAGACCTCAGATGCTTTGGACAAGCTCCTCCAGTCATTCAAAAAACAGTTGCTTTAGTAAATGCTTGAAGAATTATAGTGAAAGTGCTTCCTCAGTCAAGACTGTTGCATCACTATAGTGAAAGTGAAATGGAGTAATGACAGCTAAACCTTGGTCTTTACCTAATCAGAGCCATACCAATTGTGGTGTAGTATAACAGTCACATGTATACAGCTGTAAGGCAGCAGGAGGTGGAGTAGAAAAGGGCTGTCACTACCAGAATATAGGGTCATCATTACTGGGCTGCCTACTAGCCAGTCGTGGGACTATGATTGCCAGTAGCAGCTACTCTTTTTTTTTTTTTTTTTTTTAAAGTGTGTGCTATTGGCTGGAGAAAGCATTGGTCCTCCAGCTCTACCTACCCCAGTGATCCAGCACTGTCTGTTGGGACTGGCATCTTTATTCCTTATGTAGTGGGGAGGCATTTAGTTAATCTGAAATGTACCCCAAAAGTGTTTTAATTCTTGCATTGTATTGGTGTACATAACAGAATGGTTGTAGCAGTGACGGTAAATATTCTTAATGGAGACATGTATGAAAGAAGCTTGACATGTAGAATGTGGATTTTAGATTTATTTTACTCCATGATTATTCTATCAAGGCTCGTATTTTAAAAAATGAATTTTGGTACAGAATGCAAGAATATCAAGAAGACTATGTAATAAATACTAAGCTATTGAGTAGACATTGATTGTCCCCAGAAGCTTATTGTAAATGAAACAGCACTTACTGTTCTTTGGTATTCCTGGAATTGTTACTATAATTGGAGACAAGAGTTATGACAAGTGTAGGGGAAGAGCAGTGCATTGAAAAGCAATAGTTCTGACTTATTATGAGATTTACAAGAAGCCAGGGTAGGTTTTTTATTTTCCTATCACATTTTAAAGCTGCAGTAAAATTTTTATGATTCATTATACATATGCTTGTCAGAATTTTTAATTTAATGGCTTCACAAACATATTAAAAATAGAGTATGCCCTGGTTATGAGGGAGTCTTATTGTAAAGGGTGTCGTTATCATTAGTTAAGTTGCCGATATTAAAATCCTTGCAATTAAATTCTATCTTTTTGTGCAGAAAGAATTATTAGCTTCTGCGCATGTCCCAGTAATCTTCTCCATTGTTTTCCTTTATCAAAACCTTGTTATTGATCAGGGATGTGTCTGGAAACTCTAATTAGGAATTAACAGGGTTTGTGAATGGAAGATGCATGTGATTTACTTGTTAATGTGTGCTACACTGCCATCTCGTATATTTATATTTGGTAGCATTCAAAATTTGCTAGCCACTTCCAAACACAAAGGAAGATACACTAAATAGAATGTCAGACTTGCTCAGGTGTGTGTCAGAACTAAGCTGTAAGGGATCCTAAGCTGTATTAATTAAAGTCTGTGGTACTCTAATATTGCTGCAGCAAAAAGAATGATCCTTTAGTTCAAGTGTCTATTTAGAGGAAATGTAGGACACAAATGGAAGAATCTGCTTATGGCCAGCACCATGGATAGTGGTGTGATATGGTGAACAGAAGTCTGTTACCTTGAAGATGGGAGTTTTGTAGACCACTCCCAAAATGCTGAAGTTGCCCCTGGAGATTACCACAGGAAAAATATCTGGGGAAATACATCTGACTTTTATGCGTCACACTGTTGCTTATATAATTCTTATTAAAGAAGCGATTCTCCTTCAACTCAGAGAGTAGACTTACTGCTTTAGGCCACAGAAGTCACTGGCTCAGTTCCTTGCTGAATGAGAGTCCTCAGAAATAAATATAATCCCTGCATTTGATGTTCACTCACTTGAGGAACTTCTTACATTCTGCACAGTCCACTTAAGGAGTTGCAATTTTTACTTTTGCTTGCCTGAAATTGCATCTTCTTTAGGGGTCCAGTCCTTTGTGACTTGTGCACCAAGGTTGACTGGACATCCCAGTTTACAGTAAAGCTGTAGGGAAACTGGAGGGACTGGAGAGTGGAGGGGAAGGTGACGAAAAGCAAGAAGAAACAAAATCAGAACACCTTAAAAAAGGAAGAGTGATTATAGAGCAAGAAGGAAAGTGATAAAGGTGAAGTTGAAATCTGTTGTGGACAGATAAAAAGAAAGGGACTGGCTTAAAAAATACACTAAGGAGGTGGATAACAGGAGAAAATGGTGCTTGAATAGTAGACTCTTCAGAGCATTCCTCTGTGAATGGACAGCACCAAGAACATTTTGGGTGCTACCAAAATACAAATAATAAATAAGAGATGAGGCAGTGTCTCTCAGTTTTTGGTCAGTCTATGCACTGAAAACTCCCATGGGCTCTAATGGGAGTGCTGGGTCCACAAAATATCTAATATATGCTCTTAACTGTTTCTTTAATAGCTATATTTGAGATGGGACTTCTATTCTAAAGGCCTGATCCAAAGCACATTGAAATCTGTGGAAGGATTCCCATTGAGTGTAATTGGTTGTATGTCCGTATATTATATGGCTTATAAAACTTCTCAAAACAGCATTTCTTCTCCTTGCTCTCAGACAGAGTTGAATTGCCTCTGGAAAGTTTGAAGACAATCCATTCTACTTTTTTGGAGGACCAGACATTCAGATAAATGCAGGTGTGTTTTTTTTTATGAAATACTTAATATTTTTTGGCTTTCATTTGTAATTGAATTAGGCTTCAGTAGAAGCATTCATTTAGAACTCCCCCTACAATAAAACCTGGGTTCTGTGCCAGTTTAACTCCACTGCTGCTGTTTCCCTTCAACCAGTATTCATAGTGTAAAGTGCCATTCATTATTTTGTCAAATTTGCATAAGTAGCACATTCTGATCTTAAGGACATTACATTAAAACTTACTAGTGCTAATGTTACCTTTTGGGGGTGGATAAAAGCAAATGCCCATTTTGGTATGGCACCTCACGTCTAAGAAAAGTGTGTTACAAACATTTAGTTGCTCTAGCTGCTTTTAACACATATTCAGATGAAAAAGCAAGTTAGTCCATTTCTTTAAGGCATATATAAATTGTAATATTAAAAATTAATCTATATTATTTTTCAGCTGGTGGGTTGTGATCCCAGGAGGGTGTTACTAAAGATAATTGGAAATGAGGGCCTTGCAAAGCATTGAAAATTTTATTATCATTCTAAAGCAAAGAAAATAAAATTTCCAGAATATCTTTGTGGTGGCCAGAACAGCAGTGTAGGAGTATGTGTGGGTCAGAAGCATTGTTACCACTGTTACATTATTTTACTATTACTTATATTTTAATCAGGGATTGCAAACCTGAAAAGCTTGAGAAACGCTGGTCTAGGCCATAGTTGTATTTAGTACCGTACTTAGATGAAGAGTTACTGAAATAATTTTCACTTGTTGGGCCTGAACGAAAATCTCAATCTTAGCATCCCAGCCTGAGAACTGAATGTGGCTTCATCTTTAAAAGAAATATCAAACTTGTCATCACGTTTTTATGTGAATTTGTTTCCTCTTTGAATGCAGTATCTAAATGTAAAAGAAGATTGCAAAGCCATGGCTTTCTGTGCAAAACTGAGAAACTCAAAAAAAAGTGAAGTGACCACAGAAGCTCAAGAGCAAGGATTGGAAGTATTATTCTATTTGCAAGAGAAACCTCCCATTCGGTACACCAGTGGCGAGTATACAGCAGAAGATTTGTGCACTGAAGCTGCCCAGAAGTGCTGTGAGTGTTGCAGTATTCAGCTATGTTCTGAATTACTAATGCAAAATGTATTGTAAATAAATCCATCCTTCACTGGGCATGCAGAAGTACTTATGGGATAGAGTCAGGGGTCCTCTTGTGGAATTCTTTTTAGATTGTTCATGGGGAGAAGGGATAATGAGACTTTCTTCTGCAGAAGAACTCTGTTCTCTACCCAGAATCTAAGAATCCCCGGGGACTGGCAAAAAGCCTTGATCCTCCACTCCAACACTGACACTTCATTTATCATTGACTTTAATTGTGAGCAGAATTAAGATATCTTTCAGGAAGTATCCTATTATACAGTTAAACAAGACTATTTTCATTGCAATGTACCAGTTGGCAAACCTGTTAAGAAACTCTTTCTGTACTACCCAAGCACTTACATTGTGAAGATGGCAGTTGGACTAATGGGTAAAATAACCATTCCCCACTCTCCCTGAGACATATCTCATCTTGCAACTTGTTTTTCCCCCCCATCATCTCACTTCCATGTGTATGGTCACTGGTGTGTATAATACTAGTAATATATTGGTGTACTGTAAAGTGAGATTAGAGTTAAAGTTATATGGAAATTTACAATAAAAATGTATCACTATCTTCCATTATGGCCTCAGTTCATACTGAAACAAATGAGTAAACCTATTGAAGTAAATGAGATTTAAGCCCTGAACTGAGGCTTATGTAACTAGGGCCTGCTTATCTTTTTTGCTTACACCAGTTTTACACTCCACTGACTTCATCTGAGTTACTTCTGACATCCTGTGATATGAGGGGAGATTCAGGCCCTTTAATCAGTCACCCTTATTTGACTGTCTGTACACAATTTTCCTGAAGCTTTAAAATAAAAAATGTGATTGTTTTTTCCCCCCCTCTTGAAGTTGAGACATCACGTGCCCTCCTCCTCTGTTTCACCTAGTTACTGTACCCTTTCTTCAGGGTGATGGTGGAGGAAATCTCATGATCAAACTTAATCAAACATGTATTCAAGTTGGCTGCTAATGAAAGCCATTTATGATAAATTACAGAAGATACTTAAATCCATTTATTATTTACGTTAATAGTTTAAAAGCTGTTAAATGCCTTTCTGTATTTATTCTAACACACTGTCCAATGCCAGTAATTTCTGATGTCTAATTTGTAACCACATTTGGTTATAGTTGTAAAATCTTCAAAGGGTGGTTGAGGGACCAAGGGGACCTCTTACCACCTTCTTTTATGCTAGCTAAGCCCATAGGATACATCTGATTTATAGTTCCAAAAGTCCTGTTTGTTTTTAATTCCTTGTTGCTGCTGACAGCCTGCCATTTGTGAAATGCCAGATTTTCAATAAGTCTGTTAATGACTTCCTTATCTTATGGTGATACACCATCAATACTCATGCAGTGCTGCTGGATTACATGAAAGAGCAGCGAGTATCCTGCCCCCACGTTCTATAACTGTACAATTGGCATATTTAGCATTTTTTCCCCTCAATATTTTGAAGCTAAAGCATTTATTTGAGAATGTATTCAGTAAAAACTGAGTGAGCAGCTCAAGATTTTGCCCTGATTCCGGAAACACTTAAGCATATCTTCAATGCTTTCCTAAGTAGAGTTGCTTTCCTGAACGCGGTCCCCTGTGATCAGTGCTGGCCCGAGCCATTCTTGCGCCCTGGACAGACATTTGAATTTCCCGCTGCGTCTTACCCTCCTCCGAACAAGAACAATCCCGCTGATTCGTCACTTTCGGGGGCAACTTGTCAATTTCTAAGTGGCAAAAACGAAATTGACACGAATTATTACTGCTAAATAGATATCAAATTTTGGTGCCCCATCCAAAACATTTTGGCGCACCATCCAATCAGGCGCCCTGGGGTGTTGCCCGGTCACACCATAGCTTGGGCCGGCCCTGCCTGTGATGTACATGCTGTGAGAAAGTGCTTTCTCCTTTTATTGATGAAGAAACCCAAAACAGTAATTAGATGGCTTCATCCCTATGAAGACACCATAACCTGTTTTTGTTGTATTTTAAAAGGGAGGGTTTCTTCTTTAAAAACAAACAAAAAGCATAGAAACAACAAGTCAACTGTAGTTGGTGGATTAGTAAACTCAAATGGGAGAGTGACATCTCCACATGCTTTTCTGCCCCTCAGCTGAAGGAGAGGGGATGTTGTTGGTTTTAACAAAATAAAACTAAGAACCAAATCACAGAATTTTGAATAGTTTTATTACTACACCACCTCTACTGCGAGCTGGGAAAAATGCAGTTCTGATTTCAGTTTGAGAGTTCATTAATTTATTTTTTCTTTTTAACAGCTGTGTCTCCATTATGCCACAATCTCTTTGCACTATTTAATGAGAGTAGAAAACTCTGGTATGCACCAAACCATGTCTTCAAAATAGATGACAAGACAGCACTCCGGCTCCATTATCGCATGAGGTATGTGGGACAATTGAAAGATGGACTATTTCAAGAATCCAGTGTGCATGTTTTTTTAAGAATTGCGTGGCTAGGTGTGACACTTACATCTTAACTCAGTGTGACAGGGTCAGTCTAGATGGCTACTGGAGAGTGCTACTATTTGAATTCCAGGAAGTGGGCGGGGACAAGACTGCCGACTGCTAAAGGCCCCTCCCCAGCCTAAGGGAGGAGCCAGGATCCAAGACTCAATTGATTTCAGGGGACAACTAATGGGAAAACAGGAGCGGGTGTGGGGGTCACAGGGCCAAATGGAGAGAACCGGAAGGAGACACCGAGCAGAAAACCCTGGACAGTGCCCACCGTTCCCCAAAGGCGTCCAGGGAGCCAGCGGACGCTGCCCAGAGGAGCTCTGCCTGGATGTGTGAATGGATGGAGGAACGGAAATAGGCCCCACAGTCGCAGAGCACCTCCCCCCAAGCAAATGTCATCTCCCTGGTATTCTAGATGGCCACATTGGCCAGTGCTAGGAGGAGGTTGATGAGGAGGTCCCGGACTTTATGGGGCCACGGATGGGGTGCACATAGAGGAACAGGTGTGGGGAGACGTGCAGCCAGAACCTCAGCAAGAGGTTCTGGACGAGCCGGAACAGGGGCTGCAGCATGGCACACTCGAGGTAAACGTGCACCAGTCTCTCTCTCAGCTCTTACTCCTCTGCATTCAAGTCGTGCAGCTTCCCCCTCCACACTGCATGGATTCAGCAGTGTGGTCACTGATAGCCCAGAACACAGTCTCCATGCTTTTAGTTCCAGTGCCCAGGCATGGGCAACATGGCCCTCAGTAGATCAGAGATGCAACTGTAGGGAATATCCTGCTCAGTCCTGGGCTAAAGCATGCCTAGTATGGATGAAATCTCCACTGAGCATGTGCAAACTGCAATTTTTTTTTTCAGAAGCTTATATTTTGAGTAAAGTTTCACTAGGAAAATGTTGCTAGAGTTTAACGTGGTCAAAACACTGTGTTTTCCTTTAGCTTTGTTCTTAGAAATGCCTGAACAGTTGGGCTGAAATTAAAAATCAGCCTAAGGTAGACACTTGGCATGGAAAATTTCAGCCCAAATAGTTAAAGTTTAGCAGCATTACAAACAAGTGAAAACAGGGTTTTACAAATGAGAACTACCAGGCAACTTTAAGAAATAAGAAATAATTCTGGTAATTCTCACTGTTGACTCACCAAAGCAGAAACATACAAATATAATCTTATTATATGGAAAGATATTTTTATGAATTAGTAATATATTCATGCAATGTGGTTGGTTGAAACAGTATTATGCTTTGAGTCAATGGTTAAAGTTCCCACAATTACAATTTTCTATTCTGTTATACAGAATATGATACAAATAAATATCAATAAAGCTCTTCTCCTTTAAAAAGAAGAAATGACACACCCTAATATTACAGAACACTATTGGGAAATTGCCTTGAGTTCCTATTGTACCGAGAAAACATCAGGGTTTTTCTGGTATGTTGTTGACCTGATTGACGTCTTGAAGCAAGGAAGAGCAACTAATATTTTGTGAGGCCATTAGATTCCCAAGAGCTTCTCTCAGTAATTCAAGTCACTCAATTCCATCATCATCTGGTGTTAATCAACTGCACTTAATCATAGCTGTTTATACTGGAGATTAGTTTACATTAAGATATTAGCACTTTTTATAGAGAAGGCCTGTTAAAGGAACTTTATTTCCCTGAATAACATACATTCCCTTTCCCTCACACTTCTCCAGTCAGAAAAGCAACTCTGACGTGGTTCAGATTTATTCAGGATTAGAAATCCTTAAACTTCAAAGAGTCAAACTGTCAAAGGGGACTTATCTTGGCCTGCATTTGCAGTTGCACAAGCAATGTGGGCACTTTTCTCTATGCAGGTGAAGTGTGTGTAGATTCTTCTTGGAACAATTGAGGTTTGTACATGTAAGTTCTATCACCACCATGTGCATGTGACAATTCATGAAACATAGGTGCAAATGTTCAGATAAGTATTTAAGCATTCAACATTACATGCACACACAAATTAAAGCCAAGAAAGATGACTGCAATTGGTACTAGAATTTCTACCAGATCTAAAGAGAGAGAAATCCTTCCCTATGCTGCAAAGTGATTGTGACTTTGCTCCCCATGAATAGTTACTGCAGCTGCATGCACTCTCCTCAACTCTCCCTCTTGGAGGAATGGTTGGCGTATCCATGCAGTCACAGGTTCACCAGCCACCATGTGCCATGGCTCAGGAATTGCTCATAAAGTACAACCTGATGATGTGCAGATCCCTTGCACAGAGTTTAGAATTTTTCTTGTGTTCTCGCCTCATCCCACTATATCCCATGCCCCATGCAATTGAACTGGTTCCCCTAGAGCTCAGAATGGGATGTTCAGAAGCACTGGCATGGCTTTGCTCTCATTTTAGTTAATGGTAGAACTTCCGCTGAATCTAATGGAAGCTGAGCTAAGCCAATGCAGAACAATTTTGAAAATCCCACCCTGTGCAAGGGCGGGAATATAGAATTTGGCTCTTAATTTTTCAGTGCCTCAGTTTCTCAGTTTGTAAAATAGAAATAACAGTAGTATTTTCCTACCTCACAGGGGTATTTTGTGAAGCTAAATTCATTAAAGGTTGCACTTTGAACACCTCAGATGGAAAGGGCTACAGAAAATTATGATGAGACAGTGGTTCTCAGCCATTTGCACTGTGAATTTTTAGTTAGTCTAGTCACTTACAGCTTTGTGGTTTGGGGCTGTTTTAAGGTTATGTATAAAGTATACATTCCAAAGACCTTTTCAGCCTTTCCTGTTAATAATCTTTCAACTTTGCTCTGAAGGGTTTTTTATTTCTTTTAAACTGTTGTGACAAAGCTCTTCCTCTACCTCGGTGGGTCCAGCACTTCCTTCTAGCGGTAGGTCAGGGAACTGCTTCACCCTTCAGTGTTTTCACCCTCTAGTGATGGGGGAGGGTAATACAGCCTCTCTAAGATAGCTGCTCCCTGCTGGCTCCTGGTCCTGTCTCTGGTTCTCACAGGCCCTTGCCTCTTCACTGGAGCTCTTGCCCCTCCAGTGAATGGCCGTAGGTGTGCGGGAAGCCTGGTCCCACCTTGACTCCAGGCCCCAACCCAGGGACCCTAGAAGTAGCAGCCTCACGCTGTGGCTTCAGGAAAGCTACTAGCTTCCCTGGGTTACTTCCCTGAGCCCCTTGATTTAATGTCCGGACCCTGATCGGACAGGGGCCCTTCCTGGCCTCCTTGCCAGGGAAGGCTCTTGACCTCTGACAGCCCCATTGGGCATGGTAGTGCCCAAACCAAATATACAGTTCAATCTTCCCCTTCTGGCAGGGTCTCTTCCCTTAGGTCTCCAGGCCTGGGAAAGGTCCTTTGCCCCCTTCGGACAGGGTTTTCCCTCCCCCTGTCTTTGTACCTGCAGGGTTCTCTTCTGCCAGCGTTCTGCTCCTTCTCCTAAACCCTCCTGGTTCTTGACAGCGTCTTGCTTGCTCACACCGTCTGGTAGCTCACCTCACTTTCACAACTCCAGCCACCAGAAGACGATTCGAGTTCTTTTGGCCAGGACTGCACTGGGTCTCTGCAGGGGTCCTAAGTCTCCCCCTGGAGGAAGGGGGACACGGCCTGTGCTGTGTCCACAGCTAGGTCCATACCTTCTGCCTCCAGGCCCTGCAGAGGCTCCTTTATAGCTCAGGTAGTCTAGCATGGAGCGCACTGGCGCACACCTTTCTCCGCCGCCTCCAAGGGCCCTGATACGACCGGCAGCTCTTTTTTCTCCACCCAAGGGGTCTTCCGCGAGACCTCTCCAAGCTGCCGGTCTTCTACCAGAACCTCCTCTGGACCTGGAGGTTGGTCTCTGCAACCAGGTGCGTGGCAGCCACCAAGGGGGCAAATCCCCTTGCGGAGCCCCTGCTATGCAATCCCCAACTCCATGTGTGGATGGTGGAGTCCTATTCGGTGCACCAGAGGCTGGTCGTGGCAGGCATCATGAAGATTGGAGACCTCCTGGACTACGACCAGGGGGACTGGGTGGATCCCCAAGTGCTGGGTCAGCACATGGGACTCTCCACCCTTTGAACCCCCTGGTGCGTACTCCAGGAAATGTTCAGCGTATTCACTGAAATGTTGAAGCTCATTATTTTCATTAATCAATAAGGGCCTGATCCTGTATTGAGCTCCACATATGCATAATCCGTGCAGAGCTCGTTGTAAAATTGGGGCCTAATTTCCCCCAAAGCCCACTTCATTTGTGATGCCTATGAGAAATGATTCACAACAGATTTTTCATCACGTTAAAATAAAACCAAAAATTATTTTGCTCCACTATGTTATTTACAAGCCGCTGCTGAGTAACTCTGTACGCTTATTGTTGCCTTCCCTCATTTTTTGTTGTCCCCTTTGTTGTGTCATGTCTGAAATGAGATTAATTGGGCTACATTCTATTTTTTTATATTCAAAGGCACTTAGCACATTTTGAACATGATAAATTAATAATCTCTGATACGGTAAAGAGGTTCACTTTTGAGTATTTTTTGTGAAAAGTTTTTAGTTCTGTTCAACTGTCTGATTTACTGAGAACGTGCACTAGCTTTTTCCACCAAAAGAAACGCTTTATTTCAATGTAGCTTTATGCATGTGACCTTCTCTTCGGTACGTGCAGTATCTATTGTCATTTTCCGTGTTCACTTGACCTTTAAATACATGAAGGTATCTAATCTTACCTCATTTCAACCACAAAATAGCATTCTAAGTTTACTTATCATGCAGGTTGATATAGACAAATACGGTTTAAGGTTCTAAAGGTTGTCAAGGTTTTGCAGAGGTCTGTGTAACAAAACTGGCTTTCACCCCCATTTCAGATGTTAATGTGAGTCATTAGTGAGCAATGTTGAAGTAACAGTTGCACAGGGACTGAATCTGTGCATGTTCAATATTTAACCTTTTTAGAGAGCAGTCTGAAAACTTTGCACTTGGTTAAGTTTGTTATATTCTTTTAAGTGTAAGTATTTAAGGAGCAAAATAAGAATTATGGCAAATGATGTGTTGATTCAGGTCTGGATTAACTAAATTTTACTTATTTCATTTTGCGTCATTTAAGCGGGGATGGTTTTAAAGGATCTTAAGGTTGGGATGGAATAGCAAGGGAAGCATTTAGGAACCTAGCTCTCATTCAGTTTCAATGGGATTTGAATAGCTAGTTCCCTCCAACTTCTTTGAAAATTCCAGCCTGAAGGTGGTATTAGTAACATTCCAGCAGGCTAAGAAGTTTGTTTCAAATATGTTTTGTAAATTGATTTCATCCTTTAAAACTGGATTATTCAGATTAGTCTTGCTCCTTCAATTCTGGCCTGATTTTTAGTAGCCATATTTTCATGAATGCCAAGAGTTGGAGCTTTAATGGTTGGAACCATCAGAAATTCCAAGATATCATGTGATATACAACACTGGTCCTAGTTCAAGCAATTTTTGAGATAGAGGCAGCTAAAATAATTTTAAAATTGGTGTGTTACATAGGGAAGAGACAGGAAGGTAACACAGGCTATTGTGATTTTAATGGCCAATGTTACCTACCAAGGCATAACATCAATGCTATGTGAAAGTTGAAACTATCAGAGTTTAATATCATCACTTTTCACTGGTCCCTTACACTGGAATGCTGTTTTGGCACTGGTCCAGGATTTTGGACCAATGTAATTTTTACCTGAGAGTACAAAGATTGACTTATTGCTAGACTTTTATTTTAAACTGTTCAAATTAGGTATCCAAAATACACTGAGGCTCTCCTCAGTTTTTAAAGTCCATCACTCTTTTTCTCAAGGTATTATTTTACGAACTGGCACGGGACAAATGAAAATGAGCCGTCAGTCTGGAGGCATTCGCCAAAGAAACCAAAGAATTTCTATGAGAAGAAATTTGTGCCAGATGGAACTCTGATCTTTGACACATCTCCAAAGAAACCAAAGAATTCCTATGAGAAGAAATTAGTGCCAGATGGAACCCCTATTCTTGATGCAAATTCATTAGAATATCTCTTTGCACAGGTAAGAGATTGTATAAAAAGGCCTTATGTCATTTCTCCTGTGTTTGGATTGGTTATATGCTTTATATGTATTTGCATAAAACTGTCCCTTTCTCAGGTTTTAATGAACAATCTGCTCATAGAAATTAAAAGGTAGAGATCTGTCTAGTCCCCATTAAATCATATGGTATAGTTTCTGGTGCTTTATCCAGTCTAGTTTTAAAATGTCCAAAACCATGGAGCTTCCACCTTTTCTCTTGGAAAGCAATTTATCAATCTAAAAGTGCAACCTCTGCTAGCTAACAGCTACCAACATCAGGGGAATTTGGAACAGCTTGTGTATCTTACTTTTAAAAAATAGTGTGGAGTTAAAACTTTGGCTGAGTCCTGATAACAAAATCACTAAATCACCAGCTGGCCTGCTTTACTTGTAATTCCCTTTTCCCTCTCTTGCTTTCTCTGTTTTGTCTATTTTTTTAAAAAGAGTGTGAGACAGGGATCCTGCCTTCTTACAATACCTAATACATTGCAGGTTCCAGAAAACAAATAATATTGGTACTACAAAGGAGAAATTGACTATTCAGAGAACAGGGAAATAAATTATTCATAGAGATTCTGAATTGCTGGAGAGCTATGAAATGCACAAAGTAAACAAACTGGAAAAAATAAGGAACACTTTGTTGCTAACATCTTCATAGTTCTCTTAGGTGTTAATTTTAACTATGGTGGCTACAAAATTTTCAGACGGAAGTGTGACTTTCAAAGCTGACTGTCCCTTTTTAGAAGCAAGATAGGTCTGAAGAGAGCTGTTATGGTGAAAGTGTGTTGCTTTGTTGTGAAACCACAATAAAGAAAATATAATGTTAACTACAGCTGAGTGAGTGTTTGAGAAATCACTTACTTTTCAAGGAAATGAGAACTTGCATGAAATATATGGGCAGAGATTTTTTTTTTTTTTAAAGGGGCATCACTCCACAATGTTTTATTAATTAAATGGTCATAGATATGTCACAATATATGATAGTCTACTACTTGATATATGATAACTACTGCTTGAAAATCTTTATAAATTGATCATTTTAAAAAAATAGCTCTTTAGTTGGGTCAGCGTGGAAAGAAAGGATGTGTGTTAAATTATTGAATGGGTAGTCACCTGTGTGAACATTATAAGATAGTGTTATAATGTTAACAAAAATTGTACTTTTGCGGAGTACCATTTTTTAAAAACAAGTGGATTGAAAAAATATCACTGCCCTGAAGAGTTTACAATCTGATCTTTAAGATGTGACTCAAGGAGTGAATAAGAAACAGAGGGATGGAGAGAGGAAGGACAAAATTAATAAAGTAAGATCATGGCTCTTCTTCACTGGAAAGTAAATGTCTTGATGGTGCTAGAAAGGTTTATTTTCTTCAGGTTTTTATTTAGGCAACACTAAGAAGTGGGGGTCTTTGGAAGAATTTGAGTGGGATATGTGCACCAACTTGGGCCCCAATCCTGCAGTGAGATGCACAAGTGAATCCCTGTGACCACAGGGAGTTTCACTGAAGTCACTGGGGCTCTGTAGGTACACAGGTGCTCGTGTCACAGTGGAGGGCTGGGGCTTTAGTGACCATCTAAATATGATCTCATTCTGTGGTACAGAAACTGCCATTTAAAAAAAAAAGTTTTTGTCGGCTACCACTGTTGCTGCTTAGTCTCAAGAAGAAGATTTTAAGAGGCAGGATTTGTAGCATAAGGAAGGCCCGGCTGCCTCTTTATTTGTCCCTTTTTGTGTGTGTGTGTGCGCGCGTGTGTATGTGCAAGAGAAGGCAGCACTTCCTGTATTGAAAGACTCTGCTGCTGCTTGTATATGGCTATGGTTTTGTTGAGCCTGATGGTATACAGAAGATAAACGATTGCAAACATTTTTAAAGCAACTTATTCTCTTTGCTCCCCATTAAGGGACAATACGATTTGGTGAAGTGCCTGGCACCAGTTCGAGACCCTAAAAATGATCAAGAAGTTCATGAAATTGAAAATGAATGTCTAGGGATGGCTGTCCTTGCAATCTCTCATTATGCCATCAAAAAAAGCATGAAGCTGCCAGAACTTCCTAAGGAGATCAGGTTGGTTAGGATAACTCTACACTCAGTACTGTGTATGCTACTGTCCTCTTCTGGATAGAATATTAGACCTGCTGAAATGATCCGTGAACATGTTGCCCTCTAGCAGATCCTACAGATGATATAAGCCCCGATGTTACCTCTGCTAAAAGCGATTCTCTTTTAGCCCGTGTGGTAAGGATATGTAATTAGAAGATGCTCAAGTTCTGCTACCTGCTGGGTACAGTGAATTTTATGATGCCACAGCATGCAATATAACAACCATGAGGTCCTGAGTATTGATGGAATCCATAGGACGTCAATGTGTCAGTTTGTTATAGCAACAGATGATTCAGAAGTGGCAACTTTGTAGTAATAGTTGTTCGTGTTAGGCTGCCAATGGTAAATTGAAAAAATAACCTTTAAGTCTATTTTAGTAAACTTTTAGTTTCATGTAGTGTAGTCAAAATAAAATTTATTGCTTTTTTCACCATTACATGTTAGTTAATAATGTATTCTGGTTTTCGTTTCACACAATTTGCAATATAATTAAATAAATGTACTCGATTCTAATTACAACTCTATTTATGTAGGTGGGTATAATGTTAGTTTATTCCCCAAGTAAATGTACATTTCTCAAAGGCTATATCAAAGATTAAACTCAAAGTTTTCAAAAGTGCAAGTGCATATTTGGGCACGTAAATATGTGGCTTGAGTGGCAAAGGTCTGAGTACCCACAGTTCCTCTGATTTCATTCAGTAACTTTGGGTACCCAGTTCAGAAATGTTTTGCCTAAATTAGTGAAAAAAAACAACTGCAGCTTACATACTTTGTTACTACGTACCTTAGAGATGTTACTGACTTGAGAGAGCTCCCTACATCTGACTATATCAAAATGAGGTATTCAGATAAGTTTACTTATTGTCTGTATCTTTGTCAGGTATAAAACTGGGCAATTATAGCACGTGTTATGCAACTCTTTCTGTGGTATTAGTATTAAATGTACTATGAAACTCTGCATATGTTTTCAGTAGGTTGCTTTTACAGTAAGCCAACTGCAGTTTTATAACAGACAATTGAAGTAGCAATATTTATATTCCATTTTTTTTTCCAGTTACAAACATTATATTCCTGAAACTTTGAACAAGACCATCAGACAGAGGAATATCTTAACCAGAATTCGGATAAACAATGTTTTTAAGGATTTCCTTAAGGAGTTTAACAATAAAACCATTTGTGACAGCAGTGTGTCTCCACATGATCTGAAGGTTAAATACTTATCAACAATGGAGACTTTAACTAAGCATTATGGAGCAGAAATTTTTGAGACTACATCATTGCTGATTTTAACGGAGAATGAAAAACATGGTTTTAATTTTGGAGACAATGGGATCACCCCACAGTATGAAGTGATGGTGACAGGAAACAATGGAATACAGTGGAGGCGCAAACCAAACGTGAGTGTCCATTTACAGACAAAAAGACTGTGGATTAATTTGGAGCATAAAAAAAAACAAGCTACAAACTTGAATCTTATTTAGAAAATTAGTTAACTGAGAAGTTTCAACTTCAGACTTTGGTTTATTTAGCAGTCATTCCTTTTAAAATGTTTCACAGAACTTGGTAATCCAGTGGGAAATGTATTAGCTTTTACCTCTAGAAAAACTCTGTTGTAATCTTGTTTAGCTCAAAAGTGAAATAAGTGCAGCAGTCACAAAAACATTTTTCTGTGTTGTAAAACTTCCATGTGATGTAATCAATGAGTAGTTTTTGGACAAGATGCGATTATTACTAATTTGGCAAGGTAAGGGCGTGGTAGGTCGGAAGCAAAGCCTGGGAACAGAACTGCATTAGGAAACTGGCATAAAGCCTGCCTCTGGTCAGCCCTAGTTCTTTGCTTTTGTGAGTGTTAGAAGTTGCAATGAAAATTAATACCTACACCAAATCAGTCAAACCAGATATTGCTCTGTAGGATTTCAAAAGTGGGATTTGTGCAGATATTCTGTACCCATTCAAACACTGAAAGTTGTTTTTTTGTGTGGAAATGAATCAAACAGTAAATTGTATTTATGAAGTCAGCTGTAATTAAAATGTTGCTCTCAATATCAGTGTTCATAAATAAGGCCTCCTTTCGTAACCACATGTATACTATGTCCCCACACAGATTCACAGTTATGCCAAAGAGGGGCCAGTGGAGGACAAAGGACTATGGCAGACTGCCTTGTAGGTCTGCATTTTGAACCCTGTCCTCTGGGTTTTGAAAGTGCCTAGCGTATTCTGGGAACTACAACCTCAATGATAATAATTGAATAAGATTATAGAATATAACTAAGTGGGAAGATGCATGTGCAGGAGTGCAGAGGACAGGAAATATGCTCCTTCATCTGGGCAAGTTACCCAGGAAAAACCTTTATCTAATACTAGTTAGAGCGCCTCCCTGTTGCATAATAAATATGGTAGATTAAAACAACCTGCTGAGAGGTCATTACTATAGTGTCATCTGTGTGTAAGCTATATGCAATCCGCACACAGAAGTCCAGTAGATATCAATGGGGAATTCATGCAGGGGAGAGGGGAGAATGTGGCTTTTAAGTTTTGAACTGAGTTTTTGTAATACTTGTTACTTACTTTGCAGACACTAACTAGCCTTTATGTTACCTTAAGTACTACATAGATAGCTTTATCCCTCTCATACTGATGGAGAAACAGAAAGAAAGTTTAACTGACATGCCAAAGGCTGCACAATGAATTGTTGACAAAACTAGGCTTAGAATGTGAGATGCTTCTTGGAGCACCCAGAACTGTGAATCACCTTGTTACCACCTGTCTCCAGAGCAGGGGAGTTTTGCCTGTACCAACTGGGTATTAACTCCTGTGAGCCACTTAAGCACTCTCCTCTGGGCCACACAGCCCTGTCTTTGCCTTGCAGGTTCACAACAGATGTATCCCTGCCCTTGAGTCCCTTTAAAGGGTGTGATATCCGGCCCCTAGTCACTGAATACCCACAGAAATCCCAGATCCCCTGTTCTCAAAGGAACAGTGTACCTCAGTTTTATCTTAGGCCACTGCGCCTGTCTTACAGATAGCATGGAGTGCAATTAAATACATTTCCTTTTGTTTTGTAAGAAAGAATAGAGATTCAAATAAAAACCAGTGTAAGAGATGGGAACAAATGATTACACACAAAACAAAATCATAACATTTTCTAGAGGCTAAACTAACAGATTAACCTCCTGTCTAAAGAAGCATCTCCCATCCAAAGTTCTCTCCAGCATTTTCAACCAAGCTGCTTACTTCCTCCTGTTACTTTTCTTTCTGAAGTTTTCACAAAGCCTTACAATTCACATTTCATTAACATTCACTTCAGGTGCGTGAGAGGAGATCATCGTGAACTATACAATACTTACTTTACATGTAAACAGCCAGCTAGATGAACATTTCTTGTCTGACAGAAAATCTGTTTTTCACCTTTGCTAGTGACCAGTCCCTTGATACAGATCTTAAGAACATAATTTCCAGCATAAATACAAAATTCCTTGCAAAGCATCTATACATACGTTTCAGAGTGAGGTTGATGCCCAGAGTGTCACAAGATTTTATTAGAGACCGCATGTGACACTCTTTTGGAGATGTCAGATGTAAATATCAGACTTGGGATTCCTGTATCCTTATGGGTTACTTATGCCCTCTGCCAGTGAGCAGCAAGAAGTTCCTCAGTCACAGAACGTATGAATTATTTTCTCTCAATCCTGTGTTTCATTAAGTAGCCTTTTGAGAATGAATGTCTTTATAAAATACACATTAAAGACGAGTGATCTGTTAATTTTGAGGGCAATGACGTTTTAAAATCTGCCCAAGATTAATTTGGCATGAAAATGCATCTTCAACACTTAAAAAATATTTATCTGGTCCTTTCATTCCAAAAATGTTTGCAGGTTGTACAGACTGAGAGAGAGAAATATAGTAAACTAAAGAGGAAAAAATCAGACAGCAAAACCAAGAAGGATGAAGAAAAAAACAAAATCCGAGAGGAATGGAACAGTTTTTCATATTTTCCTGAAATCACACTCCTTGTCATAAAGGAGTCCACAGTCAACATTAACAAGCAGAACCACGAAAGGATGGTAAGGGCTCAGCTGGGGTAAGCTCTTTTCCAGCAGAAGGAGGTGCTAATGAGTCAGTATTGCTGTGCATTAACACCATCACTCCTGTTATTTATCTAATGGGTACCAAGCATTTTAACATCAACAGTTGTTTTGTTTTGTTTTTTTAAATGGTCTGTTTTGAGAACAAACTGATAAACAACATCGTTCTTCCACAAAGCTATGCAGCTGTGCACAACTGTGTCACTGTTCACGCCACACTTGTTGTTATCCCCATCCAAGTCTGACCCCCCACCCCATGTGGTGAACATCCACACCACACTTCACAATCAGTTGTCGGTGACCTTCCTGGATACACCTTGGAGAGATAAAAGCAGTGTGAAGGAAGAAGAGAAACATAGCAATGATCCTGGAGGGAGAGGAGACCACAAGAGAGATCAGGTGGGGGAGAGGCAGGAGAAGAGCACCAGTAAGCATAGGAATAATGGCACTCCACAGTGCGAGTATCCTGACTACTGACTTTTCCTCCCGTTGAGGATTGTTTTGGATGTCAGAATTTAGAAAGGAATTATCAAAATGTGTGTGGCTCCAAATCCAGGGTGGCCCTCTCCCAGGCTCGTGAGAAGTCCTGTTGAATCAGAGGGACCCACATGGGTGCCAGACGCTGCACTAGTGAATCTCGCTGGAGGGTTTGGGTGTATCTGCTCACCCATGCTAACTAGTCAGAAAAGATAGATGGGGATATGATGATGATCGTTGCTGCCCTCCTAAATATTTCCTTGTGCCATAGGTGCTTGGATAACATTTTTGCCCACCCCTTTGAAAAATCCTGGGGGGAAAACAGTGGCATACATGAATTCCCACATTCTAACCCTCTCCTTCCTTTATTAAATTTTTTTTAACTGAACTGCAATAATTCTTGACTAAAATATCTTCTTTGTTCTAGGAATTAAAACTTTCTTCACATGAGGAGGCCTTGTCGTTTGCATCTTTAGTAGATGGATACTTCAGACTTACTGCAGATGCCCACCTCTATCTCTGCACTGATGTAGCTCCACCCTTGATAGTGCACAACATAAAAAATGGCTGCCATGGGCCCATTTGGTTAGTTAAATGCTTTTGTCTTGATTTTTGTACACATTTGGCCCTCTAGTGCCTTGCCTATGAATTAATTGAGGAAATCTGAGAAATTCAAGAGGATTGTAGGGTGATTTAATTGATAATGAACAAGACTGCTGGGAATAGCATTTATTTTGACAATTCCAAACTTATTTTCCAGATATTTTGTGTGTTCATTTTTAGACACACACTTTGCTAAAATGGTTCTAAGAAAGAGAACCACATCTGGTGTATGTCGTTCGAAACTATAGGGTTGGATTTTTAGAAGCATTCACTTCTGGCCTATTTCTTCTGTTATTGAAGTGAATAATAAAATGGCAATACTCCTAGCAACTTCAAGTGGAGCAGAGTAGGGCCACAGCTGAGCACTTGCAAAAATCCCATTCCCCGTGCCTTTATCTTCTGCATAGTCCTCTTCTACATTTCTAAGAACTCCTCTGGTCTGCAGAGATGGCAGCCATTTTGGTTTCATAGTTCTACAGGCCATAACAAGTGACATGCCCACAGTGTGCTCTTATGTAGACAGTACTTCCATTCTTTTGAGCTGTTTTTCTTAATCTAAAATAAATTATTTTAAATTATAAACCCAGGAATCCTGACATCCTGTCCAAACTAACCACTTCTTCCTGTGTTCTTCCTCTAGCTTTGCCACTGACTCACTGGGTACTGATTCTGTGTACCTCATTTTACTTATCTGTAAAATGAAAACGTTTACCTCTCACAGGAGCAGGTTAAGGCTTAATTCATTAATGTCTGTAAAGCACTTTGGCAGTGTCTGCACTAGAGGTGAACTATCGCTAATTAAATTGCACTAGTTTAGCAAATGGTGAAATGTGTCCACCGCAGCCAGAACATCCTTGTATGCAAGTGCAGAATGGTATTTTTCTAATTTTTATTGTAGTTGAAGGAATGACCACATTTCTTCCTTTGTTTGCTTTTTCCTCTCATGTTACCAGTCGTAAAGCATAAAACATTTTTATTTTAGATTAAAAGTAAAAAGAAAGTGTCCATAAGAGACTGTAGTATGTGTGCATCAATTGTAACAGGCTACAGCTGTTTATGACAACATTATGGCAACTGTCTCTGCAGATAGGCATAGTTCTTTGAAATTTGAATGTGCAACAAACAGAA
Source organism: Emydura macquarii macquarii (assembly GCF_026122565.2). Classification (NCBI taxonomy): domain Eukaryota; kingdom Metazoa; phylum Chordata; order Testudines; family Chelidae; genus Emydura; species Emydura macquarii. Next base: position 10,913,321 of record NW_027133643.1, on the reverse strand, counting down.
AACAAAGGCATTACATGCATACAGTTCTGGAAACTTGTTAAATTAAGGTGTGTATACATGCACACAGTGTAAAGTATGTTTTATTAGTGTAACTCTTTGTATATTACAGTTGCTTGTTCTTGTTCCAAAGATAGTATTGCTTTCAAGAGGACATTTTATTAAAATAGCTTTGGAATGTAACTGCTCATTTGTCCCCTTATCCTCATTCTTGTATTAACTGTTTCAGCACAGGGTATGCAATCAACAAATTGAGACAAGAAGGGAATGAGGAGGGGATGTATGTGCTGAGGTGGAGCTGTACAGACTTTAATCACATCCTCATGACAGTGACATGTTCTGAAATCTCACAGGTATGTTGGGACACATCATGGGTTGCGGGTATAATAGGCCAGGAGAGGCTAAGCCACTGCTGACTCATTGCCAGACACCTAGGCTGTGGTGCCCCTCCTCTTCCCATCCCTCCTGGGCAGGAGGTAATGGAGGCTGGGGGGGGCCGGGCCATGGTAGGTTCAGGGGCTGCTCCGGGCGCTGACGGGGGAGAGCGGGGTGGGAGGTGGAGCAGAAGCTTTGGGGCGGGGCAGAAGGTAGCCTCTCTGCAGGGGAAGTAAATGCCCCATCCATGGGACACATCACTAAATGAAGTTACCATGATGCTGGAGTCGGGTAAAGGCCATAAACTCCCTATGATCCATGTAAATGTAATTCGCTAGTTTGGTGCACATGACACTGTCTCAGTCTAACAGCTGGCCCCCATAACCACAATAGCCTACTACCCTACTTACCACAGGTACCCCTGGAGATTTAACCTATGAGTATCTCTTTGTCAGACTGGTTCATTTTATGCAGAATTCCCACTGGGACTCCAAGCAGGAGGGTATGAGTGAGAAATCCAAAATGATGCTTTTGTTGGATTATATATATGCTCAAAGATCTGCAGATGGAAAAATGACTCAGTTCCTCACTCTATTAAAAATGTTTCTATAGATAGTTTTCTGGACAAGTGATAGAGAAATTAGATAAGGGTTGTTTGTCTGGATCTATATATGAGGCATTGGACAAGGCATCACACAAGAAGTTAACATATTTTAGAAGTGACAGAATGAGAAACTGAATAGAAAATTGGTTGTAGATGAAAGTTGGGACATAAGACAGTCACTTATAAAGTGGGTCCTGCAAGGATCAGTGCTGGGCTCATTTCTTTAACATTTATGAATTATCTGGAGAGAGAAAAAGGTAAAATTAGGCTCCACACTACGCACGTACAACTCCCACTGACTTCCGTGGTAATTGCATGGATGGATCTGAAAGCAGAATTGAGCCAGAGTTGCTAAAATTAATTAAAGAAAGGAACAGTATTATATGAAGGAGATGATAGCGCTTAGATGGTGCAGTGATGAGGATCATGTAAGTAAGTGGATGGATGGACCACTTAAAAGAACTAAAATAGGAGGTACGTTCCAAAAATCAAGAATTTGAGCCATCTAGGGAATTGGGAAGAAAGCAGCAAATAGAATTCCACACTATAGAATAACAAAGTGTGGTACATATGGCGGATTGAATGGGGGAAGCAAATATACATACAGTGCCCTTTTCTGCAGGGTTTATCATCAGATGGGAATAAGGAAGGCCGCAGCAGAGGGCATGCCCTCAGGGTAACAGAAATAGCAAAAACTAATGAGGTGTAGGAGAAGTAAGGACATCAGTGAGTAACACTTGACAGTAGGAATGCAGGATATAATAGCTGTGAGGAAGATCAGGTTATGTAAAATTCTCGTAACGGTTTTCTGTTCCACAACAAACACTTTGTAAAAACCACGGAAACAGCCATGAACACAAGGATGGCTCCCCAATATGCCAACCACTTCATGGGCCACCTTGAAGAAGAATTTCTGGACACATGTACCATGAAACCAAGGATATACCTGAGATACATTGTTGATATTTTCATCCTCTGAAGAGGTGATCTAAACACCCTCATAGATTTCCACCATAACTTCAGCAATCATCATCCATCCATTAAACTATCTCTACAGCACTCAGACACTACCATCACCTTCCTGGACACCATGTTCAGCTTCAAGAATAGAACCCTACAGACAACTCTATACAAGAAACCCACGGATCACCACACCTACTTTCACAGATCCAGTAACCAACCCAAATACACCAAGAAATCTTATCTTCAGCCAGGTATTCAAATACCACAGAATAAACTTTGAGTAGAAAGTTTGGCATATACACTTTAGCACACTTAAAATCGCCTTCACCAAGCATGGACGCTCCACAGAGAAATAGATTGTATCATGGGTACCTTGTGAGAACTTGCTTCAATACAGAAATAAAACTCTTCAACCACTCACTCCTAGTCCTCATCTATCACCCCTCACTGAAACCCATATAGGGTATCAAACAATTACAACCCATACTCGATGAGGACCACATCCTGAAATAAAATCTTTCCTGACTTCTCTCTTCTGACCCTCGAATGACTCCTCAATCTCTCCAAGCTCATCATCAGAAGCAAGGTCCTAGGACACCAACTCAAAGCAGCACTAGACCTTGCCCTAGAACAACAGATGCAAAACCTGTAGACGTATGACCAGTGCTACAGCAAGCAACAGTCCCTACAACACACCTTTCAAAATCCATGGATCCTACACGTGCTTATCACAACATGTGGTGTGCCCCAACAACAACAAACCAGACAATAACTACGCTTTCAAGTAAACTCACATAGAAGAATGATAAAAGACAAAAACACCATACCTTCTGTCGGTAAACACTTTTCACATAGCAGTCACTCTATATCTGACCTCTCAGTCCTCATGAATGAAATGAAATCTCTGCAATACCTTCAAAAGACAAGCCTGGGAGCTTAATTCATAACTTTGCTAGACACTAAAAATCATGGACTGGATAGACACACTGGATTTATGTCTTATTACAACAATCTAGCCCTCTCCCCCCCCAGCTTTTTTCCCCAACTCCTCCTTCCTCCCTGTGACTGGAGATGTGTTAACTGGGTTGAATGATCCCTTGAAATGTGTGTAAACTTTTTATGCTAAACAATCTGTTACACCTTGTATTTAGCTGTGTAACTGAGTAAATTTCCCAGATCTGAAGAAGAACTCTGTGTAAGCTCAAGGTGTTCTCTTCACCAACAGAAGTTGGTCCAGTAAAAGATATTACCTAATGCACCTTGTCTCTAATATCCTGGGACCAACATGGCTACAACAACATTCCATACAACATTTGTAGATCAACACATTTTACAGAAGTGGGTGATCATCATCATTTCCCTTGTACAAATGGGGAAATTGAGGCAGTGTGTGAGGTTTGTCTTGAAAAAATAGGACAGTGAGAACCTTATTGCAAATGTACAAAGACTTGAAGAATCACACCCACAGAACTTGTATGTACCAGTTCAGGCTAAAAGATAAAGGGGTAGAATTTCAAAAGGCACAGGTGGTAGGTACCTGCATATGAAAATGTACTCCAAGGGTACGGACTGCAACTGGAGAACTTACTCAGGTGCAAGATCTAAAAGGGCTCTTTCACTCAGCATTTGGAACAGTCTATCCTGCATTATAGTAAATTGTACCATCATTTGTAGATTTGAAGTTATTTTAGGAAAGATTTATATTTTGAGACATAAGGGCTGCAGAATTTGGACCTAATTGACTTCATCAGGAATTTTATTCCATTAAGGACTAGGGAAATTGGCCCCATTATATTTTTAGTATATGCTAGTTTAAAAGCAGGTGCCTTAAATTGTCATAGGTAGATTTATGGTGCTAAATTGGTCCCTAGTTTAATTTCTCTGGCTTCTTTGGACTCATCAGGGATAAATTTGGCTCTAGATGTGCTTGTCAGCTCCGATGTAATATCGTTTCATTTTTCTGATTAACTTTTTTTTTTTTTTTTTTTTTTTAAACAAAATAGCAAAGCTTAAATGAGTCAGTCCAGTACAAGAACTTCCAGATCGAGGTGACGAAAGACGGATGCTTCCTACATGGTTCAAACAAGTTTTTCCCATCTTTAAAAGAATTAATGGATCACTTGAAGGGACAGACCCTTAGGACGGACAACATAAGCTTTACACTGAAGAGATGCTGCCAGCCAAAACCAAAAGGTAGCATCTCTCTCTTCAGACTTTGTTCTGGATAAGCTGAAGGCATTTGTGACCACAGAAGGATATTGCGTTTTGTTGTGTGTTTTTAAAATTAATTTGACATATTTACAAATAAATTTAAAAGTTTTCTACTTGTTTCAGGGAAAAAAAAGCTTTTTAATTAAAAAAAGACTTTAAAGTACCTTATAGAACTGCAGGTGCTATGAACAAATTATTTTTTGAGAATTGTGTGATCTCAGAACAGGATGCTCAAGGGCTGTTGCTAATTGCTAGCATAATTTGTGCACAGTTTTAAAAGTAGCACGTTAGTCTTCTGCATGTAAATAACCCAGCTCTGTAGCATCAGCAGTAGATGACTAATTTTAAAATGGCTCTTTGAGGTTTTATAAAAATCTCACAGCTGAGTCATTATGAGTCATGTGTTTAAATACCACTTAATACTGTAAAATGTATCATCGTGTAGGGGCTTCCCTCCACCCCAAAAAAGACACATACACCAAGCAAAGATGCTGCCATACATTGTGCTCCTTTGTTTTACCAAAAAAAAATAAAATAAAATAATGCAGTGTGGAATGTAATGTCATGACCTTTTGTTTAAATATCACTTACTCTTGAGATCAAGTGTTAATAATAATAAAATAATAATAATTAAAAGAAATAAAGGGGCTGATCCTGAAATCATTACTCAGAGCACACTTTGAAGTCGGTGGGAACTTTGAGCAAGGACTGCAGACTTTGCTTTAAGATGGGTTGTGGGAGTAGAACAGCGCTTTGAGAGTTTTATTAAAATCACTTTATAAAAAGTGTACAAGTTACTCGTAGCTGAACTTTATGAAAGAGGAAGGACGTGGTGTGGTTCTGTTGATCAGATAATAGTTTCCTGTTAGAACAAGGGGAATAACTGAGGTAAAGTAGCTACCTTTTTAGTTTTTTAAAAGTTTAGAGAAGTATATTCTGTAGGTATGAAAGGCACGTTGCACTGCTTATGTAACAATATTAACATATTGAATATAAATTAAAATGATAATAATAACTGTCTGGAGCACTGAAATTAAAGCAATTACATTTTGAACAGCCTAAATTCTTAAGATACTTTCTGCAATTGTAGTAATTATAATAGGAGGGTAAACTTGTATCTCCTGCTCACCCAAGACTCCCATTGACTTCATCAGAGTTGCATCTTTTTACATGAGTGTGAATTTGGTCTTTTGACCTTGATGGAAACTCTGGTTGCACAAAGAAGGCAAGATCCCTAAGGTTCACTGTTCTGCCTCTCCCCTCCCTCTTTGCCGTTTTAAAAATTAATCTTGTTTGTAAAGAAATTTTGGTGTGAAATGAAAAGCATTTTCCAGTCAGGTCTGTATAACCCTCCTAAAGTATTGTAAAAATGCAGGATCATAATCTGGCCTTGAGACATGTTCCACTCCTTGTAATGGGAATAAGAAAGGACACATGCATCTGAAGCCCATATCATGGTGTTTTGTACTTGCATACTTTTATATGGTAAATAACTGCTGCTGCAGAATGCAAGATCAAATACATATGTACATCTTACAGATAAGACTGTAGCTTCTCTCTATATGGATACACAAGGGAGGGGAGGGTACATTGAGCCTTCAGTTTCCCTCCCCCTGCCAAATTACAGCTTTTGCACTCTGTGCACTGGGACTGCTGGCACTCCCTGGAGTGCAAGCCATTCTGATCAGGGGAGAGGGCAGCCCTGGCTTTCTCCATACAGGCCAGCAGATCTGGGTACTCTCAGAATGGAGTGCATGTTATACCCACTTGATGGGTAGCACCGCAGTCATGCCAGGGAGCACCAGGAAGCCCTGTTCACATTGCTTTCCAGAGCTCTGCTTGAGGCCTCGTGGAGTTGCGGTAACTCAATGCAGGCCAGTAACTACGAGGCACATTTGGGTCCTGTATATTGTTCGGTGCAGTAGGCACTGGCAATTTTTATGGTTCTGTGCAGAACAACAATGGCTAATGTTAAAACAGAGTGATTAAAATGCAGGTATTTTAGTGGATCCTCTTCCAAGTGATAGATGTCAGGAGAAGTGATCTGACCAAATCATCACATTTTAAGATTTTCCCTTCAAACTATCTGGGAATTTTAGCTTGCAGTTAGCATATGGAAGATAAAACTCCATTTTTGGATGCACTATTGAAAGTAAGGAATTGCTTATTTAAGATTAAAAAATAAACTAGATTAAAGTTTTCTCCCTCTCCTCTCTACCCTCCAGAAATCTCTAACTTGTTAGTGGCGACAAAGAAAGGCCAGGAATGGCATCCAGTTTGCCCTCTAGGTCAGCTAAGTTTCCATCGAATCCTCAAAGAAGAAATTATCCAGGTAAGTAGCTGCTAATATCAATTTGCTGTGCTGATCCTTTCAGTTGCCTCGTATAATCAAACGAGAACAACAGGCTTTCATGCCTAGGGAAATAACATGAAATCTCAGCAATGACAGATCTGCCCTACCCCAAAAGGGACTTGTAAAAATCATGATTAGTTTTAAAAGAGCTATTAAGCCACCTACTGTGAACTTAAGCATTTTAGTAATGATGGACCACATGCACTTGCATAGCAAGAAAGAAATACCCTATGTACATGTGTTTTTTTCCAATCAGGAAATTAAAACCCATTTACCAGACTGTTTTTTGGGAAGAAATCTTTATCTTATCACCCATAAACCCTAACCCACTTCATGTTCCTATATTTTTAAAGGCCTGATTCAGTAGTGAAATATAGCGCCCAAGAACTTACCCAGCAGGAAACAAGGGGACCATTTAAATGATTTAGGTGCTTAAGTCCCATTTTCAGAAGTGACTTAGGGATTTAGGTACATGTCTGTCTGAAAGTCCATGGGATTTAGGTGACTATGGGTATGTCTATACTGCAAAAAAACCCTGCAGCAGCAAGTCTCAGAGCTTGGGTCAATAAACAGTGTAGTTGTTCCTGCCTGGGCTCCAGCCAGAGAAGGAACATCAGTACTACTATTTGTAGCCACATAGCACAAACACTAGGAGCCCGAATCTGGTGACCTGGGCTCTGAGACTCGCTGCTGCAGTGTGCTCTTTTTTGCCATGTAGACATATTCTAGGTCATAGTTTATCAACCTGTGGTACATGTACCTCTGGGGTATGGCAGGAGGTACCCAGGGAAAAATAGAGTGAAGGGGAGATGGGCAGCAGCCCCCGGCTTCTGGGGAAGGCAGGCGCTTCCCTCTCAGTCACAGCTCCCAGCTAAGAGGCCTGTGGCAGCCCCTGGCTTCTGGGAAAGGCAGGTGCTTCCCTCCCAGTCACAGCTCCTAGCTGAGAGGCGGGCGGCAGCCGCTACAGTTCCGGGAAGCTGGACTGCAGCCCCCCACTTCCTGCCCGGTCACAGCTTCCAGCTGGGAGGCAGGCAGCAGCCCCTAGCTCCTGGGGGAGGCGAGCAGCAGCCCCTCACCTCCCGCTGGGTCCCAGCTCCCAGGTGGGAGCCCAGTGGCAGACTCCTGCATCTCGTGAGCTGAGCTCGCAGCTGAGTGACAGCCACCTGCGCCCTAACTCCGAGCAGAGGGACAGCCTCCAGCGCCTCAGCTTGAAGATGGGCAGCAGCTGCCTGCCCACATCCCTGGGTCCCAGCCAGCGCAGAAGCTTCCTCTGCCCAGCTCAGATTGGGTGGCAGTCCCCCACCTCCTGGGCTGGCAGCCAGGTGGCAGCCGCCTGCAACTTGCCCAGGTGGCAGCTTCCCTCCCTGGCTCAAAGCCTGGTGCCCAGAAAATTTGTCAATTTCACTGCTCTAGCTGAGCAGTGAAATTGAGAACTATGACAGCCCCAGATTTCACCAGTTACCCTCTTTTCCTCTCTCTCTCATCCTTCTTCCCTGTCTCTCTCTCTCACCCCTTCCTCCTCTCAAATCTATGGCAAAAAGTGTGGTGCGGCGCTTTATATTCCCCAGCATTGGCATGCCGCTCAAAGCCTCCTAGCTTTGGCCAACATCACCTCTAGCCCAGGTACATACTTGAGTTGTGCACCCCTGGTGTAAAGGTGGTAACCGTACCCACACTAGATCTCATCTCATGGCCTTATATGCTCAGCCCTTCTTCCAACATACAGTTCACGTTAGTCTGTAAATATAATATTCCATGGAAAATTGAGCGTTGGGGTACTTATTAAAATTTTCAAAGTTGGAGGTCCTTGCTACTTAAGAGGGAAACACTGTTCTAGGTCACATAGGTGCTTTTGAAAATTTTACTCAAAATGCCTTTTTTTTTAAACTGAAAATTTCAGGCTGCTTCAGGGACCAGGAAAGATCATGATAGATTGCAAATATATATATGAAAAGGGTTAATAATCAGCACACACACTTTCCTTCTGCAAAAACATCCCAAGGAGAATCCTATTAATTTGAGGGGATGTCTGTTTTTTCTAATATCCCTGACAATGAGTTCCACTGAAATATTACTTGCTGCAGTTTTTGGTAACACTTTAAAACACCACATCAATGTCATCTTGTTGTAAATAAGAGCCAGTCCTCATTAATCCATTTGAGATTCATTCTGATAATACCAAGCAAGTCAAGCATGATTTAATGTTGATTGTGGCAAACAGACAGCTTTTCCCTAGTGGGTCTCACGCTTCAACCCCTTGTAGGGGGCCAGGGAGTCCCCAGTAACCCTGTCTCCCCTTGGAGGTACCTTGCTCCAGCTTCCTTCTGCTGGCTGGGGCCAGGAGTTTTCTCCTCCTGTAGCTGCAGAGAAGCACTGTCTCCTAGCCCGGGGATTTCTCCCCCACCTACTACCAGCCTTCTGGGAGCTTCCTCCTCCTGTGCTTCTCCCCCTCCCTTTAGGGAAGGCAGGGTTTAAGTACATCTGGACTAGCTCTTCATTGGGTCCAGGTGTCTCTAATTGCCCTGCAATCATCTCTCCCCTGCTTGCAGGAAAAGAGTTTTTGGCCTTCTAGGGCTCATACTCTGGCCCTGGTATGCCCTTTTGAGGCCCTCTGGCATGACTTTATCACATGATGTAGAGGGAATATCTGACATCCCATTAATACTAAATTAGTCCAGCATGATAAAAAATACCCCTTTCAGAGAATACCAAAAGGAGGAATAATGAGCTGACATTTACTGTAAAGTGTTACTGGTTTCTTGTTGATGACAAGTTGTTAGTGATGGAATTTTCATATTACTAAAGCGAGTAGAATAGGGAATTTTGAGTGGCTGCAAGGACTGATTTTAAGTATTTCTGTAGCTCTATGCCTGTTTGCTTGATGTCTTGCTTTGAAAATGATGGCTATGCATTATGTTTTAGGGTGAACACCTTGGAAGAGGAACAAGAACACACATTTACTCTGGAATTCTCAACTATAAGGAAGATGAGAATGAAGGGTACCAGGATGAAAAAGAGAAGAAAGTCCTCCTCAAAGTCTTGGACCCCAGTCACAGAGACATTTCTTTGGCAAGATCTTCCTTTTTCAGTTTATAGTATACAAACAGCCAATGTCAAATTATTCATGTTCGGTTGTTCACTATTTAAATAACATTAGTGTGCATACAAAACTGAGAGTTGAAAAGTTAACGCTAGCATTTTGCATGCAAGGTGGTATCTAACATTCTCCAGCAATACTCATGCACTGGACAAGATCAGTCTAATTCAGTCAGGAGTCAGTTTTTTCAAATGAGATACAAACCCAGGCCCTGATCCCACACATACTTGTGCATGCAAATAACTTCTCAAATCAGCAGTCCCACTGAGTTCAGTGGGGCTACACAAAGGGATTAAGTGTTTGTTCTAATCACCAGATTAGGCCCTGGTCCTGCAGGTAGGATGGGAGTCAGGATGCTAGATTATAGCAGCACCTCTGACACTGACTCACCATGTAGCCCCAGAGCAAGTGCTTAATCTCGCTCTGTGCCTCAGTTTACTCCTTGTAAAGAGGAGCTACTACTTTACAGGAAGGTGGTGAGGCTTAATATTGAAACCTTAGAGTTGGTATAGTCTATAGTTTTAACGACAGCACTTTGCTGCACCTTCACGACAGTGGTGATTATGTACCACTAACGTTGTTGATCCTACAGGTTACTAGAGACACATTGGTCTTTTGTGAACTTTATAATTCTGTTACTTCACACTCAGGGTGTTTCTTTACATGCGTTGCTTTATGGTAGCCATTGAAATGCTGGTATTTACTCTTACTATTTCACTTTCTAACAGGCATTTTTTGAGACAGCAAGCATGATGAGGCAAATTTCCCACAAACACATCGTCTTCCTTCACGGGGTCTGTGTCCGCGATGTAGAAAGTGAGTTTGTTTAAAATCTGTGAATGTGGCTATTATGAAGTGAAGACATAAGCTGTTTGGGGACGGGTCAGCCTTTTTGTGCGGTGCCTAACACAATTCCATTACTGGAACCCTGAGGAACTAATGCAACACAAATAATAAATAATAATAAAAGTGATGGTAGAATTGGAATGAAGGGCCTTTTCCTCAGCTTTGTATCAGATCAGAGTTTTTCCTCCCAATGCCACCTATCTTCAGACATGTGTTTATAAGGATCATGGTTCAGGAGACCAGGCCAGGCAAAGACTTCCCACTCATCACAGTTTTGCCTTTCAGTAGAGGTTATCTCCCAGGTCAGGGTTGAGGGGACTATTGGGGGCCAAAGCACATGCTATACCAATAATGTGGCCAGTGGAACACTTTGTTCCTCAGAATTGTTGACCTGGACTCTTCACAAGCAGTGAATTCACTTAAGATTTAAAGTAATAATATAGAAATGCTGCTGTGGTGCAGATGCTTCAAAATGTGTCTCTCCATGAAAGACCTGGTTATGCTCTTTGGACTATTTCAGACATAATACCGTTGCTACTTATTGAAGGCATGTCTCTATTTTTGTAGATATCATGGTTGAAGAGTTTGTTGAATTTGGGCCACTGGATCTCTTTATGCACCGGAAAAGTGATGTTCTTACACCTCCTTGGAAATTCAAAGTAGCCAAACAGTTGGCAAGTGCATTAAGCTATTTGGTAAGTAGGCAGCATGTTAGCAGGGGGAAAGTACTGCCTTTAGTTTCTTTTGTTCTAAATCACAAAGTTAGTGTACAACAGCTGCCAATCAAATTCCCTTTTCTGGCTAATGTTAAATAGAATACACAAGAGCATCTGTGGTCTGGGGTGGGGATGGAAGTCAGACCTCCTTGTTGTTTTTATTATGTTGTTTTAAATAATGTCCAAGGCTCCTTGATGGGTGCCTGTTTAATGTTAAATCAAATACATAAATACAGTACCCATCTCTGCCACTGATCCACTGTGTGATCTTGGGCAAGTTACTTAACATCTCAAAATAAGGATGATGATTCTTGCCCATTTTTACAAAATGCATTGAGGTCTGTGAGTGGAAGTGCCATATTAGTGTGAAGTATACCCCTCTCTCTCACACTCCAGGAGAATTTATCCCAAGCTATTTTTTGGAGCTCAACCTGCAGCTATGAACACTTTACATCTCTCTCTTGAGCTTTGTAAGCAAATGTAATTGCATAGCATGGCTGAATCACTGTATTTATTGTAATCCTCTTTTGAATATAGGAGGATAAAGAGTTAGTACACGGAAATGTGTGCACGAAAAATATACTCTTGGCAAGAGAGGGAATTGACCATGAATATGGTCCTTTCATTAAACTGAGTGACCCAGGAATTCCAATAACTGTGTTATCCAGACAAGGTACCGTATAGAAACCTGATTTTTCTTGTTACTATGCTTGGGAAGGGAGAGAGAAAATGTTAATTTACCAGATAGTTCCTTCCAGTTCACAGCCTGGTATCTCTTTTCCATTCTGTACAGTTTTAAGTTATAGTTTTGTGGATACACAAATTAAAGTGGAATGTTGCTTACATTAGGTGTAGTATTCTGTTACCTTTGTCATTCTGTACATTCACACACAAATTGTAAAAAAATAGCATTGAGTTTAATGAGCTTATATAGAAGGAACCCCAGTTTTATGAGGGTCTTAGGGCACATCCAACACTTGTAAAAATCACAGGGATATACTGTGACTTGCAGGGAGAGATAGAGGGATTTCCGATTAAACAGTTCTCCAAAACTAGGCTTCTACTGTAGGAGTGAAGCAGTCATTTTTAATTCAAACTAGTTATTTGTTAAATTGCTGTAGTGCAATATAGTGCTGAATAGATTGGCAATTTTTCTAGCCCTTAGTTCATAGTAACTCCAGAACATGTAAACTCTGTCTTTTATCTAAGAATGCGTCGAACGAATCCCGTGGATTGCACCTGAATGTGTTGAAGATTCAAAAAATTTAAGTGTTGCAGCAGACAAGTGGAGTTTTGGCACAACACTATGGGAAATCTGCTATAATGGAGAAGTACCTCTGCAAGATAAAACATTAGCAGAGGTAAAAGTCTGTTTCATAAATCTTACCTTGCTGCATGAAATGCATTCTTCTTTGGCAATTATTGTTTCCATACTAGCTTTGATAGTTTAATATTTTCTGTTCAATCAACTATTTAAATCTTATGTGAAAATTTAGTAGAGGTGGGTTTGCTAAGGAGGATGCAGCTGCTTAGAATCCTGCAGGCCTGTACTAGGAATTAGACTTGCCTGACAACAAAGATAAATAACTAATGCTTGACTACTGACCTAGTATCAGCTTTTTGAGGGTGAGATTTCTTAACCCAGTGTAATAAGTGATTAATACTAAAGCAGGAGCTTCTGAGGCACCTACACTAAAGGGTTTGTATATAGGACATTTAAATCACACATTTATCCCAAAGCACTTGACAGTTAAGACATAAAGATTCAATGCCATTTAGTTATCTCTGGGTAGGAAGGCAAAACCCAGCCAGCATACTGCATCAGCAGGAGAGAAGGGCATCTAGCCAGCACCAGCAGAGTAAAGCACTGCACTGGTAGTGCCAGATGGAAAGCCCTCACTCCATTTTGTTTTTCACAGGTTTCATTTATTTGCTAACAACTGTTACCTTAGGCCACTCTCAAGACTCCAAAAAACCTTATGATCAATAAACTGTCACCTCTGTGTCTGAATTTAATTGAACTAACTCAGCTTATTTTCTGAATAAATGACTGCACTTCTTAGCTCTTAGAATCACTAACTCTCCTGTGTTAATTAACAGACAGCCCCCTCATTAGTGCCAGCCATTCATCCCTTCAGTCAGAGCTCCTCCAATAACACTGCTTCCTGTAGTCTGAAACATTCACAGAGGTAGACAGGATTCCTTCCCAAAACATTACCATGCGGGGCTCTCTTCTTTTGTCAAATCCTGTCATGCTGGGATTTCTCCTTTCTTTCTCCCTCCCCCTGTGCTGGCTGACCAGCCCTCCCTTCTTTCCCATTCTTCCCAGCCCGATGTTAGGACCTGTCACTCCCCCTGCCCTCTCCCCCTCCTGCCCACAAACTTGGGGCTCCCACCCTTCTCTGTCCCACTTATATCTTTAATCAAACCAAAGCCTTATTCTTCATCAGCACTGCTAGGATCCCCCCAGCTAAGATTCCATTTGGGATTCTTTTCCCTTGAAGTTCTGCTCTTCCAAATAAAAGGCTTTTCAGTTCCTAGCCTGCACAATAACTGCCAAACTGTTCAAGGAAAGTGTCTGGGTCCCACAGAAACTGCCCGAGAGGAAGAGGTCGCGCAGTAGGAGACAGCTGAGCTGCTGAACTGCCCTGGCAACAGCATGTTCTACCTGCAGTGTCGGGCCAGACTAGGAAGGCGGTGCCCTCCACACTTACACAGGACTCCTCCCGACACTGATAACCTTTGCAGAGTTTTTGAATAGCTACCAGGAGGCCATTTTTTCCTTAGCAAATGTTTTCAATTACTCCAGCCTTCTTTTCCCCCCACCAAAATTTTCATTCTAACCAATACATCCTGGGGGCAGCAAATCTGAAGTTCCTAGATGACATTCTTTGTCAGGGATACAGTGGCAAAAAGATGACTTTTCCAAGAGGAGAATTACAGCAAACCCTTTTCAGAAATGGTTGCTCCAAGCTATCCCAGTCTCTGCAGAAGCTAGTTTCCTCTGGGAGGGGACACCTCTACAGAGTTTCTGGTGGAAAAGAAATATTTTGTGGAAACGGGGGTGGGAGAAAAAGCAAAGTCAGATTTATCATGGAAAGTGTTTTACAATAGCTGTTGAATTAAGTTATGGCTCTGTAATTTAAGGTCTACAATACATGCAGGGGTTTCTGTCTTGTCTTACAGAAGGAGAGGTTCTACGACGGGCACTTTATGTTGCAAACACCATCCTGCAAAGAACTAGCTGACCTGATGAAGCAGTGCATGAACTATGACCCCAATCAGAGACCGTTTTTCAGAGCAATTATGAGAGACATCAATAAAGTGGAAGAACAAAGTAAGCAATGATTTTGCTTGTTAGTTTGATATTAAGGGAGGGTTGATTTATTTGGCTAAATTGGATACTTTAATGTAACTATATGTAGTAGCAACGATTTACCGTGACAACACATACTGGCAGCAGAAATTCCACATGTAATACTATTGACGGGGTGAGTTTTATACTGTTGAAACAATGGAAGTAATACACATCTGTGGGTATGTGGAAAGACTATGTAATTTCTGTGTTGCATGTGGTTTAAGTCAAGCTGAACTAAAATAATTGCAGCCAGTTTTGATATAGTGTATGTCAAGCTGTTATATTCTAGTTTCAAGACAGTATCTGGGCCGTCTGACTGGAATCATTTGGGAGTTTATTGACTTAATTGGCACAAATGTAGATACAGCTCCAGTTGCGGAGAAATGTGGATCTGATCCTGTTTTCAGGGAAGTTGCTGAAGGGCATCATGTTTTCAGAGGAAAATTGTACATGTAGCTTTGCCATTACTTTGGACTTCCCTGCTCCCAATACAGAATAATCCTCATACTTCATCATTATTCTGTTAATTAGCACTTTCCATGTTTAGAGTACTCTGTCAGACACTAAACAGTTAATTCTTATATCATCTCTGGAAGGGTGATGTAGGACTACCCAAAATACTTATCCCTTTCTGCAGATAGGGAAACCCAGAATCTGAATCTTGGAGAAGAGCCCACAAGGAGGCAGTAGAGCAGGAGGTGGGCAAACAATAGGATGCTATCAGTGAGGGGAGGGAGGAATCTTCTAGCATTCAGCAAGGAGGAGGAGGGGCTCAAGGGAAGAAGTGTTCATTGGGAGCAGGGATAGACATGAATCAAGAGCTTTCCGCTGGGGGATTGGATAGGAGTAAAGATGCTCCTAAAATCTAAGGAATAACTGTGGGATTCTCTCTAACTTGGACGGTGTTTATGCTGTTTTCCATGTCAGACCCGAATATTATCTCTGAGAAGAAGCCTTTCGCAGAGGTTGATCCCACTCTCTTTGAAAAACGATTTTTGAAAAGAATCCGAGATTTGGGAGAGGTAGGTGGAGCGGCGTGTTTAGGCCGTAACATCTAGCAGCAGAAATATGACTAAACTTTGTCTCTCACTGACACTGCTCCTTGGTAGCGTGGCTACTTTGGACACCCTCACTGCCTGCCAACCAAGGAATCCTCCCAATGCGGAGGCGTCTTTGAAGAGGTGGTGTGCACTTTTAAGCGGGCTGTGGGTGGGGTGGGAAGGGGATGATTTGCAGGTGCCTCCACTGCATAGGCTGGGATAGCGTGGGTGCAGGCCTCTAGGCTGTCCACTTCAGGATAATGAAGGACAAAGCCACACATGGAAGGTGCATGCCACGCACGGATTTGGGGCAAAAACTAGCCCTGGGTGATCAGAATTCAATGGCGATTTGTGACCCAAAGGAGCAGCATCTCCAGTGTGTCTTTTTGATGTACACTTTCTGTAGCATGATGGGGAAAAACTGAATTGTAAACGCCTGAAGTTATGTCACTGAATATTACCCAGCTAGTGTTCACAGTCCAAAATGGTTTCCTTTTTTCTTTTCAAATCAGGGTCACTTTGGCAAGGTTGAACTCTGCAGGTATGATCCAGAAGGTGATAATACAGGAGAGCAGATGGCAGTAAAGTCCCTGAAACCTGAAAGTGGTGGGAATCATATCGCTGATCTGAAGAAAGAAATTGAAATCCTGAGGAATCTTTACCATGAAAACATTGTGAAATACAAGGGAATTTGCATAGAAGATGGTAAATTCTCAAGAAGATTAAAAATATAAGATTTTCCTTCTAAGGTTCAGCATAAAAACTTACTCTGGATAGGAACTTAGATATTTTTTCTTCTTGGTATAGTAGTTAAAAATCTCTCTGAAATGTCTTCCCTTCCCTTTTTATGCTCTCAAAACTTTAAAGTGGCCACACTGGCTGCCCCGCTCACGAAAAATGTGTGTAGGCAATTAATGAGATCTCAATTACAATCCCATGGAAAATAGAGGGTTTATAATGGAAGCATAGGCATAATCATAACTACACCACATATCAAGCAATTGCATTGCCCATTTGTTACTGAGGAGTTCTTACTGAGGTCATAATTTACATTCAAGCCTTCTCTTGGCTCTGTCTACATTTCCACCTTGTCACAAAGATCACTAGTCAGTCTTTGACGATGGGCGCCAGTTATTTGTCTTTTGATGTAGGGTCTCTGTCTTTCTGTACATTTACACAACACCCAGCACTATGGGTGTCGCCAATTCTGAATGGAGCCTTTAGGCAGCCCAGCCATGAATATAAATAATAATTCCAAGTATAAGAAAAAGCCCTGAGATCTTAAATGCCACTAAAGTGGTAACTGTTGGGCAAGGATGAGTGTTGGCGTTAAAGATATGGGGAAATGAATGCTCTTATTATGTTTTTAGGAGGAAGTGGGATTAAACTCATAATGGAGTTTCTTCCTTCTGGGAGCCTTAAGGAGTATCTCCCACGGAACAAGAGCAAAATCACCCTGAAACACCAGCTAAGATACGCAGTTCAGATCTGTAAGGTAAGCCTGGAAAATGGAGCCTTTCAGCAGCACGATCTATGTTTAATTTGTAAGTACTTGAATCAAAGGGAAAGGGAGCTGCTTGCATGGTCAAGGTCCCTGCCCCGAAGGGGGTTGCATTCTAAAGCAGCTGGTGTCTCTGACCTTGTGTCCAGCAGCTGAAACTTGGGGATATAGTGGCTGTCAGTGTGGAGAGCCACGGAGGAGCGAGTGATTTTTGAAGGAAGAAAGGGAAGATGCTAGTCACCCAGAAAAGCAGGAGGCAGCTCCAGCAAAGATAATTGGTGTGAAAAGCTGTTAAGCAGAGAGGCAGCGGGACAAAAGGGAACATTCAGGAGAGGGGCCTGAGGAGCAGCGCAGAGAAGCTGGAAACAAGAGCCAGACAGCAGGCAAGGGAAGAGCTGTGCAAGGTCTCAAAAACAAGCCAGGACCAGGGGGGGTGCACTTAATGCAGAAGATGAGGGAGCAAGTGGAATCGTAGTCACAACAGCACGAGTGGCAGTGTGTTCGGAAAGTGAGGGGTAGAGGTGACAGACAGGTTGTGAGCTTGGGAGGAGGGTTGAAGGGACAGTGGTGATGGGGGATTAGATACCATTTTAGCTGGATCTAATTTGAAATTAGTGGGTCATTAAGAAATAGATTCTGGAAGTACAGCTAGGTGCAAGGCTGAGCAGAGATAGGTAGTCAGGGGAGACCAGAAAAAGCATGTCAGGCCATCCAAAGGCAGAGTTCAGAAGGAGAAGCAACTGAGGACAGACTGACAAAATGGAGGAGAGGAGAGAAAAGAAGAACCACCAGTAGAGATGATGAAGGCATGAGTAGTGAGTGAAGTAGAAGGAGAAGCTGGGGAACAGATTTATGAAGAAAGGTCAGGAAAGAAACATGGACTTGAACGCCCAGGGAAGTTAGCGTAACAGGCTTTTTCTCCCTCTTCAGGGAATGGATTATTTGGGCTCGCGTCAATATGTTCACCGGGACTTAGCAGCAAGAAACGTCCTTGTTGAAAGTGAGAACAGAGTGAAGATTGGGGACTTTGGCCTCACCAAAGTGATTGAAACCAATAAGGAGTACTACACTGTCAAAGATGATCTCGACAGTCCTGTGTTTTGGTAATAGGATACGACACCTCAGCTTCATTAACTAGTCTGTGTAATGTACTAATTTAACCTGCTCCAGTAGACTAACGCTTTTTGGAATTATTTTTCTGTTTTGATAAGTGATGTTTTCCAAAGTTAAATAAAACACACACACACACACACACACACACTCCATATTACCATCCACACCTCTCATTTTTAATGATTACACTGTTTTTAAAAATATTGGATTTGATTTCTCATTGATGGGCCACAGAAGGGTTTCACCTAGACGATATATTTTGATTGTTTGTGCGGCAGCTCAAATCCTGTGGTGAGAGAGGGCTTTGGGGTGTGTATAATTCCTTTTATATACTCACGTTCGTTCCTGTGTTCCACACAAATTATACCATCTGCAACTTATTTTAAATGCATGGGGGTTAAGCCATCACTTTTACCTTTTACAGCAGGCATGTATGTATTGAGTGAATTTGTGTAGCACTTACAGAAATTTAACAGAGTCATGTCACATCCGTAGGTATGCTCCCGAATGTCTGCTTCAGAGCAAGTTTTATATTGCGTCAGATGTGTGGTCATTTGGAGTGACGCTGTATGAACTACTTACCTACTGTGATTCAGATTCCAGTCCAATGGCGGTGAGTGGTTGTGAAAGGAAATGTTACTTCAACATCAATGATTTAATTTTAATTCAACACTAATTCTGCTCATAAGTATCTTTTGAAAAATATCAACTTGAGCTTTGTTTAAAAAGACAGGACTTGAATCATTATAACTTACTTAAAGTCAAACAAGAGGTGGAATGAATTTCTCTAGATTCTGGAAAGAAAAGCCCCGGAGGGCTCATTTCAAACATGGATTCTCACATCTGGATCCTCAAACCATCACTAAACATTTATGCTTACGAACAAATTTGAGTATCTACATGCCGGTATTAGATATCTCATGTTTAAAAAATTGTGCTGCCTGTATTCTCATGATTGGATGGGGGATGGGTGAGAAATGGGAACACTGCATGCTGCCTTTCAAATAGGGGTTTATTATTTGTCGTCATTTTGAGATTAAGTATTTCTCATGTCAAGTTTAACTGTTATGGATTCATTTGGCAAGAATTATAAATAAATGATCCATGTGGCTTTTACTTGTTACAGGAGTTTTTGAATATGATTGGCCCAACTCAAGGCCAGATGACAGTAACGCGGCTTGTACGAGTATTGGCAGAAGGAAAACGCTTGCCCCGTCCACCAAACGCCCCAGAAGAGGTATAAACTAGCTTGGTTGCCAAATGTATGCAAGTAAACTTTCCCCCTTTACTCTGTTGAATATAGCAGCAAGAGAAGTTTCATGTTGTGGCGAGGTAGGCCCATCCTGCCCCTGTGGGTCCTGCACTTTCGTCGGCTACGCCAGTGGTGTGGCTAGGTGGGAGTGGGGGAGGGGGCGGGGGCGGGCGGGCACGCAGCCGGTCCCCGCCCTCTACCCCAGGCCCCAACCCAGGGACCCTGCGAGAAGTAGCCTCGAACGGCTTAGTTCATGAGCTACTTACCTTCCCTGGGTCGCTTGTCCATAGCCCCCGTGCTTGCAGTCCACTTCCTGGAATCGGGTAGGCTGGTTTCCCCCTTCCGTCTCTCTGCCCAGTTGTTTGCGCGGCGCTGGTTCTCCCTAATTCCCGTGGCTTGGTGCTTGTAGCAGCTCTGCTCCGCTCTTTCACCCAATTCCCTCTCAGCTGCCCCCGTCTGCCTGAAATGGAGGCGTTTAACTGCTCCATAACTGGGCTCAGCTGGCCTAATTGCCCTGGAGTAACCCCAGCTGAATCACCCAGGGAATAAGGATTTAATGAGCCTGGGGCTAATATATATGCCTTCCAGCACCCTTATCAGGTCTGGCCCTGTCACAATATCATGACTGAACAGTTTGGCTACATTTCTGTTCGTGATGCCAAAGATTTGATAGTAGAGAAGCATTCTTCTCAAGTTTTCTGACGCTTTAAATTTTTTTCTAATGAGATTCCAAAGTCTGACACCTCCATGGAAACAAAAACCTCTTTAAGGGCTGAGTTCCCTATAATTCGTTATATATTCTTTTGATGTCTGTAGCACAGAGCTGGTGCATGTGTACCACATTGAGGCTGTGGTCATATAGACACCCCATTCACCAGAGGATGAAAGTGGGACTGTCGATACCATCACCAAAGGTCTCTACCACTTTTGCTAAAGGACAGTGACTTTTCCTTTTAAGGAGCTGGTGATTAGTGCCTGATCCAACTCCCTCTGTTCCTATTGATTTTAGAGGGAGTTGGATCAAGGTTTTAGGCCCCACTAGAGGCAGCTGTGAGCATATGCACTAAGCTGTTACCCTTTAATACTTAGGGCTCACTTCTGTGCAGTATAGCCTATAATGCTCTAAGTATCCTTAGATAAAGGTGGTGTGGTTCTTTCTACCTGTTCTCATAACTAATGTGCCTGACGCTTTTTCTCAACCCAGATGGACACAGACCTTTGATTTTAAAATGTTACAGAAGTTCACTTTGGCTCAGATTCTCAGCTAGTGCAAATCGGCTTTGCTCTGTTGGCTTTAGTGGAGCTACTGCAGTTGACACCAGCTGAGACGCTGGTCCTTTATTAGGAAAACAAACAGTCTACTATGCATCCTTTTAAAAAAACATTTCTCGTTGCTAGGTTGACCAGCTGATGAGGAAATGCTGGATACACAATCCAGGTGAACGGACGACCTTTCAGAACCTTATTCAAGGCTTTGAAGCACTTATAAATAAATTATAATTAACGTTTTTGAATTGTCACTGCTTTAAATGTATGTCAAGTATAAATGCCCAGGTTCTTTTATTTTTAACTACTGTAGTTTGTACTCTGGCTATGCTAATACGCATTTAAGGGTTTCTTTTTCCAGTGATTTCCTTTTTTGATCTAGTGAACACTTGGAGCAAAATATTTAAATTCCATAATAGAAAATCTTTAAGCATTCTGCTCTTGTTCAGAGTATTACTTATTAAAACAGTATCTGTTCATTGAACACCCTGTCTACCACTTAGATTATAACACAAATTGGAAAGAACTGTGTCAAGAAAGGGAAATTATGATGGCCACAGGTCACATTGCATGCCAACTGATGACATACATTAAACAAGTGTTCTGCAATTAGAATGATTTTCCTGAATAACTAACCCAGAAGATTGAGCAGAACTTTCCATGGCAATTAAATTGCCATGGAAATATTTTTTTAGGAGGGTGGTAAGGATATTTAAAAAAAAAAAGTTGGCTGAGGAGAAAAGGTCATCTTCTTTAGATGCACTTGCATTTAAAAAAAAAAGGTTTTTTTTAAAATTCAGGCACATAATATTCAGTTCAGATACAGTATCAATCAGTCTTATCTTACCAAACAGCTTTAACCCACAATCTGAAGTCCTGAGCTTTTATATTTAATAAAATAAAACTTATATATGTAAATATTCCAAAAAAAGCATTTACCA
The DNA here is from genome assembly GCF_026122565.2 of Emydura macquarii macquarii. Lineage (NCBI taxonomy): Eukaryota > Metazoa > Chordata > Testudines > Chelidae > Emydura > Emydura macquarii. Next base: position 10,891,688 of record NW_027133643.1, on the reverse strand, counting down.
GCATTTATGATTTTGCATTTCATTGTAGAAACCGTTTCTTACTACAGCTTTTTTTTTACTTTTATGAAAACAAAAAACCCCCCAAACTCCTAAGATAAACATTTCCCACCATTTTTATAGCATCCTATAAACCCAATTACAGTTATGCTGTGATGTTCACAAGTGCTGCAGCTTGGGGAAGTGAGGAAGGGAAATTAAATATTCACAATAGTTAAGAACATAAGATGTCAGGCCATTACTGTGATGAAAAGCACTCTTTTAACTGCATTCATTCTCCAATGAGGTGTAGGGGAACTGAAGAGTTCTGAGGGTCAGTTAGAGTAATGTTTTTGTGAACTGATTGTGCCATCACAATGAGGATTTTCCTGGCAATTAGGTTTTTTTTGAGCCAGACATTTTCCTGTCCTGCACTTCATTGCATTTATTAACAGCTGTTTAAAAAACACAAGGGACAAAAAGTAAATGAGTATTTAGACTATTCACTTATCCAGAGTTATTGCATTAGAAACAGCATTTGGACCCCAATTTGGTATGCAGATTGCCTAATTAGGCAATTAACCAGTGGGGTCTGGGGCTGCGGGAGTCCTGTGATCATAAACAGATTTTGTACTTGAATCGAGGGCACCTGGAACCTACTTTAGGTGAATTTGAAAAGTTTTTATTGATGGTGGGTAAGTCAAACTGGAAACCTTTTGTTAATCCTCTTCCTAGAATTTAGGCAATATTGTCTCCCTCAAACGTGGAGTCTGAAAATGTTTAGAGGGCACATTTAGTGTCGGCAATAACTGAAAAATGTCTTTAAACATTAAAAGTATAAATGTAATTATTGAACCTCAAACAGTTAAGATTCATTTTTACAGTATTATTTTTTATTTCTGTACTTCATTTATGAACCTGAGTAGAATCTATATGCACTTTGTTACTCTTTATACAAATTAATAAAGTTTTTTTTCTTCACGTATGTATGTGTTAATTATAAATTACACTGGGCAAAGCTGTTACTTTTTTTAGGGAAGATAAATGTGAAACTTTGTAAATAGCACACTGATATGTTACAAAGCACAAGACTTCCACTGAGTGAGAGTAGGCTGCAGATTTTATCCTTTCAAACTAAAATTCCACTGTAAATGCAGCAGTAATTTATTTTGTTGGAAAGGGTGACAGTTCTGAAACAACAGTTTAAACAAAATACTACAGGTGAATTTTCAACACCAATTATACATACATACATGTAAAATCTCAATAAACCCACTCATTCTCATATCAAATGCATTGTCTTCTGCTGTTGTAAGGCGGCAGTGCAGAACATCTACATAACACAAAGTGTATTTTCTAAAAAATATCTTGTATCTCAGCTACTGCAAAATCAAGTTTACCTAAGACATTTTTTTAAATCAATTTTAAAAATGGCTTAAAAGATAACCTCAGAATTTTATAAAGAAATTAAATTAAATTTTCAGGCTGGTGCACTACATGAATCACACTATCATTGCAGTTTAGTCACAGATGGAAATGCTGAGTTGCAAAAGGATTACAAGAAGGCTAATTCACAGGTATCCTATTCATACTTTAACTTATATGAAAATTAGTAATGAAAACATGGATTCAGATACAAAAATTGTAGGCAAAAAAATAACATTTGATTTAAGGACATTGGGTGATGAGTCTTGTAGCTGGTAAATCAAATTTAATATAAAGAATCATGAAGTCTGAGCGGAAAAAAAATCAAGTTTTGAAAGTTGCTGAATGGTCAGCCCAGTGCACAAGTCAGGGAGGAAAAAAGGCCAAAAAAGCACTAGACAAAGGCAAAAAACTATTCCAATTCTGACTGGCAGAGACTCAGTACAGTACCAGTTATCATACTGCAAGAGAAGTAATTCCTTGAAGAAAATGATACTCTGTATAAAAAATGAAGAGAATGGGGCTTAGGAAAGAGGAAGTGGGAAAGGTTCATGGTGACAAAAGGAGTTTATAATGAAAAACTTTTGAATGAAAGGGTTCAAAGGGATGGAATGAATATGTATAAACTAGGTGTAAATAAGAAACCCAGCTGCCTCTATGCCATATCAGATGCATCATACCCATAGATGCCAGTGAGAATTTAGTGAGTATAGATTAGTCTAAAGAGGACTATTGCTGCAAAAGCTAATACACAATAAAGGTCTAATCCTGTAGTCAATGAGTATCAAGGGCACGCAGAAGTTAGCTGGTTTGGGTCCCAAACTAGCAGTGGGGATGGGGATGGCTGAAGCAAATTACAGAAGTAAGTTTGACATCTGGAAATAGACTGGACTGAAGGTTAAAAAGGAAAATGGGATTAACAAAACCAAACTAGGTTAGGTGTATTGGTCTGGGCAGCATTTCCTCCTCTACTGTCTGAACCAGCCAGAAATTAGAGAAAACAAGATTGGCTGTTAAAGTTCTAGCTTCCTTTTGAGCAGCTTTTATACTGATCCACTTACAAAATTGTTGAAATTATTTTGATTATTGATTCCTGCACCTTGAATGTTCATCACTAAGTGGAGAGTGGCTTTTGCATTTTAGTTTTTGGGAGGCTGTTGACTTTCTTACACCAATTCAAATCCAATGCTTAGCAAGACCTAGTATTTTACACAGTTTTGAGAAGCAGATTAGGGAAGAAACAAATTCACAAACAGTAAAATTGCATATAAAAATGATAACCACCTACCTCCTGGGTAAAGAATATCAATAGCTAAGATTACACGTTTGCTCTAACTAGCACCTATGTACTCTAGATTGATTCTGGTAGGCACACATTATAACAAACTATTTTTAACATACCATTTACTGAAAAGCTCATGGACTCTATGTTAATATATTCGGGGTGTCTCCAATGTTTTAGGGAAATTTTAAAAAAATGTAAAGGCTGTAAGTGAAGAAAGCTCAACTCTGGAAAAGGAAAAATTGAAAAGCACACGAGTTTTTAAAAAAAACTTGTGGTTAAGACTCAGTCTCAACTTCCTCACATAAAGAGCAAATGAAAAGTGTCCCTTGCCACTATTTTTATTGCTTTTGACTGATACATCAACAATCACCAAAGGAAACTTCTTTGCAGGCTTAAGACAACATTGTCAATTTCAACAATTTACAATGTCAAGATAATGTACTAAGGGAGACACCCTTGTATTATTTAACAAGGCAAATAGTGAGTGAAAAATGTCCAACTAGTTGTCTTTATTGCTACATATAGCTTATTTGGCAAATTTGCCTGAATTGTTCCTTTTGGGAATTTGTCACCCTATATAAAGATGGATGGGTTTGAAATTAAGGCAGCAATAAATACAAAAGGTACAAAAAGGTCACTTGACTTTAAGGCAGGATTTGTTGATTGGATCTCAATAAACACGCTTTTTTTTAAGGTAGGATCCTGCATAATGTGATGCTGTGGCCCTGAGTATTCTGGCCAATATATTCCACTGGGCCAGCTTCTGGGGAAGAAAGGAGATGTGAAGAACTTCGCTTTTCACTTCTTACTGGTGCCACCTATGCAAAAGAAGAAAGTAAGTGGCAACCCAAACTAAATGATCAGAGAAAACAGTATTATTTGTGTTTATAAAGAGTTCCAAGCTGAAGATGGTGGGTTATGTTAAGGTGTGCTATAAACAGAGGCATCTACACTGACTCCACAATCTCCCATATCCAACAGCCATACTGGATCAGAACAACGGTCCAACTAACTCAGTATCCTGTCTTCTGACAATGAACACTGCAAAATGCTTCAGAGGGAATGAACAGAACAGCAATTTCAAGTGACCCATCCTGTCCTCCAGTCCCAGCTTCTGGCAGTCAGAGGCTTAGAGACACCCAGAGCATGGGATGGGGTTGCATCCCTGACCATCTTGGCTGATAGCCATTGATGGACCTATCCTCCTTGAACTTATCTAATTTTTTTCCTCCCAACTCCTCTTGGCTTAATACACAGCCGCATGTAGTTGCTGAGATACTTGAAGGTTTGAACCGTTTCCAGACAGTCCAACGACGTGCAGTGACAGGCCTGTTTGTGTGTGTGCATTTTATCTGTACAGAAATAAAAAAACCAAAGTTCATGGAAGTGGTTACACTTTATATAAAAAGGAAACATTCTGTTTAATGGGACAAATCTTACTACAATATGCTGCACTGTTCTCAGGACGTACTGTCACACTATGTTAACAGCTCCCAAAATGCTGCAAAAGTGATCTTAATGAAAACCTTTACAGCCTTTAATTTTGTCCTCTGTCTTGAAAAGATGATTAGGCTGAATTATTACTCCCATTTAAAACGTGATTTGAAGGGGTAGCTTTTCAGCCATGCTGAGACTTAGCCTATTCACTGTGAAGGTAACTTGCTTCTGCGACGTGAACTGCTAGCAGAGATCTAGGTACCTAAATCATGCCTGCAATGGGGCACTGTAATTAAAGACACAAGTATATAGTTCTGTGAAATTCAACTGCAGGTGCAAATTACACCACCAAGCTACAAATATAAATACAAGTCCAACCTATCCTAACTTCAAGAGACCCTGTCAACTTTTAAAGCTCACTTCTATCTGAAACCTTCTACTGACTCCTGAGCCAGGTAATAGCCAAGATTCCTAAATCAAGCAGATTACAGAAAGTAATTAGTTTGCTATTTTTTCAGTGTGTGCATTTAGCAGCACCACATATGTAGTCAGTTTCATTGACTGACAAGGGGGAAACAGATTTTCCTGCTGTGTGTGTGGGTCTTTCACACTGCAAGAGGAGACAGAAAAGGCATATTTAAAAAGCAGGAATACATTATAAAACCACACAGGACTTAGGAGTATATATTGTACTTGAAACTACTTTTCCGCCCCCCACCCCCAATTGACTAAGTTTTCCTTTAGTGGTAATAGGACATTACACAATTACACAAGACAAATTGACAATGACCATAAGGGCCACACTTTGTTAAACGTACTTTACAATAAAGAAAACAAGAAGAAAACTTTTCCATGTATGAGAAAAGTGGACAGGACTTTTTGTGACCCTAGATAATACCAACACCTTCCTTAGAAGTTGAGGTGTTGTATATTACGCACTAATGCAGTAGCTATTTAGTCAAGAAATTCTAACCATCGCCACTAAGAGCTAATATCCCAGTCTATCACAATTTCTTTAATTATTTATATACACACACAAATCTCAGGATGTGGTCTCTTTGAAATTCATCTCTGAAATGTGCTTTGCAGATGCTGGAAAAAATGTAGTGCAAAGCTTGGGTATCGAAATAAAGAGCTTTATTTTGGGCTATAGATTCATCATGTACTACCAGGATTCAGACAAGTATCTGGGTGCAAGGCAGACTGCATATTTCTTTAGACCATGCCAAGGGAATGGTCTCTGACTGCCTTCTATGGAATGTGGCATTAATACAAGCTTTTCAGCAAGCTGTCTAACATCAACTCCACCTATGGATTTTCCTCCTTTAACTAGAAAAAGGGGCTCAAAAATCAGCAGTTATCTCAAACACCTGAATTATTTCTTTCCTCTCTGAGCTGTTACAACTCTGTCTGGATGGAACCTAATGACAGATTTTCCAGCCCTGTGTTTGGGAACTTAAAGTGAAATCTATGTGCACCTACAGATTTCACAACACACAGCTACATGCATTCAAGTTACATTTAAGCCAGTTCTTGCCAGACAAATAACAAGGGTTACCACCAGCATCTAGATTTGATCCTGCACAAAGCCAAGGCTACCCTGAAACTTAAGATGTAAACAGAAAACTGGAATTCGCTTGGCAAGTGCCACAAGGTTCAGATTTGCCAGTTTACCCAACATGGTTGGTGCGATACTTTCAAAAGCTCTAATGATCTTTTAGCCACTTGGTGGCAGCAAGAGACAAACAAGGAATGCTACCACCCGCATCTAGATTTGGCCGTGTCTGAAATTACAGTACTCTTTAATTTCTCTTCTCACCTTATTTAATGGATTCTGTGGAGTAAGCTGCAAGCTGCCTGGCTGGTATGATCCCTGGACTCCAGTGTAATATGAAGGCATAACATGCAAATATGTATTGTAGTCTCCATAAGATATAGCAGGTTCCTAAATGCAGAAAAGGATCCATGATAAACCAAAGGTCAAAACAAAATTATTTATTTTTAAGTAATTACTCTTACTTGACTGCGGTAACTACAGTGGTTGGATATGGAAATATCTGAGTCCACCCAAGTTTCTAAAGGAAAGCATTCTCAATTCAGAAACAGCTCAGGCCTACGGCATTGAGCCTGATGTAGGATTTTTTTCAAAACTTTATGCACATGACCCTTTAAAAAGGAAGAAAATTTGGCTTTGTATTTGCCTCCTATTTGCATTGCATCTCCCTTCTGGGGCTCTATACTGATGTGAGAGTTAAATAGCTTTTGTATAACACATTGGTGGGAAATAACTTGCTGATCTATTTGTCCACTTCTACTGTTCTATCGGTGCAACATATGAGCATTTTTAATGTACTCTCCTGTTCTGTTTTACAGCATATGGTGAAAACTTTACATTGTAGGAACCTAGGTACAGAAAAATGTAGGGAATCCCAAAGAATAACTGTGTCTGGGAGCCACATGGTGACTGCACTGAGCCATTTTGCCCACACAATCTGGTCCTTTCTGTTTATTGTAGTGCAGAAGCATATGTGCATCCTAATGCTGAATGAGAGAAGCAGTCAATGGAGATGTGAAGGAAAATCATTTTACTTTTACCTCAGAGGCTTCGTTTTCAAATTCACCTGCTCTTGCTTGGGTAGCATTGTATGCCTGAGCATAATGCTGATACCACTGCTGGACAGCCTCCTATAAATGAAACAAACATCCTCACTTCATCTGCTTGCTAGCATGATTTTACTTTATAGCAATTCCACATGCCCTTCACAGAGCACTAGATTTAATTAAAGACAAAGCTCTCCAAGACACACCAAAATAGATTTAAAACCAATAATAAAAATCAAACAGAACAGCTAAAAGTAAGTTTTAAGTGATTATGTGATAGGTGTCAGATTGACCACAAAAATGTCTTCTACTCGCCCAGAAGATATATAGCAATTATACAGCTCAACTTCAGCTAGTATGGTATATGACTCTGATGCCCACTACACATTACATAACTTGATTCACTGGTTTGGAATTTGTTTATCTTATAGTTCATGAAAAAAGACTTAATTCTGCACTTGTCCTCAGAATTTACACAGGACCTGAGTGGTGACGTCCCATTGTTTATTAATGACATAAAACGTGATCTGAATGCTCTATAACTGACAGAACCATTAAGCCAAGTAACTCCACCATCTTCACAGAACTATGGGAGATCTTTATGACAGACCCTACTCCAAGTAAAACACACAACAACCACATGCAACTACAGTGTAACTTCAGTTATCTGGAGGTAATAAAGAAATAAAAATATACCCAACACCCCATTAGAGGAAGGAAAGTACGGTTAGCTAACATACCTGTGTGTAATCTCCATACTGCTGAGAATAATTAAAACAGTTTTCCACTGCATGTTGTGATGTAGTTCCCTGAGAGACTGCTGCGTCCAGTATGTTGCTTGAAAGCCCAGTCTGCTGCTGAGTACTAGTTGCTTTCCTGGCAACTGCTGCTGAAAACAAATGTAATACATTCAGTTTATACATGCTGTGCAGCCATTGAAGGACACACTTTGATCTTGGTTACATTTGTGTAAACCTGGACTATTGTTACAGAACTGAAATTTGTTATTTCAGATTTACACATGTAACTGTGATCAAAACCCAGCCCAAAATATGAAAGGTCTTATGATTGATGGAAAATTGTTTCTAGAATGTAGAAATACTGCAGTACATAATATCTTTGTACACATAAGTGTTAGTAAAAACCATACTTTTCAAACAGAAAATTACTGTGCGGATCCCTTATATCAATTTACTTTTCTTCTCAGTACAAGTTGCTTACTTGAAAGACATGCACCAGGCAACACGCTTGCCAAATTCAAGTAGGGATTGGTACTAAGACGGATTTCTTTCGGTGGTTCCCCCAGCAGTGAGGTCTGTTTTTTCAAGGGAATCTGGAAAAATTTTATATATTGTAATTCATTCAACTTTTCAGGTATCACCAAAATCACAAGTAAACCAAAGTAACGACATGTGCTTGTCTCTACGACTTCAAAAACATACAGATGTCATAGGTTTTATTGCAGAATATCTTCACATTGGTACCGAAATTAATCATATCTCAACAGGCTGTTCCGATTTCAGATTTTTTTTTCTAGCCAAGTCTTTTGTCAGCAAAGTCTCTCTTTAGACTGCAGACTGCCAGCCCAGCAGGGAAGAGGCAGGGAGTGGGAAAAATTGCACTTAGTTTACCTGTGTATATTTAAACCTCTACTAAAGCCATCAGATTAATAAAGCTAACAGTAGGCATGTGACAGAAGACAAACTTCAACTCAAGTCTCTGGCAAATCAAGGACTGATGAACTCTGATTTAGGGAGGTAGAATTTTCTGCGACAAACACGCACTCATATAAAACGCCTTTTCTGCTTGAGCTGCTTATCTGCTCTAGCAACACTTATGTTAAAGGGGAAAATAGGAGTGGGTGTGCAACCCCAGCATTGACTCACTCCCCCAAACCAACAGAGGAGCTCCTGGAACTGTGATGGACTGAGTCTATTCTGCTAGGCCCTTAACAGGGACAAGCTGTGTATGGAAGAGAGCAGGAGCTGCAGATACAGCCTGATTGCTTAAAGGCATATCCATGCTGCATTCGGAAGTGAGCCTCCCAGCCTGGGTCCGCAGACTCGGACTAGCAGGGCTCTCACTAGAATGCTAAAAACAGCTGGGTAGATACTGCAGCTCCAGCCTGGTGGGGGGTTAGGAAGGAAGGATTTGAGAGCCCAAACTGCAACCACAGCGCAACAGCAACACAGCTAGTCTTAGCATGTTAGTGAGCGCTCGCACCGCTAGCCCAAGTCCATGGACCCAGGAATGGAAAGCTCACTCCCAGATGCAGTGTAGACATGCCCTGAAAGGCAAAAGTGGAGGGCTGTTCTGTAGGAGATTATTGCCCATGACTGACAGCTTTGAAAACCATGTCCATAGTAGCTGGTAAGAAAAAACCTTACCCTTAATGTATTGGCAAAAGACTGATTGGTTTACAGCATAAAAACACACCCAAAATAGGGGTGGGATATGTGTGCATGTAGCAAATTAGTTAGTGAATCCTAGCAACGTTTACAACACCTAACTGTCAAAATACAGTACCCCAAAATCTGCCAGAAAACATTTCTCTCTCCACTTTCAAAAGAGAGGTCTCCTGATAAGTCATAACAATGATGCAGAAGCACTTACTACTAATATAGATAAATGTAAAGGAAATGATCTATGCTGAGGCACATATTACCTCTCAAACTGTAAAACATGGAAAATAATCTCTTTTACAGGCCCACCAGAAGGTTGAGTGAGATTCCACAGAGATGTACTGAGTATCTTACATAGAGGGCAAAATATTGGGCCCAATTTTCTGTGGGTATAAGACTTCAATAGCATTACACCAGCAGAGAGTTTGGGTCATAAATTTAAGATGGTTTTAAACCATTTTTCAACACTGGGTGCAATCCCTTCACTGTTAATGTACGTTCAGGTTCCTAATTCACCTGGTAATCACATTCACATTTGGTACATCAGTTTGGGTTGGAAGTTGGATTTTTCTAGTACTAGTACCAAAAAGTTTATTCAAATTAGGACAATTCTGAAGTTTTAAAAATCATAACTAAAAATGTACATGGATTTGCATATTTTTTTTAAAGGAATTTAATGCTCATGTGAAGTGTCAGAACGCCAGCCTGGGAACCTGAAATACTCTCTTTAGTCAAAACAAGGTAAGGAATGAGTCACACCTCACACTACCACAGTATCTGAACCCTCAATGAGTCAGGAAGTGGCTCAATCTCCAGGCGCTTCAAACCTTGGTTGACAGTGACTATGAGGGAAGCCAATCTGTGCCCATACTATTCGGAGTTTTGTGATACTTGTCCACTAGCAACTGACCAAAGACTACACCATCTTAATTTCACAGAGACCACTGAACAGCCATCAGAGAGTACGGACAGGCTGATTTCAAACCAGAGAACATATAACCACTTGAAACACACATAGCCCAGTGTGATTATATATAATTTTATTCTGAATTTTATTCTGTTAAAAATGTACAAAGCTGGAATGTGCTACTAATTCACTCGCCTTAGAAAACTGGCCCCTGTATCGATGAAGAAAAGAAAGTAACTTTATTAATATCTCTGCAAGAAAGATTGTCCAAAAGCATGGGATTCAAAACCTCCAAAGATAACTGAAGATTCATTTTTAGAATATTTAATTCTCTAGGGTTTTAAAAGTTTATTTTCCTTTTTCATCTATGTGAAAAGGTGAACTGAAATGCTGATTAAAATATAAAAAATAATCTGTTTACACTACCATAGATTTTAAAATTAAAATAATGACATATTTATTAAAAGCTGAAAACATACAGCTGTGTACAGAATGCCACTGCAGACACTGCTTAGGTGCTAGTAATCTCAACTGCTTCAGGAAACAAAGAAAACAAATGAAAATGTAATAATATAAGAGCTTTCCAAATTTTCTGTAAATGTCAAATACGTTTTTAAGTAAATATAGGCACAAAATCCAGTTAATGTCTGAGAATCCCAAACAGTTTTTAATAAAGCATTTCAATTCAGCTTTAATTTTTTCTTCTGTATCCACAATCTTTGAAAGAATAAACAATAAACCTGATGATATTAAAGAAAAGCCAATTGTGTTTTAAGAGGATGCAGATTAGAAACATACACACATGTATGCATGCACACACTCTGGCATCCTGAACCAGAGATACTGTTCTAGTCTACAATCACTGAATTCCAACATGAGTTCAGTTTTTCCTCTTTAAAAAGGGCATTTCCTGCAGCTAATATATTTTCATCATTACATATGAGGCAGGTATGAGGACAGTAGTATTATAGAAAGATTCCTCTTTGTTAATTCATTTTGAGAATCAAAAGACATGGTTTCCGTCCTGTAATTCATAACTGAAATGACTTTAAAATGCTTTATAAATCATTCTATGATTCAGCAAATATTATAATGGCAAAACTGCAAAAAGCAACTTCATTTAACTTGCAATTAGAAGAAGAACAAAAAACAAGAGAGGGTAGGCGTAGGGGAATGCAAAATATATGTCCGGTTTTTCTTACCCCTGAACTTGTATCAGGTTTTTTTGGCTGACTTTCCTGTTTGGGATGTCCTGTGCGCAAGGCTCCAGCAGTAAAATTTGTTAAGCTCTGACGATAAGCCTGTGACCCTGAGCCAGCTCCTTCTGACAGTCCCACTGTAGTTGACTGTTTATCCTGAGTATTATTGAGCCCTGGCATAGCTTGTCCAACAATGGGCTGGTTTGGAAAGAATGGCAACATGCCCATTCCGGTTGCTGTCGTTGTTTGATTTGGAGTCACATTAGGTGCTGCAGTCAACCATAAATGGAGAAACCTTTCTGTTAGACAAGATTCATCAGAACATTTTACGTGTGGTTTTTATTAAGTGATGAGAAAAACACTGAGAAATCTATTTGATAGCTGTCACAGAACAGTTAATCCTGATGCTGGTGGCCAGGAATGCTGTAGTAATAAAAACAGGGAGCTTAATTTAAAACTAAAGCTAGAAAAGAAAACTGTAAGTGTATTTGATGCTATTTTCATTCTAAATGTCTACTGTGCTAATAAGTGAAACTGATCAGGGCTCATTTCTGTTTTCTGCTGCTCAAGAAAGCTATGAATAACAGCCCTTGAGTCATCTGCCTGTGGGCTCAGGAAAACAATACAGCATTAGTGCACATTAAAAAAGTTCTCTTCACAACCAGAAAGGCTAAAAACTCATTTTTATTAAATGAAGGCTTAAATTCTGCAGAAATTGGTGGCCTAGGTCTCACTGCTTCCCAGGAAAACTCTTCTACTTACCGCTGGTGAGTGCATTATTCAAGCCTTGTCTAGGAATACTGTAAAATGAGGTAAGATTTCTGAAATTATTTATTTAACAAGACTTTGATGCAATCAATGCAGAGTGTGGGGCTGTTAGCAGTCTCAAAATCAAACTGGGTGGACAATAAAAAATTATACTAACCAGAGTCATCTCCGATCTTTCCACAGACAGCCCTAAGGCATCACTGTGCCAAGGAATTTGCAACCAAAAGCCATATCCATCAATGCTTGGACGTTAAAGCTTTAATGCTTAATGGAGTGAGCAAATACAAACTCTTTGCAGAGCTCCTCAACTAGAGGAGTTTATTCACCTTGGAATAATAGATCTAAAAGGCCAGATCCTGAATTAAAAAAGTGTTTACAACCTTCCTAAAAACAGGTAATATCCGTGCAAGTAGCGTATTAGCACCCTGACAATATTTAAAAAAATGCCACAATGTATTCTGCTTCATGTGAACATCAGGAGAGAAGTGAGACAGAGTGTAGAAGATACTGCTTTAAGCAGGAAATTCTGCAGAAACTTTTGAGACTCATCAATCTGATGAAATACCAAGAGGAGTTGCAAGATAACATGACAGCCCACCCACTCGCCTAGCGCGTGTAAATGAGAAACCCTTTGTGCCAAAAACCCAAAGAAAGGAGGAGGAGAGAGGCACAAGAATAAGAACCCTGAATGCACCAGATTAAGACTCTAGGGGGCTACAGGATAGTTTATTTGAAATATATAGAAATAACCCATTAAAGAACTGCTGTCAAATAGTCCGCTAAGAGCTCAAACATTTAAGAGCTGCCATCTGGATTCTCAAGGAACTGCAGGTTCCTTGTCAAATGTTGCAATCAAGAGGGAGGGAAAGTGATAAGATGTTACATGTAAGACTCTACAGCAAGGCTGATCTTAAGTGCAAATAGCAATTTACAAGGGTTTCCTTAAAAGGTCTATGATATTTGCTCAGGTGTTATGAAAGGGACATCTCAGGTGGGTAAAAACAAGCCATGTTTTACCACATTCAGGACAGAAATATAGAGGCACTGATGGAGATAGGCAGGACCAGGATCCCCCAATGGCCACTCACCTATAATTCTACGATACTGATTGTGTGGAACTTGCCCATCTGATCCTAATTGATAATCCCTGCTCAATTTTTCCATCATCCGGGAATAGGGAAGATGTTTGGTTAACATTCTACTTCTATTTGTATGGAATGGCCACTGGCTGCACTTAACTAGAGACAAAGATTGAACTCAAGACTCCTCTGAAGATGGGGCATCCTGGAACCTAGAGGGCAGAAAATAATTCTGCATTATGGTTGGTAATAACATGCAAGGTAGAGCCAACTCCACAGTACGTACTAGTGGTAGCAAGGTCATGGAGTGCAGTGCAGTTCTCTTTCAGATATTAACATGCATCATATGGCAACTGAGTTGTGAAAGTGTTTGTGCAATGTAAGTTGTCATTAATTTTGATTGTTTGCACATTATATGCAGTCACCAATGGGAACAGAGGTGGTCTGTGCAATTGGGAGTGGAAGGGAAAGTGTCCAAGAGACAATCATCTCTAAAGCCAAGGTGTACTAGATTGGGGGTTGGGATATCCTCCACTAACTCCAGTAGGGCCTAGTCTGAAAGTGTATATCCGTGAGAGGCCCTAAAATGCAGATGTGTCGTTTCTGAAATGATCTGTCTCAAGGGAATTATTTTGAACAGTTTTCTAGTTACAAACAAAATTTCAGAAGCAGCGAAAGAAGAAATTGATTATACTACTATGAAGAAAAGAATGAATTAATGACTCATCTTGATGCCTTCCCTAAAAAAGGTAGAGAAATAAAATGCCATTAAAATGCAAAGCTGCTAATTATGTTTAAACTTATATTAACCTGTATATATTCAAAAGAGGTTATAAGTTTTCCTTCTCTTCTTTCACCCTACTGGAGGAGCAGGGACCTGGGGATTTATAGAATCATAACTCCTATAGGAATTTTTCCTTAGTTTACATTTCAAGGCTCCACATCAGAACCACCCTCCTTTGGCTGAGAATTGCATGGAACTCCCTTCCAAGTCCACCGGCAGGTTGCTGGCTGCAGGAAACTATAATGAATTACCAATTACCTCTTTCCTGACAAAGGACAGAGTACCCCAGCTCTACAGTATTCACAGCTGGGAAGTGAAACCAAATGCAGGTTTCCAGAATGCAGACTAGAAACACTAGGCTTATCCAAACACATAGATTTATATGCAGTGAACAGCATCAGTCTTCACAAAGCCTTTTAACTCCTTGGTGCTGTTGAACAATCTCTCCCAACATGAGCGCTAATTCCTTTTGCATTAAGATGTAATGTCAAGAACTTTAGACTCCATAGAGGTTTATAAAATTCCACATGATAGACTTCTACTCAACTTCAGTTAAAACCTAATGGGATTCTGCTGGACTGGACACAGCTGATTTCAGCATAACAGCTACTGTAAAAGAAGCTTTGAGATACTGAGATGCATTAGATGGGAACTGATGGGAAAGAATACTAAGAAAAACCTATTTCTGTCTTCATATGAAGAGACAAGACATTAGGAGAATTCATTAAAAACAAGGAATATCAGTAAAATCAAGATGTTTGATTTCTCCAAAATCAAAATGTTCAGGTCTACAAGCATATGAAAAGCAGAAGCCCTTAAAATGCAATAAAGTTAACTGTAGGACTAAAAAGGCATGGATTAAGAGAGGCCACAAGTATTGAAAGCCAAAGTAATACAAAGTAAAGCAAACGCTCTTTTTACCACGTCTAGAACACTGTAACAGATAGGGTATGTTGGCAAAAGCAAAGAAAAGCTCATAAGATCCAGTCCCATTCAATATCCAAGAGCACCAGTTAAAAAAAGAAGACACTCACATCAAAACACAGAGTTCTTTTCAGAAAGCGAGAACTTCAGGCAAGACATAGCATGTCAAATCACCTTAAGGAATTAAAGCAAATTCAGAAACTTAATATTGCTGTGGGTTTATTTAATACTTGAGAGCTGCAATAGGATAGTGTGCGAATTTCACTCAATACAGGAAGATGAGACTGTTTTATACTAATTGTTAAAGTACCTAGCATTAGCTCTTAGATGAGTCTTTTCACACAAATAGAGTAGACCTCTAACTACCCTATTTGGGAATGAAAATAATGTGGTCATGAGAAAGTGTGTCCATGATTTTAGAGGATGCTGTTAAAAATTTGGCTAGCATCAGGAAAAAACTCATTCCTAGCATAGAGGGGTTAATAAGCAAGTCTGTTCATGTTTAGCATCTCCTTAGATATGTGGCTCATTCCTGTTTACATTTTTCTGTTCTGCTTACTTTTGGCTTCTTTCAGTTATGTACCTGTTTGACTGAAGTGATAAACTTCATGGTCAGCTTGAATTGGCAACAAGACGTAAGCAAATGTGTGTGGGATATATGATACCATTCTAATTATTCTGAATTTGTTTGCATTTTGATGTTTAAGCCTGCAAAATTAACATGAGTACAGTGGTCTTGTGGAGATTTAGGTGCTGAAGTGGATGCTCTGCAAATACAGACCACGGAAAACAAAAATATGGGAACTTTCTGGAAAAGAAGGCTATGAAGCCACGATGTCTGTGCCAGAATCCTCATTTATGTAAGTTTTAGAAGCTAAATGGATATATGCCTGTAGCTTGCAATGCTGCTTTTTTTCATAAAATATTTAAGTTTATCCATCTGGGAAGCTTCTGACTTTGTGCTAGGTAGTGAAAGCAGCCAATGCAAACTGATCAACCCAACAATAATCAACATAATTCCTTTGTTAAATGCTCTTGAATTTCACACTGTTGTTAGGCTCGTGGCTTCCTTATTTTGTGGTGATAAGGTTAAAGCTAATGATCATCACTTTTGTTAAAAAAAAGTAGGAGAGAGTCAGCTGCATATTTTCAAAGTGGATATTTCTGCTGTATGGTAAGAAATAAAATGTCATTTACATTTATGTGCTTCTCCATGGATTCCTATGTCTGCACTCACTGATGGTGTTGGCCCTATTCCCAATACCGTCTGAAGTAACATTGGTGGAGGCTCTCCAAGTAAACCAGGTTTCTATAAAGAACAAGAAATATTGTAAATGATTATAGTCATCTTTCCTTAGCTATGCCATAGGCTTTCACATACAGTTAATCTCTTCTACATATGCTAGATGGTTGAAGTTCTAAAAGCCTAAAAAAGCCCTATTTATTTTAGAAAATAGTTAATAAAAGGCATACAGGTAGGTAACTGAAGTTACAATGATGAACTTACACTGTTAGTTTGAAGAGTCTCAATTTTCATTAGTTGCTTCTGTGCCAATTGTAGGTGTGAGAGGTTCTGCAGCAGCAAATTAGACGTATTCCCCAGAACAGAATTCTGTCAAATGAACACAAGAGCATTAGTTGAAGAATACAAAAAATTACAACATTTTTTGCAAGATTTCCGGCTGATGTTATATAGGCCAGATACTTTACAATTAGCTTATGAATAAACGTGACAAAGGGGAACTAGATCTATGTTTCTCTGAAGTCAGTGACTTCCTCTCCACAGAACTAAATCCTTGCTTTATTTGCAGTCAAAGCTTCCGGAAGATTCTGAATTCCTTTTATCCTTCCTTTCCTCCCGTTCGATTTCCTGGGTGCTTTGTAGAGGATAACTGTAGTTTATCGCATTTGCTTTTACAGTGTTTTTATTTCTTACATAGCGTCTGACCCAAACATCTTAGTGATTATTTGGGATAGTTAGGGCTATTATATACTGCTTTACAGTCTCTAAACATCAATGCTACCTGCAGGAAAGGATACCTAGATATATATGATTCTTTCCTTTACCTGTGGTAAGTATCCTAGAGAGCTGTATTTCCAGAACATCCATAAGGTGGCTAGTTATTCAGGCTATGTTCACATTGTGGCTCGTAATGGTTTTGGAAATGGTTTTCATGCACAGTTACACAAACACACTGTTCTAACATGGTTTGCACCCACCATCAAGGCACTTAACAAACTCTGCTGAGCTACCATACTAGAACCTTGCCTCGGGGATATGCCACAGTATTTGGCTCACGTGATGGTTTAAAAAGAATGGTCTGTCCACACTGGACCACCAAATCACGCTATGATTTGTGCTAACTACATGAATGCTTGAAACCATTTAGTCAAACATCATGCCATCCAAACCATCTTGCCATCCAAAACATGTGTTTGCTCGAGGTCAATCAACCTTTTTCCGTAGCACCCTGGCACTTACAGAATGCACTCTGCGATGCAAGAATAGAAATATGGAACAAAGATTCTTCACTGTGTGAGCAGCCTCACTCACTTTTTGAAATTCCCTATCCTGGACAGATCACCACGAATGATTGAAAACTATAAAAGCAGCTGAGCACAACAAGTAGGGCTTTGCATGATGTATGGCTCTACCAGAATTCTGCCTGACAAATGTTTTCAGACATTTACAGTTTGTGTCCCAGTGTGGAAGGGCTACAGATTCCTTAGGAACTAAACTCAGAACACCTAGGACACAAACATTCACTCACAGAACATTCCTGTGTGCTCTGCAAATTATTTACAATAATATCAACACACAAAACAAGGGATTTCTTAAATCCTGCAAGTTAGATTTTAGATTCAAAAACAAAGTTCTGCAAAACAAAGAGGGGCAAATCTGGATTAACTGCACCAATGTGTGGGTTTATTGGCTCCACATAGCTGCCGTAAGCATCTCAAGTAGAAACAACCTGTGGCTGTCTATTGTTGCCAATACATCTGTTTTTTAAAAAATCATTTTATTAGTATTTTCTGAGATACATCAAGAAAGAAAATGTACTGTTTAAATGACAAACTTTAGGACTACAAAAAGTAAAACTTGTTTGGCTGAATCTTCAAAAGACTCTCTGGATTAATCAAGAGGAGATCTGTTAAACAGCTAGACCAGCCAGTTAACACCTAACTCTAAATGTTTAAAACGTGTTATGTTGCCACATAATGTCTATCATGAAGAAATATCACGAGTAGCCAACTTAAAAAAAATTATTTGGTGATTCATCCAAACAACTGTTCAAATTCTCATCTGTCATGTCCTTCTATTTATCTACACTTTAATTATTGTATAAGCAATGTTTCAGCATCATCATATTTTTAAAAATGTTTCTTCTCAATGTATCATTTAACAAAACCTTGACCTGCGAGTTCCACGCAGCAAAAATAACATATGCAGGAAAGAATATAGGAATAAGATGAACCAGTCTTCTTTTGTCAAATCAACAAAAAGCTAAAGAGTAACACAGCTTCTTCTTCTGTACATTACAGCACTGAATTCCAAGAAAGAAATCGTGACCAGATTCTCTGGCATTGAAGAGTACTCCAGAAAGATAAATCACAGAATAAGGGTAAATAAATGCCAATTAAAAGAACCTAGATAATTAAATTACTGTCAGTAAATTCAGATTACTGGGTCAGGTTTAGTGACTAATTAAAAGCAGGAGCTTCCATGGAAGAATATTAAATGCATGAGTCTATCCAAAGCGACAGCACGAACTTGTCTGGCTATAGCATACTTCAGCCAAAAAGCAGTGGATCATTATCAATCACACTGTAACTATGTACAACTTGCCTCTTTCCAGCTGTGATTAAAAAGCATTCATGTTGCCTTTCAAGGAAGCACAAAATCTACATGACCCTAAAAAGAGCAGCAGTAATTAAATATATCAGGGGAAAATGTCATATATATATTTTAGAAATATAAGGGAAGAACACCCTTTGTGCTCAACAACCTTCACAACATACAGCAAATGTATTTCATTCTATGGTGCACTGCAGATCTAAGCAACATACCTAACATTTGAAAGGAATACATGCATCTAGACAATTCATAATAAAAAAATACCAGAGAAAGCAAAATGCCTTTACTGTGAAGAAAACCTCTTCTATTTTAGTTCAATCTCTCTTAACAGACACGGAGCTATAGATCTTAAAAGTATGGTAGAAACAGTAACTAATTAACAAGATTTTTTTTTAAATTTACAGTATGAATTTCAAAAGTACTGAATAGAGTTTGGAGCAAAAGTCTCATTTAAAATCAATGGGATTAGAGCTTCCTAATTTCTCTAGGTACTTCCACTAAAGGTAAAATTCAGCCCTTGGCAGAGTCCATACTGTAGAAGCCCCTACAGGAGTCCTGATAAGGTAAGCGGAAGAGTGGCCTGTCGACCCAATAGACTGGAGTGGAACAGAATACTGACCGCAGGCCACAGCTGCTACTCCAGCCCAGACCTTGTCCCTGAGTTAGGGGGCAGATTCATCCCAAATCGCCTTACATGATACTTCTGGGAACTTTGGATTCTTTATACGATCTTCCAGAATATCTCCTTTTACTACTGCTGGGCTCCTAGTGGCTTGGAAGTCACAGGAGCCTTATAATACACCACAAGAACTCAGAGAATACTTCAGTAATACACAGCATTGGTTTATTTCTAGCTAAAAACTAACATCTCAACATTATTGTTATTGTTGTTGTTATTTATATAGCATACTTCAGAGGCTTTACAAATAAAGATGATGACAATGCACTTCCTGCCTTGAATCAGCCTTATTTTCAAAAAGTCTTTTCTCTTGAATAAGCTGCTTATCAAATGAATCAATAGTCTCTCTGACTCAACCTGTGACTTGGAATTAGAAGCTCTTTCTGGAAATAGTAAGTTCTCTTTACCACAACACAATCAGGTAATACAATCAAAAGTTCAGAAAAAATAAAATGGCAATTTGCATACAGAGAGGAAACACTCCTTGATTAGTTGGAGCTGACCGTATCTTATTTAAAAGCCCCTTGAAATTACTTTATATAGTATATTAGATACAAAGTCATTTTAACAAGAATATTTGATTTTAGTTGTAAATTCTTGAGATCTGTTTACAGGTTTTAATGCAAAGTACAGCATAAATACATAATTTGATATAATTTTTTCACACTGATAAACATACCTGGTAAACTTTATTCAAATGCAAAAATCCTGGACTGACTGCTGTATTTATTATATGAGGTAAACCGGCAGATGCTCCAAGAACTGCTTGAGAAAGAACTTTTAAAAGTTAGGCAAATCATGATTTTTAACAATTATATACACTTTACATATTTGGCTTTTTATAAATATTTCTATAGGATTTTACATTTAATTAACTGACTAAAAGTCAGCACAGTGAACCCTTTTAATACACCTGGCTGAAGCTTATTATGCAGAGAGACTCTGATCCTGAAATTAATAGCACATAGGAGAAGTACTATGTCTGCCTGGAGCCCCACTGAAGTCAACAGGGTTCCTCAGAGGTGCACAGGTCTTCTCGTTCACTTTAAACTGCAGAACTGGGGTCTTAGTTCAAGTGCTTTGATAGATACATAGTCATTGGACATACAATTTCTGTGTAGTCAACTGTAAACAGGTAATAATTTAACATATCATCAAACGGGCCTTAGAAGTTAATGGCTTCAGTGGGAGCATGATCAAGCCTTATATTAAGGACAGCCACACAAGACAGAAACGGAGTTAAAATGTAAAGAGTGAGTACGGATTCCCCTTTAGTGCTTTAGTAATAAGCAGAGTTTCAGCAGCATAAGGTAACAATATTTTATTATAGACAATAAAAACTCAGGGAATTTTTGGAAATTAAAAGATGAAATATTCAAAGTTACAAACAAAATTGTGAGATTTTAAAAGAATTTAGGAGACAGTGTTAGAAAATACTATGAAGCTTGTAGTTTCATGATTAGAGCAGGGACTGGGTTATTGTTCCTATTTCATATGTTTATGGAAGCACCCATAACCTGGTAGGACCTTTCCAAATATTCAAGAAGGGACAATCCCTGCTCCAAGGATCTCACGATCTGAAGACAGACCAACAAGCAGAGAGTCGCTAAAGGAAGGGAAGCAGCATGAAGAAAGTTACTCCCGACTAAACTGTATTCACTCTGGAAGCAGCATGGAGAAACAAGCCTTTAAGTGGCACTTAGATGTGGAGAGGGTAAGAATATTACATATAGGTTCCATTCCTGGCTCTGCCACGGACTCCCTCTTGGACTTTGTGTGAGTTGTTTACCTTCCCATGACTAAATTTGCCCATTTTAAAAATGAGTAATAATCATAGGTGTGTTCTGAGAGTGCTTTGGTAAAACTGTTATGAAGTGCAAAGAATTATTATCAAAGTACTGCACAAATAGCAGCCTATACCATCAACCTATGCTGTTCTTTCCATTTAAACTGTTCACTGGATGTGCTTCTATGCTCCCTTAAAGACACTCTCTTCCCTCTTGTCCTCTCTGGAGTGGTTCCCACCCAATCAGATCATGCTTTTTCTGCAGAGACCCACAGTGCACTTCCACACACTCAGTATTCTCACACATCCCCTCTGTACAGACTTCTTTCAGGTGGAGTTATGGAAATAAAAGTGACTTTACAAAAAGGGCCCTCCTTTCTAACCAGATTTGCTGTGTATTCAGAGTCACATATGCTTCCTTTAGTGAGTAAAATACTTTATCACCCCTTTTAGCACTTCAGGGCCAAGGGAGCTAAGAAAGAGCAAGCAGGATTTTTTCTAGGCTCAGTCTTCATCACGAGAATTATTTGCAAGTTGAGAGTTGCAAGTTCAAATCTGGAACTAGATCCAAAGCTTCTCAAAGTCTGAGGGTGTTTGGATCAGAGGTTTTGTTTAGCCCAATTTTTAATATAAATATACATAGATTGAAGAGTTAGCACGAGGGTATTTACAAGGAAAATTTATATTTAAATTAACTGTTTGAGGTGTTGTAGCTTTGTTGGTCTCAAGATCTGAGAGAGTCAAGGTGGGTGAGGTTATATCTTTTATTGGAGCAGCTTCTGTTGCTGAAAGAGACAAGGTTTTGAGCTACACCTCTGCAGAGGTATTAATTGCCCACTTCATCAGGAATGGTCTCTTGCAAGGTGTGTTAACTCCTAATGCTTCACAGTCTATTCTATCTTGTATTTAGCTCTGACACTCTGATTACCTGAAGAAGAGATCTGACTAGCTTGAAGACTTATCTCTTTGACAAGCAGAAACTAGTCCAATAAAAGGTATTACCTCACCCATCTTGTCTGTCATTTAAAATAATGTCATGACAGTTTGTTGTTGTCCATATATTTTCTATCACTTTTGTAAAGACTATTACTAAAAGCAATTATAAAAATGTGTATTTTTAAAGGTTGCTCCTGCTTTTTTATATTAGCTGAAGCTTGTTATATCACTAAGTATACAAAGTTCTTTTCTTATTTATCTATTTTTAAAAAGGCTTACCATATTTACCAGCACGTCTATGCAACTGGGGCTGCAGTAACATTTGTAACATGGCTGGGTTATTTAAACTCTTCATAATCTGCACTGGATTTGGCTCTGGAAGCAATCCTTTCCTATTGTTTCTCATCTGGAATTAATAGAAATACAGAAACATTAGACTCAGGATTAAACAAAAGCATATTCTGTAGCCATAACTACCTCAAACAAATTTCCTGGTGCAAGCCCTTTCTTTATAAAACAAATATGTTTAGGTCCATATTTGGATATTATTTCCTTGATCTCTGTGTGTCACACACCAGAGTTCAAAGATCAGTGTTTCTGCAAGCTAGCCATTCACCAAATATATGTAATTAACCCTTTCACTGTAAAACTCACTTGTAACAGGTTCCAGCATTTCTTTTACACTGAAATTATCAAGGTTGCTGCATTTCTCTCCTTCCCCTTCAGGTTTCTAAACGGTTTTACACGTTTCTTATTGTTTCCTAGCAAGCATAACAAAACCTCAATATTCTCATTACTTCTCTCACAACCTTTTAGACCATTCATTCACAGACTGAAATTATAATTTAATGTTTGTAGGATCAAAACAGTATGAAATAGAAGCTCAAAAAATGTGTCCCACACCCAGACCTCCCCAACTTCACCCCACCCCTTCAGAAAACAAAACAAAACACACACACACACACTAATAAAACCCACTGGGTAGATTTTTCCTGGAGAAAACACATTTTTTCCCACAACTACAAAAGATGTAGTCCACAGTTAAAACCAGTAAAATATGCCATTTTAAATAACACTAAACTCATCTACTCTTCTACAGAGTTGAGGGGAATAACTGTAGAAGAGCAGCTGGGTTTTCACAAAGCTACCCAAAGTAATGAGAATATTCTGCTACAAACTTCAAGACAGCTTCATGTACCACTTACCTTCACATCCAATTTTCTAAGAAATAATCTGATATGACATGCAGGGCATAAAAGCTTCATTCTACACCAAGCATAAAATTATGTCATTCCCACTACCCTGAGATTTATTTTTAAATGACATTTACTTGTCTCATTTTAAACCAAGCTATAGCTGTTAAAAAACAGTCTCTCTTAGTTTAGTTTTGAACTCAAACAGTCTCTCTTCACTGAAGCTATAGCACTATCACTTTCTAAATTCCTAGAGGCAAATCTTACCCCTAATCCCTGCTGTTGATGTCCTTGTTTTAACAAGAAAGAAGATTGAGTCTCTTAGACTGGCTGGCTAACATGAGCTAGCTAACTCCAACCTAAACTCAACCCCTTTGCTAGTGCAGATGCAGGGTAGTGCTTTTAACTTAGTTTGAGCAAACTGAGTTATAACCTAAGTTCTTGGTTAGAGGAAAGTTAGAGAAACAATTATGGAACTCCAAAATGTCATTTTACAGAGTCACTTTTCAGAGCAGAACTACAATGTAAGTATTAACATTTAATTGAGCCCAATAGCTTTCTCCTGTTCAAAAAGATTTTCACTTGGCTGAGCAATAATCTTATTAAAATACTAAGCTGATTATAAAGGCACTTATGGGCTTCTCTTCTAATTAATTTTATAAGATCTTATACATGTACAATATATAATATATAAATGTAAAGTGTTTTCTCTTTGAAAATGGAAGGTCTCTTACCATACGTTGTGCTGCTATAAGTGCAGCCAATGTGCTTCGTCCTGGTGCTCCGGGAGCACAGTACGATATCTGGATGCTCTTTCCTCTGATAGTCATACAATCTGTGACTTCTCGCACTTCCTCAGCCTGTTCTGCAGTCTCATACTCAATCACTGCAAAGCCACCAATATAACTGCCTTCATCCTCAGCAAACTGAAATGGCATTTCACAATACACTGAACAAATTACAAACATTCAGCAATTACTTTAAAACATTTTCCCCTCCCCATGAATTACCTGTGCAAAATCTTTAACATTCCTAAAACAAAACTAACTTTTAATAGCCTACCTAGAGGCATACATTCCTCTTTCATGCATGCTAAATATAATATGCAAATAATATTTTGCAGATGACTACCATACTGTGCCTACTTGAATATCCATTACCCTTGCAGCTAATCTCAGCTATGAAACATTTAAGTTATTTTATGGAGTATAAAGATACAGAATGAAATTTTGAATGTAAAATATTAGCACATTGCAATTTTTACATTCACCTTTATTTTCCATGGTAAGAAAATTATAATTTCTTTGATATTTGGTTTAAACAGACTTTAAAGAACCACAGTTTGGTTGTTTTACAAGGCCACGTGAAAAATGGAAGTATGGAATCTAATGAAAGAACATATAAAAATGCAGGTTACTGAGATCTCATGCATTTTTTTTTAGAGAGAATGGAGGTTGTGGTTGAATGATGCTCATGAAAAGGTACCAGATCAATCAATCTGCTTAGTATACCTAAGTGGATTGGAAAAAGACAGGGGTTACTTGCTTGACACTATTTCATCCTTAGTTCATGTTTTACATCAGAGTTAATGGATTTTTAAAAAAAACCAAAAAAAACCAAGAGAATTAAAATATGCACCATAAACTTTTGGCAGAAGTGTCCATTCCCAAATGACTGGAACTGATATAAGAGACTCAAGGTGGGTGGGTAATATCTTGTATTGGACCAACTTCTGTTGGAGACAAGCTTTCAAGCCACACAGCTCTTCCACGGGTCTGGGAAAAGTACTCCCAGCCTCACAGCAAAATGCAAGGTGGAACAGATTGTTTAGTATAAGTAGTCATCACATATTGTAAGGGACCATTCAAGGCAGAGTGGCCCATTAACAATTCTGCAGTCATAGGACAAAAAGAGGGATTTGTGGGTTACAGACTGTTGTAATAAGCCAGAAATCCAGTGTCCAGAAGTTGGTCCAATAAAAGGTATTACGTCACCGACCTTTTCTCCCTAATATCCTGGGACTGACATGGTTACAACTACACTCCACACAACAACGAAATTGATATAAAGTTATTGAGATGTTACATATAAAGTTATTGATGTGGAAAAGGGACAACCTTCTTTAAATCTGATTAGAAAAACAACGTCTAATTCTCAGCTATTTAGTCCTGGAGGTAATAAAGCCTACAATAGGAATTTGTTTACAGCCTCTTAATGATTCGGAAGTAGAGGAAGGTAGGTTAGTACTCACAACTTCTATACAGCAGCTTAGCATTAACTTTCAAGAACTGTTATAAGACAAGAGGGCTGGGAAAATAAAAGGACCCATCTATGCTGGGTTTTGTTTTACACCAAGGTAGCTGCACTGGTACAAACCAATAGGATAGATATGCTGAGCTTTAGTAAAAAGTGGCTTGCACCAGTCAAGCTTACTCTGGCTTCAAATCTGGGCGAAGAAAACTGTTTCAATCTGTAAAGATGCAGCTGTCGGTATTTGTGTGAATAAATAAGGAAATTAAACACCCCAAATAAGAAATAAAACCCCCAAAACTAAACACCAGTGAAGCCTTCCTAGTGAAAACTGAAAGGTGAAGTAGAAAAAGGTAGAGCAGTTGCCTTGTTCTCTCTAATGCAAGCAAAAAACTAGTTAGACAATAACATTTTCATAGGTCACACACAGGGAATGTAGGTTTTTTTAGGAACGGTGTATAAACATCTGGATTCAGCTCTTACTGAAAGAACAGTCTGTATTCTCAACACATAAGTAGACAATGAAAAAGGAATGGTTTAAAGAAGAGTAAAGTTAAGGATAGAAGGAAAGATATACAGAAAAGGAAAAGAGTTCCCAAGCAGATTTCTATGCTGATTTCAAGACACATTAGATTTACGTGATGAAACGTATCAGTTAGCAGCAGAACTAATATATTACTGAAGAAGGGTAATACATGACTACGTTAAAGAAGTCATAGTAAAAGGAATCATGCTTTTTTTCCTCAGATGACCTCTTCCTAGCCAAAACAAAGAACCAGTACTCCATCCTTGTTCTCCTTTGCCTGTCAACTGCCTTTTACATCATCAACCATGTTCCTCCTCTTGACATTTTCTCCTCCCTTGGCTTTGCTGACTTTGTTCCCTCCTGGTTCTCTGAGCACCATTTTAATTGCTCCTTCAGCATGTCCTTTGGATGATCTTCCTCATCCTCCCACTAGCTTTCTACGGGGGCTCCATAGGACTCCATCCTTGGTTCCCTTCTCTCTCTCTACACCTTATATATGGGTAATGTCATCTGCAAAGACAAATTCAACTACCATCTATATGCTGACAACTCTCAGATCTACCTCTCTATTCCAGACCTGTCTCCTTCTGTGCAAACTAAACTCTGACCCTCTCTCTAACATTTCCTTGTGGGTGTCTAGTCATCAGCTCAAACTCAATATGGTTAAAAAAGAGCTTTTAATCTTTCCCCCCAATCCCTGCTACCTCCTTTCTTAATCATTGTGGACACCATCACGCCTGTCACTCACACGCACAATCTGGGCATCATCTTCAACATAGACCTCCCTTTAGGTCCTCACATCCAGGCTGTCTAAAACTTGCCATTTCTTTTCGCATAAAATCTCTAAGATATGGCTTGTCCTATCCACGCACATCACTAAAACTCTTATCCAGGTTCTCCTCATCTTGCATCTCAGTTACTGCAACATCCATCTCTCTGACCTTGACAAATGCAACCTTGCCCCTCTAATATCCATTCCAAATGCTGCTGCAAAGATCATTTTCTTAGCCCGTCACTTTGATGGTGTCCTCCTCTCTTTGCATTCTTCCTTTGGGGTCCTCCTTCTCTATTGCATCAAACATAAGCTACCTGTCATCACTTTCAAGGCCCTTCATAGCCTATCCCCAGCCTGCCTATCATCTCTGGGCTTGTCCACACTTCACCACAGCATCCACACTGCATGGGACTATGGGAGTGTGAACTGTAGAGGGCACCGAAGCATTGCACTCTAACTGCCCTGTACAGATGTGGCAGGAGAAAACTAAAAGGTATGTACTTTGCATTAACATAGTCCTGTTTGGAAAAGGACTACATTAACTCAAGCTAGGACCTTTTAGTTCATGCGAGCAGTGTCCACACAAGGCAGTTAGAGCGCAATACTTTGGTGCAGGCTGCCATTCATACCCCCCACTGTCTGCACTGTGGCGCAGTGTAGACATAGCCTCTTATTCACTATCAAGAAGTCAACTCCCTCCTCCAGTCAGTCCACGATGCCAGACTCCATTGTCCACTTGTTAAATTTTCAAATGTGCTATCTCCCATGCTGCCCCCCACTTGGGAGGAGCTTCTAGTA
This sequence comes from Emydura macquarii macquarii, assembly GCF_026122565.2. Classification (NCBI taxonomy): domain Eukaryota; kingdom Metazoa; phylum Chordata; order Testudines; family Chelidae; genus Emydura; species Emydura macquarii. Next base: position 10,864,102 of record NW_027133643.1, on the reverse strand, counting down.
AACGTCTTCAAAACCAACACACATTATCCTCCTTAAAACTCTCCTTTTTTGTGATGCGTACAAAAACTTGACAAAAGCTGGGCTGCTAGTCTGCTGAAACTGCAGCTGATCATACCGACCAATTCTGTCCCAATGTTTCCTTGTACTCACCTGTCTGGCAGTATTCATCTGTTTGTTGTCTATTATCTTATACATCAGGCTGTAAAGGCCAGACTTTTAAAAGTACACCAACAGCTAACTCCCATTGATTTAAATGTCAGGCACCTAAATATCTTTAAAATTTAATCCTTGAGATACTGACCACCTTTTGGTTCTGTGTTTGTACAGTGCTTAGTAGAATGGGGTCCTGGTCCCTGACTAGGTGATATAAATAAATAAATAGTCATAGCAAGTATTTTATATAAAAGAGAGAGTACATGGAAGTGTGGTGTGGTGTAAAGATTTTCCTGGCCTGAGTTTGGAATGGCTGCATTATGTACTTTACCATACTGTTTTGTTTAGGTTACATAATTTACAGAAAAATATCACATGGTTCTGCCATTAGGCTCATGGATAACACTGACACACGATACAAAAAACACACACCACATGTTGTGGAGAATCCATTTATCACTGTGATTAAAGGTGCAAGAAAAATGCACTTTTTAACTACCTCAAACTGCACAGTCAACATGGTTTCATGGAAAATAGGTCTTGTCAATCAAACCTGATTTCATTCTTTCATGAGATCACAAGTTTGGTTGATAAAAGCAACTGCACAGATGTAACATACTTAACTTTTGTAAGACATTTGACTTAGTATCGCATGACATTGATTAAAAAGTTAGCATTATACAATACAATCAGAGCACAAATTAAATGGATTAAGAACTGGTTAACTGATAGATCTCAAAAAGTAGGTGTTCCTGGGGAATCATCCTTGAATGGTGGTGTTTCTATTGGCATTCTGCAAGGACTGGTCCTAGGCTCAGTGTTGTGGAACACTTCCATCAAAATTTGCAGATGACACAAAGATTGGAGGAATGTTACATAATTACGAAGACAAGGCAGTCATACAGAGCTATCTGGATTGCTCAGCAACCAGAAACCACTCAAACAAATAGCATTTTAATGTAGCCAAATGCAAAGTTACGGAACTAGGAACAGGGAATGCAGGCCACATCTACAGAATGAAGGACCATATCCTGAAAAGCATTGACTCTGAAAAGGATTCAGGGGTCATAGTGGACGAGTAATTGAACAAGAGCTCCCATTGTAATGAGGTGGCAAAAAGAGCTAATGTGATCCTTGAAGGTATAAACAGAGGAGTAGCGAGTACGAGTAGGGAGGTGATTTTTTCCTCTGTATGTGGCATTGATGGGTTTACTACTGGAACACTGTGTACAGCTCTGGTGTCCACATTTTAAAACAGATATTGAAAAATTGGAGAGGGTGCACAAAAGAGCCACAAAAATTATTTGAAGGCTGCCAAAAATGCCCTAGAGTGGAAGACTTAATAGCTCAATCTCTTTATCAAAAAGAAGAGTGAGAAGTGAATTGATTACAGTGTACCAGTACGGTCACATGGAGAAAAACAGCAGATATTAAAGGACTCTATAGTCTAGTGGAAAAAAGCAAAACAAGAACCAATGGCTGGAAGCTGAAGTCAGACAAATTTAAATGAGCAGTTAGGCACAAATTTTTAACAGTGAGGGTGATGAACCACTGGAACAAACTACCAAGGAAACCGGTGGATTCTCCATCTCTTGATGTCTTCATATCAAGACTAGATCCTTTAGCCAAACACAAGTTACTGGGCTCAATACAGGGGAACTGGGTGAAATTTAATGGCCTCTGATATACAGAAGAAGAGATTAGATAATCTACTGGTCCCTTCTGGTTTTACACTCTAGGAATCACTCTGCCCCACTAATCCATCACCACCAAGAATACTAACAATCCAAATCCTTGAGCAGCTATCAAACGGATACTTAAAAATAAACTAATGCCCTCAACCACCCATGATTTCAATAAAAAGGTTTCATTCCGTTTCCCTTCTTAGTTACACTAGTCTGAGATGCTTAATAAGAAATATTAGGTCCTGGACCAATGATCAGTTTATGGTCCAATATCTTGGCAACCATCAGAGCTAGGAAGAAAGCTTTTATACAGTTGGAGAGGAGCAAGACCCACTTTTCCAACAGATACAGCACTTATTTCTTGTGTTGGCAAATGAGAAATTATTAGGTCCTGAAGCTGTAACTTTATGACTTATGGAAAAACTATTTTAGACTTTTTAGAGTTTTCTAAGAGGTATTCAATGTATTTTAATCTCTCTACAGTTAGAACCAAGATACTAATACAACCTGGATTTATAGACTGAGGAATACAAAAAATATTACCAATAATAATTATTTACAAAGTTCTCTAAAACATTTCTGAAATAATGCTTTAATAAAACACATGGAGAAGGAATGTGTAGTAAACGTTTTATTGGCACTCATCTGGGATAACCTCCTGCATAACTCCCTGGTGACTTCTGCTGGTCATTCCAAAACCAATGCCAATAAAACATTTATACCACATCATATATTATAAAGTATACACATAACCACTCATTAGGTTTCACAAATTAAACCACTCACTAGCTGCGTAAAAAACAAAGCAATACAGTAGGCAAGCAACAAAATGTGCAAACACAAAGCTATATGCATCTCCATGTTCAGCTTCCAAAAGATACCAATTCCTACCTACCTGGCAGAACAAAGGCTTATACTTAAACGAGAACATTTGCATCAGTTCCTCTGAATCGGTGTAGTTATTGGGGAGTTTATCTACACAAAGGCACTTTGAATGAACAAGATCGGTAGTCAACTGATTAACATCCATCCACTGTGCAAAGAGAGTGTTTTCATCTAATTGCTTCCCCAAGAGTTCCATTCTAGCCTTTGCAGCAGAGTCCTTTTTCATGTATTCCACAAACCCATAGCCCTTGGAATGGCCAGTATCTTCATTATACACCAGAAAACATCTCTCAACATTGCCATATGCACACACTAGTTCCTCAAACTCTTGTAACGTAAATGAGGTGGGCAAATTGGTAATGCATAGCAAAGCATCCGTTGGTTGAAGCTGCACTGATATCTCTTTTCCACGAAGAGAACACCGGTGAAACATCCGAATTGCATTTTGAGCCTGCTCTCCATTCTGCAGAGTAACAAATGCTGTAAGAGAAAAAAGCAAATAGTATAGTCTACAATGGTTCATCTTCAGTTACAGTATTATTGCTTCAAAAAAAAAAAAAAAAAAAAAGAGTCATGAAGGTTGGGACCTATCTTAATGTAGAATTTTAATACAAAGTTAGCGACATCCCAGGATATAATATTTTATAATTTGGTATTAATAATGGACTATATATTATGTTTACTTAACTGGATCAAAGAGAAAATTTAAAATCTATACATATGCATCTTTTTACCAATCTACTACCGCCCAATAACCAAGAATATTTTACTTTTAGAAAATGAACAGCAACTACATTTTCCACTGAAATTAATATAACGCTAGTACAATTGAACTTCTCTGAAGGCAGACTCCATAAATCCTCATTTTTGGGTTACAGGAACATTTTTGTATATGTGAGATTTAAAAGGGGCAAACAAAGAGTTCTAGCTTGTGAATAAAAACTTAGGAAAACTTTAGAAGTTTAAGTTGGTGCTCACTGAACCTTCCTGATGGTTCCCTGTACCACCTAATTTCTTTAGAAAAGCCAAATGTTGTAAAAGAGAATCAACAATGCAGAAAACTCAAGCAAAACTATGTCTTACAGAATGTATTAAATTAAAAGTACACATGCATCACACACATATTTAAACACACATGCAATCTTGTACGACAGAGAAATGCCAAACATTAGAAAATAAGGAAGGAAAATACCTTTACACTGGGATTAATAACACAACACTGATGGCCCAATAATACCAATGGAGTTTGCATTATTAAGACTACAGGTTGTGCCCCCCACACAGCATATCAGAGAGTGGAAAGCAATTTTACTTAAGAATGCACCATTAGGATTTATAATGAAAATGTTGAATAGCCTGACCTCATGAGGAGGTTAAATCAAATTCTGTTCCATAGTATGATTACTGAGCAAAAATGTGAAAACCCTTTATAGCAAAGGAGAGAAAGATGAGGAAATAGTCAAAGTTTCTCAACAAAAAAACATTACTAGAACCTTTCAATATACTCACACAAAGCAGGAAATTCAGCTGTTTTGAGATAATTTATCAGATGTCTCATACCTAGTTAGCACTACTACTACTGAGCATGTAAGGGGACTACAGTGCAAGAAGTATTGCCCTGTCCCCTCCACACTTCAGCACTCAAGTGATTGGAGGATGGACCTCTTCTAATCTCTCCATATTATTACTAAAAACAAACTTTGTCCTAAAATTTGCCAAGCTCTCCTAAAATGATCCTTCTCAACTGCAGCCTGCCTGAAGTGTTACTACAGAACTGGATTACCCTGAGTCAGGAGCCTGAGACGGAGGCACTCCCTAAAGTGATGAAGAAAGGCTAATTAGTGAGCACATTCTATTGCACGACAGACTTAATGCCCTTGTGACTGGCACACTTTACTTTTCAAAGAGAGGATCTCGTCTAGATTTTGCAAATCCTCAAAAAACAAAAATGCTTCTGGAATTTACAGCAAAGAGGCAATCCTGCCTCATGTCCAAAAGCTAAATCTTAGAGATGAGACACAGTGGGTGAGTAATATATTTTAATGGCCCAGCTTCTGCTGGTAGAAGAGACAAGATCTCAAGCTTACACGGAGGTCTTCTTCAGATCTGACTGGAATGACAGACTTAAAGGTGCACATGCCTGAGTCTTTAGAGGCAGCAGCAAAGGTGCAGACAATTCAGATCTGCATACGTGAAACTGCCATTTAAAATATTCACCAGACTACAGTAACCAACATTATTAATACTGATGCGCGGCTTCAAAGTGGCATAGGGATTAAAATGACTTGGTCCATTACGGCAATGTAGAAATTATTTTTCTAGGCTGCTTTTTGAGTTAGGAGGAAAAGGAGAGTGCCATATATCAGTGTTGTCTCTAAAATTACTCCTCAGTGAACAACATATGACACTGGACATGCCTGTTTATCCAAGCTTTTAGCCACCAGCCCTTTGGAATATATTGGTCTTGGTGTAAATGCTGTTTTTATGTCCTGTTGCACTGCAGGGGCAGAATGTGAGTTTTCCATAATGAACTTAATCCAAACAAACCCACACGGCAAGGCACATCAAAGACCTGCTGCAGATACAGCTGAATTGCTCAACTATAGATCCTTTCCAGGCCCACAAAGCTATTCTTTAATGGAGAACAAAACATATGCATAGACATAGTCAGACTGAGCACTTAAATGCAACAGCAGGTTGTTAGTGGAAGATTAAATAAGTGTCATTCTGCATGATCAGATCTAGATTTCTGATTTAATGGACATTATGGATAATATTCAGTATTCAAATTTTTATTTGAATTTAAAATGAAGTGTGACAATCTCAGAAAAACAGCTAGTGGTATTTCAATTTGTGTTAAAGGGAAGGCAAAGAGTAAACATAAAATTAAGTGAGAGACACATTAAAAACAAGAGATTAAAAAATGTGAATCTTTGCCACAATGGTCCAAAGGCAAAAGCCAACAAATGTCTTTTAGACAATCACAGCAACAACCATATCAATTTTAATTTACTTGTATGAGACCACAACCTGAAAACTGAGACAACCATGTTTTCTTATACAACAAAATTTGAAGTCTCAGCTGCCCATCAGCAAGCAATGAGAATTCTTCTTTCCCGGTCTGCATCTATCTCATCTGAGAGACCAGTTTAAGGATAAAAAAAAAAAAAAAAAAAAAAGCAGTATTATTTGCTATTCTGAAGTTTAAATCGCATGGAATTCATTGCTATAAAACATATGTCCCATTGCTGCTACTCACAGAATTAATTTTTCACAGCATTCTTGGCAACGTTCTCTATGCTAATGAATTATCATACTGCAGCTCTGGGGAAATTTGTTGCCATGTGTACCATAACTTTTTTTTTTGGCTGATTTATAGAATCCTTTCTTGAAATTCAACTCCAGGAAGCTCTGGTTGCAAGATTACTGTTTAAAATAGAAAACATCTTTTCCAGATAACCTATTAATCATCTGTTTCTAACTCCAGTGCACGGGCAAGAGAGCAACTGAATAGTAACATGATCCTATTCAGAAGCAGACATGCTAACGTTTTCTTTCATGCTTGAAGAATCAGAGGTTACAATAATCTAAAGTAGAATTTATAAATAAAATATAAACATCCCCATAGCATATTTTAAAGTAAATTTTAAATCATGCCGTAGCTGTGAATGTCTTATGTCAGCTTATAAAGCCAACAGAACAGAGCACAAAGCTTATCAACAAACGTTATCACATTTAAGGTCTCAGTTCTGGTCTCCTAAGCAAGGTATAAATTGCCAGGGATCTTGTACACAATCACCCAATGTGTTTGTGTACATAGAGTATATGCCATAGCTGATTTTACAAACTGTAACAATTCAAAAGATATTGTGATATGCAAATGAAGATGACAAATAACGAAGATGTCAGTTAGGTTCTGAAACGGACAACGTGGTTAAACTAGACTATTGCGCAGCCCAATACTTATGGCTTATTCTCAGAAGGATGGTATTTGGTACTTTAGGAATAATTGCAAAGAAAGCATAGACAAACGGAGTTAGATTCTGTGGAAATCAACAGTAGTTTTAAACAGCAGAATATTGTTCAATTTTTTTTCTGTTCAATGGCTAATTTTTCTGTGATCTGATTGAACAAACAAATTCAAAACTGTATAGAAAGTAAGTTAATATGAAGTAATATAAAGAAAAAGCCCAGGGGGAAATTTGAAGATTTGTAATTGAATTGAATTTGAAATTGTAATGATAGTTTTCACTTAGAGGAGGAAGGATCTTATAGGACAGATTTTATTATTTAAACAATTGTATAGCTCCACAGAGCTCCACTTATCTGAATTAAACTGAGAACATTTAATTTATCTGGATAAAAAGGATTTTAGACAAATGGGATTTCCCCCACTTCCACATTACACAGAAATTTCCCTGTATTCAGTGTCTTGAAAACTGACAGAGTTTTCAAGATGATCACCCTTAAAAGCTTGATTATACCCTTCAGTTTCAAAACAAGGCAAAAACCTCCACAGGCTTGGAACTGATTAAGTAAATAAAATATATCTGCTCTCTGTCTTATACTACCTGGAATCCCTATATCTAGACCTGGAATAGCCCTTCTGCTACAGAGTTATCCTGGTGTGATGGGCTTGTCTTAGCAGAGATTAATGGATCAGTCTTTCACAAGGGGACTAAGCAGTTTAGCTAGACCCTATCTGAAGGGTGCACTACTTCAGGGCATCCCTGTAAGAGGTCATAAATATATAAAAGATGGCTGACCATTTATAATATTACTGATACCAGTACGATATATTTGCAACAAATCTTGTACAAAGTACATCATGTAAAATATCAATGGAAAAGTTACACTCTGTCAAGTGTGATTATCCTGGTTAAACCCATGTATCATTATGAATATTGGCTATGTATTTGCATCTCATATGTGTTTGTTCTTGGGGTGACACCCACCAGGTAGTTTACATCCAGTCTTGTGAGCCAATTGTGGATGGACCATTCAGGTGGTGATGGTCCATTAAGGGAAATCAGCTCTTCAATAGCTCTTTCTGAGGATGCCTCAGAATACAAGGAGCCAATGGCCACCCCTTGATTCAGCAAAACGTGTAAAGGCATGTGATGTGGACACGTGACCTAGGACTCCATCTTTGTCAGTAACTTTCCACGTACTTTTTCCCAGTAACACAGGGGCTGAGAGTTTTGTTTGGGAGAGTAAATTTCCATGCACGTGGCAGAGGATATAAAAGACACCTGAGACATCTCCATTTTTCCTCTTTCTTGCTCCAACTTCTTTGGACTGTGGACTTATAACTAAAAGGAGTATTTTGAACTATGGACTGAGGACCTTTCAATCTTTTGGAAGTTACCAGAGAGACTTTTGCAAGCCAGCAGTCTATTCCATCACTGCTATGATTCTGATCTATGAACACTGAAAATCATTTTATGTACATGGTTCCTTAACCATTCAGTACCGCTCTTCTTTTCTTTTATTAATAAAATCTTTAGTTAATTTACTAAGGATTGGCTGACAGCATGATATTTGGGTAAGATCGGAGATACATACTGACCTCAGGGTTAAGTCTGATTCTTTGGGATTGGCAGAACCTCACATATGGTGAAGTGGGTTTTCAGTACCTCTCACTATATTGGACCAATTTATCTGGGTGGGAAGCATGGGCTGGAATGCCTAGAGAAGACTGTGTTTGGCTTCTTGTTAACCAGCGTGGTGCTACAGAAACTCTTATGATACTGGTTTAGTGAATCTAATTATAGAATAAACCACCAGTTTGTTGGGATTGTCTGCCCTGTTTCTTGCAGTCTGCCCCAAGTGTGGCATTCTCACTGTGGTCCATTCGAGGCACCTGGTCACACAAATAATGGGCCCAACCACCTCCCACTGAAGTCAATATGAGGCTTTCCATGCCATTAATTGACATTATTTGGATTTGGAACTGGCCCCAATTTATGCAGCCAAAGAACACATCCAGGAGTAGTTAAAGTGGTTATACTGTGGGCAGACAATCTGAGGACTTCATATGTGGCAGAAGTTCACTGCTGGTTCTATAAGTGCATTCCAGTGTGTTACCATTGAACATATAATCTTAAATACTGGAATATTCTAAATTCTTACCTGTTCTTTTATTTCTGTCCACATAACAGTACTTTAATTCATAATCTTTCAACAGTTCATGGATTTCCTGAAAAAGACAAATATCACAAAAAGTAATCCATCAAACCAAAAACAAACAAAACAAACAAAAATGAAATTCAGCTTAATTTTCCAGTTATGTTAAATTTAAACTTTCCCAACAAACACACACACAGACATATTTTCAAAGACTAGCTTATAAAGGAGTTGAGCAATGCAACACTGGAGTAACGTCTTATCCCGTACGAGAGAATCACCTTCAATAAAGTAATTCTCCACATTTCAGTCTCTGAAAGTAGGCACAGCAAAGGTGTGACATGATGACTCCCTTTTGATAAAGAAGAATGACGTAACAGTTAAAGAAAACTAACATGAAAAGCATTTCTGAGCAGGAGGGGAAGGAAGCCACTATCCCACGGGGGAGGCAGCAGTAGTAAAAGTGAATCCCTGGTTTCCAAACTTGCTGCAGCTGTTCCCCACTATAAGTGAAGATGTGGTCTTCCATAAATGCATACCACACGCAAAACACCAATCAGTTTCCCTTCAACTGAAGTGGGCAAAGAAAGGACCAGTCTATCAGTCCAAAGGTGAAAGGGGTTGGAAATGGCATGAACATACTGAATCTTTTTGTCAAGTAAGCACTCTAGTGTTATAATGAAACTCCATTCAACTGAGCAAAATAATCAACACACATCATTATAAGAGGGTTGCACTCTACATGATTTCCAGTAGCATAGCATACTCTCATTTTGCCACTCTGCTAATTCAATATACATGGTTTACAGGTTAATGGGTTTCATCTGAGCAGGATCAAATGTATCCTTTTAGTCAAACTGAATACCAGTCTCACATTTCACTGGTTAACAGCTGTCAAATGCTTCATTAAAAAAATATGACAATGCTCCTCTGACACTCAACCATCCCATACTCAGATGTGATGTGAACGTGGCTTCTAAATAACAAAATGCATAAGGAACAGTCCAAAGATTTAATACCGGTAGGTTATTTGAATGTAGCCCAGAAGAGTACACTCTCTTCAAGAGAGCTGTGATGTTAAACTCTCACCCATGAGAAGCAGATTGGTAGAGGATGCAGCTTTCTTTGAACTTTTGTACTGCCTAGGAGCTAGCTAGAGAGTAATGTTGCAGAAGCCCAGGAAGTTGTTAGCTGTTCCATTTACACAATGTGGGCAGTGTCTAGAAATCTTATTTATTTCATCTTGTACAAAAATAAGATAATAAGATTTACCAAAGTTTTACTTTGTGACTCGTAACAGCAAAATCTTAGTGCAAAGACATAATCCTGAGGTTTCCCGAAAACCATTTTTGAACCAAATCTTCATTCAGCAATAATAATCTGCAGTCTTGTTGGAAATGTAATTGACAAGTAAAACAGAATGTGATAAATGCATCTTCTTGGTGATGATAAAATTGAGATGAGCATGAGCCAATTTTAAAAGAGTGAATACCTTTTTTAAAAGTAAAACAATTTTAAAGAACACTCATGATTTTGTTCATAATTTAAAAAAAAATTATTTGTAACAATCCAATGAAACTTTGACGCTAAAATCTCACCAAAATTATGTGCTCTATGTCTCTCGACCACAGGTACATTATTGTACAGCTGCCGCCGGTGAGGGGCTAATAGCATGGATTTATTTTACTGACAAAACATAGAAGAACTGAAGTATTACTTTGGGGAAAATGCACCAAATAATAGTTGGACTTTACGAACAAATGCAAGAAAAAAAAGAGATGTAGCCTTTCAAACTTGAAACCACCTCTTTTAAAAGTTAGCATAGTGGTTTCTAGAGATATGTAACAGATGGAAAACAAATAGAAATAGTTGTTTAGAAGAAAAGCAATCCACTGAGCCAATGGGCTCTGTGCAGGCAGATCCCTAAGCCTGTGCAAAATCCCTTTGGCTTCACAGATCCACACGGAGCCAGCTGCAGAACTGAAGTTTTTATCTGTGTATTTGTTTGTCTGTAGTATTTCAGTGGTAGCATCATTCACATAAACAAGCTTTGTAACAAATAAAGTTAAAAACATCATACTGACTTAAGTCTTTAATTTAAGTGGTTATGTAAATATCTGTCTATATTTAACTAGTTTAACTCTGGGTAAAATTTTCAAAAGCACTTATGTGATTTGAGAGCAAATTTTACCCTGCCTTTCTGGTTGTGCTTTATTACAGAAGAATTAAAATGACAGGGGCTGCAGAGGACTCCCTGTACACTTGTAGGGCTGGTGACATCCAATCCCTGCAGGTGCATAAGGTGTGCCAAGACCGCAGCCTTCTCTACAACTTGTGCCTGTAGGCATCATGTGTCACTGGCCCTGCAGCTCTGTTGTCAGGGGAAAGAGGGACCAGATCTGTGACAGTGGGGCGGCAGAGGGCTCTCTGTGCACATGATCCTTGTAGGCACAAGGGGGGAGGCTGCACTCCCTCTGTCTGTTACCAATCGATTTTTTTGTCACTGTCAGTGCAACAGCTGAAATTAATGTTTGCTGACATCTGTCAGTTAAAATCAAATCCTGACAAGTCTAACTATATTCTTTAGTGCAATCCTGTTTATGTACAAAGAATGTAAACGAAGTTCTGCTTCCCTGAACACAGTAAAAATAAACAAAGCAGGCAGTTCACTTACTCACAATTTCCTCCAGTCAATTCTATGTCGGAGGGGCTCTGTCTCTCTGCTCCCGCTCTGGACCATGCTCACCACTGCTAATCCTGCTCCTCTCAAACAGACTCACCAACAACCAAGCTCTTCGAACCAAGGATCGTCTACTACTCTTGTTGGTACAGTGCCTAGCCACAACGGGGCCCCACCCTGGGTGGCTCACAGGCACTACTGCATTAAGCATGGTAAAATAACAACAATCCCTTAGCCCCTGCATTTTCAACCAGTCCCCATATTCTCCCTGTGTTAGTTCTTGCTCAGGGCTGCCCTTATGGCCCAGAACCTTGGGCTGTGGATTCTATTGTTTCCAGTTATCATGACATACAAAGAGCTTAATTGCTCCCTCCATTTAACCCAAATGAAAGGTGTTTAGCACACCCATTGGCTCTCACCAGGTTAATGGCAGTCATAACAATAAAATTAAAAATCTGCTTCTACTAAAGGAATTTTCTCTCTTGTTTACAAATGAAAGGACTCCTCTAGACATAGCTGAAAACTACCATAGCGTTTTACTGTTACATATCAACAAACTAAAAACTGTAATTAAAATGGCAATATGTTCTATAATAGGTAGAGTAGACCTGGCATAATTACATTGATGTGAGTAAATTGTAGCTGGCACTTGGAAACAGACGTATGTGTTCCTCCAGTCTCTAGTGGGCAGACCAACGTGCTACAAAAGCAGTGTTAATATGTGCTTGTATTCTGGACAAGACCAGTCTGATGCAACTCCCTTGTGCATTCTATTCCTATTCAGAGTGTGACTTTGCCTCCTTCAAGGTGCCAGATAGGCACATTTACAAGTGAACAATGTCAGGAACTGTGAGCTAAACATCTTGGGACAGAAACACAACCAGGAAACTAATAATATTTAGCTCTTACACAGCTCCTTAAATCTTCAGAGTCCTGAACAAACATTCACTAGTTAATCTACACAGCGCTAGTATAATTAAAGCTCAGACAAGAAAATAACCTATTGGTGCTTTTAAAACAGACTTTAAAGATCATAACAAATTCTATGACGGGCTATGAAAAAAGATTTTAAAACACTATAAAAGGTTATATTTACTTCATGTGGTGGAAAATTTTTTATTTTCCTGCAGTGCTTAAAATTCTTCAACTCCTCAACACATGACTAATTGTCCTGCCTAACCTTGGGTTGAAATATTAACTTTCTCGTTATGATTTTATTTTTCCTCATATATTGTCATTATGGAGATCTGTATCTCTCAAAGGAAATGATGTCTACTCCACAGAAGCATCTATCTGTATTCCCTATTATCTGAATTTTAAAAAAAAGAAGTATATTGGAAAACATGCCATGAATAAACACACCCACCTTATCTACTGTACCAGCACAACTCATACTATTATTTTTAAAATATAAACAGCTTATTTCATGCCAAAGAACTACTACTCCAAACAAATGTATGCAATTATATCGAACCAATTATATCTAATTATTTTTTTATTGGGAACCTCAAAGCATGCTAAACTAAGTATTGTTGCCATGTTTAAACAATGCACAGGATGTTATTCTAGCAACAAAAATTAAAAACAATTATAATGGTGCCTGGGGAGGGAGGTTCCTATAGTAATGAGTCTAATGAAGTTTCCCATATAAACCTTATAGTTGTTCATAATTTGGCCCTTAATAAATAGCTCCATGGTGAAACTTCATACACACATTCTTGAGATGAGAACAAATTTTGTTTTTAAATTAGTTGGGCAAAACAATGTATTTTGGCTAGTCACATTTAAATATTTTTTCTTAACTAGAAAAGGCCTGTTTTCATTTGTGCAGGCAGTCAAAGCATAAAGTGGAAGATTTCCTGAAAAAAGAATTCCAAGTTTCTTGATAGTACACAGAAAATAATGAGCTAGGCATCAAGACCCAAAAGTATTTTAGATCATTTAAAGGACGGGGTCAACAGACGATAAATGCAGTTCAATGTAGGTATAAAATAAACCAGTTCTGAAAAAGGAACCAAGCCAGGCAATATAAACATTTGCTGAAAAGGAAAAATATATGCTGTGGAAAAATCAGAGACCATCTACTACAGTGTAAAAAATGTAACATACAGCATTAGATTGTATTAACAGAGGTATAGATAACAAAACAAAAAGAATGATACTACTTTAATCATTTCCTGTAAACAAATGACTGGCTAGGTTAAGAATGCGCCATTCCTCTAACCACACATCGGTTGCCAGATACAGTAATAAATATTAAATAAGGGCTTAAAACCCAAAAGCCCTAAACAAGACTGGGCTCCATTGTGCTACGCCCCGTACTAACACATACAAAGACATGTTCTCCACTTTGAGAAATCTGCAATTTTTCACTCCTTCCTTCAATCAAACTACTCACATAAGTAAGGGCAGCAAGATCAGGGAGATCTATTAATGGTTAGGTGGTTCCCTTCACCTGCTTTTGGTATGAACAGTGGCCATTTGGGGGAGGGCTCTAAAGGTTTTACCCACACCATTCCCTCCTCACTCGCAGGAATAGTCATAATCAATGCAGCTAGAAAGAAAGGCAAGTCTGCAATTCTGGGCCACAACCTATTCTTTGGAAGTGCAAAAGTTTAATGCACACTGACTCTTCCTTCTTTGGATATTGAAAGTCATATTTGCAACACCATTAATCAGCCTAAGAAACAACCATCCTATGGACTCTCATACCCAATTATTTTTGGCATAACGCCACATCAAACTATCAAAACAGAGATAGCATATTGATTAAGATATGACAACACAATAGCTTCCCAAGGATTGCCCTGCATAAGGAATGAAAAACAAACACATCCTTCTTAGCTGCAAAGCCAGATTAGTGTATTTATAAGCAGAGTTGTAGGGAATTACAGTTTTTAATCGTCGTATAGATGGGCATAGAAGGGCGCATGTAAACTAAATGGAAGATGAAAAAATGGGGGAGAGCACTCAAGAGAGTAAAAACCACAAAAAAACCCACAAAAACAATACACAAAAGGAAAGCAGTAAACAAAGACGCATGGACTTCCTCAGGCAAGAATGGTACTAGCTATCCAGCACAGTAAACCTTTCACATACTACCAATATGACAGAGGAGAGACCAAGATACAAAGGCACCTGCTACTTCAATGTTTGGAACATGAGAGAAGGGAAGAAAGATATTTCTTCAAATTATCAGGGTTCATTAAAGACTTTAAATCAAAAAGCAATGAGGAGAAATTGTACATAACCCTGAGAGAAATTATAAAGATGGCATAGCGCTAAGTAGTAGCCTGCCTTTGGATCAGGGATGGACACTAATGGTAAGTGGACACAGGCATCAAGCCGCAAACACAGTGTAAATCCCCATTCTGGATGGACTGCACCTGTCTCTGACAGATACCTAAATGAGCTGATTTCTTTTTTGGCTTGACAAACTATAGGGGGGTTGTCAAAATATATTTTTTTAAATCACTGAATTGAAATAAAAAATTGATTTAAGTTCTCCTTCAGCTTCCATCCTCTATATGTCTTTTGTTATAGGAGAAAACACCGTCATAAGACTAAAGATATTGATCTCTAGTTACAGAAATTAACACAGAATAAAAGCAGAAATATGCATGGCTATAGAACAATGTAACAGCTTTTAAAAATAATCCATTTACTGCAAAACACCTTTCTTTTTCAGCACAAGTACAAATTTATAATTTATGAGTCACTTGATACTTTAGCTTAGAAAAGCATACAGAGGGCAGTAAAACTGAACAGCTCTAACCAGACTCCTAATCCTAATAAATAAACTCATGAGATCCCATTGCAAATTTCAGTAACAAACAAAAAAGAAAAAACCCAAGCCCTCAATTCTGATATAACTATAAAGGATCCTAAGTGGCATGACACCAGTGTCTGAATTGTTCATTTATACCAAATTCATATACAATTACTTATATTGAAATTAATGAGGCATTGATGAGGACTGACCAATGAGCCAATTAAAAACCATGAGTCAAGTAAATCAGAAACAAATCTTATAATCCACAAAGAATGAGCACTAAAATAAAACAAACAGAAGCCTAATTTACCATATAGCAAGAATGCAGCCTAGCAAAATAAAATGTTGTCTATATAACAATTTGCAACTCCATTTGTATCATGGAAGTTCTGCGCAGCTATTCCATAGTGCTCGGGGCAGAGAATTATGGGCATTTTCCAATAAGCCTACCTGTGTCCAAGAACAGTCTCGGAGGTTTTATACACATTCCAATATCATTCAGTTAATGATGTACACTTGAGGGCATCATGGGTATTCCCAACATGGGTTAGCATAGCAGTTCACGTGCTGCATTCTCCAACTGTGCAAATATATTA
This sequence comes from Emydura macquarii macquarii, assembly GCF_026122565.2. NCBI lineage: Eukaryota > Metazoa > Chordata > Testudines > Chelidae > Emydura > Emydura macquarii. The sequence continues at coordinate 10,848,205 of NW_027133643.1, read as the reverse complement.
ATTCCTCACAACTGACAGCACAGGGACACCCAGAAGACAGAATAATAGCAGGAGACTGCTAGCAATGAGGTAGCTCCTGTAACACCAACCACCAACACAGAATAAACGAACAACCACTAAATGATTGAGGTTGCCTGTAAGTCTCTTTGGGATGAGGCTTGACATTACAGTGGCAATCTAGCCATGATAGTCTACTGGTGATGCTCTGATATACATTTTCTGTCCAGGAAAGATGCATTGTGTGATAGTTCGGCAAGAATATTGAATATTCAGTCCAGAGAATGTAATTTTTCCTGCCTCAGCCCAGAGAATGTAATTACATCACTGTCCTCTTGTGATTCTTTGACATCCTGCCTACTGTCTTTTTACCTTGGATAGTAATGAAGCAATAAAGTGACTACTCTGATAAGAAGAGATGACACCACTCCAATGTTGCGAGAATTAAATACCAGAGGAGTGTGCTTTACAAAGACTGAAGGAGCATTTCTTCAGACATCAAGCTTTGTACAAGGGTGTGGCTGCTGCTCATAAGCGGCCCAACGTTCTTGAGGTGAGCAGCTAAGCTCCATGGAGAACTAGAAAAGTGACTGAGACACGGAGTGCTCTCTGACTATGTTTTCCCAATAGTGTGGATAATGGTGAAGAAAACGTCCACAGACTGAGCTCCTTATTTAGCAAAAGTCATTGATATATTATTACTTGCAAGTCTAAAATATTATCAGAGTGTTATCTGGAGTGGCCATCTCATGGTCTCTAGGACAAGGTCTGTTCTCACCAGAATACCTCTCTCCCATAGCTTTTGAGTAGGAAGGACAGTCTGAGAGGAGCTGGGGAACCTTGACCATCCATTAAAAATAGCAAAATGATTTTGAAAAACAAAGTACATTGTGAGCAACAACTGATCTGATTAAGAGTCTTACTCTTCTTGACAAACGAACGTAACACCAGGACTGGTATCAAATAATTTCCAACCAATTTTACAATCTTGACAATATCACGTTCTTCAGATCAAAGTTTCAGATAGGTGACAGCCGCCAGTCACACGCCAAATTTGACAATATGCATTTGTCTATTAGTAAACATGAACACTGTGTTGAAATGGAAAATTTAGAATAGTGTGTTTCAGGGTCTGTCATGTCAGGAACAATGAGATAAAATTATGTGCTGAAGGACATGGATAAAGGAATGTGGTGATAAGAATAGAACAAAAATTTAACTGGGATATGCAGGACTTAAGCGGGCAAAGGATTGGAGAGAGTTGCATCTGAAGCCATGAACTGAGGAGTGGTGAAAGCGGAAACTTTCAAGGATGACAATGAAGGTAGCGGTTAAAGCGTTCATCTAAAAACCCTTATTCACATCAATAGCAAGTGGCATTGCTTGTAGAAGTAAGGATTAATTGTGCAATTAGAGGTTTGCCGATTGAACCATGTGCCCCTGAGCAGGCAGACTCTTTAATACACAATTTTGATTTTCCTTCCATACTTTTACTTCCTGCCCCAAGCAGGCCAGCATTCTCTCATTAGTCTTTTTCATCAGGTGCTAGAGACTGCACTGGGAGGGCTTATTTCAGAATCTTCTTCCTGGAGAGGTAAAGGTTCTGTGTTTTCTTAGAGAAACCGATATTACTAGATGATCGAGGTTCATATATGACACTCATCACCATACTATCTGGACATCTCCACATCTGTGGCCAGGAGGTGGCAAAAAAACAAACAAACCCAAACAAGTAATTTATATTTAACTACAATCTGCAACAGTCTACACAACTGTGATTAAAGTTTCAAAAGCTTCATGGCCAAGAGGCATTTGACCTTGGAAAGTGTGTAAGGTTTCTTAACGCCATTTGAGAAAGTCATTCCATAAAAGAACTTCAGACAGAACTTCAGGATGCAGCTGGAGATTAGAAGCATAGTACACAGTCAATATATAGCCACATCAACAGGGGAAAACATTCATTTGAAAATGCCTCCCTTACACATATTCATCTTTGTAACCAATAGTGTATGTATGGTCACGCCTGATTCCACCTCAATAAGGGTCTGATGCTACAAAGTGCTATATGCCATCAACTCCCACTCTCCCCTGTTGATGGGGTTACATCAGTTTGCCTATAGTAAATATTCTATCAAAGCCCTCACTGTGACTCAAGCAAATAAACCACTAGAAACATTGGTATAAAAATACTGACTATTTACCATGCTTCTAATTTCAAGTTGCACCTCACAGCTCCATCTGAGGGACTTGGATGGAATGAGTTTCTCAAAATGGGGTTAAGAAAATCATACTGATATATTGGTTCAGTGGGGTCAGTGGAAATTTAGGTTTATCAGCATCTTGCAATATTGAGCAGTATGTTCACCCTGGAGCTTTTTATACTGCTTATCACTGCTGATTACTACTTCTGTACAGTGGTTAATTGCCACAAGAGCTCAGGGAAGAGAGACCGCCCCTTTAACTTGATGCAGACATGAGAGGTACTAGGCTGCTGTGACAGCACACGACTGAAGATGTACAAGCTACTATATATGTATTAGTGGGATAGTTATTCACTTTATTAATGCTGATGATTAAACTTAGTGGCGTTTGGAATCAGGTTCTAACAAATGGCAATGCAGCAAAGCCATGTTAGTGTTAATAAATTTCTGTCCTAAATTAAGGTTATTCATGCTAGTACTAGAGCTGAAATGCTTTTTTGTTCCTGTGAAAAATTTCAACAAAAAAGGTTTTCATTGACATTTTCCTTTAAAAATTTCAGTTTTTAATAAAAAAAAAAACCCTCAAAATTGAAACTTTTGGCCTTGTGTTTTGACTAATGTAAAAATATTTTGTCAGAGTTGGCCATTTCCAGGAAAATTTTTTGTTTTGACAAAAAAGTCATATTTAAAAAAATATTGAATGAACATTTTTGACCAGTTCTAGCTGTAAGAACAATAGATAATGGCACCAAATAACTAATAGAAAGCGATAATGAGATTCTGAATAATTGGTTGGAAGCATTTTTAGCGGTGTATACCTTTTCCTTGCCCTACAACTTAGTGGTAGGGGCAGTGATGGCTCCAGCAGACTTTTTCAACAGTACAACAGCAAAGACGACATCCACGCTCAGAGTTTACCACAGGAGGTCAATAAATCTCATGGTAACTTTTGAAAGAACATGCCAATCCACTATATAGCTGTACTTACATGAGCTATCATGAACATTCAATGCTGGCTTCAAAGCCATATCAGGACAAGAAGTTCCCCCTCCACAAATCTCCAACTCTCTCTTTAATATGTTAATGTTATGTTAATATTGTTTTAACCTTTTAATATGATTGAGCTGGCAGCTCAATACCTCTTCCAATTATTCTCCAGCATCACCAACTTTCTTGGACACCTGGGTCATTACTACCAGGCTTGCTGTTAAGGAGTATGTGAAGAGTACAAGGTCCTTGAGTACAGACGGAAGGGGTGGACATTTGTCTTTATGCTATTATCGACACAAGATAATCATAATAAAATGGGCAGACTTCCATATTACCAGTTATTATCCCTTGGTTGGTGTCATGGATGCACAGGGTCTGGTCTATGCCCCAGCCTGAAATCAGTCAGAGTGACTGCTTTAGTGTGCAAAACCCCAAGGGTTCACACAGCTACACAGGGACAGGTCCATGGCTTCCTTTGGGCACCAGCAATCCCTGTCTCTCTTCGTGAGCTGAGCCAGACTCCTGCAGGAGGCATGCATTGTACCCCTTCAGATGACAATGCTCTTAGTGAATACTTGCAATGATTCCAGGCAGCCTTTTCAAAACAATTTATTAGCCACCTAGCATACAATATCTGTAATACTGTGGGTTAGCAAAGAGAGCAAATGTTAACCCATAGTTCATCCTGGCCAAGCCATGCAATGAACCAGCCAAGCCGTGATGAATTGCATTTAATGAGCCGTCCCTTTTTTGTGGCTGTAATAGTTTATGATGTGTCTGGAGGAATCAGCTTTGCTAGTTATTCATTGTTGTGGGTAAAATGTGCCCAGTAATTTTTTTTCCTCCTAAAGCTTCTCACACCTTCCTCCCCTCTCCGAATACATTCCGTGCCTCCCCGGGGGAGCCACCCCCCCACCCCAGTTTGAGAACCTTTGCCTTAAACTCAGGTGAGAGCTGCTGAGTCCCTCCAAAGGGCAGCTCTTAATTCACACCACCAGACAATTTTTCCTCCCCCTTTGTTCTCCAGCTCAGTGCACTTTCTGCCTGCCAGGATCTCAGGCTGTTGGATGTTGATTGTTCAATTGTCGAGGGTTCTCATCGTCTTTCTGGATCTTCTGTTGATTTCGGTCAGATTCAATCAGTTCTTTAACAACCCAGCCACTCCACTCAAACAGCAAAGTGACATACCCACTTGTTTTGCCTCCACTGGGTGGCAATGCAAAATACAGAGGGAAAATGAGGCACATGTAGGCATCATAAAAATGTTACAAAAAATTCCCACTGTGTCATAGTTGATAATAAAACCTTCAACGTCATTATCTTCTTGTGGCACTGTTTGCCTAATCAAGCAATACCAGATTCGGCTAGTTTAACTACAATCTTCCTTACACCTGCCGGCTATATTTTATTGAGTGACACATCCATTCATACAGTACTCATTTTTTGAGATAACACAGAAATGGATGTTAGCAATACAATGCATTTTGTGGCTAGCTGAAGCAAAGAACTGGTAACAAACCAGTAAAGTTCTCCCCTATTTACACTGCCATAACTGTCTGTAGTGTAATAAGTCAGATACATACTGGCTTTCATCTAGAACAGATCTTCACTGATAAGAATGGAAGGTTCTGCAAAAAACAGAGAATATTGAACCTTATACAGTAAACGTATTTGTAGTTAGTAAAGTTACTTCTACCTTCAGTGTGAAAGAAGATTCAGGGAATTTAGGACAATTACTATTTCTGCCTTTTGTCTATTCGTATGTGCAGTGGTCTGATTTATGCACTGCTACCAACTGTGGTAACTATGTAAATTAGGTGCACAGCTATTTGATAAATTATTTAAATATATTATTATTGCATTGTCATCATTGGGTTCGAGAGTCGACATACTGTTTACACAAACTGGGGTAATTTACATCTCAGAGCTCATTTCAGGCCCTCTGCAGACTCAGGAAGCCAACTCATGAGTTATGCTCTCCTCACATTTGAAAGGTTTTCTTCACCACCATAAGGCTAGACGCATTTTTAAAAGGAAGTTTTCATTCCGCAAAATCTTAATTATTGAGGGTTGTTTGAATATCCTAAATGAGCGGAAGCCACCATGTATTGGTCCTGATCAATGGTACCTCATATTTACAGTTGGATGCTTTGCTTTTAAAATACATTTTCAGTTATGTGCATTAGTATAATCTCCAAAGGCCTTCATCTGAAGCTGTAAGTGATGTTTGTCTTGCAGTCTGTATTTTCAAAGACCTTGGTTTCCAACGGTGAGTGTTCACAGTACCATGTGTAATTCAATTGCTGGCATTCTGACTGTGTTAATATTCATGTTTTGCCTCAGGAAGAAAAAGTGTACAACATCATGAACTGCCAGTGACTTGTGTATTTTTCCTTTGGGTTACGCGGCTTAATTGTTAACTTGTGAGGGACTACATTTCTCAGTCTTCATAAACAAACATGGCAATCATGCCTGAAAAAGGCTCTCCGATATAGCTATAAACTTCTTATATATCATCTAGCCAAACTGGATCCACAGTACTGTTAAACATCCACATTATGGTATACAGCTTACAATATAACATGCAAATCCTTGGACTCCCAAAAAGCAGAAATAAAGCCCCCATGAAGAGGGCAAAGGAGAGGCTCAAAGAGACAAATAGTATTTCTTGCTATCGCAAACTCAAAATTTTAAAAACCTGATTTTAAAGATTTTTTTAAAATAAACTTTAATTACATTCATAGCATTTTAAATGAATGACAGTGTAAGAAGCATCTCAAAGTAGCCACCAAATTTCTCTCATTCTGTGTGAAGCAACATTTTCTTTTTTCCCCACTTTCTGCTCTTTCATTACATTGCCCTTTGCAGGGATAAGAATGAAGGGATGGCATATAGACTACGGCAAGGAGTTTAAAAATCCCTTTCCGCAACAAACTCTTTCTCTGACCAGACTGTCACCTGCTCAAATCACAAGATACTGCAGGGAGAGCATGCTGAGTAGAGGTCTGTTCTAAATCTGGACTTGCTCATTAGACAGAAAAAGAAACATAAGGAAATATATGCCTTTTGCATGGGAAGGGGTCTCCTTCCACTGTGGTACCTTCACCCAAAGGTTGGAAGAAGAGAGTGAGACAGCTGTCAGCTGAGTGTGACAGAAGTAGTTAATCATGAAGTTCCTCCTCTCCTAAATATGTTCACCTAACGCAATATGAACCACAGGAGTCTTTCCTTTGACACATAGTGCTCTGACCCTGCAGGTGAACAAGATTAGGGCTGCCTTACTGCATACATAAATGATCAAGGAGAGAACAAATGGAGTTTTGGGGTCAGAGGTCAGCAACTGGCTAGCAATCCTAAAACTTTCCTGGAGAGTAAACTATTCAGGGCCACTTCATATCTCTGTATGGAAAATTAAAAATGGTTCCTGAAAAGGAATGCCCAGAGTAAACAATGTCACATCATTAATGTGCCTGGGCCAAACCCTACCACAAAGTTAGTTCGCCCCATAAGTAGAGCTGCTACGCTGAATGCAAAAGGGCACAGTGTGCTGGAGCGAGCAGGATCCCAAGGGGCTCTGCGCTTGAGGGGGTTGACGTGTGAGATCCTTTGGGGTGATGCATGAGACAGGGTGAGTGAGGGGGGCACAGGGGTAATGTGCACAAAAGGATGGGCAAGTGGTGGATGCAGAGCATGATCCTGTGGGGCCCTGTGTGGGAGGGTGTTAGGGAGAAAAGCCACCAAGCAGGATCTCAAGGGTAAGGATGCTCACTGTGTGCAATGGGGTGGATGAGAGCGTTACTGAGCAAGATCCCATGGAGCACATTGTGTGTGGGGGGAGCCCAGAAGGATCCTGCAGGAGTGCTGTGCGCGAAGGGGTTGGGATGGGGATTCTGAGCAGGATCCCATGGGGGCAGTGGCAGGGTAGGATCCCACAGGACACAGTGTCTCGTTTACGTACCTCTCTGACTACCTTGGCTCCTCCTGGTCAGCTACTTTGGTCTCAAGAGCCTGTACTTGGTCTCTGAGGGCCATGAGTTGCTTCCACTGAATGCATACAGATGATACTTGCCCACAAGGCAGGTAATCATACGGGCTACATTCAGTGCAATAAACTGGGTAGGCCCCACTCTGCTGCCTCCTGATGTCATGGTATCCTTTCGCACTGAGGATATTTCTCCAGGTGACGGGACCCCTATTATTAGGAAGAGATGGGTAATAGTAATGGGGGATTTGATTATTAGAAATATAGATACCTGTAGTTGGTTTGTGCTGACCCACATGGTGAATTGCCTGCCAGGTGCGAAGACTGTGGATCTCTCAAGACATGCAGAGTTAGGGAGGAGCTGGTGGTCATGGTATATGTAGGTGCCAATGACATAGGGAAAGGTAGAAGAGAGGTCTTGGAGGGCAAATTTAGGCTACTAGGTAAGAAATTAAAACCAGTACCTCCATGGTAGCATTCTCTGAAATGCTTCTAGTCCACGTGCAGGGCCAGTTAGACAGGCAGAACTGCAGAATGTCACTGTGTGGATGAGACAATGGTGTTCACAAGAGGGATTTAAGTTTATTACAAACTGGGGAAGCTTTTGGCAATGCAGGAGCCGATAGAGGAAGGATGGGCTCCACCTAAACCAAAACAAAACCAGATTGCTGGCATGTAACATTGAAAAGGTTGTAGAGGAGTTTTTAAACAAAGGGCTAGGGGAAAGCCGTCAGGTGCTGAGGAGCACACAGTTCAGATAGACACATCCCTTAGGGGATGATTTATTGAAGGGGACAGTTTATATGCTAGTAAAGAGAAAAAGATAGGAGTTGATAAAGTACAGGTAGCAACTGAAGAGAAACAGTCAAATGAGAGAGACCCATTCAACTACATCACATGAAGTCGACAACTGTGTATTGTCAAAAGTTATAAGTACTTTTTTACAAATGCAAGAAGCATAAATACTAAGATGGGTGAACTTGAATCCCTGGTACTAGATGAGGATATTGATATAATAGGCATCACAGAAACTTGGTGGAACGATGATAATCAAATGGGACATGGTAATACCAGGATACAAAATATACAGGAATGACAGAGTAGGTTGCGCTACTGAGGAAGTGCCACTGTATGTGAAAGAAAACGTAGATAGAGTCAAATATAATAAAAATCTTAAATGACTCAAACTGTACCTTAGTATCTCTATGGACAGAAATTCCATGCTTGAATAATAAGAGTATAGCAGTAGGAATATATTACCAACCACCTGACCAGGATGGTGACTGATTGTGAAATGGTCAGGGAGGTTGGAGGGCTATAAAAAAAACAAAAACCTCAAGAATAAAAATGGGGGATTTCAACTATCTCCATATTGAGTGGGTACATGTCACCTCAGGATGGGATGCAGAGATAAAATTTCTAGACATCATTAATGACTGCTTCTTGGAGCAGCTAGTCCTGGAACCCATAAGGGGAGAGGCAATTCTTGATTTAGTGCTACGTGGGGCGCAGGATCTAGTCAATAGGTGAATACAGCTGAACTGCTCGGTAATAAGGACCACAGTGTTATTACATTTAACGTCCTCGTGGGGAGGTGGGGGGAACCAAAGAAACCCACCACAGTAGATTTAACTTCAAAAAGAGGAACTACTCAAAAATGAGGAGGCTAGTTAAATGGAAATTAAAAGGAACAGTTACAAGAGTGAAAAGCTTGGAAGATGCATGGAAATGTTTTTAAAACACTGTAATAGAGACTCAAAATATTTGTATACTCTAAACAAAACAAAAACAGGAAGAGGACCAAAAAATGCTAAACAACAGAGTAAAAGAGGCAGTTAGAGACAAAAAACATCCTTTAAAAACTGGAAGTAAAATCCTACTGAGGAACATTGAAAGAAACAAACCCTTGCAAGTCAAGTGTAAAAGTATAATTAGGTAGGCCAAAAAAGAATTTGAAGAGCAACTAGGAAGAGACACAAAAACTAACAGCAAAATATTTTTAAGTACTTCACAAAAAAGAAGCCTGCCAAACAATCAGTAGGGCCGCTAGACGATCAAGTTGCTAAAAGAGCACTCTAGGAAGACAAGGCTGTTGCTGAGAAGCCAAATGAAATCTTTGGATCTGTTTTCACTGCAGAGAATGTGAAGGAAAGTTCCTCCACACCTGAGCCATTCTTTTTAGATGACAGTTCTGAGGAACTGCCCCCAGATTGAGGTGTTAATAGAAGATGTTTTGGAACAAATTGATAAATTAAACAGTAATAGTCACTGGGACCCAATGGTATTCACCCAAGATTTCTGAAGGAATTCAGACAGGAAATTGCAGAACTACTAATTATGGTATGGATCCTATCATTTAAATCAGATGACCAGGACCCTTCCAAACGCACGGCTGTGAAAAAAGGTGTCATGGACCATGAAATCTGCTCTCCCCTGTGAAATCTGTGGGGGAGAGCTTCTACCATGTGCTGGGCTCCAGCTGCTAGTGCTGGTGGGGCTGGGTAAGGACCGGACTACTACTTCTCTTGCAGCGACCACTCCTGGGGCTGGGGCTGGGGCTGTAGACCATGAAATTTCAGCTAGGCTGGGCCTACTTATAAAATTAAGCTACCAAATATTAATAAGTTGCATATTGCAGAGTATGTGAAATGGTAGCTGGAGTTCCTTTTGAAAAGGGGTGGTTGTTTTTTATTGCAACACACCCATGCTGTCTTTCCATTCTCAAGGTATGTCTGGTATTTCATTAAGATAACTGTTTATTAATTGCCTCTCTTGTCTGGACCATGTTCCATGATGAACTTATCCTCTGGGAGTAACTCATCTATGCAGTAAACAAAAATGTGTTAAATGCAGGGCATGCTACACCTCCATGGATCTCTCAAAATAACTTATGATCAAAGCCCATGGCTCGATGCCACCACAGGTATTGCTCAATTTAATCACAACAACCCCAATGCCACTTTGTTTGAAGGGTGGAACACTAAAACTAAACAACAAATCTAGGTGGACAGCGCCTTTTAACTAAGTAAAACACATGGGTTTCTTCTTTTTGTATTGTTTGCAGAAATTCCTGTGTTTACTCATGTAAATTACCAAAATGCTTGTAAAACATTGAATTTAAGAATATAAAAGAGAAGCAATGAAAATAAGCAAAGCAAGCAAGCTTCAAGAGTCACTCCGGACAAGAAACTGACAAAACCTGCCATTTTTGCCCAGCTGTCTTCTAAGACCATGAATCCAGGCTCTCTCCGGGGAAGCTGCTAAGAAACCATCGCTGCCTCTTGCCTGCATTGGTGAGGATAATTGCTTTTGCAGCTAAAATATACTAGACTTTTGGTTTGCGGGTTCATTTTATATGTTTATAAGTATAGTAATTAAAGCCTTTCTGTTATTATCAAACAAATGTCGTGACAATTCCTGAGCACATTAATAGCAGATCCCAGTCTGTAAGTTAATAGGGTCAGACCCTCACCCAGGAACTAGAATGAAATTATCGATTACAAAAGGTAACCATTTAAACTATTAAAATTATATTGGTTAACCGTTTAACCGATATAATTGTGTCCCCTGCACCCTGTCCCCCCCTCTGAGTCCCCTCCCAATAGCCCCCCCAGCCCGGCTCCATGGGGTACTGCGGCAGCAGTCAAAAAAGCTAACAGAATAGCATCATGCCACTGTATAAATCCATAGTATGCCTACACTTTTAAAACTGCTTGCAGTTAGGGTCGCCTCATCTCAAAAAAGATATATTAGAACGGGAAAAAGTACAGAGAAGGGCAAAACAAATGTGTAGAAATATGGAATAGCTTCCACACAAAGAAAGATTAAAAAGACTGTACATCTTAGAAAAGAGACTACTAAGGGGTGGTATGATAGAAGTCTATAAAATCATGAATGGAGAAAGTGAATAGGGAAGCGTTATTTACCCCTTCACATAACACATGAACCAGGAATGAAATTAACAGGCATCAGGTTTAATACAAACATAATAAATTATTACTTCACACAGTGCCCAGTGTTCCCCCTGTGGAGCTTGTTGCTGGGGATGTTGTGAAGGCCAAAAGTACAACAGGGTTCAAAAAAGATTTAGATGAGCTCTCGGAGAATAGGACCATCTATGGCTATTAACCAAGATGGTCAGGGATGCAGCCCCATACTCTGGCTGTCCCTAAATCTCTTACTGCCAGAAGCTAGGAAAGGATGATGGGATGGATCACGGCATAAATTGCCCTGTTCTGTTCATTCCCTCTGACACGTATAGCATCAGCCAACATCGGAAAATCGAATACTGGGCTAGATGGACCATTGGTCTGACCCAACATGGCTATTTTTATGTTCTTATCCCTGGGGTACTGTATGGTGGAAGAGGGGAGGGAGGGATTGGCAGGATCCTGTGGGGTGCTATGCACGGGGTGGTGGAGGCTCTGATTGAGACTCCGCGGGCACCATGTGTCGGGGGCTCCAATGGAGACCCTATAGGATGCTATGTGTGGGAGAGGGAGCTCAGGTCAGGGTGCTGTGTGCAGCAATGAAGGGGCTCTGGTTGAGACCCCATGGGGTGCTGTGTGCAGGGAAAAGCGGGGTCAGATCGGGACCCCATGGGGCGCTGTGTGCAGAGGGTACTCAGAGCAAGACCCGGTGGGGCTGTGCGTGTGCGGGGGGCGCTCGGGGTGTGCGCGGGGTGGGGGGCTCGAAGCGGGACCCTGCGTGGGGCTGTGTGTGCAGGGGGGGCTTGGAGCAGGACCCCACGCGGGGCTGTGTACGGGGAAAGGGGGCTCGGATCAGGACTCCAGGAGGCGCTGTGTGCGGGGGGTGATCAGAGCCGGACCCCACCAGGAGCTCTGTGCCCGGGGGGTGCTCAGAGTGGGACCCCGCGGGGGCTATGTGCGCGGGGGGGGGGGGGGCTGGGAGCAGGACCCCGCGCGCCGAGAGGGTGGAGGGGGGGGTCGGAGCGGAACCCCGCGGGGGGCTGTGTACAGGGGAAAGGGGGCTCAGATCAGGACTCCGTGGGGCGCTGTGTGTGGGGGGTGGGGCTCGCAGGGGAATCCCGCGGGGGCTGTGAGCGGAGGGGGGGGCTCGGAGCAGGACCCGCGTGCGGTGGGGGCGGGGCGGGACCCCGCGGGGGCTGTGAGCGGAGGGGAGGGCTCGGAGCGGCCCCTGTTGTGCGCGGACGCAGCAAGCCCCGTTGCCCGAGCACTAGCGGCTGCCCGGGGTGCGGGGAGTCCGAGGGGCCCCGCGGCGGCTCCGTGCCCCCGGCCCCGGCCGGCTGCTCTCCCCGTACCTGGCTGCTGCTCTCCTCGGGCAGGTTTCTCAGCAGCACCTTGCGCCTGTTGCTCAGCTGGCGCCGGGCGCTCTCCAGCCGCCGGGCGATCTCGGGCGGGCTGAGGGGCGCCGCCGCCCCACCGCGCCCCGGCTGCGCCCCGAGCCCCGACTCCCGCGGAGCCCCGCACAGCTCCGCGCCCGGCTCCGCTGCTGCTGCTGCCGCCATCTTGCAGGCAGAGGCAGAGGCAGACACCCCGTCCGGCCGGCGAGCCCGCGGGGGGAGGGAGCCGGGCGGGGGGCGGGCGAGCCGGGGCCAGCGGAGGCAGGGCTAGGCCGAGTCCTCGGCGGCCGGGAGACTCTACCGCGCGCCACTCGAAGCGGGGACCAGCACCAGGAACCGCCCTGCGCACCCCAACCCCCCCAGCCCGGGGCACGTGCGCCTCCCGCCCCCTCCTTCAGCCCGCCCTCCAGGCACCCCTCGCGCCTGAGTCCCCTCCGCCAATCCGGGGCTCCCCCGTGCATCCCTCAACCCCGCCCCCCAAGCCTGGGACCCCTTTGCCCTCCCCCTCCCATGCACCCCTGCTGCCCCCTCCCCTCCGGCCTGGCAGGCACTTGGCCTCTGTGCATTCTACCCCCCCCCCCTTCCAGGCAACCCGTACCCCACTGTGCCCTCCCCCAGCCTGGGACCCCGCAAATCCCTGTCCACTCGCTACCTCCAACAGCCCGTCCCCTCCAAGCCTGGGACTCCAGTGGTCCCTGGCCCCCATGCACCCTTCCTGGAACCCCCTGCACCCCCTCTGCTCCTAAGACCCCTTTCTTCCATGCCCACAGAGCCCCAGTTTCTGCCTTCCTCGCACAGAGCCTGTTACTGCACTGGGCACCCCCCCGCACACACACACATTGAGCTTGTAACATCACTGTACTCTGGCCGCAGCACACTTCTTCATTCACCCACTGAGCTTGGGATCGCATTGTACCCCGCTCCACCCTGCATGTCCTCCCCCCACCCCTACTACCGCTGGACCCAATGGTTCCAGGCTGTCTACTTTGCTGCATGCCACTGCTGCCAGGACTCCCACTTGGAACCTCTTCTCCCAAGTGAGCCTACTACATCCCACTACCTAGTGCACACCTAGGCCTCTACGCACACAGCCTGTGGCCCCAATTTTATCGCCAATTACTCAATGCACCTAGCACATCACTGCACCCTTCCTGTATTCCAAACCTCCATGCACAATGCACTCCCGCATCAGAGGAATCCATTGATTCATACATCTCTCCCTAGGTCTTTCACAGAAAAGGTAAAAAGCCAGATGCAGCTGAATTTTGCACATAGATATATAAAGCCAGTACTATTACATCCATAAAATCTAGACCTTGCTAGGTCCAGTTACACTTCATGCTTTGCTCCTCCAAGATTCAGCATCAGATAAACTTGTTCCACCCAATGCACCCTCCCTTTGATCCCCCTGTGCACCTCCTTTGGGGACACCACTGCCTTCTGCCTCACCCTATATCTTTTCAAATTCTGCATACTGTAGCTCAAGATCCCACCCTGCCATATCTTCCACTTTCCCCATAATACACATTTCCCAATGTACATGCCCTCAGGACCAACAGAAATGCAATCACCTGTAGGGTGGCAGCTGCATTAATAATACAACAATTTAGGACAGGAAGTTAGCAAGACTACTGTGTCTTATTGAAAATGCAGGGAGGATTTTAGGGAGGCAAAATATAATTATCCAAGATGGTATTTGGCCAGGGCACTGTTCTTAACATTTCTGTTCTCACAGAAAGTATTCGGAACGTACTATGGAAATATGATAAACACAGATGGTCAGAACCTTTGGCACTTTGTCTCATCTGATAGATGCCACCTCCAACAGGAAGTGTCAGATCATTTTGGTTTTTATGGTACATCAGTCTATATATTTTTAAGTTACTTATCACCTCACTCTTAGTGAAGCTAGCACTAGCTGAAAAAGGAGACATTTTTGAGAAAATTTTCATTAAAAATTTTTGCAATTTTTTAACCAAATCTAATAGAAGTGTTTTAATTTGTTCTCTCTCTATTATCCTTGCCTTTTTTTCTGAACTGACAAATCCTCTGGAACAGTTACTGTAAACTTTTAATCACCTCTAGTTTCTAACAAGGATTTTTATTATGAAGCAAAGAAAAGTATCTTTGAAAGATGGAAGAAGCCAAATTCCAATACATCTCTGATAAAGAAAAGAATCAGCTCCGAACATGAGTTATCAGATTGTAGCAACTGACTGATTAGTCCCAATAATTTATGGCTCTCAAATGCTTTCTTTATCAGGCCTCAGAAATCTCATGATTGCATGGTTTGGTGCATCTGCCTTTGTGTGTTCTCCTAGTGTGAAGAAAGGAATAGAAACTAGAGGGATTTTGCGGGTTCTTTTCCACTCTTAATTCCCTGTATGATGTCAGTTAAAACTCTTAACATCTCTCTCAGTCATCTCAGATGAAACACTACATAAAAAGAAGGACTTTACTGAAAGCCACATGCTGAACTGAGTAAATAAAGTACAGTAGTACCTCAGAGTTACAAACACCTTGGGAATGTAGGTTGTTCATAACACTGAAATGTTCATAACTCTGAACAAAATGCTATGGTTCTTTCAAAAGTTTACAACTGAACATTGACTTAATACAGCTTTGGAACTTTACTGTGCAGAAGAAAAATGCTGCTTTTAACCATCTTAATTTAAATTAAACAAGCACAGAAATGGTTTCCTTACCTTGTCAAATCTTTTTAAAAAACAAACAAGCTTTCCCTTTATTTTTTTTAGTAGTTTACGTTTAATATAGTACTGGCTTGTATTTGCTTTTCTGTTTGTTTGTTTTTGTCTCTGTTGCTGCCTCACTGAGTACTTCCGGTTCCAAATGATGTGAGAGATTTACTGGTCAGGTTGTAATTCTGGTGTTCATGACTCTGAGGTTCTACTGTACGGTAGGGCAAAGCCTCCTAGACCAAAACATTTATCAAAGAATCAGTAGTGTTACTATATAAGGCATTTATGAGATTCTCCCTCCATATGAAACCTTGTTTGTTGCATTGGTCATGGCACAATAGAAAGGATATTATTGGAGAGAAAGGCTATAAGCATAAGGCAAGAAAACAATAACAGGTCTCAAGTATATAAAATAAGAGAAGTGGGAGGTGATTTCCATTGGGCTGTATTTTTAAGGTGAGAACTGATTTTCAAGAAGAGGTAGAATAAACCTGGGAGAGAAAAGTGTCACACTAGTGATGGTTTCAAGTAGTTATCTAACGTAAGAATAAAGGGGATCACAGGAAGCACAGTTTCATACAAAGGATAAATAATCAGTTATTGGAGAAGGATAGAAATTAAAGCACAGTGTAAATAAATTCAAGAGATACTTGAGCCTCAGTTACATTAGAGAATTCCAAGTGGTATCACCCATTCAGATGAACAGAAATCTAGTAGGACTTCTATTGTAGCCAGTGTTCGAGCAACTCTGGCATATTTACCATTTTGTTAGTTAAACTTGCTAACTAACAAGGTTTCTTAGGGTGAATACTCCATCAGTTTTTCTAGAATTTCCTTGTGCAGACACAAGTCTTAGGTTTCTGGAGGAGGAGACTGAAGTGAATGGTGGATAAAAATGGTAAACTAGACCTTAGAATAAAAAGGTATAAAATGGCAGGCCTGGGTCAAGATCGTCTTTTCTTTTTCTGATCTTATTTCTCAACAGCAGCAGGCAAAACCAATTATAGGAAAATCAGCACAGATGGGTAAACCAGACGCTCAGTACTGTAATGATAGCAGAAGTCACCCTCTTGTGGCAAAATACAAATGGGACAAGGGAAAAGTCATCTAGTAATTATGGAGGCCTTTAGCCTGGAAAATTTACACGACATTTTTAAGGATATAAATAGTGTCAGTCTAGAGGTTAGAACTTGAGCAGAAGAAATGAATTTCCGATGTTCAGTTATAAAAGTCATCTTATTTCCTATGGAGTCTCCAATTGTAGTACTATTTCACAGTCTGTCAGTATTTAGTCAAATACTGCGCTTGGTACTTTGGAAACATCCTTATACCTTGTGAGGTCATTTACACCTGTGCAAAGTTAGTGCTTAACACTGCTGTTAGTGTAAATGAATGGAGAATGAGGTTTGGTAACATACACCCACTTTGAACAGGGGTAAATGACCACACAAAAGTGTAAGGCAGTGGTGAATCAAGCCTGAAGTGCAGTAGTGTTAAAAGGCCATTGTCAATACACTTTGGTTGGAATGGGAATAGGAACGGTAAACAAGTCTCTCTCAAGAAAAACTAATTCTGGAATTCTGCCTTTGCACAAAATTAGTTTGTGCTGCCACGGGAGAGACTGGAACATCAGTTACAGAAGGAAATACATGCACAAAGTTTTGCAGAAATTTTGCTTTGGTACATTGCCACTTCGAACACCAATCTGGCCAAATTTATAAAACTGGGTTTAACAAACCCTAGCAAATTAAGATTCCTAAGAATCCTTGGGCCTTCATTACTTCTAAAATTAGTTTCAATGGATTAAAATTATTAAAAAAAAAAAAAAAACAAAAAACTAGTAAAGAAAAAGATGTTGTCTTTTGGCATATTGATCTGAAAGATTTCAATGAAGCCAACAAGTTTCAATTCATGGGGTTACCATCCCTTAATCTCATAGTCTGGAATTTTCATCCGCTAATAAAATTGCTCCTTCAGTCCTTTATTTTAAAAAGCTTAGAAATCACAAGTCCAAAGGAAGAGTATAAATCCTTTTTTTTTTTTTTCCTTCTCTTAGAGCCTCAGATTGGGTATTTCCCAAACCTTTGATGGAGACTTTCATACCTCAAACATTTTTAAAGCTATAAAATTTGTCTTTCAGCACCTGCTATGTGGTACAGGCTTCACACATACAATAGAACCTGAGAGTTAGGAATGCCTCAGGAATGGAAGTACAAGAAGTAATTGTCACTGCTCACACATTCTCACCTCCTAATCAATGGTTGTGATTAGGCCTCAACTACTCTACCTGAATGGACTTTACTTCCCCATTGTTGTTCCTTTACCCTTAGATGTATATATACCCCTATTTGATTTCTATTCCTTTCATCTGACGAAGTGGGTTACAGCCTATGAAAGCTTATGTCTGCAGAAATTAAATTTGTTAGTCTTTAAAGTGCTACAGGACTCTCGTTGTTTTTGTAACTCTGAAATGTTTACAACTCTGAACAAAACATTATGGTAGTTCTTTCAAAAGTTTACAACTGAACATTGACATAATACAGCTTTTAAACTTTACTATGCAGAGGGAAAAGGCTGCTTTTAACCATCTTACTTTAAATGAAACAAGCACTGAAATAGTAGTTTTCTTACTTTGTCAATTTTTTAAAAACTTTTCCTTTTTTTTTTAGTAGTTTATATTTAACACAATACTGTGCTATATTTGCTTTTTTTTTTTACTTTGGTCTCTGCTGCTGCCTGATTGCGTACTTCTGGCTCCAAATGAGGTGTGTGGTTGACTGGTCAGTTCATAACTCTGGTGTTTGTAACTCTGAGGTTCTACTGTATTGCATTGTTAATGTTAGAGGATTTACAAATTATTATTTGTATTACAGTAGCCTCAACCACTGATAGTAAAAAGATAATAAAGAAAGGAATATAGAAAAATACTTTTAGCATGACTATTCTGGCAGCAGTTCAGTTCTTAGTGGTGATATATGCCCCAAGAAAGTTATAGTTACAATACGGATAATATCCAGTTTTATACAAAAGCCTTGGGAAAGATAAAATAATCTACCAGTTAAGTCTTAATTTCTTCAAATGAGGCAATTTTGCCAAACAAGGATTTTTATATCAATTATTAATTGAAATATTGATGCTATGTACTGTATCCTCAGATCAAGTACACAAACAAATCCTGTGGTTGACTGTTTAGCAAATGTATTTCTTGGACCATGAAAAAGTCGATAGTTCTACTAAAAGTACTGAAATGCTTTTATAGTCTGTTAGAAAGAGTCATTTCCAGATTAAGTTGTCATCATTGAGTCGTGGCTCTGCTTTTTTATTTTTCAGGAAATAGACACCATATAATTTAATGAAATCAGATTTTGAGATCAGCTAAATTATTGAGTTTACTAAAAGTATTCTTCCTTTTAGAAAGTGGATTCTGTTTTAGTTCATTATATGTTATTGACAATTAATCCTCCCTATAATGATTATGGTCTCTAAAATTGCTTACTTTATTGTCTTTTTAATGGGCTGCAGGGTATCTGAATACAGGTAATGAAAGGTTAATGTGCCATGCTAAAAGAAATGCTTCAGAAGCTATATCATTTTATTTCATTAGTTGAATAAAACTCATGTCAGAACTTAGTGCACTATGAGTGCTTAATAGTTCAGAGAAGTTTATGGATTTTTTTCTCGTTTAGATACATTTAAAAAGCTAAATCTTACATGATTAAGCAAGTATTTATTACTTTAATCATGTGAAGTCAGTTGCACTGACAGAAAAGATTATTCAATTATTATATGAACATTGCATTTTTCAAGTCTCATTCTATAAAGTGTTAAATTCTGAGTGGAGATCCAGATTAAGTACTTGGATTCACACTCAGGGCCCAGTCCTGGAAAGGCTTCTACATGTAATTTTAACCATTGGACTAGTCATGTGATTAGTCATGTGAGTAAAATGAATCACATGTGTAAATCTTTGCAGGTTTGGGTATTGCTTTGAGATGCCTGAAATTTAGTATTTTTTATCAATATTTTTATTTAGCTATGGGCCAGAAGCAAAACCCCAGATGCAAACATGATGTTTCTGATTCTCTCCTCCCCTACATCAGTATAATCCCTTTGGCTTCAATGGAATTATTTCCCATTTACACTAGTGCAAGTCAGAGGAAAATACGTCCCTATAACTCTCATGGCTTGTATACACAGCAAAATTTTCCAGCATAGTGATACCAGTATAATTATACTGCTGTAATTATACTGGTATGTAGATGCTCTTATTCCAGAATAAGTGTGCTTTTTTACAATGTAACTTGTGTCTCTTTGAAAGCAATATAAAAGAGTTACAGCCCTAAAACAGTTACATTCTTATTTCCACTTGTGTAAACTGGAAATAATTCCACTGAAGTAAATTGAGTTACATTGATGTAGGTGAGAAGGGAATCAGAGCCATCTTGTCTGGATCTGGGGGTTTGGTTCAGGCCCATACCTATAATCAAAGCCCTAGATGTGAATATTTTAAAATTTGAGGATTCAAATCTGTATCTGAACTTTCTTAAATTTTGGGATGCCCAGATTCAGCCTAATACAGAAATAGGCTTGAGCTGCATAAGCCCATAACATAGGAAGTAATATGGTTCTTTAACATGTTTTTGCAGCTATATTGTCTTGTCTACACTACCCCCAAAAAATTACTGTTTTGATCACTGACACTCTCACTCATGAATACAACTGTACACTGACATGACATGGTCCTTGGATTTACCCTACACTGTATTTTGCTAAATTTTAATCTTGAACTTTGACTTTTCCTCTTATTTTTGTTACTACTATTTTAAATTAAATATACATTTTAAAATCTTTGCTATTTTAAAATGTCTATTTTGTACAAATAAGTAGATTTTTTGCCTAAATATTGGTTAGAGATGGACCTGAGCCACAAAACTTGTATCTGGATTCAAATTTCTCCAAAGTTCAATGATGGTTGGATGCATTTCTAATGCTATTAAGATGCAAACAAATTAGGGTTTGTGTAGCTGTAGTTAAAGCCAAGGTTTTAGACTCAGGTGCTGAATTTGGGAATATTCAGACCACCCTCCCTGCAGTAAGAGGTGAAGAAAATGCAAAGTAACTGTAAAATGCATGAAGTAACTGCAAAACCCTTCAAAAAATGGCTGCTTTGCTTACGTCTCCCTTTCGCATATTTTCTAACACTTGGAACATTTTAATTCATTAACTGATATCCACTGTTCCTATGACCAGGGTCCAGAATCCATCCCTTGCAAAACAAAAAACAAAACAAAAAAAAACAAAAGAAGCCACACAAAAGTACCATGAAAATTGTGAAATCAAAACATAGGGCCAGATGCTTTACTGTGTAAATCAGCATAGCTCCATTACTACTCACATTTACACCAAGTGAGAATCTGGCTCTTTGTGGAAAGAAGAACTTGACAAAAATCCAGAGAAGGCTTGAGAATTGTGTGTGTTTTGTTCGGACTCTAATGCATTTCCATGCAAGTCACAGAGACTGGCACATTTTGAGAGTGGGTCACACACATTTCACTGGTGGTTGTTTTTCAGTCTGACAACCTGTAATTTACCCCTCTGCCAAGGCACTAGAGAGTTTAGATTGGACACTTCATAATAATCCATACTACTCTGTCCATAAAAAATGTAATAACCTATTAAAATGTGGAAAATTGGCAACAAGGAAACCTTCCCACAGGCATTTTAAATGTATATGAGTTTGAACTATTTTGCTATTCAATAATAAATAGGCACAGTTTCCACAGAAACTGTCATGTGACTTTTTTGCTGCTTGTGAGATACAGAAACATTTTGTGATGCCTCAGACTGACTTCTATATGTTTTTTCTGTTTGCATGAGGAGGAAAAAAAATATCCACTCTCTAGTTATCCAGATTTTTCTAGATGAGCTTACGACAGTAACTCACTTTGGTCTATGTTTTCAAAAACATTTTTTTCAATCTGATTGCAATTAAAATAAACAGATTTAGAGGTGTTAAGGTTATTTTGTAAGATTTACATCATGTAGATTAAATACTAGAACTTGCAACTCCACAAACTCTGAGTGATTCAAACAGAAATTCAACATTATGCCATTGGAATTCACAGTAGAATTCAACTAAATAAAATTTCTGTGAGAGAGAAAGTTGGAGACAGAATATACATTTGGACCAAAACTATTTCACAGAATTTCCATTTTCCTGCTATTGGCAGTGCCAAATTATTTCAGCACACATTTCTGATTTTATTACCTATAGGTGTTGTGGAAGAGTTTTAAGTTATCAATTTAAGCCATCAATTATAACCAAGCTGGAAATGTTTAACATTCCAATGTAAGACTGGTCCATTACTCAACTGCAAAATGAAGAAAGGCATGCTTTTAAGAAATTCCTCATAGCATGGTGCAACCCCTTCTCTGCCCTGTAGACCACCACCAACAGGCTGGATGCTTTTGAATTTATAAACCCCAGTGTGTCATTCACTGGGTCTCCTTCCCTCAGATTGCCAGTGTAGCCATGTGTAGTAACATCATTGAAGGAGACATCCCCCTTTGGTCACTTTCCGGTGAGGGCGAGGGCACAATCTCACCAGCCTGAGATCTTGTATCACCCTGACCCCTGCCAGCCTAACTCTGATTCTTACTTCCTATCTTTTAACTGTTCCCATCTGACAGGTTGATTACTCACATTAGCTCATCAACCTCCTGCCTAGTCACCTCATTGAGTACCCATTCCCCCAATTAAATCCACTCCGGGGGCAGTGGGGGGGGGGGGGGGGGACGAACAGCTTAGTACTTTAGTAACCAGGCTGCTGGGTCCACTCTAGGCTCCCTCTGTCACACACCTTTCCCCCTTCTCTGATGTTGGGGCTCTTTTCCCTGCGCCCTCCTTTTTTCCTACTTGTGCTCTTCCTTTATTTCCCATGGGTATTCTCCAGAATTGTCACTATGAATTTCTTTGCCAGGTTACCTTATCCTCCATTCACAGGGTGTGGTGGGGGGCAACTTCGTTCAGTCTGCTGGTCCTCACACCAGGGGCAATTTCAGTTTTAGCTTCGATGTCCTCCTCCCCGCTTAGCTTGTAGCATGATGTACTCTAGTGCCGTGACCTCCCCTTTTCCAGTGCCTGTTGTTCTGCCATTCCTACAAACCCCTCCTGCTGTTCTGTGCTCTCTCCTTGTTACTTCTAAGACATCCACTTTCTTCCAGGGAACTCAAACAGGCCTTTTCCCACTCAATTCCTGTTCTACTTTTAGCTCATTCTCCTCCTGGCTTGTTCTCTAATGTCTCAGGATCACTGGCTCACCGATAGCAAACCCGTTTTGTTCCCTGTGGCTGTTTTGCCCTTTGCTGCCATGGACTTCGGGTGCTCCTCATCTTCCCTAATGGTAGGGGGCTTCCGTCTGTCCCAGTCACTACCAGTGGGGTAACATGCTAAACACCACAACCAATTGCCATCAGAACTCTCCCCAGACCTCTAAGGGTATTCTGGCCATGAGGCAGGCCTGTGAATATTCATTCCCTGTGAATAGACTCAAACTAGAGGGTTTCTCCTGGCAATACTCAATGGTCCTCAGGTCCTTTGAGACCAGCAAACACCGTGGCCAGCCCTTTTCCCATTTTCCCCGTGCTTTCATGGAGCTGGATTGCATTTTTTCCTTTCATTTTTTCTTTTGTGGCCCCACCCCTGTTATGGACTGGGATGCAGACAGTCTGGCCTAGTATTCAGAGTAGGAGTCAGGCCTGAGCCCTGTGAGCCTGAGTCAGCTGGTATGGGCCAACTGGGAGTTTTTCTTTGCCGTGTAGACATACCCAATGTGACCTGAGTGCTGGTCAGCTCTAGACTCCTAGCACTCTGTCACACCGGACATTCTTCTCCTGCTTGACATGTTTCAATGTGAAGTTAGTTCACGTAAAAGGTGCGGGGTGGACAGTGCCAGAGACTGAAGTTCTCAGTTTAGCCACACAGCAGATACCACATGGTAGTACTGTGCAAGCTTCCTTACACATCACCACAACCCTTGAGGGCGTGTACTCTATGCTTTTTGGTCAGATTTTTTCCTCTGTGCTTACTACCGGTTCAGCTCCTCTGGTGGTAGCACAGCGGAGAACACTAATGGAGGTAGGGCTGTTGGAAGCCACTGATATTTTTGCACAAGGTCACTAGTAAAGGTATCAGTGGGCTCTGAGCCTGACGTTGTTTCAGCAAGAGTGTTCCCCATTTTTACCATCCTGAACCAGTACTAGCAGCAGTGAGAAACTGTTGACAAAAAATGCCTAGGGTAGACATG
The DNA here is from genome assembly GCF_026122565.2 of Emydura macquarii macquarii. Classification (NCBI taxonomy): domain Eukaryota; kingdom Metazoa; phylum Chordata; order Testudines; family Chelidae; genus Emydura; species Emydura macquarii. The sequence continues at coordinate 10,824,707 of NW_027133643.1, read as the reverse complement.
GCCAATATAACTCATCCTTGAGCTGAAAGAATCCCCTAAATATGAGAATGTGGTTCAGTCTCTTTGCCTATTCAAAACTTTGCTTCTCTGCTACCACTACAAAAAGGTGCCAACTAGTGTCAAATGCGTTAAGTGTATCACTGTGAAAGGCTCAGATGAGTGGAACGGGCAGTGTTATCTGAAGGAAAGCTGGTTCTGGCATGATCAGAGTTGGAGATAGCTATAAGTGTTAACTGCCTTTAATTACAAAATTAGGCTAACAGTTTCAAAAGAGGATGAAGGGTGGCCAGCAATTAGGGCACTAGCCTGGAATACAGGAGACTGATGTTCAAATCTCTGTTGTGTCACAGAATCCCTGTGTGAAGTCTGCAAGTCACTTGGTCTCTCAGTTGCGAGTCTGTAAAATGGGGATAATAATACTCCCCTTACTCACAGAAGTATTGAAGATAAATATATTAGAAGTTGTGAGGTGCTCAGATAATACAGTAATGGGACCATGTAAGTACCTAAGACAGATAGTCAACGTAGGAATTAAGCATTTGGACTTTTAATAATAAGATTTTGGATGCCTAACTCAGCTTGAAAATTCCAGCCACAGATAATGTTTGATTGTAAGTACATGAAGATAGAAAAAAACCTAATTCATAGTAGTGTCTGCTAACATGGGTAACATTGGGTAGAATCCTCTTGCTTACATACAATCTGTTTGATTCAATTTCTCTTACCTTGTTCTAGTTCCTTTCTTCCTTTGTATCAGATTTTTCTTATTTGTTACCAGCCTTGCAATAATTTGAACAAATTTCTTTTGTCATCATAATTTTTGTTTCACCTCTTTAAACAGAACCCTACAATTCCTGAACTCACTATGATCAGTTGCACCCCTACAGCTGCTTTTGTGAGTACTTCATGAATTGTCTTCTGTTTGTGCTCCCTCATTTTGAATGGGAAAGGTTCAGATAACTTTTCATGATTTAAATACCTGATAAAATGCCTACAGACAACTCATAACCGACTTTTCTTTCCAAATCATGTTGCCAAAGCAATAATTCCAACAGGTAAAAATAATCTCCTTTGATCAATTCTGAAACTATAATCCCTGAACATGTAAACAGCTTCCATGACTCCTGAGTAGACTGATTGAGTTACTTGTGTGTAAGAGCCATACTCACACAATAGCCATAAAATCATCAACACACCTTAATTTGTTGAAATTACTGAAGGCATTAAGGATCAACGAACACAGATATAATGAAGCTCATCCTATCTTTGGTACTGAACAGGCTTTTTAAATTTAATTTTCCTGGAAGAATGAAGAGAAAACGTGTAATGAGTCTGACAACTGACAGTTTCAGAAATCAAAGCAAGTAAAAATGAATTAAAGGCCACATGGTCTATTGGTTAGAGCTAAGATCCAGCAGGATCCTGGGAACTCACCTGAGCAAATAGTTCATTGTGTGTCTTTGCACCTCAGTCAGCATAGCTGAATAATTGGGGGAACAGCAGTACCCTCAATAAAAAGAAAAATGCTGTAATTTATCTTTTCTGGATACATTTATTTCGTTCTCTCACCTCACTAAGCACCCCCCCGCCCCCCCGTTAACAAACACCTGCACCTCTTTATATACTGAACTTTTTTTTTGCTCAGTCCAATAAATGTCTCAAGTTGAAGCAGATTTGCCAAGATCATGTGGCCCTAATAGGCAAGGCCAGCTTTCAGCTGTCACAGTGCTGGGATTTGGGATTTGATACATCTGTACATTCTGTAGACTATGAAACTGTGTCCTTGTTTAGTACTCTACAATACAACAAGAGTATGGCAGAGATTAAAGTTCTCCTGCGTTTGGCGCTGTCCTCTGTGTTCAACTGCATCTAAAAGTACCTAATATTGAGTGGGCAAAACAGAGAATGGCTACTCGCTTTTCAGGGTAGCTGATTTAAGGGTTGGGGCAAAAAACTGGGCATTGTGTTGACAGTATTTTTGTCCTTGTGTAAATCTAGGAAGGAATGTATTTGAGAAAGGGGCTACGTTCTTCACCATTCACCTGGGAGAGATGACAATCACCGTACAGCTACTTGATTGCCAGGGTGGGGGCTTCTATGGAGCTGTTCACAGGCTCACTAATAGCAGCTTGGTGTCTCAGATTTGTACCACCTATCAAGTCAGGGCTTTAAGATGGCTACAGATCTAGAAACTCTCACAATGAAGAGTTAATAGTCTGCCAATACACCTCTTCCTATTCCTCAAGTTATGTAATAGCAGAAGTTTCAGCGGTTCTCATTATTACAAGCACGTATCAGGTGTCCCCCTCTATAGGAATTGGCCATGCTGTACATGGTTAAGAATAAAAACAACTGAACAGAGACTAAATACACACACCATGACTCCTTGCAGCTCAGCAACCTCAAGGCTGAATGCTGGGAGTTTTAGATTAAGTAGCTAACAAAAAGCCAGGGCAAAGAGATATGTCATACAATGCTTCCTGAATGCAGCTTAGATGTATTTCTGACAGAAGCAACTTCCAGAAACTAAGGCTTGCTACTGAGAATACATGGCTGTCTGTTCCTATCCATGTGTTAGCAGTCAATGTTTAACTTAAACAACCAGGTAAAATATTTCAGTAAAAAAAATTAGAAATTTACTCTCTGCTAAGTGGTTTAAGTAAATCGGGTTTCCTTTATGCTGTCTGCATTCACACACACTAATAAAACAATCAGATATTACACATAGCTTTCCAGTTGAAGCTATTAAAAAATTACAGTGAATACACTGGCGTAATGGGACATAGATTTCTAGCTCATAAGTATGACATTACAAGATTCACAAATTTGTATATAATCTGTAAATATATATGTTTAATTAAGGCTCTACTTAAGGGGCCTATTTCTGATTGCAAATAGGGACCACATCCTCTGCTGGTGTAAATCAGCATGGACTTCATTGTAACTATACTAATTTACACCAAGTGTGGATCTGACCAATTGTATTTTTTCCTTTCATTTCCATTTATACTACTGTACACACAAAGACAGCTATTCTGGTATAACTCGAACTAAAATACTACAACTGGGGGAAAAGGTAGCATACGCCATTAGTTCAAGAGTCTCTACTAAGGGCTTGTGTACATGGGGAAGTTAATGCAACATAAGCTAGCATGTGAATTTAAAGTGCCATAGCTATTCTGCATTAATCCCCTGCATGGACACTTTTATTCCGCACTGAGTGTGTTTTTGTGACTTAGATTAATCCCCTTTAAAGTGGACTGAAATGAGAGATCTGTAGGGGTACTATGGGACTGGATAATTAATTATGAGCAACTACAGGATTGTGCTTGATATATAGTACAAACTATTAACAAAACCTTCTGTAATTTTTGTTTATTTCAGTGATTTCCATCTTTGAAGCTGAAGCCTATGTTCACTTTTATGCTAAAAATTTCTTGCTTCTTAGCTACATATGCTTTTTGTTTTGTCTAATGGTAATGTAAAGAAGACATATTTTCCCTCTCCCTAGCAAATATGAAAAGAGCGGTTACCTATATCTCATTGCCCAAGAACCAGATATTAACTTTGATTCTCACTCAGATCTCTCAGTAAGTTGGGCAGAAAGATATTCTGTGCTCCAAAAAGAGAAATAAGATTCTAGCAAGAACATCTCAAAAACATGAACAGTATTTAATATTTTCCAAGAATTGCCTGCTCGGCAAAAAACTAAAAAAAAACCCCCATAAAACCAAACCCTTATAAAAACAGCAACAAACAACAAGGCAGACAGGGCCAAATTTTCAATACCTTATTTTTTCTATACATTGTTATTATTGGCTAAAGAAGCTTGAATTGTGTTTGAACTTTCCCAAGAGATTTAATGTTCAAACGAGTTACAGACAGGGCTTTTTCAAATAGATTTTAAAAACAAATAATGTAAATTGGGTGTAAAAATTAAGCCTATCAGAACTAGAGATAGAATCACAGAAATAAGAGATGAAGCCTGACCATCAAGGGGTTTATATAACTTTCTTTTGAGATGCCCATTCAGCCACAGAATGAGAGCCAAATAAAAGAGAATAATCTGAGTTTAACCACAAGTAACTCACGGAACTAATCTTTATATACAGTTTATTTCACTAGAGATTGTAATTTTATACATAGTATAAAGGGGTATCCTGATATCAGACGTATAGTTACTTTACTGTACTGTTTAGGAACCAATTGTGTTATATAATACAGTATTAAGTACCCTATTCATTAAAACAGTATTCAGAAATCTTTTACAAAACTACATAAATGGATGTTTATCATATGCACGGTGCAAGAATGTTTTTATAACATTTTAATCACACAATGTGAATCTAAAATACAACACTGTGATTTAAAACTAATTTAAAATTATGATGCCCCATGTTGTATTAGAGAGACTTGATTAATCCCTTTACGAATCACCAAGCAGAGTTAAATTCCAGATAAACAGCAGCAGCTAATAATTACGATTTCAACAGAAACCTTTTGTAACAACCTGAATTTTACAATGCATTTTTTTTTTACCTTCTAGTTTTGCCGATGGTCTAAGGAAACAGAGAAATGGGATGCATCTCATTTTGGAATTCTCTGATAGTTAATGCAGTTCAAACACTGCATTATTACAGTGAAGGGAATCCTGTCCCAAATCTTGATCGTCTTTAAGGGTAGTCAGAGGTGTCAGTGCTTTGGTACAGAAGCAGAGGATTCCCCCCCTCACCCCTTGCAAATTAAACAAAAAAACTTACAAATCAGGTTGTAAAGTTTACACAAAACGACTAGAAAACATTATGTAAACAAATCAGAGAATGATTCTTCATTTTCCCTTTTTGCAAAGTGGGGCCGTGGATGAATATCAGCTAATAAGAAACAGATGTCTTCCTTGGAAGAACGACTTCACCATCACACAGAACGTATGCTGTACTTGTCAATAGTTGCTAATGTGTTTTTCCCTTCCCCCCCCCCAAAGTTCATGAAAGTTTCAAGTTCAATAAATAGTAGAAAAATAATCCTTTACTTAAAAATCTTGAGATGCATTGTCCTAGGTCCCATACAGCAATTGCAAGAGCAATGTACTTTCTCAAAAAACAAACGGAACCTATTTCTGTATCCAGCACCCTTTTTTTTTGTCTCTGGCTGCACAGATCTAAGCTCTTCTAGTTAAGGAAAGCGAAACATCTTTATCTTCTTTGAGCTCTCCCTTCTCTTGGCTCACGGTTCCAAAACTTCAGTTACTGTATAAACTTTTATCCTGGTGTTTGGAGGTCTAACATGCCTCCTGCTCCATTTTATTAAATGTTATGGCAGGTCCATTCATCATGCTTATTTCCCCTCCATTCCGGAGCCAGCACTACATTTTAAAAACGTAAAGGTTGTGTGTGTAACAGTTTCTTTAGGATGGTCGTTAAACCACTCCTGGTAAAAGCACAAACAGAAAGCTCCTCGTTGCTGTATGGATCGTTGTTAACAAACTGACTTTCCTGTGTCATCTTTTCCCGAAGAATAAAGTGTATTAGCATTCTGCATCCACAGTGTGGACTGTGACTGCCGCCTGTAAGTGGTGGCTGTGATGAAGAGTTGGATGGTGCAACCTGTAGTGGTGAAACTTATGACTCAAGAGAGCAGCTGTTTGAGGTGGTGTATCCAGATCTAAATCTTCATCGTGGTTTCCAACGTCAACACCAGCTGATAATGGATCATTATTACATGGAGGATTTTCACTGTCTTCCTGTGGACTCATAGTGCTGTAGCCTAGAAAACAAAACAATACTAGTAAGGACAGATGGTCTAGGGCAAAAGGTCCAATATTTCAAGGTATGGAATGCCCCAATACCCACTGAAATCAATGGAGGCACTCAATTACAAAATAGGGTCCAACAAACTGTTTTAAATTAAAGACATACAGTAAAGTACCTTGTGTAGTTTTAAAATAGTTCTTTCCTCCCTCCTTTCCCCTGCTTTTAATAGTCTCTTGGAAGCCTCACTTTGAAATATCTGGTTTCCTACCAAACAAAGAAACAAACCTACTTGCCTGCCTACCCACCTACCGGCATTTATTTAAAAATACACAATAAGGAAGAAGTATGGTTTTGGAGAAAAAAGTCTTAAAAATTACTTGGACTTTGCAAACAGATAAGGAACAAAAACTAGGTCAAATTTTGAGCTACATGGTCTCTTTACATTGTACACTATTCTCATTCCAAACAAACTGCAATTTCCTTAAAAAGGTTATCAGCTATTCTCACTGTAAGTAGGCTGAAACTACTTCAAATCATCTTTCTGATTTTTTTAAAATGACATATATTTAAAATGAAAAAGGTCCTTGCAGATGAAAGTGTTCTATTTTCAAAGTTCTGGGATTTAAAAAAAAAAAAAAATATTACAGAACTTTCCTTAAAGTTTCAGAAGTGACAGAACAGTTGATTCTGCTGAATCTACCACCAGCATTCATCAGTACCTACCTGTGGGCAGCTCTGCTCAGATTAGTGACAGCCAAAACAATCTGCTTGTAGACAGCTGAGAGAAGTGTTCTGTAACTAAATATATACCTATATATACACACTGTGTTGAAGAGCTAGATATATTGAAAGTACTTAGTTAGATATATAAGTTCTTAATTATTTATTTAGATATATAAGAAAGTATTTAAGATGGATTAATTGAGCCAAATCCTGCAGACCCTTTTCTGACTAAACTCCAATTAAATGAAATGACAAAAGTAGGGAAAGAGAAGGGGATTTGCTTTAAGTGAGCGTCACAATGTGCCCAGCCTACCAGCTGCCTGAAATCTCGCGTGATCTCAGACTAGTACCACAGCACATCTGTGGTGAGACCCTCAAAGCAGCCTGGTATGCCTGTGTTCAAGAAACCTCATCCCTTGCACTGACCAGACTGGATGTTTTACAAGAACATTAATTCGGTATCACAAGAAAGGAAGATAATCAAAATACATCATATATCACCTAACTTCTAAAAAATACCAAAAGTAAATTTCAGTGTGGTCATGGCATTTCCTGAGTTTTATTTATGTGCTGTAACTATGAGAATAGTATTATAGCTCTGAAAAAACCCCCCACAAAGAAATGGCAATTTAGTTCTCTGCTAAATGAGGGCTTATGTTTTATTACCTTTCAACTGTACTCATATTTTAGGGTCTTGAGACTAATGTAAATTAGTTGCAAAGCTTGTTAGAGGATTGTTAAGATACACTGTTTAATTTTATTGATTTCACCATGTATTTGAAGTGTGGTCTAGCAATCTCTGTCCAGCTGTTTTCTGATCTTGCTTTTCTTCTACATTAAAAAAAGAAATCTCTTATTTCTTTGTGAGAAGAGGTACTGAATTATATAAGGAACCAAAGATGACTGAAATGTTAGACTGCAAATCCTTCACATATATTACGCTGTACAATTATCTTTTCCACTGGGCTGCGATGTCTGAGGCATTCCTAATAAAGCTTTACACATACTTAGTATCTTCTCAGTATCCGAATGGACTTTACAAATATTAAATAACATAGACTCAGCACTCATGTAAGATAGACTAGCCACATTTTACAAACAGGGACACCGTGGCCTGGTCTACATCTAAAAACTAAATCAACCTAGCTATATTGCTCAGGGCTGTGAAAAACTTCGTACCCTACGTAACTTAGTTGGGTCAACATAACCTCCACTGTGCACACAGTGAGATTGACAGAAGAATTCTTTTCTCAACCTAGCTACCACCTCTTGAAGAGATCGATTAATTACACTGGCGGAAAAACCTCTTCCATTGATAGGAAGTGTCTACCCGAGGGTGCTACCATGGCACAGTTGCATTGCCATAGCTGTGTTGCTGTAGTGTAGACATATCCTGAGGTTCAGAAAAATTAACTCACTTGTGCAAGGTTACACAGGATGTCAGGGGCAGGTTCAGGATTAAACTGCAAGTTTATGGGGGGGACAGAATATAGCTATGGGGCTGGGAAGCAGAGCTAGAGGGCAGAGCAGGAATAAGCAGCAGTGCTCCCAGATTGACCACCTGGACCTCACAGCCCTGCTGGAATGCCTCATTCCCTGGTCCAATGGGCAATCGTATTCTACTCCCAGGCCATTCCTTCCATTCCGAAGAGAACACTATTTTTGTTACTTGTAGGACTGGTAATTTTTAGGATTGCTAAATTCCCTCTTTGAGAAGGTACTGGCCAAGAGTTTGACAACTGACTAGTGATTTTGGCTGCCTCAATTTTTCGATTCTCAGACTGACTTCTGAAAAGTCAGGTTTCTTTAAAGGTGTCTCACGCTGAGCACCTGAATTCACTAGTCACTTTTCACAATCTCAATCAGTGACCTTTTGGCTGAGAGGATCCAGGAAAGGATATTATGCAGGAGAAGTCCGGTCTCTCCTATCTGTGATGAAACTGTGTATATCTAAAAGGAGGTTACTTACCTGTAACCGGAGGTTCTTGAGATGTGTCATCCCTATCTACATTCCACCGGGAGGGGGGAGAGGGGGGGGGAGGGTTACACACCTGCACCATGTGCCCAGAGCTGGAGAGTTTTGAAAGTGGTGTCCATTAGTCTGCACATGCACCCTGGCTCGCCTCATGCTTCCAACTGATGCGATTTCACTCCGCCTTGCTTGTTGATGTAGTATACAGTCACAGTGTTGTCCAATATTATCAGGATGTGGTGAGTGGATGAATGGGAGAAAGAACTCATGTGAGATAGATTAGCCACAATGCTTTCCTTACAGCCCAAAGTTCCACGGCATCAATGTGCACCCTGGTCTCTTGGGGTGTCCACGTCTCTTGTGTGGTGTGGTTGTCCGTATGAATTCCCCGGCCTAGCAGGGACATGTTGGTAATGATAGTTTTGTCCAGATAAGATGGGAGAAAGTGGACACCCATGCACATGTGGTAAGGGTTTGTCCACCACTGAAGGAAAGACAGTATCTTGATGGGAACTGTGAGGGGAAGGTTCATAGGGTGATGACTTGGTGAGTACACTGACTGTAGCCACGCTTGAAGACAACGAAGGTGGAGTCTCATGAATGGAGTGACATAGGTGCATGAGGCCATGTGGCCAAGTATGGACAGACATGCCTCGGCCATCACTCGAGGATTGCTCATAATGCGAGCTATGATCTCATTCATAGTCTGGAACCTGTCTGTCGGCAGGTAAGCCCTTGCATTCAAAGGTATTCCAATGAAGTCAAGACTGCATGGGGGTGAAGACAGACTTTTCAATGTTTACGGTGACTCCCAGAGAGGAGAAGAGGTGGAGAATCATAGAGGTCGACGTGTAGGCTGCTTGGTGGGATCTCGCAGTGAGAAACCAGTTGTCAAGGTACAGAAAAACAAGAAGGCCATAATGTCTGACATAAGCGGTCACCACTAAGAATACCTTTGAATACCCTGGGGGTGATAGCTATCCCAAATGGTAGCACTTTGTATTGGAAATGGTCAGATCCCACCATAAATCTAAGAAAGCATCTACGGGGGGATGAATGTCTGTATGAAAGCAGGCATCTTTTAAATTGAGAGCCATGAACTATGTGCCTTTTTCTAACGACTGAATTATTGTTGCCGACACGACTATGCAAAATCTGAGTTGTGGATGAAGCAGTTGAAATGATGGAGGTTGAGGATTAGTCTCCACCCAACCTTCTTGGGGATCAAGAAGTACGTTGAGTAAAATCCTGTTTCGTTATATTGTGGAGGAATGTATTCTATTGCCCCTCGTTGCAGTAAGGAGCTTACTTCTGAAGGGGGGGCAGGGGAGGTTTTGGAGCATAGATGTAGTTTGACTTTTATATTTGGAGGGGGGGCAGCTCCACTCAGATCAATGGGGCCACATGTTTGGGGGGGGGGGGGGGGCGGCAAATTCCATGCTTGCCTGAGGCTTGTAGTTTTGGAGGGGCAAAACCCCCCATTTCCCCTTAAACTATTAATGTTTTGGAGGAGGTAGTATGACAAACTTGATCATATAGCCACAGTGGATGACGTTCAGCACCCACTTATCTGTTGTCATCGCACTCCAGGTGTCGAAAAGGAGTGCGAGATGATCCCCAAATGGAGCAGTGGGGTTGTGAGTTGTTAGGCTTAATGGTTCACGGCTGCCAAGCTTGCATAAAATATATCTCCTGATCGGGGATTGAGATGTTGGGGCCGTAGCAGGAGGCACGGGGAAAAAAGGACTTTTGAACCTTTTGTTTTTATATGGTGGTTCGTATGGTCTTTGGTGTAAAAGTGTTGGGACCCATACTACACTGTGGTTGAGTGGTGATGAAAAAGAGCAAGTGTATAAATGCCCCGTGATTGAAGGGTAGCTCTAGAGTCCTTGAGGGTGTTTAGGGAATCATCTGCCTTCTCATGGAAGAGGTGGGATTCATCAAAGGGGAAGTCCTCGATGGTGTTCTGGACCTCCCTGGGGAATCCCGAGGAATAGAGCCAGGACTCCCTTTGTATAACGATGACCATAACAATGGTCCTAGAGGAAGTATCAGCTGCATCAACTGCAGATTGGAGGGAAGTTCTGGCTATTAATTTACCTTCCTCAACCAGCTGTTGGTGAATTCCTCAAACTTAGTATAACTCAGGAAATCATATTTAGCCAATAGTGCTTGAAAATTGGGGCTATCCCTGAATTGTAAATGGAGGACAAGAAAACCCTCCTCTCCAGTAGGTCTAAGCATTTTCCCTCTAACTACTGGCATAGATCTGGATGTTGCTGTTTAGATCTTCTGGAAACAGCCTGAACCACCAGAGAATTGGGAAGTGGGTGCAAAAATAGAAATTCTGAGTCTTTAGCTGGTACATAAGAGTGTCTCTCTATGCCCTTAGGGGTAGGAGCAAGGTGGTGGGGGTGTGCCATACCATTCTAGCCAGCTCCAGGATAGCCTTGTTGACACGGAGGGCAACTCTTAGGGGTGTTGATGTGTGGAGGACGTCCAAGAGCTTGTCTTAAGAGTCTTGGATTTCCTCTAATGGGATCTGAAGTTCCCCAGCGGCTCTGTGCAGCAGGTCTTGGCATTGTTTGAAGTCATCCAGGGGAAGAGATGTTGAAGTCACCGTTTCATCTGACGAGGATGATGGTAGTCTAGTCAGTTCCAGTGGAACCTCTGGAACCAGAGCATAATATTCTTCCTCAGTCATCTGATCTGGGGGCAAGTTTGATGGTTCCCTTGGAGAGGACGCTGGATGTGACTCCCAGGTGGAGTGGATGAACTCAGGAGGAGGACACTGGTCCCAGGATCCTCAATATGATCAGTAGGAGGGACCAATGGGTGGTCATGGAGATCCCATGCCAATGGCTCTGAGGCACATGTGGTGGTGGCTATACCCAGGATCGTGCAAGTCTTTTGGGAAATAGGTAAAATCAGTATGGGAAAGGTGGTGTTTCCGGTGGTTCTCAATCCCCTGAGGAAGAAAAGGCCAATTTGGATTCCAGCAGCGGCACCACTGGAGATGTGTATGTTATATGTGATGGGGCGACAGATATCTCGGTGGAGATATGAGTTCTCTGGCGACTGAAGCTCCCAATGGCAGGGGAGTGGGGGGGAGGGGAGAATCTGGATCTGGGAAAGCAAAAACGTTTTGCAGCGCAGCCATGGATCCAGATCTCCCAAGAGTGAGAGGGACTACTTGTTCAGGCCAGTGGAGCTGAAGATGGTATCTGGTAGTGATCAGACTTCACCGATTCTGGAGGGTCCCAGGTTTTGTGAGGAGCTGGGGATGCTGGTACCAGTGGGGCTGTTCTGGAGCCCAATGTTTCCGAGTTTTCTTCTCATGCCTAAAGAACTTAGGACGTACTTTAGGCTTCTTAAAATCCCGCTAAAAGCCTGTTTCCTGGATTTCAATAGGTGCATGGACCAATGAACAGTGCTTTCAAAATTACTGCTGCTAGGCACATGGTGTGCATGTGTAACCCCACAATGGAATACAATAAGGACAATCACAAGAAGAAGAAATAAAGTAATATGTAGCTTTAAAGAGCTGGGCAGGATGTTACCACCTGCTGGCACCTCAATGCTGCACGCTGTCAAGGGAGATAGTGAGGACTTTGTAGGAGTGTAAGATATGAAACTAATAATACAAAATCAGATGTAGTAACATAATTTGTCTGTTTTAAAAACAAAATAACTATGACATTAAACTACAGCCAACACCCCGACAGACAGCCTTGTCTACCCCAACTTAATTTACACTGATCTTTCCTGATGGATCAATAATTTGATACAGGTCTAATGGCTCTAAAGACTTAGACCAACTGTTTTTCACAGTGGAAAGAAATATTATGACAAAATTATAACCCCTGAAAAGAGTTGACAATAGAAATGTCAACAGACACTAAATGACACTAGCAAAAACACCATTACTACAAATATTGATCATCTTTTAAAAACTGACTTGCACATAAAATGTCCTCTACTGCAGCAGTATGCACTAGCTGTCCAACAGAAAGGCTAAGGAGGTATCCAGGCTTAGTTTACCCAGCTGTTGAAGGCATACAGCATATATTACTGGTGTAGAGAGGGAATTTTATAAAAAGATGTGAAAGTCACCTTAAGAGAAGACTGCCATATTTCCAACAAAGGGCATGGAATTAGTTCTCTGCTGTCATAAAGAAAGTTTATTATCTTCGAATGGTTCTGAGATGCTGAATTAACTGTCAGGGTTGGTCATGGGAAAATGGTGTCGTAAATTTGGTAACTTTTCTATCTATTGAATTCCAATTAGTCAGACATCCAACAAAGCTAACACTATATAACAGTGGCTCTCGACCATTCCGGACTACTGTACCCCTTTCAGGAGTCTGATTTGACTTGCGTACCTCCGAGTTCCACCTCACTTAAAAACTACTTGCTTACAAAATCAAACATAACAATAGTAAAGTGTCACTGCACACTATTACTGAAAAATGGCTTACTTTCTCATTTTTACCATATAATTATAAAATAAATCAAATGGAATATAAATATTGTACTACATTTCAGTGTATAGTATATAGAGCAGTATAAATAAGTTTGTCTGTATCAAATTTTAGTTTGCACTGACTTCGCTAGTGCTTTTTATGTAGCCTGTTATAAAACTAGGCAAATATCTAGATGAATTGATGTACCCCCTGGAAGATTTCTGCATACCCCCAGAGATATGTGTACCCCTCGTTGAGAACCATGGTTATATATGATACAAAGGACAGGGCATTAAGCTAAAGAGCTCATGTTATAACTCTACTCTTACAAAAATAGCTTCATTGCTGGATAGTGTCATGCACTGAGAGGTGTCAAAATTGTTTAACTATGAAGCAATGAGCAAAGATTTTTTTAGGGGGCGGGCCGTATTTTCTATGTTGCCTAACATCTGAAACAAGCCGAGCATGCACAGTCATTGGGAGTTTAAAGGTCTTACCGTGATCACTCTCTGTTCCCGATCGCCCCCAGTACCGACGTCTACGTTCTGGGCTGTGTGCGTGCCGCTCAATTACCGCGGCTATAAACCGAGTGTTGCTGACTAGGAGAGAAAAGAAAACAGGGTTTGTTTTAAACAAAGTGTTTTTATTAAGTTATATTAATGGAGCACTTCAATAACAAGGAATCAGACATGTTTATAAGCTACTTCTTTCAGACGTTGCTGTAAATTTCTTACAGGGATTACAAACTTCCACATCACATAAATGATGGGGCAAAGGCTTGCTGAGAAGTGCATGTCCTGGTCCAGTGCTGAGAGCAGGTATAGATCAGGATGAACATTGTCTGCTTTGATGAATGAAAGTTACGCCAGTTCCCTGTAGCAATGCCAGAACACAGAGACCTAAGAGGCATCTAAAGCCTGCTCAAAATTTAAACTGAAAAGCAAGAAAGACTCATATGAACTACATTAGTTAGTATCAGTGGGTACACACGTCAGAACTCAGATCCAGCTCTGGTCTTTGAACCCTTGAAGTTGGCAGGGTGTTCAGAAATTGAATTCTGATTCAGCCCATTTTAAAGATAGGGCCACATGGGAAATTCTGATCTGGATTCAAACTCTGACCTCTCCTAAAGTCCAGAGGCCTGGGGCCCACCACTATAAAACAGAATTATTATACCTAGGAGTACAATTGTAACCAAACAGTGAAGGAGTAGCATTTCAAAATCAAATGCAAGCAAGATTTACTGATTTTTCATTCCACACTCTTGTTGAACTGAAACTAGGAATTAAAAGGCCAGCTTGTGCTTGCCACTTCAAAGGCTGCTCATGGACAGGCGCTTCCACACTCCATGCACTCATAACTGCAGCTCCATAGCTCTCCCATAGCCATTCCCAGAGCTGGTTGGGCCGTGGAGCGGGAGAGCTTCCTACACTGTAATCATAGAATCGAATTGTAGGCTTGGAACATATAGCAGAAGAGGCAAGCTCCCATTGCACACCAGGGAGACCTATATCCACTTTGTCTCATGCCTAGTATGGACTATATGGTCCAAAACTAAGAATCATTTTTTGGGATGAGCCTGAAGGACACTGGGAGTTACCAAGTAAGTCAGTTAATACTTTGGTGCTGTTATTTTCCAGAGCAAAGTCACACTGTCATACTATGGTGTTAAAAGACTGAAAAAAAATCCTCCACACATTTTTAATACTAGCACAAGCAGAAGGAAGCAAGGAACTCACCAACCCTTAGCCTAATACTGGCAGGTTTTACAGTGACACAACTCAGTACTTACTGATTCCTCTGTCTTCATGTCCATCATCATCTCTTTCATCTCTATCGTTCTCCAGGTTGGACATACGCACTGACATTTCTACACACCATTACAAACAGAAAAATGCAACTGTTAAAAGAAAAATTTTGGATCAACTTATTAATGGCTGTCAGCCTGGCGGAGTGGTGGACACACTCTGCATTACCGTGCTGGAGTACTATGCTTTGGGAATGGGCGTGGGAATCCGTTTCTGGGCCCATTGGGGACTAGATGTACCAGAGAAAATGCCAGATACACAACCAATTCCTTTCCAGGGTAAGACTTGAGTGATGCACAAGGTTTAGGGAATGGGCTCAGACGGAGGCAACATGGTCCAGTGGATAAGGCACTGGGCAGGGACTCAGGAGACATGGGTCTTATTCTCAGCTCTGTGACTTTGGGCAAATCACTTCCCCTCCCTGTGCTCTGTTTTCCCTTCCCACACTTTGTCTGGCTTGACTACTTAGACAGCAAACCCCAGAGTGCCCTGCCACTCACTGTGAATTGGTACAGTGTCTAGTACAATAGAGTCTAGTTTCAGCTGGAACTTTTAAGCATTAATGTAAATAATAATAATTTTGCTCTTCTTCCCTTCCTTTTGTAAGTAAAAGATGCCACAGGTGAATTTCTCACGGAGTGCAAGTGAAGAGCCAGGGAGAAAAGACACAGCCAACAAGCAGTCCCACAGGAGGCACTTTGAGTGTTGTAATTCCAATACGCCGCTGGCGACAGCGCATAGTGCTGGCTAGAAAACAACCTACTATTCAGAAGTTACAGGGCTGTATAAAGCTGGGTTTACTGCTTTAGCTCTAGGAAAGTCATATCCACAGCATCCCGAGGAGATTGGCTGGATTTTCTGTCCAGATCTTCCCCAGGAGTCAGCCAGACTAGCTCTGCACCCAGCAGATGGCAGTGGTACACAAGCACACTGGACAGTAAGTACATTAGTTATGTAAGGAGGGGAGTGGGAGAGAAAGTGGGGGTCGACGAGGAAGCGGGAATAAAGGATGCCCAAGGGACAAACCAAAATTTGATCTTTGACACTAGGCAGAAGAATGTACGGAAGAGCTGGATTTTTATCCTCACTGTTAATATCTGCCTCACAAGTTATCAGCTCACCCTGTGCAGCAAGCGGTGACATGTGCTGGTGACTTCTCCGATGGATCTGGTGACGATACGCATATACTGCCAGAACAAGCACCATGATGCATCCCATAATACCTCCAGCCACAGGACCAACCGGAGCACTTTTTATCATGTTCAAAGTGATCACCTCATCTCCTTAAAAAAAATACCCGAACCAATAAAAAACCTGAGCATAAATACCTTGCAAAAAAGTTTAAATGGGCATTTCTATCACATTAAAATAAACTCAAGGCTTTGGCACATGACTTTTGTGCACCTCCGTTGATGGTATACACAACAAAACACGGGCAGTTTAACAGTGAAATACATATTCTCATTAAAACACCAGAATTACCTAGCGCACCCATGTCATCCACGTAAGGGCTTTTAGCTCCCATAATGCCACCAAAGCATTCCTTCTGAGGCGCGCAGTAGGATTTATCCAGATGGGTCTTTCCATCGCTGTCCACCATACACCACTCACAGTCCAACACACCAAAGCAATCCCTGCAAGTGAAGAAAAAGGGCTGGCTTGACTTTAAAGAAACACATTTGGGTTGGCTATATCTCAGTATATTCATAGTCACTAGATAACATGGGACCACAAGCATCCAGAAAGCATCGCAGCTCTGATGCCTGGCTACAGAAATGTCGCACAGATTTAAGTTACACAAGGTAAGTCGTACGGGGAAAGAGCAGCTTTGTCATAAAGAGCCAGATTCACTGGCCTGCTCTCCTCTCTCTGCACCACTCAGGCAGTGCTAAGGGAGAACAGATTGCCTGTAACTCTTTGGCTGGGTCCTGTCCCTCTCTCTGAAGACCCCAGTGAAGAGCTCTGAGGGAAGGGCACCTTGGGAAGGGCACTGAGGCCATGTGGTTGGAGTATGAGGCACTCTGGCTTTCTCCAGCTGATGGACAGTTTTTTGGAGACCACGGCCAAGTGGCACAAATTAGAGCAGTCCCCAGATTGTTCTAACCAGTGTCCGAGTCAGAGCAGGTGCAGAGAATCAGAGAGCTGTAACTGGCTCCCTGCCACTCAGTCTGCTCTGCCACACTCCACAAAACTCAGTGCCTCAGAGAATCTGGCTCTGATCTTTGCTAGCCATGACCTGAGTCACAAAGCCTGCCACCCTCTTCTCACAGTTTAAGTGACATGCAGGTTATATTTTGCTGACAGAAATCCTTGGTTAAGCAGTGCCTACTCCCGTTTCTATGACAATGCCCCTTGTAGGATCATCTGCTCCTCAAAAAGTGTAGATAAATATTGTGGAACTTCCCCTCTGTGGAATTCGTAGTTCTTTCAATGGCTCATTTCTCCTCTCACTTACATTGGTACAACCCACTGACTTCAGTATAGTCAAAGGGTGGTGACTGAGGGAAAATAGGGCTCTGTCTGCTAGTAATGGCATTACATGAATCAAACAGGAATACTGTGTCTCAAGTTTACTGCATGGCAGCATAATGGGATCATGGCCGTGGTATCCGGCTGCAATATTCTAGTGCTTCATTTATTTAGTGTCAAGGGAAGATATGTCTGTATTAGAATAAACAACAACGCTTAATAATTTCAAGCCCTGCATGTATTTTCAGAGAGGGAAAATATTTCACTTTACCCACTCTCCAGCCTCTGATTACACCGAGTGTTAATACATTGCGGAAGAGCTTCCTGCAGGCTAGGATCAATTGCTGTGAATGTCATCGGTTCCTGGTGGACTTCACAACTAGGATTCCTATATTGGGGAAAACAATTGAGATCATGTCACAAAAAGGAAATGCAGTATATCCAATAAAAAAATTAAACTTTGCTAAGTATAATCCAAGTGCTTAATCACTCTATTCTACCTGCATTGCACACATGGTAGCATGAGAAACTAGTCCATATTTCAATAGTTATAACATTTAGCATTAACAAAAACAATTTTACTAGAGTTTTAGAGAGACTTGTTCTCACCTGCTTTCTGCATTGGTAAGGTTGCCAGTACATTCATTGACCTCTAGAGGGCATTCACAAGGACATTCACATTCATTTTGTTCCATTCTTTAGAAAAAAGAAAAAATTGCCAGTCCCATCAATATCAACTGCAGTCCAAATCCACATCCCAGCACACAGCTGGTGTTTCACAAAGGACACCAGACTTGTAAGACTAAACCGGTTCTTTATTAAGAGAACTATTTATTTATCAAGGTGTTGAAACGTCAGTTAGCATTCTGGCCTCATGCACACCAGCTGACTTACTAGTGCCTTCTCCACACTCTACCCTCCGACAACCGGTGCGTCTGCCTCCACACTCCATGCAGGTTGCTACAGCTGGAGTAGTCAGGCAGAGCATTAGGAACTCAGCAGGGAGAAAGGAACCCTCCCACCACCATGTGGAACAACTCCTCTGCTCCTATTCTGAAGGGCGCGTCTACACTACAGCTCCTGCAGCTGATATCCACACGACCATTCTTCTGCTAGTGGTGCACGTCCTCACCAGGAGCACTTTCACTCACTGAAGCCAGATCTCTCAGATCCACACAGCTCCCCACGGGGAGTCCAGCGGCCTGGGCTTCTCACCTCCCTGCCAGCAGTGTGTGTGGTCGGGGTGTTAGTTGTCCGGGTTTCCTGCCTCCTCGCTCCCCACCAAGAACGGAGGGGAGCCGACCAGGCTCCTGAGCGCCCTGAGTGGGAGCCTCCAGGCAGCAGCCTGGCTGGGAACAGAGCTCTAGCTGTCTAGCTTTCTTGTCAATTTCACGGCTCCAAACTGACAGGACAGCCAACAGCTGATGTAAGGAAAGCAGTGTCTACACAAAAACTGTGTCACCCTGTGTCACGACATAAGCCCCACACCTCTCGTGGCGGCAGAGTTATGATGTCGGTGTAGTAGGGCATTTACATTGGCGGGACGATGACATTATGGGTCAACGTAAGCTGCCTTACAATCGACCTAATTGTGTAGCGTGGCCCAGGCCTGAGCTGGGGCTGAGGAGAATACCCCCATCGGACCTGTCGAGCTACTAGTCCTCTCCATGCCACGTTTCTCAAGCCCCTGGATGCTAAGAAGCAGAGAAGCCTCCTCCTCCCCCACTCCATAGCTCTTCAGGGTGACCCCACACGCAAGACCTTCTTCCCTCCCGTGCAGCAGAATCACATTGTTGCTATTGTAATCAAGATCTTCTGCAGCGATGGGGCACGGAGGTAGTAAAATTTGCTCTTATGTGAAAACCCATAATATTCCACACCCCAAAGCAAGTGTTAATATGCTGTGTGCTGTTCCTGCAAACATCAGACCTGGGAGTAACTTTGTCTCAGAAGACCACTCCTATGCAGTTTAATGGAACTATTCACAAGCAAAGTGACTCTCATGCTTGAGCATTAGATGCAAGGAAGCACTGGCAAAGGGCAAGGAATGGAGGGGAAAATGGCTGAAGCTCCCACAAGGTTTTTATGACACTTCAAAAAACATGGCAAAACATTTAAAACTATTGTGCTCCATGAAAAAGAGGCTGATAAACTTGCAAACTTTTTAAAAGAGGAGCATAGCTCCATTATAAATAAATTACATAATAATTATAAATAAAATACATTTTATTTATGCAGGTACAGTATTTGTATTGTTCTGGCATAGGAGCTGCACTGTTCATATTAGCTTAGCCTACACAATGACCAGTGTTCTCTGTCTTCATTTGCAATACAATAAAAACCAATACCTGCCCACACTTGCCAATTCATTTCAAATCATTTTCTTACCTGTGACAGTTCAGACAGAGCCTGTCTACCATACTACAAGCACAGAAAGCAAGAGAGTCACAGGTTTCATTGACTATTCCAACAAAGGCATTGGTTCCAGGTATTCTTGTCAGTCTGTATTTAGAACAGTGGCTACCATGCACAAGGTTTGTCAGATCACCCTAGGGAAAAGCAAAGCATGTCAGAGATGTAGCAGGAAACGTATTACCTAGTGAGTTGAAATCTTTCCCTCTCCTCAAGTATATCTATGGAACCATAATTGAAGCAAAAACTATGAGGGAACATGAACGTAGCATGCCTTTTCTTCAGATAACAGGCATGTAAATTAGCTCATTGGCCTACTCAGGAGATGAGCAAAACTGAGCCAGAACTGGATGACAAAGTACTTTCTTAAAGATTAAAAAAACTTGCTTATCTTGTACCATGATTATGTGCATAAATGGTCTCTAATCTAGTATCCTGCCTGATAGCAAACTATACTTCGCTCAGATAAATATCTCTTGCCCTTCCTTCCCCATCATGTCATCTATTACCTTTACACAGAGATTCAGTTCTGGTTGGCAGGCACTATCACAAGTTGCTAAATATTTGTTGACACATGTACTATAAAAATATACTTCAGTATTCTAAAGCTGTGAACTCTCTGAAAGGCCAAAGCATTCCTGGTTCTGACTCACACAATGCAATCTAAATTTGCTTTCTGTTCTCTGCATTTTCCTTTGCAACAAAACTCCACCCTCCACCCCAGCCCCTTTTGAACTGCATCTATCCTGTTCTAACATAGATCCATTTAACTCGCATGAGCTTTCAGACGTTTTCTTGATACTTTTACTAATAATCATAGAAAAGTGTGTTTAAACATCAGCTTTCTCTCATAGAGCCTAGAGTTTTTTAAATTATTCCACATAATAATGGATTTGTGACACAGTAGTCAGTTCACTTTGCACAACAGATGGATGTTATATAGACAAGATGGGTGAGGTAATATTTTTTATTGGGTCAACTTCTATTGGTGAAAGAGACAGCTTTCGAGCTGCACAGACCTGAAGGGCTCTGTGGCACTTGAAAACTTTTCTCTCTCACCAACAGAAGTTGGTGCAATAAAAGATATTACCTCACTCACCTTGTCTCTTTAATATCCTGGAACCAACATAGCTACAACACCACGAACAAGAATATTAGATTACAGTTTCTTTGCAAGATCCAGGACAGGGAGCAGTTCTATATGAGACAGCATTACCAGTCTTCACCTGAGATTTTTTTTTTGTTGCTTAATAGCTTCTCTCTAGCTAGTAGTGGAAAGGGCTCCAAATGAGGAGGGTAGAAGTAAAGAGGTGTGACACATTAGGGTTTGACAACAGAGAGGGTAGTGATTGGATATAAAGAGGTGAGATCCACTGCAGAAGAAACCAAACTAAAATTAAAAAGAACTCACCTTCATAAATGATAGGGAAGATAACTTCTCCAGCTCTCTCACTTCTGAACTAGATTGTGCAACCTTTGGCAAATACTTACTCACATTCATAATCCCTGGCATTTCACTACTCATGTGAGTAAGGTTTGTACAATCTAGCCCACTGATTTTACGTCTCTACAGGCCCACCATGTGTCACCCTTCACAAAGAGTTGGTTTTGGGTCTCCTTTTGTTTTGTTTTATTTTGTTGTTCCTGGTTTTGAACATTGATGGACCTTTGTATCATGCGAAATAAATCCAAACCCAACGAGAACACATTCAGAAAGCAAAACAAGAAAACAAACAACACTTACCACTAGGCTAGTGTTAAATTTATAAAACCTCTGAACTGTTCTGTCACTGAAACTGTTGCAGAGGTTTTTCTTCACAAAGTTTGGATGGTTTAGAATATCATTTGCTACCAAAGGTTCCTGAGAAGACAATAACAGAATTTTAGCTTTTTTAAAAAATGCATAAAAAGTGACTTCAGTACATTCCATAATCTTTCAAAAAATGAAAAAGGATTTAGCCAAATCGCCAAACCTTGTGTGTTATATGTTGCTGCTCTACCGGAGCATGACCTTTAGGATCAATGAGAGTTGGGTGTGCCACGAGATACCCTCTATCCTCCATAATAAAGCACCTGCCCAAGATGAACAAAATGTATTGTATTATTCATGAGGTTTCTTTCTGTTTTAAAGAAATGGTTAAGTTAAATACAGTTGTAAAGAGAAGCTTTAACAAAAACTTTGGCCAATAAAAAAAAAAAAGTCCATTAAAAATTCAGTGGAAAAAGTTTTTAAAAGAACATATCAATATTTCCCTGAAGTTTAGAAACCAACCAGTGTTGCATCACTGTACTTAATACTTGAGAACTTGAGGGTGGAATTGACTGGACACAGAAGTGAGACCACTGGTTCTATTTTCATTGTCTAATTTGAGATGAATGCAAAAAGTAAACAAATAGCACAAACAGTGGAAAAACACAACCGATTGAGAAGTTCTAACAGCTGAACCTGAAATGTTAATAGTAACAAATGTAAGGACTCTCTCTCTAATTTTCCACCAGACACTGTCCCTCTAAAGTACTGTCAAGTCTTTAGTTTCATTTTAATGGGGGGGAAGTCACCTCCACTTAATACTCTTATGAAAATGTGAATCTCCATTTAACTCCGAATTCCTACACAATTTCCCCTGCATATTCCCAGCTCTTCCAGAGTGACTTTGGGGAAATTATGTAATCTGTGTCTTTGCCCCTCCATTTGTAAAATGAGACGTTGAAAAGCGTCATTCCATAACGTTCATAAAGCGCTGTGAGAGCCTCTGCTAAAAGGACCTACAGAAGGGCAAACATCTCATTTTCCTTCTCTCCCATGTCCCCTTCCTGTCACCCTCTTTTCCCAAGCCACCTTTGTCACCCCCTTTCTCACAGTTTCCTTCCCTCTCTGGCTTTGCAAAGACTAAACCTCCTCCTTCTTGCATAGCCTGTTCTGTGACTTCCCTCACTGGCAACCCCCCTGCACAGCACGCCTCCCTCCCTCCCTCTTTCTGTTACCATAGACACAGACAGCAGTGCTACAGGGGAAGGCAAAGGAGGCATCCTAGGGAGAGGGCTTAGTCTGTGCAAAGATCAAGAGAATGTGTGGCCACAGAAGGGAAACTGGAAGAGGTTAATGTAGGCCACTTAATGCTCCTGAAGAACTCAGCAGGGGTAGAGCTAAAGTCCCCCAGCTTAACTGTCGCTTTGGCTGGGTCCTGCAGCTGTGCGAGCAACCCCTGCCTCGGGTTGTGAGAAACTGAAGGGACTGCTTTAAAATTGTACAATTCCCATGACTGTGTGCATAGTGTAAAGTCCTGATTGCCTCACCTAAATGTAATAAAAACACATACCTTTAAAATTATGTAACTGGCAAAAAAATAGATAGGGTTGTACCCTTTTCAACATAAGAAGGAGGCATGAAAAGTTAACAGGATTTTTTTCCTATCCAACTTTTGTTTTTACATTAGAAATTCAGGTCTTGTCTGCTGTTTTTCCTGGAAGATGTTATAGACAACTGGCAAGCTAGTAGGCTTATGATCACAAATACCATGGGATGAATCCTGATTGACTGGAGATGGGAAATGATTTTTATTCAGACTGTTCAGTCAGACTGTTTTGGTTGTAGGTTTTTTGGGGGTTTGAGGACTCCAATTTAAAATCAAATGGCTGACAAACACTTGGAAGATATGCTCTAAAAATTAAAAGATTCAACACTCTAGCACCTTCCAGGGCTGAGATCATCCATTCTCTGTCCTGTGATAGAGAGTTCTAGCAAAGTACTTAACCCCAGACTTGATATTCATGATATTATAAAGGTGAAAAAAGCAGCAAGTAGCCACCCCTTTTATTACTATGTGTTTTTAACACACACACACACACACACACACACACACACACACCCCCACCCACACCAAGCCAAAATCCCTGACAAGCCCTTTTTACACACTGCAAAAGCATTTAAAAAAAAAAAGTGGGACACACATATGTTTTCACCTTCATTCAAGATCTTCTCTAAGTATTCCAAAAATACTTTATCAAACTACTGTATGCATAGTATAGAGGATTTTCACTGTGTGATTCTTCAATGAAAGGCTAAGGGGAAAGTGAAATATTTAGACATAATGTAGGCCAAACCAAGTTAAAATTATGCACCAAAAATGAGACCAGGAATATTGTTGTATTATTCATTTTATGTGACCAATTAAACAAAATAGTGCTTAATATTTATGCTTCAAATCAGTAAAGGGGATTGTATGATTTTCACATGTAAACAAACTTTGTTCTTTCAGACTGTCAGTGTCACCAGTTAAGATCCAAAAACTCTCCAGGATGAGAACAAGTAACAGAATGAATGGAAGCTGTATTTATCTTATAATAGACTTATGGGCATTTGTATTAAGCCTAAATAATACAAATAAAATGAATTCTTTCCCTTTTTTATATTTTTCTGATTGTTCGTATATGTTCAGTGTTGGATACCAAGAGCGCAGATTGTCCTGATGAGGATAATGACGGCAGATTGCAATACAGGGAGGTGAGCCAGAGCAAGGAACAGAATGATGTTTGGAGATATACCACATGAAAGGGAAGACTAAAGTTAACTCAGTAACCCAAAGGCATACCTTATTTTGTTGCCTCCATCTTGGTTGCAAACTGGCAGCAAGTCCATTAGAACCTTATAGAAATACCTCAGAGTAAAGTCAATGCCCATTACAGCCACCGAATGTCCTGAAGACATTTGAGCACTATAGAGAAAAAGAGAAGCAGATTTTGAGGACTGTATTCATAATTGAACATTCCAAATACTTCAGCTTGCTGAGTTCCATATACGGTAAATACAGACAGAAGTCCAGCCCCCTCCAGCATGTAAATGACACTCACTCAGGCTCAGACCTGCACCCAGTTAACCAAGTGCAGCTCAAATCCCTTCCAGGCTGGTCTAGCCTAGGTAAAAGGTATTTTAAAAACACATTGGCTGAAATGTTTTAACTAACATGTTTTGAAGCCCACTGTGAACAGCAGAGTTTAATGTGTATTTGTTGGTTGAGGTGAACCCCAAAATACTCTCACCTAGGTTTTGCCTTTACCAGTTAATGGGTTAAACCCGAGCTATGTCCCATAATGGAACACGAGCAGAACTGAGTGCTGAAGAAACCCAAAGTTCTCTCTCTGCATTTCAGCTCATTTATATGCAGCCCACCCAGTATTTACTGAAAAGCAGAAAGCACAGGAAGGACGAGAGATGTTCTGCTTGAGCACATCACTTGCACTCTTTCTGTAGCAAAAGTCTGCAGAGAGGAAAAGGGTCTCAGATACCAGAAGACCCATTTTTCACTGCATTGCCTTATGACATATGATCTGGTCTTCATTATTCCAGAGCAATTCTTTGCTGGAAAGTGAGATGAAACGCTCAAACGTGGTGAAGTGATATACGCAGGTAATTTACGGGGCCAACAAATATTCATTTTCATTAATATATAAATTAGGGTTAAAATACCCTAAAAAAAAAAAAAAGAATATCTCCCCCTCCCCCCACATCACCACGTTCACATCACAGCCTCCGATACTCAGTGCCAATTACAGAGCAACATCTGCTTTCTGGTGAAGGATGCCAATCAAAGTATCAGAATATTTTGAGCTTCTAGGGACCTGAGCAACCTACAGCCCTTTTGCTTATTACAATTCCTTATGGCTTTTTGCTCACCCTCCTGCTATGCCAAAGGAAATATGAAGCCCCTCTTCAGATTACGGGAATCCTCCACTCACTGGGGTATTTGTTTCTATTCTTAATCCAAACCTTTGTCTTTATTACTTATATATCTTAAATCTTTGAAGTGCAATCTTCTCTAGCATAAAGAAAGGTTGCCCCCTTCTGGTCATAACCTTTATTCCTTTGAATGGAAGTTACAAAGCAACAAGAAAACACTAGATGACACCAT
The DNA here is from genome assembly GCF_026122565.2 of Emydura macquarii macquarii. Taxonomy (NCBI): domain Eukaryota; kingdom Metazoa; phylum Chordata; order Testudines; family Chelidae; genus Emydura; species Emydura macquarii. The sequence continues at coordinate 10,799,201 of NW_027133643.1, read as the reverse complement.
CTTCCATGCTTTGTTTACCATTTTCTGCACTTCTTCAAAACCACCTGTCTGCATAGGAGAGTTCACATCTCTGCTTTGTAGGCCACTGAGGTGTGTGAATACAAACCTCAAAGTCAGCTGGGAAAAAAATAGTTCATGTATGAGCACATTAAGGGCTGGTCTACCCTGGAAAACATAGTTAACACTACAGGATATGAAACACTCTTTGCAGACAAGCACTGTCACATTTAACATCCTAACAAGCTGGTCAGGGTTAACCCTGGGGTGAGCGCTAGGGTTAATCACGACCAGCTGAAATGATGATAGACGTGACAGTCCTCTCCTAATCGGAGGGCATTTAAAATCATGTTAGTTAACATGTTCTGTCACAATGTAATTTTCCAACATAGAGAAACCACACTCGGACATAGCCATGAAAACTCACGTTCAGAAATAAAGCAGGATCTTCAGTTTCTGGCTGCTGCTATGAATTACAGTATCCTATCGGTCTGTTGGTGTCCCTATTTTGCTCAGCAGCTCAAGAGTACACATTGTTACCTTAGCAACTGACACATCAAAGACCTACAAAACACAATCTTAGAGCGTATGTGCCAAAGTATTTTTTCACAACACTGCTGGAAAGCTCTCCTAGTCCTCAATCATTTGCTTTTATTTTCCCACCCGTGCAGTTTTCCCCATCAATTGTGCAGTACTCTCAAGCATGCTCATGGCCAGGCCTGAGAGTGGTGGCTGGTTAGAAAGTTCACAGCAAAACAATGTTTTCTTAGGGTTCTGGTTTGTTTAGAGCAGTGGTTCCCAACCTTTTTGGCTCGAGGGCCACAGATATCGTTACAAACCTGAAGGGCCACCAGTCTCTGCCAGCAGCCCTCCTCCCGTCTCCCCACTGCAGCCAGACAGAAGGAGTTCAGCGAGGAGGCTGCCTCCCTCCTCACTGATCTCCAGTCCCCCTGGCTGCAGCACCGCCCTGTAGCCTCATGCGCTCCACCTGGGTCCCTAGGCAGTGTCTCCCTTCTGCAGCCAGAGGGGTGGGAGATCAGTACTTCCCTCCCTCTGGCTCCAGCAGGGACACCAGTGCCTAGGGACCCAGGCAGAGCGCTATGTCATGCTCCCTGCAAAACCCAGCAGGAGGGGAGCACTGATCTCCCGTCCCCTTGGCTGCATCAAGGAGCCTGCAACTGTCTTTTAGCCACACAGCAACGTGCTCTGCTTGGGTCCTTAGGCAGCAGCTCCCTTCTGCAGCCAGCAAGAGGGGAGGGGAGGGCCGCTTTGAAAGCCCCCGCGGGACACTTTTGGCCCCCAGGCCACAGGTTGGGAACCACTGACTTCGAAGGTTCTTTTCCACCAAAAGCCCAAAACAGCAAAGGCTCTGGCCACGTTTTCTTTAAGCAGGTTAAGAGCCTATGAACGCCAGACAAAACAACATAAACAGGACATCACGTATGTTTCCAAAGCTCCCTGTCCTGGCAAATCCTGTCTTCTCTTTTCAGGAGAGTAGCCTAGACTCCCTGTAAACTTCTCTGAGCCAAGGCTCTTCCAGATAGGACACCAACTTCCTCTTCCCACCCCTAGTCTCTGCCAGGATTTAACTCCCAAATCCCCATGATCCTGTCCGGGGGGGCAGGACCTCGTCCTACGAGCACCACATGGGTGTGACAGGAAGGATGGACCCCCCACTTCTATGGGATACTATATACCTACCCAACCCAGATTATATTAATGCCCGTTTCCCTTCTAAGCACACCAGAGGTCGGTAGAACAGACCTATTCCAGTGTTGTACAATCATATTTGGTTCTATGTAACAGGAAAGAGAGCTATAATACCCGGAATTTGCCCCTCTCTTCTAACAACATAAAAACCATATGTAAGGCTTCTAAAAGTAGTTTTTTAATGACATCTTTGGGCACCAGTCCCCTCCAATTTTTCGATATATGCTGTATTAGATGTCTTTTTCCCAACCTTTGGAGGCAAATGTTATGCCATATATAAAAGGAACAAGAGAGAAGCATTCGTGTCATTGATGTATTCTGATGATACCAAACATCAACAGAAGAAGTTCAAGTATTGTGCTTTGGCAAGGGACGGACAAGATGATCCAACCTGGCTGAGAGCGTGGAGGAAGTTAAGGGGCACAATCAAGTGAAAAATTATATCTGAAAAAGAAAATTAACTTGTGCTATTAATGACAATTTAGATTATAATAAAAATATCTTACTTTTCACCACTGCTGCTGCTTATTTCCTTGGGGTATTTCATTTAGTTTGGACAATGAAAAGTGACTGATCAGTTTCACTTTTGTTGATAATTCTCTTTGCAATTTCACTTCCTGGTAACATAATGCTGTAATATTTAGGTCCCAAACACAGCAGGAACCGTTTTAATCTGTACAGTTGTTTTTAATGAAAACATTTCTATTAATGTTAGGCCTTTGGAATTTGGAGGGGGGAGGAGGAGAGGACTTAAGCCATGGAACAATATCCTTTTGATCAAGCAATACTTGGAGCAGCAATGACAACTATATAAGTCTCCCTAAAATGATCTAAACTGTCTCTTATTAAATAGAATAGAAAATAGAAATAGAAAAAAAAGAGCCAGTACATTTTGTCCTCAAAGAAGAAGCTTCTATTCTCTTAAATGATTCCCTATGTGAAAAGCTCCACATTGTTATGTAGCCCTGACTGATACTCCTGCCAAGGAAGATGGACAGATGTTTTGCAATGGGCAAGATCAAACAAAGTCTACATATTTCCATAGAAAGACTAAAAGCAGCCCTCAGTATTTTAGTGTTTAGAAACAGAACTGCCACTAATGTCCCCACCTCAGAGCTGGCCATGCAAACTATTTAGCAGAGCAATGCAAGAAACCATGTTCTCCCTGCTGGGATGTTGGTGTGTGCATAGCAGACAGCTCACCCATTAAAAAGTTGGAACAGATTCCTCGTTCAAACCAAACCAAACCAAACGGCTAATATTTATCTCTGAAATATGAGTAGTGTCTCTAGTAGGAATATTAAGAGAGTGTTCAACATGGAGCATGCTGTACAAGTGAAAACTGAACTCTTTAAAGATTGCATGTCCTAATCTGATGGAATCTCATCATTTGGTTGGATGTCTGGCCTGAAGACAAATTATTTTCACCATCTGATCTCTGAATAAAGGATTGCTTCAATATTTGAAAGGGTTTTTATATATAAAAAAATCACTGGTCTCCTCAGTGTCTCTTGACAGTAATAACGGCAGCAGACATGCGGCACTGAATTTAAATGCCAGAAACTATACTAAGTGAAACACACTGAAAGCTTTCTCAGAATGGGAGGGCCTACATTAAAGTTTTCTTTAAAAAAAAAATCGTAGAAGAATCAGCAATCCAAAAAATGTATCTTCTTACCTCAGGATGTTGTTTATACACCTGTGTTGTGTGCTGTTCCAGAAGTGGGGATGGCTCTTTTGTTTTGATTTGTTTCTTGTCTGTTAACATAGGGACTGGAAGGTACAATTTCTTCCCATATAAATACTATTTCTGGACATTCTTGCACAAAACAGCTAAGCTCTAAGTTTTGAATGACAGAGTCCAGGGGACCTCAAAATTTCACATTGAGAAATTCAGGGTATGTCTACATTGCAATGTAAGCCCAGGTTTAGTAGAGCTTGAGTTAGCCAAAGGCTTGAGCGTCTAAACTCATTTAAAACCTCAGGTGAGGAACTGTTGAACCCTCGGTCCTAACCATGGGCTCCAGCATCCACACTTCATGATGCAGGCCTGAGTCCAACCACTCATATCCCAGAGTACCTAGCACCCTCCCAAAACATGGCCCCTCTAGCCCTTTGTTCATGGTGCAGTATAGGAAAACTTGACTGTCCACCAAACTTGATTGTCCAGAGGACAAAGAAAGTCAGCCAATGGGATTGTGGGATACTTTTGGCAGAATTAAAGCATGAGTCTAGTGGGACTGAGTCTGCACTGCAAAGCGATACGGCTTGAACCCTGGGTTCTGAATTGACTCTGGCTCAGATCTTCCATCCCCATGGGGTCCTTGGACTCTGGGTCAGCGTGATTTGTGTATAGACAGAAAGGAGTTAGGCTTGAGCCTGAGAGTTTGATATACCCTCAGAATGTCTTACGGCCCTACCTTCCCCATTTGCAACTGTGCAAATTACTGCCCCTCCCATGCAACATCATTATGGCAAATAAAGCAATTCCTTACATGAAAAAGTAATTTCAAGAAACTAATGAAAAAGTTAATCAGTCTATCTGGCTATTTATCCTCTTCTATCTGTTCTGTCCCTGTCTTTCCCCATTCCACTGCCTTCTGCTGCCCTTCTCTTCTCCTACTGCACAGGCTTTCCTACTCCTTCTCCAGACCTCCCATAACTGCTTCACAGATCAAAGTTTGGGTACTGCTAGTACAGACACAAAAGCAGCCAATTAGTGTGCACAGTATTGCTCACATTGGTACCCATAAGATGGACATGAGTAAGGTGATATAGTAAGCGAAGAACTCAAAACTCAAGCTACGAGGATCTGAAAATATACTGGAATTGAAGCAACTGAGGGAAGAGGAGAATGTTCTCGTTTTAGAAAAACACATAGCAGTGTTAGATGAAAAGCAAGCTAGAAGAGCAGATGTTTCCAAAGGAGCTGCACAAATTGTGCTCTCAGATGGTGTATATGAAGGAGTGGAAAGCTGACAGTGTAATATGCTAAAAAGTTCAGGGGACACAGTCATAACCTCCGAACATGCACAATTTAAAATTTGTATGAAATCTGGCTGCTCTATTTCCTTTGACCCACAATATAATCCATGACCGATATGCCATGACACTCACTATGAAAACTAATAAAGCTGCTCTCATGCATAGAGTATAATATTGTGGCTAACCGTGCAGAGGTACACGGCAGCCGAGCAAGCTACCTTCACCTAACATCTTTGCTTGTGTAGGGCGCGCAAGAATATTGTGACGTGGCTATAATAGCATAGTGACAAGGCTAAGGCCTGAGTTAGCATAAGTAACAATAGCTAGGCCCCATGAGCAAGGGTAGGCCTCCCGAGCAAAACTAGACTTCATGACCCAGCCATGAACTCAGGAAGTATGCTAACCGCAGAACCAGTTTAGAGCAGCTCAAGTCTAGTTAAGGCAGTAAACAAGTAACCGCAGCTTATAGTGGATTGGTCCCTAGCTCAGTGCCAATAGCAGAGAGAATAACAAGTGTTAAGAACCAATCCCCAAGTGAATTAATACATAACCAATGAGCTTATTGCTAGGAGTAGGGGGAAGAGGTATATTGGGACCCGCAGGTGCCACCATGCCTTGAAGCTCTCTGCAGACCTGCAGAGGATCCAGCGGGTGCTGCGTGGCAGGTTTGCTCCCTGGTTGCAGCTCGCTTATAGGGAGGTTAATGGGCTTCCCCTCCCTTATTGTGGTAAGCGCCTGACTTCCTGACTTGTATTGCTGCTGGCTTGAATAAACAGCTTTTGCAGTCAGAGGCTTGTCTGTCTGCCTCCTTCTCACCACTGAGATCTCAAAGCATGAACCCTCTGTCTTGGCGGAGCACAGCTTCCCTGAACAAGAGTGGAAAACTGCAGACAGAGCAGTGAGTGCAAGTCTCTTCCCACCTGTGGCACTAGCCTCCCCAAAATGGGAACAACGGTGTAGGGACCTGGCTGTGTACAGAATGCAGTGTATAGCACGCCATTTTCTCAGGGGGTTGCATGCTTCCCCTCTGTTCCACTGTGACAGAGCTGCACCACGCTCAATGGACCTGTGGGCTGATAACCACAGTCTAGCTCAAAGTTCATTTGTCTTCACTGGGCCTTATTAAGAGATGAACATTTTCCCAAGGAAATTAAAAACTGTATGCTGTGACATACATGGCATATGCTTGGTCATCCTTTTGCAGAGTGGATGGGAAAAAAAGGGCAATAAGGGGAGGTTATTAATATAGAAAAGGGAGAGAGTGTAAGTGACCAATTGAGAAAGTGTGTGTTTCTTAAGACTACACTTGAAAGAACAGACCTAACAGGAGTCTCACTTACAGAAAGAACACATATGAAACAAGACAAAGTTTCTCCTTTAAGCAGAGAGGAAAGGTAATCAAACTAGTTTAACTAGAAGATGGGCTTATTTTCTAGAAATCCTCATAAAAAAGCTACTAAGTGGCATAATAAACTGCAAGGGAAGGATACACCAAAATTTTTGACTCAAGGGGGCTTTTTTTCATGTCCACATTTTGTGTACATCAAAACTCTATTCCCATTCACCTAGAATCACATTTAGGTACAAAAAACCTATTATTCAAGTTCTGATAAACCCGTAAAAGACCAATCTGTGCAACTATCCCTCAGAATGGATTTTTCAAAAACGGAGATTCAGGTGGATGTTTCCACTGCATCTGTGTAAGTTCTTTCCATTTTACTGAAGATTCTTTCGGGACAAGTATTTTGCCCACTCTCATTAAGAAGCACCTGGCCTATTGGAGCTCTAGAAAAAATAATTAACCATAGATGATAACGTTTTTACAAGTCAGTTCATAGAGTTTTGGATCAATAAAATATCCAAAATGCAATTTTACCTTGAAGAATGAACAGTGTGGCTGATTGTAACAACATAGCCAGCTCCTCCAACATCTAAATAGGGACCGGTTAAAGTAATTAGCCCTGGATTAGCCACTGCATGCAAGTACCTGGTAGAGACCAAAACAAGCATTATTCATGAGTGATAACCAGTCATTTTAAATTTAAAAACTAAAAGGCCCTGATTCTTCAAAGACTTACACATGTGTTTAACTGAACGTGCTGTAAGCAGCACTACTGAAGTCAATGAGACTGCTCAGCGTGTTTGAAGTTAAGCAGGTGTTTTTATGTAGCAGGATCAAGGGCCAAAAAAGGCTAACTCATTAGGATAATCATTACTCAGCACGAAATACTACTTTATTCTATATAAAAACATCACACTGTATTACATTAAAGTAAAGTAAAATATTTAGATTATTTAAGTCAAATCTTATTCTGAATAATGTTTGATTTAAAAACCAACTGGGTCATACATCCTTGAACAAAGTGTGGTTAAATTCACTGTGTAGAAAATGTAGGAGGAACGGAGAAAGCATTTTTTTATACAAACAAAACTCATGTGCAAACTTACAAAGCTGTTACTAAATGAAAGTTACCTATTATTTATTGGATGCGCTACATCATCTAAAGTAATTCACACTCATATCAGAACTTTTCCCCTGTTATTGTGACAGGTAACACGTACAAGTTCTCTAACTGTAAGAGGTGAAAGTAAAACTATTTATCTCTTCTTCCAATTTATTTACTTTGCACATTTGACATCGCTTTGAGCAGAGACAATTTCACTGTTGTTCACTTTATAGCCAAAACGTTTCTCTTGTTTGTGTAGGTTTTTTTTACATAGGCACCAAGAAAAGAAAAATGTGAATGTAAAATCACAAAAGCTAGTAGACAAGTGTCAGAGGCAATACCTGAAATTACTCCTCATTTTTTAAAGAATTGATTAGCTTTCAAGTTGATAGAGTCCCTTTACAATAAAACCAGAACTGAGTATTTAGTTGGTGGGAGGGGGAGAGAGAGAGAAAGCGTCTATGTGTATATACACACACTTATTTTCTAAATAAAGGAAAAAAGATGTTTGTAAATGTTGTATATAGTTCATTTATAGCTGAGTTCAACATAGCCATATAATTGTGTGAAGAGAAAAATTACAGCAAACATCTTAAGTTTGTGTACAATATTTTGACTACAAAAATGTAAATGATTGAACAATGGAGAGGAAAAAGACCCGCAGAAAGGCGAGTACCCCAGTCAAGAACTATGGTAATTATTTTTCAGGGGAGACATGGGGCAGGGGAGGTGTGGAACAAGCAATGCCACCAGTGATTTAGAGCCATGCTGTTAGAGCCACAGGGTAGGAATCCTAAATTTGCTTATGTACCCCAGTCTCTAACGTGATTGTTCAGAGCCATACTGCAGCACCACCTGGCTGGCTTATTTTAACAAAGCATATGTTAAAACACACTCAAGAGTTCTCTCATGTGTCAGATCTCATTTGTAACATATATAAATATTTTTCTAAATAATATGTTAGTGCATAATTAATAGTTGCCGTTTAGCCAGCAAATTCCTATTTGGAATTACAGTAAGAAAATCCATTATAAACAAAATCTGCTGCATGAAGTATCAATAACCAAAACTGCCACGAGAAGCTGAAATTAATACTGATAGACCCTAAAGGATGAAAAAAGGAACAGCATGGAGCTTAGTGTTCATATGTAAATATTTTTATTCATATGTTGTACAGAGGGATAAGAAACAGAAACTATCAATAAAAAGTTAAGATTTACATCAAATAAGGATTCTAGTAAAATTATTATTAAATTACTATTAAACACGTTTACTGAGCGTACAAACTATTTAATTAAACATTTCTTTAACTATCCTTTAAAACTTGGCCTTTCTATAACTGTGTATGAAATATTTTCCCCAGTGCAATATTATCACCCTCTAAGATTTTTGATACCTTTGATAATGGGACCCTAAAACTCACCATTGTCTCCTAGTGGGATCAAATGCTTTGTCCATGAGAGAACCAGGATAAATTCTGAGCACCCCATTGGGCGTTGCTATGTAACGGCGGACAATGTAACTGTTCAAGCTACTCATTTCCATTTGTGTCATCCATTCATCTGTGACGTGACTGGTAGCCATTACTTCATTTCTGACAGAGAACTGCAAAACAAAGACAGACCTAGCAGGGTTCCTTTAAGACTTGCATGAAAAGATAATAAGCTGCTTGCAGGGTTTCCTAAAGACCTAAAGAGATAATCTAAACCCAATTACTTCTTTAAAATCTTCTCACACCAGATGGATCTAGCAAATTCCAAGTAAAGACAAAGCTTGTTGTAATAAAATATTGTTGTCATGATCTGCACAGCTTTTACCATTAGCTTTTCACTTCCAGTAAATATAAATATTGCCCCATTTGTACATAAAACAAAGTTTTCTCATTTAAATGCGTAAACACACAAAGGTATCCTCTGACCCGATGTTTATACAGCACCAAACTGCACATTGTTCATTCTAATAACAGCTTGTAAACTTTCTTCCTGGGGAAAAGGGCCCCTCCTCCCACCCCTGTGGTCTCTGAGCTCCTTCCCCCTCTAATTCTGCACGACTCTTGAAGCCCTCATATCCTAGGCCTCATCCACCCAACTGAGGAGTGGACAGGATTCCCTTTCAAGCTAGTTAATACTGCTTCTCCAGGCCAGAGAGGTTGCTATTGTTCAACAGGGGTCACACTCATCCATCCCTAGGGCTGAGCACAGAGTCTCTGCAGCACCCTCAGCAGCAAGAGATGAAAATCCAAATATCCTACGTGCTCAGCACTGCTACAGGCCAAGAGACCAACCCAAAGGACACCTGTGAAATGGGACTAGCATGGTGACCAGTGAGGGCAGGGCAGAGGACGGGGGATGGGGCAAGAGGGATTTAAATAGCGTACTTTAAGTCCAGGGTTAGCAATAAGACGAGTGTTGTCGCTGAGGTATGCTGTGTAATGTTCCACCATCCGTTTGGTCTCAGGTTGGCTCAGGTGTTCATAAGGAGAAGAAAAACTACCTGCAGACAGCATTACTGTAGGACTTTCTGAAATAACAAAGTATTAGAGAATTAAAAACAAAGCAAACAAAACAAAACAAAACAAAAAGTTCAGCATATATATAATAAATGCCATCCTGTCACAGAACACCATCTGATGTAGTATCCTGTCTGAGACTATAGCTATATAATGTAGGTACAGTAGTTTATTATGGAGGGTAGGGAATCTCTTGACCCAAGTTGATGACCAATTTATGCCTTGAAGCATGTGGATTATTGTTCCAAAGAATAATAGTAAGACTTATAAGCACAGATCATGTCCTCTTTTGTTTGTGTGTGCACCTTTTTGTAAGTAGAGAGGGCTTGCGTGTCTTACTGTAGGTGGTGGGGGTTGGTGGTTTCAGTTTCTAAAGGGAAACAATCAGAACAGCAACCTCAGCTCACTGCCTGTCTAGCTGTTATCATCTGACAGCATTCTGCAGGCATTGCAGTAGAAGCAAGTCTTAAGGAGGGATCCTGAGGAGGACAGGGTAGTGGCTTAAAGGGGATTTTAGCTCTCGGACAAAAGTACAAAAGGTGCTGGCAAGAGAAGCTGATGAAGGTATGATCAAAGCTAACGTTGGAGGAGTGAAGGGGTGGCTAATGACATGATGAAGTAATAGAGATAAGTTGTGACGGTAAGCACAATGCGTGGAGAATGGGGAAGCTAATGATGAGACTCAAAGAAGTTTGTGAGAGAAAACTGGGTTTAGGTGAGACTATGCAGAGGCCACCTTGAAGAACAGCTAAGATTTCCAAGTCGTTAACGCAGGAGAAGGCACAAAAAACATAAGTCTGACGAAACTGATGGAGGGAGTTTGGTAGTATGAACAAGGAGGCAAAAGAGTGACTACAATAGATCTTCAGACTAGTCTGAGTAAGTATGCTTTGACTGAGCATGCAAATATTTAAGATGCAAAAACAAAACAAAACAAAAAAGAACACAAATGAACAAAAATCACACAACGATGATGCAGGATCTGGGATGCCGAAATTTTTTTTCTTGAATATTTGATAATGGGTAACCACACAATGTTCATCTTATTGTTTTTCCTCAGCGTGCAACTGTCTCCATGGGAAGAAATTCTCTGCACCTTAGAGAGACAATACTTAAGCAACGGAAAGATTCTCTGTTTCCCACACCCCTCCCAAGGCATAACACTGCACATCTAGCAGCCTTATCTATCCCAGCCATCACTTATTAAGCCTCTATTGTGTTTCCTCATCAGTTTTCCAGACTAAACTATCTGAATCAATTATATTTTCTCTCACATTGAGTCTCTCCTTTGTCTCTAAATATTATTGGTGTGCACCTTTTTCCATTAATGGTCTCACCTTAGAAAAGATGTGTCATTATGTGGTTCCCCTTTATCAAAACAAGGCATTGTATTCAAGACAAGAACGTAGTGTTTTATATAACGGCACCACACCTTCCATAACATCATCCAGTTTCCCTGTAATACAGTCCAACCCCTTATTTGCTGTTTTGAGCCCCACCATACAATAAACAGATGTCACTGCTGAGTTCTCTACAGTGATGCCCATATCCTTTTCCATGAGCGGTTACTCTGTTTATGAGTAATTTAGTTAAAACTCCAGGGAGAAAATCAGAATTTTAATATTCATATGTGTAAAACTGCACACTTTCCAAACCTGCACACAACCTCTTTCTTAAAAGGATTCTAAAAAGTTCTCTCCTTTCTATATATTAAAACTTGTATTATCATATAATTCTGAGGTCAAATCCTTCCATCCATGACATCAGTGCATACATTGATATCAGTGGGGTGGATTAAAAACTTTAACACACAGAAAGAAGAAATATCCTTTTTTTAAAAGACATATATTGAACTTGAAATTTTGATGTAGGTTTAAGAGGTCTGGATAGACTCACATTAAAAGATTTCAAAGAATATTAAAATTCTGACCTCCTCATGAGTTGTATCTTCTGATTTCTTCACACAGATGGATGGTATTAAATATTTATGTTTGTGGAAAAATTTGCATGAATCCAAAGGCAACAGGATACAGCATGAGTGTCATCATTTTCACGTCATTGCTAATGATTTGCGTGACAGAATCAAAACTACAATTTAAACCAGGTTTGACATTTCTCAGTCCCATGTGCCCTATTTTCTAAGGACTTAGACTGTGCAACTCTTTCTTACTTAGTAAGCACTTACTCCCACGAGCATGAACTGCAGTGGAAATACTCAGGTGACCGAATGCTCCCCATGGCAAGGGATATACAGTTTAGCTATAATCATGTAAAAAAAGTGAACCAGGATAGAAAATTTCCCTTGAAAGGTTTTTTTGGTGGTGGTTTTTGTTTTGTTTTGTTTTGTTTTAAAAAGAAACAAACATTTTCATAGATTTGAACTGAAAATGTGTTCTATTTCCCAACCAGCTCTACAAAAATGCACATGAAATAAAGATGAGCTGTACCTAAGGTTGCCAGCTGCTTGAAGTGAAGACAGGCATTGGGCTGGCCCAACAGATCGAGTCGATGATACAGCAGCTTGCTGCTAGGGACGGTGTTCAGATTCTTGAGCTGTCTGACAGGTATTTCTGGCTGTATTACCACCACACAGAGAATGAAGGATGTGTCTTGGGCCTAAAAAACAAGGACAAAAAATGAGACTGAAAAAAAAAATCGGAGGTTTTATAGTATTCATTTTCTATTTATCCCCCTCTCCTCCGTTTCCTAAGTTTCTTTTTCACAGGAAGGTGGCATCACCTTTAGCCATACTCCAAAGCAGCCTATTCCCTACTTTCTCTCTGCAATTAATCATCTCTAGAAATTGCTCAATTTCCCTGTCCCCAGGGAGTAAATCCATGATCCTGCACAGAGAATTGTGTGGAGAGGTGCTGCATGGGTGCTGGGGCATACCCAAACCATTCTCAGTGCAGGATTGAGGCCTTAGACTTCAGGGTTTCCAATACAGTCCACATAACTAGGGTATGTGCTTTGATCAGTTATCCCAACCATATTAAAGCTTTTGAGTTATACTTTAAAAAAAAAAAAAAAAAAAAAAAAAACTTCAAAGTTGATGCTCAGCACACACATTTTTGTTTTCACGGGTTTTTTTAAGAATAGTAGTATCAAAATTTGGATGCTGTTGTGTGGATACGTCATGAAACCTCATGGGGAAGAAGACTGGGGTTCACAAATGGAAACAGAATACAGTACATCTCTTTTTAGCCAGTTTCCAATTTTGAAGAATGCAGATTAGCAATAAATACTAGGACATCGTCATTATTCCTCCAGTCCTGTGCTGGATGGATTACTTGCTTTGCTGGTTTGAACACTTTCTAAGTGCATCAGGTTAGCAAAATTTGGGAGTAGTATTGCCAGGCTGTAAGGCTATCTGATATTTGATACAACCTTTCAACATGGCAAAACTGGCTCCAGAAACACACCTTCATGAATATTTGGTACATGACGACAGATTTAATCTCTTAAAGCTCCTCAGCATAATCTCTCAGGTTACATTTAAATTAATTTAGTGAAATGATCCACCACTACCTGCTAAATTTGTTGACACAAAGCAATTAGCCAATTATTCTTGGCATTAGCAAAATTTGCCCGGGTCATATCCAGTTGCAGATTCCATTGGTCAAGATAAGTATCCAGATTTGTTCACAAAATAAACTGAAAAGCGAAAGGGCTGCTAGAATCTTTTTTATTCCCTTGCAATTGGATAAGATGAGAACAGCTCTTTTTTCTTTAAGGTAATGATGCAGGCCTGCCAAATCCTCCCATTAAATATGATCTGTCTAATGATTATAGCAGAATTAAAAGACTAGCTTCCATTCCATTTGAACTGATTTTATCCTGTAGGAATCTAGCAATTATGAATTCATCTAGATTATGCAGAAGAGTTTTTTGGTCCACTGAGGGTAGTATTTGAGAATATTTTGTTGTTTTAATTGCTGTTGAAAGATTTCTGCACGGTATTGCATCTGACTTGACTGCAAAATATGTACTGGGGCAAACTCCAAATAGCAATGAAAATAAAATACCTATGAATATGTGAGTACCTGACACAGCCTTACATATTACAGGGTAGACTCATGCTCTATACAGATGCAATACTGCAAATCCTTATATAACTATAACTAAAGTTTAAAAGGAAATTTTAATTTCTTGATCATGAACAATGTTGTTACAATTTATTCATATTTGCTTTTCTATCTAAACAGTATTGTACTAAGTAGTATACCATAGGAAGGAACAATTCAGCATTTAAAATGACACCTATCTTCATCCACCCCAAAATATTTCAGCCAATGATTAGTTTAAAAATATCCAATAGAATTAAAAGCTATTTTTCCTCTTTTTTTGTTAGTATCAGCATTTTAATAATAATAAAATACATGCAAACACTATCGCGTAAATCTGTACTTTTATCTTGAGTCTTTCTGTGAAATATGTTCAACTTAAACAACGAGAGACCTGTAGCACTTTAAAGACTAACAAATTTAATTTCTGCAGCCATAAGCTTTCGTGGGCTGTAATGAGGACTCTCGTTTTTCCTGTACACAGACTAACATGGCTAACCCTCTGGAATATGTTCAACTTCTTGAGCTTTGCTCTAAGACTTTATAGTGTGACATTAGTTCAGTATAGATTTTCATCCTTTGGGAAAATATGTAGAATAATTGCATGTGCCCATGTGTACATATATATTATATAACATATAATGAACACATATATTAATAGCAAACAGCATACACATGCCTGTATTGCTGAGGAATACATTATAATAAATTTGAAACTACAATTTCAATGGAATGCAAGGTTATTTTCCATAATAAGAGACACATTCCTACTGTTTCTGTATAATTAAAATTCAAACTACTCAACCTTCAATCAATCTTCAATCTATTAACATACATTAAAATTATATGCTACCATTCAAAAGTGAGATCTCTCTCTTACCATTTTCCAGGCATAGCTAACGTTGTAGGCTTCTTTTCCAATTTCTCTCAGTTTGTTGACATGCCAAGATAGTGAGGAATTCACTGGGACTGTAATAATTTGACTGCCCAGAGGGAGGCTACGGTGGCAACAAATAATATCCAACATTTTATTCAACATTGAAAAAGCTGTGAATCAAACAAAACCATCTACTGCATTTTTATATAAAAAGCATGAAAGTTATGAAAGGGCTGGATAAAAACTGCCTTCAATTAAGAAAAAACAGAATGCTTTGGTCTGCTGCTCATGCATTTATCTATTTTAACACTTACTTACACTCTGATGTGTAATGTACCATGGTTTGAGTAAGAATTGCCTTTTTCAGTACAAATGATGAAGCAGAGGTAACTTGGTTCCTAAATTTCTAATCAATAATTCACAGAAACAGAATTATAGTTTCTCCTGTCTTGAGATAGTGTTGCTATTGGAATGGCACTAACTAGTTTTCTTTTTTAAAGGAACAAAGCGTTGGCAAGCTTAAAATTGGATCTAAATTACAATTTGCAGAACTGCTCATGCACACTATGCTGTATCTCTGCCTATGCCATTTTTGTTAGCAGGCCAGGATATTGTCATTTACTCTTGAAGACCAAGCGTCTTCTATACTTCAATACCATGCCTGCCTTTAAGAATGGAGCTAAGAAGTAGAGCTGTAGTGCTGGGAACACATGTTCAATATGCACAAACACTCTTCTGAGACTGTTGTGGAAGGGTTACCCAGCTGAGAAGCAGATTTTTGTTCTTCTTTGCCTTCACCATGTCACATTGATCAGGTTCGGCAGCTCTTGTTCTTCATCTCCAAACATTCCTGTTAAGTGTGACTTCCAAGCTGTCACCAACATTCCTTATGTCCTCCTTCAGTGTCTTGAACCACCTTTTTCCGGGT
The DNA here is from genome assembly GCF_026122565.2 of Emydura macquarii macquarii. Lineage (NCBI taxonomy): Eukaryota > Metazoa > Chordata > Testudines > Chelidae > Emydura > Emydura macquarii. The sequence goes on along the minus strand of NW_027133643.1, from coordinate 10,783,684 downwards.
TTTCCTTATAGTCTTTGTCCTGAAACTACTAGATCTTGTACTCTCTGACCAACATATCCCATGTCTCATCATCTCACATGTCCCAACAATCTCAGGTGACATGTCCACATCTTTTCCGTGATGGGGGTTACCTGCATCATGGCTCATATAGTTTCAATGCTAGCCTATCAGTTCTTGTCTTACCCAGTGTCCATAGGAACACTCATTTCGGCAGCATGAAGTAGTTGTTCTTCTCTCTTCCACATTGGCCAGCATTCCAACCCATATGTCATGACCAGGCTAATCATGATCTTATATATTTTGCTCTTTAGTTTAATTGGCACATTCTTATCACACAGAATTCCCATCAATTCCCTCCATTTGTACCAACTGCTTTTCATGCAACTGCTAGCATTCACATTCCTATCATAGCTTGACTCAATTTTTACTGGTTTCTCGTTCTCACCCTGAGCATGTGGGTGAGACCCACCAGCTGAGCACCTGGGAAAAAGTTCTCTGTAGTAACTCAGAGCCCTTCCCATTTAGTGTCCCATCTCCGTCATTGGAGATATTTGCTAATGACCATACATCATTGTAGGCAATCTCATCATAACTCATCATATCATTCCCTTCATAAACTATCAAGCTCAGTCTTGAAACAAGTTAGGTTTTTTGCTCCCCCCTGGAAGGCAGTTCCAGAACTTCACTCCTCTGATGGTTATAAACCTTCATCTAATTTCAAGCCAAAACTTGTTGATGGCCAGGCCCTTAGTTTAAATAACTCCTCTCCTTCTCTGATGTATTTCTAGAGGGCAATCACATCCTCCCATAAATATTCATAACAATGAAAATCAATGGGAGTGCAGGACTTTTGAAAATCTTTCCATTTATTTAGGTACAGATTATGGGCACTAACTTTAGGCATCTATTTAATTAAGATTGTGGCCCTTACCTTTGTATAAAAGTTTTCATTAATGAAAATACTACACATTTTGGCTGGGATTTTCAAAGAGGTCTAAAGACTATGTGCCCAAATCCCATTGAATTTAGGTGCTTAACTCTCTCAGCTCCTTTGTTAGCCTTGATCCTTTGTTTTGGCCACAATCCTATCTGTAATCTGTAAAATGTGTCACTTCTGGAAGACTAGCATACCAGATAAGGTCTTTGTAATTTTAAGGACAGTGGGTATAATAACAGTGTTTGAAACTCTCTCTCCCCTATCCCAACAGGCACCTCCAAGCTGGTGTAATATCAATTTTCTCATGTCATCTTAACACTAACCTCACTCCAGAGATAGGATTTGATACAATTTTAATACTACCTTATTCCTGAGCTTCTTGTAAGCAAAAAATGCCAATCAAGCACTCTTCTGTCTGGGAAGGGGTGATGACACAACTCAGTTTTTGCATATGAACACAGCCATCCTGACTATGCAAGATGTGAACACTACAAAGAGCATAATCATGACGTGCTACATGCCTACACAGGGGAGTATGGGGTCACATGCCCCCTCCCCCCCTATTGCCACACATGGCTACGTATATATAACTAAAGCCCTATAAATCCACAGATATTTGCTTTATATCCGTGGACAGAACCATTTCTTGCAGATCATTGTCAGATGGTCACAGAGGTCGGGACCTCTGTGACTTCTGGGGCAGGGCTGGAGCAGCTGCCAGCCAGGGGTGAACAGCTGATCAGCTGTTAGGTGGGGCTCATCGGCTGTTTGGGTCGGCAGGGGCTGAACAGCTGATGGAGGGCTGCTGTTTAGCTGATATGCAGATGCAGGTAAATCTAAAAGAGGGAGGGCAGATTGCGGGCCAGGAAAAAGTTTATTCCAGTGGATGTGGATCAGATGCAGATCCCCATATTTGTATCCACACAGGGCTCTATATATAACCAGTAGCAGCATCAGGGAGAGGGGAAGCAGCCTCTATGGAGCCGCTACTGCCCCCTCTAACCTCAGTGAGCAGGCACAGGCAGAGTCTTTGCTCCTTCGCTCCCAATGTACTGGCCTGTGCAGTTGAGCTAGCATGCCCCAGTAGGTAATGTGCAACAGATTTAGGGCTGGCACAGATTACTCTCCCCCTGGAGCAAGGCAGGAATAAGGCAACAGATCGTGACTCTCCAAGTCACAGTCTGGTCCCTGGTCTGCTCCTGGGACAGGGCAACTTTGTGCTGTCTTTACCCAGAGCTGGTGGCCAACCTACAAACTAGTCCTAAATTTGGGAAAGGACACATTGTATAGAGTAGCACCCTTAATGTTCTACACTTAATGTACATTTATAGTTTAACTATCCTTTCCAGAAAGTCTTTGTCATTACATGGAACTCCTGCATAGTCCTTCATATACATTTTTTCTAGAAGACAAAGCAAGTATTTCTAATATCTCAATGATGTGTTTTTTTAAAGAGAGCTGAGCTAGCTGTGTGTGCGCAGAACTGCAAACCAGGAGCTCCCATGTTCGAATGCTGATTTGGATATAGATTTTCTCTGTGGCTTTGGGCAAGTCATTTAATACTCTTCTTTCATTTCCCCATCTGTAAGTAGAGGATCAGGATACTTGCAGACTTTAGAGAAGAGGTGGGAAGATTGAGATTTGTAAAATACTTTGAAGATGAAAGGCTGTATTTAAGTGCTAAGTCCACCATTATTTTTAATTGGGGCATTTCTGGATTGTAAATTTAGAAATAAAGACAGAAAAACTGAGATTCAATGAGAAAAAGTAACTCAAAATGCAAGTATTCAGTGGGAGGCAGAACATGGGAGACTAGTAATGGTGCAAGAGGCCCGAGTGGACAGCAAATCACACATGGTTTAACAATGTAGGCTGGCAATGGCCAATGCTAGATTCTCTCTCCCTAAATCATGTATTGTCACATCAATCCTTACTTGGGATAGAGGGTGTGCCTATATTCTCTGTGAAGCTGCACACATAGAGGCATCATGTCATAGAGCAGGGAGGTAATAATTTCTCCCCATGTGTATGAGGCCAGTTCTACACTAAAAAGTTAGGTCAATACAGCTACATCGCTCAGACGTGAAAAATCTGCACTCCTGAGCAACACAGTTAAATCGATCTAACCCCTAGTGTAGACAGTGCTAGGTCGACAGAAGAACCCCTCCTGTCGCTGTGGCGAGTGTCTATGCTGAAGTTTAAGTGTAAACCTAGCCTTATTCAAAGCCCTTTGAAGTCAACAGAAAGACTCCACAGGACTTCAGTGGGCTCTGGATTAGGGCCTTTATAAATATGGTGCAACCATTCCTAGGGTGACCACTGATGCATCCCCACAATACCAGCTATTTCAGCTCTTTCAGTAAGAGCGTAGGCTCACCCCTGCTTGTGTGACCTCACCCCTACCAGTGTGATCTCACATGCCTTGTGTGTGTGAGGTCAAGCTGCATAGAGGACACCATTTTGAAGAACATACCACCATCCTCCCACTGGTGTGACTTTGCGTGGGTGCCATTTTGAAGAGCACGCGAGGTCAAACTGGTGGGGTGGAATAGGACACTCTTCAAAATAGTGTCCCCCATCCATGACCCAAGACAAAACTATGTCCGGTTTTGTCTCAAATACCTGACAGGGAACGAAATAATAGAAAAAGAGGGCTGTCCGGCTTAAAACCGGACAAATGGCCTGCCTAACCAAACCTGAAACAGTGAAGAAGAGCTAAAAGCTGGAGAATGTTCAGAAAAGAACTGCAAAAATCACTACGGAGGAGGATGGGGGCAGGAAGGATTGAGGAAAAATTTCAAGCAGCAGATATGTGTACAGTAGTTTGATTACTTATTTGAACCCCTTGGAGGGAGAGGAGTTATTTAGGGTGTTAACTAGAATTACTGTATGAAATAACAGAAGGAAAAATCCAGACTGAACATCAAGGAAAACTTCCTGATGATCAGCTCTACTCTTAGATTAGAAGAGTCTCCCAAGGGAAGCTGTGGAAACTATTGCTTGGCACACTGAAGGATAGAATGGATAATATGGTAAAAAACAGTCCTGCACTGGCAAGAGAATGGGACCTCGATACCAGCAGTGATCTCTGGATACTGTTGCAACAGAAATATTAAACACAGTAATAATAATTCTATAAAGTAGCTCCTATTAAAAGGTTTTGTACAAACACTTCTGACTGCTCTAAATCATTAATCTTAGGAAGCTATGACTTGAGTCTCAATTCGTCCTTACCTAAGGATGTTCTGCCGAACCAATTCAAATTTGGGAATGTTCTCATAATGTATGATGTCAGTGTGAAGTGGTGGTTCAGACAGCAGATAAGGCCTTGTAAGGGATGGATGCATAAGAGTGTACCCTAAAAAGACCAAAAACCGTGTTTAGTACAAGTGCTGGTTCAGTGTATAATAAAGAGAGAGAGAGCATAAAAACAAGCATACTGACTACATGTAGGAAAGTCCTCCAAAATTACAGCAGAAACTACTCTACCAGTAACCACCCCACCCCATCCCAAAGCAGCTTCGTGCCAACAGAACTTTAAGAATTTGGTCATTTAACACCAAAAAAAAAAATGGCTAAAATGACCATGCCCATAACAAGTGAAAAAACTTAAAATATAACAAATTATTTGCAAAACGCTATAGTTTTGGCTTCTGGCCTATACATGTGAAAACAACCTACTTCAGCAGCAGCAGCAAACATTTGTAAATCAAGACCCTCGTGTAATAATCCCAAACCATAAATCCACTTACATACGCTATTTGTCCAGCAATTGCTGTCAGACAGAACTACTCAAACCTGACACACCTAATCTGGTGAGAAACAGCACTGTTCACTTTCTCATCCTGCTCACAAATAAGGAGCAGAATAAGGAACTGATTTTCTACAGTCTGTAATATCAATGAAACAGGACGACAGTGTATTTATGCATCTGAATCACAAAATCACCTTTATTGTCGATGAGAAATGTGTAAGAAGCCAAAGAATCTTGATAATAGGTGACATCCTCCAAGATATATGCCAGGTTAACATCCACTCCAACAATGCCGAGCAGCATGTTTCCAAAGTAACAAGGTTTACTTACAGTCATTATCAGACCTTGAGATAAAAGGAAGAGCACAGAAAACATTAGCAATAATGAACTTGCCAGTTAACTAATATAAAGCATGTTCTCCACCAGTTCTGTGCTAAGAGTTCTGTGCTAGAAAAGAGGGAAACTTAACCTGTGTAACCCGGTGACAAAACATCCTTCAGTCCAGCAAGTTCAATTTTCAAAAAGTTGCTACCATACCATGTAGGAGTATTTTAAAAGGCTAAGATTAAAGATTTAGGAAACAGGCCCTGATTAAACTCCCAATGAAGTCAAAAGAAAGACTCCCCCACAGGTTTCAGTTGTTGTTGGATCAGATCCTTATGTAGGGTTCCCTTCATAAGTCACAATTCTGAGGATTTCACTGAATATGCATAATTCAGCCCTCTGTGCAAGTAAAGGCAGTTTTAACTCATTTGTTGCAGTTGTCTCCCTAGGTCAGTGTGACATGGTGCCCCAGTGAAGCACCACTGGTAGTACTATGATCATCTAATTCAAGAAACGCTGTCAGTGAGAGATGTCAAACAATGGTAATGCTTGAAACCCATGACTAAATAACAGCATTAAAGATAACAGAAGCACTATCAGCTTGGATATCTCTTACTGACAGCACTTCTGAAGTCAGAATGTAGAAAAGCTGCTACCATTTAACAGTAGAAATGTGGGAGTGGAGGCTTAGGGACAGGATGGAAGGCTGGGAAGGGGAGGTTTAGAAAGTATATGAATTATGCTACAATGTTTGTATTCCCTCTCCCTCTTCCCTGTATTAGCCACTTTTTACCTATCCGATGGTGAGTTAAGGAAATACACTGAATATACCATTAGTTACTAAAACACACAGTGCATTTTACATTTTGTTTCTTCATCAGCCCACAGTTAGATACCTTAGGGACAAGAATATGAATTTATATAAAAGGACCTAGATTCTCACTTTTTTTCCTTTTTGCACTCTTCTTACGGTCTGCATTTTTACCCCCCCACCTATGCAGCTATAAAAACACTAACAAGAATAAAAAAGAATCTTACTTGTAAAACCTCAGTTGGGATGAATTTTGCTCATCTGATTATATATGCAGTATGTTAAACCTCCTCTACTAAATCCCAACACAGCCATTGCACTGGGTATTATAAACAAAAGCACTACAATGATTTCAGAAACCTCTCAGTGCCTGAGGTAAAAATGTAGCAGTCCATTTCTGTCTTACTTTCTATGTCAGTGCCACTTGGAAACTCACTCACCCTTTTAATATAAAACAGATATCGAAATTCATCTCCGTAAGTGAGGTTTTTTGTTGTTTTTTTTTAAACCACAAAAACAAAAACAAACACCCCCCCCAATTATGCAATCCAAATCTTTTCAGTTGTACCATTTATAATCCTTAAATTGCCCAACTTCTCCATTATGCTTGGACGTGGATGTGTGAGAGATGAGTGGCAATGCATCACCACAGAGGGACGAGAAAAGGGGAAAGTAGGCTATCATTCTATCACATGAGAAGCATGTCCAGGAGCAATCTCAGAACACAGAGGACTTCAGACTCTCAAGAGTCACTCTGATCAGGTGGCAAATAAAGACAACCTGCTTCGGAGGTCTAGAAACCTTTCTGAGCCAGACTCCTCAACCCCTCCTCCATAACACCAAACACAAGAAAATGAAAGCAATGTCCGAAGAAATGCAGGAGCTGTTAAGCTTATTAACTCTAATAGTTAGTAATTACATAGCACCTTAAATCTTCAAAACACTGGAAAAACACTAATGCGGTTCCCAGCTCCCCTCTGAAGTAGGTTTTATTTCTCTTCCCTTTACAAAAGCATGAGCAGAGGCAGAGAAGCATTACTCTATAGAGACTGGATCGTACTCTTTCTCACAATGACATTCGTGCCAGTGCAAGAGCCTGTATTAAAGGCTCTCCAAGCTATCAAACTCTTACAGTCCCTACTACTCCAGTAAGCATGTGAAAGGGGACACATGTGGAACAACCATGTATGGGGCCTTTGCATCCCTTATGCACTTTTTCTGAGGACTATGTGCAGGACTGGCTGCATATATTTTGCTGTCCTCAGCAAACATCTATATGTGCCCTCCCCCCCTCATCTTCTTCATTGTTCCACCTGATCTCACTGTTGCATCCAAGTAAAGTTAAACATGTGAACATTAGGGTTTACACAGGGTTTTTAAGGAATAGGTCAGATTCGTGTCCACACTACGATCTGTCAGCACAAAGTGGTCTGTATCTGGTGGATCTGGGCAATGTATTGGGGAAATACTCCAGGGATATAGAACCACCATAGAGACTCCTACTCCTGGCCCCCAGGCAAAAAAGGTGTAGTAGCCGGAATGCTGCTGCATTCAGCTGATCCCTGGCTTCCAGAACAGCCATTCGTGCCATTGGCAGCCATCGCAGACTTCAGGTTGCTCTGTCTCGTGCTCAGAACAACCACATTTCTAGCTCTTTTTTGAGCACACCTTGATCAGAACAGAGAATCTGGTCCAATATTTTAGCAGTTCCACTTGCTATGCTGGGTCCTTCCCTAACCTCATAAGGCTCACTACTGCTGCACCCTCCTGGAGTCCTAGTCTTCCAAATTTGGGAAGGTGTGGGGCAGAGACTCCAGAGAAGCTGCTAAGCTGCTCGGTGAGATGCTGCTCAGTGCCTCAGCTACTGTGGGGAAGGAAGGAAAAGAAGGAAATGGCCAGCAGGAACAACCACTCATGAAGTTGTGTGCCTGGCTCCATTATCGTAGGAAGGAAGAGAGCATTCAACATCTGACCATCTGAAATGCCACTTCCTCCACTGGGCTGCCCTATGTACCCTCGTGTTATGCTTATAGGGCAACACCAGCTCTGACTGGGCCAGCTGAAGTGCAGAGGTGATGTGGCTGCCATTTCAGCCTGGAAGCATGCTCCCACAAGCCCAGAGGACTTCCCTACACAAATCCAAATTACTGAGGCTGTATCTGTATGCCTGTGAGAGACAACCCAAATCCACTGGATGTCACATTACCCACACTTTCCATAAACAGCCCCCCTCCTCCCTCCCCGGTGGGTGTAAAACTTTACATGTAATCCCAGCATGAAGGGCTTAATTTTACAGATCCCTTAGGGACAGATCTAAAAATGCCACCTTGTTGGCTACAAACCTTGGGCTAGGCAGGCAGACAAAAGCCTAGCCTCTGTTTTTTTTAACCTGCTCAATTTCAGATTTTCTAAGCACTTACCGTCTCCCATTTCATCTGAGAAGGGCAGACTGAAGACCGCCTCATCAATCATTCGGTTGGGGAGGTTGGTATAAAATCGACCAACTGTGGTTTCCAAGTTACTTAGCTGGTTCAAGACCATCATACTCCCCTTGATCACAGGTAAGGCAGTTCGATCAGGCACGCCATACTTCACTGAGTTCTGTTCTGCCAGATCGCGGAGAAATGCCAATTCTTTTAAACCTGTAACTCCCTCTGAAAAAGAGATATTGCAAATATAAGGGACGAGAAGGTAGGAAACTTATTGTCAGTTGAGACTCCTACGTCTTATTCCAAATTAAAACACACCGTAAAATATTGTAAAACTACAGAACAGTACATACTTGTGTTGCCAAGTTAAGCAGTTAGTTTGAACACGGTGAATGTCTGTTGAGGATTTAAACGAGTCCACTCACATAACTGTTCCACTGTACAGAAACTCAAGATGGTTGCTCCAACCACATCACTATTTAGATACTTTTATCAATTTATTTTTTTTAAAATAAAGAGGTTTGTGTAACCCATGATAACACAGGGTAACTCCTTGTCTCCCACCAGTGACTAGTGCATGCAGAGGTTTATGAATCTGCTATACAACCTTGGAATTAATGGACCTTCTCCTTTTCCTGAAGCAACAGAGTCTCATGCTTTCAGATCCAGATCCAGATGCCCCAGGGCTCAGTCCCTGCAGATGACCTAACCAAGGGCATTCTTAAAAGTGGGGGCCCAAATGGGGATTTGAACTGCCATAGAGCTGCACACTGTTAGTGTGGGTTGCATGCACATTCCCCGTGGTCAGGTATAAGCTTCCCTGGATGAGAAGTGCAACCCATGCTAATAAGACAGTCTATTGCTTTCTGTGCTAAAGATATTTTTGGAAGAAAGGACTATGATATCTCTGTGCCAGTGTGCATACATTTATATTTAACTTTACTCTTGGCTTAGGCCCCCATTCAGCAAAGCACTTAATCACATTCTTGCCTTCAAGCTCAGACTTAAGTCCCATTGATACTAATAGGAGTTAAACACATGCTTACATGTTTGCTGAATGGGGGCCTTAATGGAGAGACTGTTCCAAATTCAGTCTTGGTGTCAGAGGGTGAAGCTCCAGCGAAGTCTCTAGTTGCACCACATACTGAATTTGCCTCATTGTGCTTGGCATTCCACATTTATATCCTATCATTTGAACTTTGGTTTGCAAACCTATGACTCTAAATAGTTGTATGCCCCAAACAGGAAACTGCTTTCATCCGGGGTATGGCCTCTAAGGCCAAAACTCACTTTTGACCCTTTCAAACGGACACAGGGTAACACTGCACTGGGTTACTAGGGAATTTTAATCTAACAGAAATTTGGCACACATTTCTTACCATTCATAAGTGCATAAGTGAGAATCATTACTGAGTTATTGAGGAAACTATTTTCTTCATTGATGACATGGAGAGTAGCCTTTTTATCATCATCTGAAGCATCTTTTGATGTAATCCCAGCTGACAGGTAAATTATGGCCATATCTGTATCTAAGCAGAAACATATATGGCAGAGAATATATTAGATTCCAGTTTACTCGAGACATTCAGAAATACTGTAAAATCCTTATGTCAGTAAAAGAAGATAAATGTGAAGTTATCAACAACCTTACTTACAAGAGTTTTGGGTATCTGCAATGGATGAAAACACTCACTGTCTGGTTGTGAAGGCCTTTATAATTCCTTAAGCAGTCTCAGTTCCCACAATTTCAGCTAACAAACACTCATGAGTTTCAGCTCACACATTCTAAAGCACTAGATAGTTTTCTAGTCCCAAGCTGGGACCACATCAGATTTCATGGTCTAGACAAGTTTTAGCCTGGTCAGAACATGGAAGGGAAACATTCAAGGAACACAGAGTTCTGCAGGAAGTTCTGTTGATGAGTCAGTAGGGTGACACTCCTCCCTAGAGGGATAGCTTCTTCCCAGGGACAACACCGTGCCTTTTCTTAGCTGAGACCTAAGTTTCATGTAGTTACTCAAGGTCCTGAGGCAGGAGTTGGGGTGTTCGCTCCCCATAATAAAATTTCCAAATTGGTAATTACATTCTGTCTACCTTAGGCTCTACATGCCACTTCTTGTCCTACACTGCTGTGTAGTGAAATGTCTGCTACTTCCCTCCCCAGGGATGGATGCACTTGAGTGATTCCTATATTTAAAGAGCTCTTGGTAGCTTTTCCAGTTCTGTGGAGGTTTACTGCACCAGTGGCAGTTGTAAGCAGCTGCCTGTAAAAGTAACTCTTACACCTCTGTTTGTACCATGGCCACCACCTGTCTGTGATGACCCACCATGTCTCCCACCCCTTCCCAACATGACCCATTTTGGGGTGGAATGTGTCTGGTCATGCTAACTTGAGATGACTTATGTGTCGGCATTCTTGCTGCCTAAATGAATGGGTGTACAATGGTAATGAGTGAAAGAGCTTCCTACACCCTCTCCCCTCCTGTGTACCTGTGCTGGGGCAGTCATAATTTAATCCATGGCTTATGTGTTTGTACAGCTCCTACAACAATGGGGGCCCTGGTCCACGACTCGAGCTCCTAGGTAGTATGGTAATACAAATAATAAAGGAACAATAGTAAACATCGCCATAGCCACTATATCTTTGGAATCTTAAAGGATGAAAGGAAATGTAACATACATGATACGTTCATGTTTGAAGAATATGACATGACACGACACATACTTGCCATTCATCACTAAGTCATTTTGCTCTACTTAGAGTGAACACATATCAATGTATTTTCAAGCTAAAAGAATGTCTTATGTTAAGCTTCAAGGAAATTCAAATCAATGCTTACGCTCCACCCTATACTTCAGCATTTAAAGCATCTTATGTTCCAGTTAGGGATCATACACTAGTCCTACAATCCCAAAACACACTGGAGCATATTACTGAAGGACTGCCAATTTACCGCTGAATTTCCTTGCTTTGGTGGAAATGTCAGGTCTTGTCTGATTGATTTTTGGAAAAAAATTTTTTTTTCAACATCAGTTTGCTGTTTTGTGTGTTCTGAATTAATGGTTTGAAACGGTGTTTTGATGCAAAGAAGCACCTGAAACTTCTATTTTCCTTTCCTTTCTTTTTTTATTTATTCCCCTCCCCTCCAGAGTTTAACTAGAGACAGCTTTTAAATCTAATTTGGCTAAAAAAAAGCTCCTTCAGAGTATCATCTTATTTGTGGAAAAGGTTTTATAACCTTTATTTTCAGTCTACACTATAGGAGCTGTATGCCACTGTTAGGGGCACTGAGGTCCAACTTTGCTTTTTTTTTTTTAATTGATAGCAAGGGTAATAAAATATAGTTCTATAACAGTGTTAGGGACCCAGGCTATACCCTAGGCTTTATGGATCTCTAGCTAGTTCTCCTATACAGTTAATGAACCATGTTTTCCTTCCTACAATAGCACTGGAAAGAAAAACAAACACAAATTTTACAATACAAAGCCCTTAACTCTCCCAAGCTCCCGGTCCCTACATTTTCTCCATCTGTGCAGCAGCTTGTGCATTACTCGTCCTCCTGTAAATCCAGAAGCTACAAGATTTCAGTGGCTGTGATGTATGTATACCGTGTGCAAAGCACTTTGCAATTCTTTGAGATGAAAGGCACCATATGAATGTAAAATAATTACTGAGGTGCTGGTGGCACCAATATAATGGATATTGATAAAAAGCTGGGGAATGCAGAAACATCCATCAGTATAATTCTTATAATTCTTATCTTACACACCAGGAATGCCTCAGTTTTTTCCATTATTAATTTACTTTTTGGCGTGTGAATGGTTTCTCTGACACGCCTGCAGATCCTGTTAGGGGAACAGGATTTTAAAAATTCACAATGAAAGAGAATAATATTGTCTTCTTTCTTTTTGTACCAGAAACAAAAAACACACAAGAGGATGGTTTACAAGAAAATGGAAGTGCATCACACATCCTCTTCTCAGACCACTGTGTCCCATCCCCCTGGCTCTCAGGTTTGTTGTACGCATAATAAATCTTAAAAATTCTTTCACTCTCACGCACAGCCTTAAAAGGAGAGCATGTGCACTGAACTTTAAGCTTCAAATAATGTGTCCTTACATAGCAGTGCCTAAAATACAACAAATATTATTCATGAAACTGAAAAAAAAAACGTGTTTTCACACTGCAGAACAATATGCCAATGTCTTCTATTCCCAATACACAAGGAATGAGCTATGTATGAGGGTGAAGTAAGAATCTCTAGTCAATGTTCTCCGAAATAACTAATGATGACTAATCAAGATCTACACCAGCCAATTTCAGCAGAATTAGATTTGTTATCACCAGGCCACTACTCCTCCCTCACTCGGTCAGAAGACGTTAAAAGCCTGCCCTTGACAGCCCTGATGTTTGAGCTGAACTAGACATAAATACAAGATAGCAGATATGTTGGGCCTATCGCTCAAGAAGCCAACCGAACTCCCAACAGCAAAAATGACAGATCCCAATGCTCACCAATCTAGAGGAGTACAAAGTGAAAAGGGAGCGCAGTTCACTCCGTTGCTCTAGGTCTAGAGCTAGGCTCCTTGGATTTATGTTGTTGCTTTTTCTTTTCTTATGATAATAGAAAGTTTCAGTTAAGGGTCTCTCCAATGCCCATTCGAAACAATGGAAAGACTCCCATTCATTTTAGTTTTGTGGTGCTAGTTTATTTGTAAAGTGTGTGAGCCCTTAGTGTACACCAAAATCAAACCGATTAAAACCCCAAATCAGTCCAGATTTTCCACTCTGCACTGGCACCGGGAATGTTGATATGGCTGAGAAAATGCAACGCTGCTTGATTGAACAAATTCTCAGTTTGAATGCAATCAGTTACTAAAGAACACAAGTCTCAACCCCCCCCCCCCCCTGTTTTTTTCCCCCTTAAATATCTTCTGGGCAATAGAATCTGCCATCCACTTTCCTCTCTCCCAGACATTTTTGTTAGTTTGGCTATTGTGTATTTATTTTTAAAGTCAAATAGTAAGCATGGGGATAGATATGAATTACTCTACATGTCTTTAGACACACAAATTCAAGCAGATTTTCTTTGATGAGTGAAAATATAGTTAGGCCTCCCAAACACACACACACACACACACACACACACACACACATCATATCAGGCACAGTTGTTTTTCTGTGTGAATGTTTTTTTGATGGGAAATATTAATACGTTCCCAAGGATTTTAGGTAGCCAGAGCACATCTGTGCAAATGGGAATTTCACCTGTCAGTCAAAGAAGTTGCTGTGCTAATGATTACCATTAGAAAGGATCCACATCTGGGGAATAATTCAGAGATCTTGCAACTCATCCCCATAATTATACATTACAGATAATAAGGGAGGCAAAGGACAGTGGGTGGAAGAAGCAAATGAAATGTAATGGACAATTTCAGCAGCCACTAAATAAGTGGATTTAAAATCCATTATATGCTATTTGATCAAGATGGAAAATACTTTTAATATTGGAGATGCTGCCCGGCCCAGGTTCCTTCAATATGAACAATTCAGATAAAAAAGAAATATGCCAACTTAAAAAGGATAATAGAAAGGATTGTATAACAACAGACTTACTTCCTTGGAGTTTTGTGCCGTTGTTTGTGTTTCGTATCAGTTGAAATGCCTTTTGAAATCCCACTGCATGCTGGGTAGGGTTGTCAGATGACTTTATACTGCTAACGAAGGTGGACATCTTCCTTTTTGTCTCACTAGTGGCAGGGGACAAAAACGTCTTATAGCACTGATCCAGTGAGCAGGTTCTGACTGTGTCTGCCACGGTTAACACTGAGATCTTAAAAGAAAACAAACGACATTGGATTATTTTACCATTTATAATTCTTTATGTAATGATATAGCATAGACAATGATAAACCAATAGAAGAGTTTCTGTGGATTTAAAACCAATTGTTAAGAAATAAAATGCTTGAAGCATAAATCCATCAAATTTGAAAAGGATTAGACTTATGCTGATTAACGGGAAAAGAAACTTTGGCCTTTGTTTCTCAGATGAAATCTGCTTCATTCTGCTCACATATAATAGTGAGAGCAAGCTATATATAATCTGCAAAGAGCATTTTCAATAAATCTCCAGTGCCTACAGAAAAATGGAGTGCTTGTGGAAAAAACTAGGGTATTTCCATAGGCAAATAGTGAGCAATAAACTAACTTACCGTACTTTTAATATTTCATTGAAAGTAAGACAAATGCAACACAACTTTTTATCCTGTAGATAAGCTAAGGAAAGCAGTGATAATCCTTTCATTATTAAATGTATCAGTAAAATACAGTTTATGAAATAAGTGGCATATTTTATTATGAGCCATGACTGATGCAAAAGTAGTGACAATAAAGACACTGCTGCATACTGGAAGAGCTGTAAGTGTGTGACTATAAAACAGATTTCAAAATTACTAAGATATCACGTAATTAATAAGAGTGTTTTTTAACTTATAATAAATATTTCTCCTTCATATAGCCCTTGATTCAGCAAAATACTTAAGCACTTGCATAACTTTAAGCACACATTTAAGTGTTCTGCTGTATTGGAACCTTAGTACCTTGTGTCATAGGATTTAAAAACCTTTTCCAGGAGTTGTATCTTATTCCTAGATTACAGATGAAGAAAATTAAGATGAGAAAGGTTAAGTGACCCCCAGTGTCATGCAATATGTCTGCAACATAGCTGCAAAATGGAATCCAGATCTGCTGACACCCAGCCCCTGTGCTTTAGCCTTCTCCTTTTCTTATCTAAACTCTCTGGGAGCTTTGCAAACATTAATTGTGTGTCACACCATCCCCATAAGGCAGTGAAGTAAATTATCTTCATTTCACAGACTGGAAAATGGTCTCAGAGGTTAAATGATTTGCCCAAGGCCACACAGTGTGCCAAATGGTAGAACTGGGCTTAGTACAGAGCTCTTCTAACATCTGGTCCTGTACCTAATGCACTATATCACAATACTTCCCTTTACAAAAATGGTTACAAAATGTTTCCTAAAAAACTGAAAGCATTTCATATAAATAACTCAGAAATATGATTTTGTTTTAGATGCATGCAAAAATGAAAATGTAAACAAGAAAAACCCAAGATGCTTAAAACTAAGGAAAGATGCACTAGTGGCTTAGCGCAAACTCACCTTATCATGTTCATCTATAGAGCTCAGAATAACCTGAGCTGCATCTTTAGCAATCTGAAGTTGTGTCTCTGTGACTGAAGCCCCATGGTCCACAATGACAACTATGTGCTTAGACTGGGGTCTAACTGTGGATACATAGACAGGTCTGAAATGACACAAACATATTGACACCATGAAGAACACTCAGGTTATAATTTTCATTGTAGTTTACAACCAAAAATAAAGGAAAAGAAAAAAGGAATAATTGTTTGGCTTCATGAAATCTTACATTAGTGAAGAATACCTTGAGAACTTAACCTAATGAATTTACAAGTAGGATCTCAGGGCAAGGAAGCATTAGTCAGGTCACAGGGTTCACAAACAGAGTGAGGTAAGGTCCCTGCCCCAAAGAGTTTACAATTTAAGGTCCAAATCCTGCAACCACTTACTTTTTACTTCATACTACTTTGAACAGTTCCACTGAAGTCAAAGGGATGATTCATGTGAGTCAAGTTAAGCTTGCGCATAAGGGTTGCAGGATTTGAGCCTAATTTCATGTCATGCAATGAGAAGTTGACAAAGGACAGGGAAGAAAGGGGGTGAGGAAGGACAAGGGTTGCAATAACAAGACCACACAATAACTGTTTTGGCAGATGGACCTCCAGGGGTTCTGCAACCTGCAATTCTTTTAGAAACGTGTTAACTCAGTGACAATGTCTGAACAAACCCCTGCATAATAATTGACTAGCAGCATATTCCGACAACTGTAGAATGGTTCACACAACTGACACTGCAGCTACAATATTTAGACCAAATGTTCATGTGTGGGTACCTGCAGATTAGGCACCTAAATACTGATTAAATCACTTGGATAAAAAGAGCTTGATTTTTAGAGATGCTGAACACTCAGCCTAATGGGAGCAGTGGGTGCTCAGCACCACTGATAATCAGGCCTCTTATTTGGGTGTCTACACATGTAGGTGCCCAATTTTAGGCCCTAATTTTGGAACATTTGGCCTTAGTTATCAACCAGCAACTCCTTTCAGGCAGTAAATGACCTGTTTTGTTAAAGCATCAGTGGTGACAGTGTTTGGGGCGACGGTTTGTAACTGTCTCAGCATACATAGCACAAAGGATTTTGGAAACAAAATGAGTAAGAGTGACAAAGTGTAAAGGCCTCACGACGAGCACTTGATGCAGTCAATCTTACCCATATGGAGCAGAATGCAATACTGGACATTTGCTGGTTACATGACAAGTAAAAACCTGTGCAGCTGTGTATAATTGCATTAGCACAGTAGGTTAGGTTCATCACAATGAGACAAAGGCTTCTGCCAGGAAGAGCTTTTCTATTAATGCATTAGAATGTAATGCACATAGATCATGCTCCACAAGCCTTTCTTATCTGTACATTTTGAAACTGGATTATCAAAATTTGTCAAAGTCTGCTAAAGGCACTTAACATTTTCGTGTGTATGTTTGCCAACATCAAAATATACTACTTGGTGAAATGTGTAGATGTTTAGATACCATGAGGTATGTGAGAAATATTTACCCAAGTTCTCTTTTCAGGGTCCCAAAGCTGGAACAAAGTAGAAGGATCTTTGATAAAGAAGTCAAAACCAGCAGTACCCTTTCTCCCTGTTAGCATAGACTAAAACTACTTGACTTTAAGCATGAGTTTTGGGATCTAATTTTTAGTACATCAAAATCACCCACAGAAGTCTTATGAGAGGAAATGAAGAAGATTTCAGAAAAGGCACTGACACAAACAGCTGGCACAAATAAGTTCTTGATTATAGAATAGGCGGCGGCTCTACACTGGTATTAATACCTAACACACAGTACTTTTGATCTTCAAGCACTTAGTTAATTAACTAACTAATTCATCCAACAAACCCTCAGATGTAAGTACTGGTAAAAAAGATTCCTAATTTTCATATGGAGAAACTGAAACTGAGATTAAGTAATTTGCACAAGGTCACAGAGGGAGTTGATGTCAAATCTGAGATTAGAACTCAGGTATTCTTGGCTCTCAATCTTTACACCACACCTTCTTAGACCACAGTATGTTCAAACAAGCCCAGCCACTCAGATCATATGATGATGACTATGGGGTAAACACATATATATTAGAGGAGATTGCTCAATATTGACAGATAAGCAAAAACATTTTTCAGTCTCTATGATCGTGTCTCTCTTATATGGAAATATTCCTGCATGAACTAGTATCTCCTTGATAAGATTTATTAACCAGCAAGGTTAGATAATACACAAGGAAAGATAGTCAGGACACGGGATTTTCTCAAAAGGCCACCATGAGGTGCCTTCTTATGCTGGCCGACAAATGACAAAGATGTAAGGGCTTCCTAAATGATCTATTATCTCCAGTGTTAACCACCCATTTAAAAAAATTGTAAGTAGGATAATTCAGAGGCCTTTCTACAGAAGGGAAGTAGATGTAGTGTGCCTGAATCCTGTGGTCTCCAGGTAGGAAGAACTTCCCATTGCAATCAGTGTGGAGTTCCTTCCACGTAAGGACTGCAAGATCAGGCCCAATAACTCTGCATTATATCACCTGAAAAGGAGAATAAATTTCAAAATGGCTGGTGTGAAATTCAACTTTAGGAAGGACTTAACATTACAACCTTTTTCACCAGATTGCTGTATGCACTGGTGCTAAATTCATAGTGTAGGGCACTAGCTTCCAGGGAGGAAAAATATTGCACTGAAGCTGCTGTTCTCTAGGGTTACATCATAAATGGATTATTACCATGGATATCCAAATCATGCAACCATTTATTCCCTAGTTTATGGTTAAGTTTCAAATAAGTTTCCTAGCAGAAAAAAGAAGAACTGATTTTCTACCATCTTCTGTGTTTCTCTTGCATCTACAAAAAGTTAGCGGTCTGAGGCATCACTTACAAAGGTTTACCAACTGTTAAGGATTATTAGGCTGAAGCTATGGAGAGATGAGGGTGTCTGGGGGTAATCTTATTTTGTCCTAATATACTTTCAAGTAAAATATCTACTGAAAGTCTGATTTGTTGATTTTTAGAACAACCTAAAGATTCAACATTCATGATGATTCTCTAGAAAAACAGGACGCTGGACTGAAAATGGTATTTTGAGAATAGTTTTAGTATTTTGTCCAACTAAACACAAAAAGAATAAAATCATACCTGCTGCGGTGTTCATAACTGCCCTTACACCGGAACTTGTGCGCAGGAAACACTGTAAAAATACCTTCTTCTGAGCTAAAGTACTGCCATTTAATTCCTGGGTTAGACTTCAGATTGTCAGCAAGAACTACGGAATGAAAAGGAAAAAAATGAATGTGACTGCAAAGAAAAGTCAAAGGAGAAGTGGGCATTTATACATGGCATCTTCAAAATACCTCATATTTGCAAAAAACAACAAGAATATCCAGAGTTATAATTGTTAATGCTAACAACAAGAAGTAGTAATATTGAAAAGGAGATAAAACTTCATGTCTCACATTCATGTACGTTCCTGATTTAACTCCTAAAATCCAGACTGTTCAGTATGCTCATGTCCTTCATGATGCTTTAATATTTTTTGTGGAGAACACCACATTTTCCCTAGCCATTGTTTCATTGTCATGAATTCAATTCCTTAGTAAGCAATGAATCGACGTAACAGATTGTAACAGCTCCTTCAGCATACTTGGGCCTTTCCTTAATACCTAGATTCTCAATACAATTCATAAAGCTGCTCCCTGAGCCA
The DNA here is from genome assembly GCF_026122565.2 of Emydura macquarii macquarii. NCBI lineage: Eukaryota > Metazoa > Chordata > Testudines > Chelidae > Emydura > Emydura macquarii. The sequence goes on along the minus strand of NW_027133643.1, from coordinate 10,764,524 downwards.
TTGGATGGTATCATGGAACATCTCCTGGAAGACGTCACGCACATACAAAATATCCACTTTTCCCAAGGATGAATTCCCAGCCACTCTAACCCTCGCTGAACAGTGTCCCCTCCAAATACCCAAAGCATTAGTGCATTATTTCCCTATGTGAGGGATGGTGGAAAGGGAGGCCCATATGGCAGTAGAGGAGGAGGGAGGGCGAAGAAAGCTGCCCAACCACCAATCCTCCCCACTGCAAACATTCTACTGCAGTTGCAGGTACCTCCTGCTTCCCCTCCAGCTCATAAGAATGTGAGAGCAGCTCATCTGTTCACAGCTACAAGATAGTAGCCTGCCAAATAACCTTCACTTTGTTGCTTCAATACACAGCTCAGACCACGCCCAGGAGCACAGGCAGCCTAACACCAGGAAGCCAGTAGGGGACGAAGGATGAAAGAACAAAAACACAAACAAGGTGACATTACAGTAGGAAGAGGCATCCAGCAATGGAGGAGTGTCCACAAAAATAAAACGGGAACCGCTGCACAGATCTGTATTATGGAGTGGTGGGGCTGGAGCACTCTGAATTAGGAAGCTGTTTTTAAAGTGATTACACAAAAATCTATCTGAAACCACCAGCTCTTTTGTGGTCCTTTAACGTGAAAATGGCCAAATACACACACACACACTTTACAAAGGAACTAACACCACAAAACTAAAATCCATCCCACGTGCCTAGTAGTTCTGTCTGCGAAATATTTATGACTGAGGTTTACAAACTTCTTAGAATTCAAGTTTGCGATGGAAACAACGATAAGCAAACAACATGCAAATGTTCCCATTACAAATAATATTGGGCAGAAAATGTTCAGAAGACCTTAACTCAAAATGATATGGATTCCTAACTGTAATGGATACTTTACAGAAAATGGAAGTTAAAAATTAAAGAGACGTCTATTATTTATATAGTTTATACATGCAACCCCCTAGGCATTTGGCTCTGTTAGAAAAAGTTCCTTTACTGCTCTCAGTGGCAGATCACGAGTGCACTGAAGCATTCGTTATACCAAAATAGCCTCAAAAAGAAACTAATAGATGACCCTTTATAAGGCATGGCATGATCTGCTAAAATCATGTCTTATTATATATATTTTGATAGTCTGGTACAAATATTTTGCTGAACTTTCAGTAAATACGGTTCCCATCATTCAGGGCTCCATTATATGTAAGAGTGTCGGAAAGGGTGAAAAAGGTGCAAGCAGCTTTCTCCCACCCACACTACACTCTCCTTTGTACAAGGGATGGATACCAGTGGGTGGTCTCGGTGCTTCCCTGAACCCAAATACTGCTCCAAGCTTCCAACAAATGCTTCACTATAGAGAACAGAGCCATGGCCCTGTCACCCTGTACCAACTATCAGAGCTGGCCGCTTGTGAAGGGAACACAAGCTCCCGGTCAAATGGGGATGCAGTGACCACACTCCTGAACTCCACTGCCACCAGAACCTCCTACCATGGGCTATGGCTTTACATTGCGATTGTGGCCTTGGCCTTTATGGACATACCATTTTATTTTAAAAACTGTGCGCCCTTTTTGCACAAAATGATACTGCTAGTTATAATCAATCATCATCGTTAGCATCATCCCAGGCACTTTTACAGCACTTTCCACCCAAAGCTCTTGCAAACCTCTCTATGGTAGGTGAACATTATTATACTCATTTTACAGATGGAAAGTGAGGACCAGATAAACTAAGTAACTTGTCCAAGGTAACAGTGATTGAGCAACAGAGCTTGAAATATAATCCTTGGAGACAGGACCCTGAAGTCCTACTCCAGTACCTAGAGCATGTTACTCATTCCGCTAGACTGCGCTTGTCTTCATTAGTAACACAGAAAGCGCTTCAACAAAGTTGTAATTTATGAAGTGAGACTTAAAAACTTTAAGTGGGCATTTAATCCTGGAAAAGAAACAGCTGTTGGACACTACACAAAAGTCAGCACAACAACTGTATGCCAGTAATTTATACCGAATTACATTAACAAATCAGACAGGGCTCAGTGAGAAACACAGATAATCTAGTCTGTTCATGATAAGGTTGTTATATATATTATAGATGACCAAGAATTCTTAATATTTGATGCTGAACTAACATTATTTTACAGACATTACAGATATCTGGATTCAGTGCACTAAATTCAGGTCACCAGAATTAGACACTCATATTTACCGCCTCTGAGAGAACACATTAAAACCATGAATCCTGGGCTCCCAAAGAACCCCTATCTGAGACACAAAAACAGCAGTTGTTTTTTCCACTCTTACAGTCATATGGAGATTTCCTAGCTGTCACTTAAGGTGTGTACCTCTCCTGTTACCAAAAAAAGACTGACACAAGATGAAGGAAACAAGAGACATGCAGCACAACTGCTAGGTTTCTCCTACAGATGACATAAGACAGCTGCACTCCCATGATTCCCTTAAAGCAAGAGGAAAAAACACTAAACTCACAGAAGAGGAGGAACAGCAACTCACTGGCATATAAGATTCAAATTTGCATACCCATCAGGATGATGAAAGGAGTCAATTCCACTCAGGCCAAATTGCCCTTTCCACTTGTGACAAACTAAAACCAAACTAAATATCTGAATTACTTTGGCTTTTTGCCTAACAGTGTTAAAGAACTACATCAGCTTTAGGTGCATGCATTTTTTTTAAAAAAGTGGATTTCCTTACTTATGTTACACTTCCTTTGATTAGAAACTTGAAAGAACTTTGGTAAAAGATCTAATTTACATTTCACCTTTAATGAAGCATTTACTTCTTGCATTTCCCTCAGGATAGATGCTGAAAATAGGCACGTCAATTTCATTTTCTGGTTCTCAACCACTATCAAGATACTGCAGTATTTGGGTTGGAATCAGTTCATGGGAATATTTCAAACCACAACCAGATGATGTACTTCAAATACCTGAATGGAAGATGGTTATTTACGTACAACATCCTCAACAGCTTAGCACCTTCTTAGATTTCCCAGGCTGGTTTGTGACTATATGGGTTCTTTCTATGACCAGCTCAGTGCAATTACTTTGTACAACTATTGCTATTTTTGTCCTTTATCATTATTTGTATTTCAGTAGTGCCTAGAGATCCCAAACAACATCAAGGCTCCATTGTGCTTGACGCTGTACAAACACAGTAGAGAGACAATCCTTGATCTGAAGACCTTACAGCCTAAATAGAAAAGACTGATAAAGGGGACACAGAGATGAAGTGACTTGCTCAGGGTCTCACAGTAGGTCAGTGGCAGAACTGGGAAGACAACACAGGTCTCCAGTGCTCTGTCCACTACTTCTCACTTTGTCTTCCTTCTTAAAATAATGATTTGCCTTTCACACAAGAGAATGAAGCTGAGAATATTGGTCTCTCTCTTTTGCCTAGCCAGTAACTGATATCAGCTAGGATGATCGAAGTGACTGCCCCACATGTACAGTATAAATAAACAGCATCTATGGATTTAGCATTCTCAAGTGGTGGGCTCATCACTCTGGAATTAATTTGTCCTGCAGATCAACAAAATTTGTGGATATTGCTATTTTCATTTAAGTTACCTAAATGTTTTCTGAGGCTATCAGTTCTTTGTGGGCTAGGAAATGGTTTTTTAATATTACTCTTGACATGTCAGTGTAACAACAGCATGATAAATGTACTGTGCATGTTAAATAAAAAAATCCCCCAAAATCCTAGTAGTTAGCTGACAGGATACAATTTATAGGCAGAAACTTTGTTTAGCCATTTTCAAAATGCTTTCTTTGGGATGCAAGTAGTTTATGTGGAGTAGGAATCCTGCGCAATCTGAAATGCTTTCATGTTGCCAACTTTTGTGATACCATTGACTGCATCATGATATTTAATGTTTTATTTATGCCCCAATTCCTGGAGTCATGTTATTAGGTGAGACTCTCAGCTGTCATTTTAAAAAAAAAATCCAGAATTTTTTAGTCCTCATAGTCGTGGAGAAAAGCTTGAAAACATGAACCCTAAAGGCTCAAAAAACCACAACGCAACTGAAAAAAACCCCAAATATAGTATTTTTAAAATTTCATGATTTTTCAAGCAACCATAATTTTCTGGAGCCTGACTCACAATTTTTGCACTTAGGGTCGGCAATACTGACTGTCTCTTAAATTCCTCATCATAAGAAGATATAGGATACAGCATACACACAAACCAATGTTGTACCCTCTTTCCCTTCCCGAATATTAGAATGTAGAAATATTTTTACATTTTGAAACAAGATGCTCAGCATCTCTGAAAATCAGACCAAAGTATGTGCAGGAAAATTTTGTAGCAGAGTACTGAATTCGTTTACTATTTTAAACTAGCATTTTATTATTCATTTCCCTGCCTGGCAGCAGGTTTTGCAGGTCACAAGTACGGGCAGCTTGAGAAAATTGCTGAGCTGTGTTGGTAAGTGGGTGGCAGCTCAGAATTATGTTAGCAGACTGCCAGCAAACATTTTAGCTGTTTGCTTTTGGTACAGGTGTGGAATAACTGATGGAAGATGTCAGAAGTGTGCTCAGTACTTTTTTGGGTGCTGCATTTATGTGAAAAGACCACAGTTCATTTGAAGGTATTATTGGTTTGTATACATGTGCTGTGTCATACATTTGAGCACCCAAGAAGCTGTGAACTTTGGATATTTAAATTCAGATTTGATCAGTGTAGATTCTGGGATTTAGCCACTTTTCAGCATTGATAAGTAACTGCAGTAGTGTGTCCAGTTCTGGGCATCACACACTGGGAAAGATATGGACAAAATGGAGAAAGTCCATAGGAGTGCAACAAAAGTAACTGAAGATATAGAAAACTGGACCTAGGAGGAAAGACTGGGGGGAAAAAAACCGGGTTTGTTTAGTCTGGAGAAGAGAAGACTGACGGGGGAACTAAAAAGTTGTTATAAAAAGGAGGGTGATAAATTGTTCTCCTTAACCACTGAGGAAAGAACAAGAAGTAATGGTCTTAAATTTCAGCAAGGGAGATTTAGATTAGACATTAGGAAAAACTCTGTAAATGGAACAGATTATCTAGGGAGGTTGCAGAATTTCCCTCACTGGAGGTTTTTAAAAATAGGTTAGACAAACACCTGTCCGGGATGGTCTAGAACAGTGGCTTTCAATCTTTCCAGACTACTGTACCCTTTTCAGGAGTCTGATTTGTCTTGCATACCCTAAGTTTCACGTCACTTAAAAACTATTTGCTTACAAAATCAGACATAAAAATACAAAATTGTTACAGCACACTATTACTGAAAAATGGCTTACATTCTCATTTTTACCATATAATTATAAAATAAATAATTTGGAATATAAATATTGTACTTACATTTCAGTGTATAGTATAGAGGGCAGTATAAACAAGTCATTGTCAGTATGAAATTTTAGGTTGTACTGACTTTGCTAATGCTTTTTATGTAGCCTCCTGTAAAACCAGACAAATACCTAGATGAGCTGATGTACTCCCTAGAAGACTTCTGCATGCCCCCAGGGGTATGTGGACCACTGATTGAGAACAACTCGTCTAGAATAATACTTAGTCCTGCCACAGTGCAAGGGACTGGACAAGATGACCTACTAAAGACCCTTCCAGTCCTATATTTCTACAATTCAACAAAGTGGTTATATCAACAACCCTGAAACTGAGGCTACTAATCTCTTGCTCATTATATGAAAAGGTTGAATTTCTGAAATTTCACTGAAATAAAAATTTAAAAGAGGGGTTTTAGAAATATATCTTTGAATATTACCAGTGAAGAATCTGGGATTTATCTACTCAGTTAAAAGTACCTCAAAAGAGTTTCATTCCATCTACAGTATTGAAAGTTTGCAAAATTTTAAAGAAAACTTTAGTAATTGCTGCATTACAGCTGTACTTATTATTTTGCTAAGAGTCACGCTTTAAATTCAACTCCTCTCTTGAGAAAATAAAAATGTTCACTTTTCTAATGAACTGATTGTTCTCAAACATCCAACAAATTGCCAGCATCACTAGTGCCCTTAATGTCCTCTATTGCTGCTCTTCCTTTTCAAAAAGTTCTGCTGGCTTATTTCCTTTAGCTAGAGAGTTAGTTTAAGGCTACCTTCTCCAGGGACTGCCAATTTTATCATAACCCCCTGCTTATTTTTCTATGACCACAGCATACAATCTGCTGTCAGATAACCAAGGACTACCTCAGCTGAAAAAATAAGCTTTATTTCCTTCAATTGCACTCTTATTTTCCATCTATTGAAGCAGCAAGAAATCCCTGCAGAGTCCTCCTACTTTCTTGTTCCCGCTACAAAACCAAACAGATATTCTTTTTAGGCTCTATTATCCCTCATCCCAAACCTTTTAATCTCTAAAATGATTGACTGTTCTTTAACATCATCTCATATCTCCAGCAAAGCCAGTTTCGGGACAGGTTCTGTAGGCACATGATCTTGACAAAATGTGTCACAAGGTGGATTGCTTACCCATTTTCCAGCTTAAAGCTGCATTTGTCAAACTTCCCTCAGTTCCAGAATTACAAGCTAGTCGGCATTCACATGAACTAGTCCAGGGCCTTTTGCTAGTAATTTTATTTGGTGTACCTCCCAAACCCTGTCCAAGACAGTGGCCTTTAAAGAACTCCCTGCTTTCAGCTCACGGTGCCCCCTTGTCCATTCCAGATCACTTTTGAAAAGTACATTATCATCATCTTTCTCCATATTAACTATAATATGTAGTACCCTATACATACACATTGTTTAAAATGTACTTGCTATGATTCCATCTCCTACAAGTATGAAAGAGAGACTGCAACCAACTATGTCACGAAATAAAGGCCCATTGTTGGACAGAGGTTATGGAAGCTGAACATTAAAGATTTAAACACTAAACATGCAAAAGCTTTTGGCGCAGTTCCTTAATTCGGCTGCAAATATGAAGGGAAAAAAGTTTAAAAGCACTGAAAAGAGAGGACTGAAGGATATTCTCTCTCTCTTTCCCTCCAATTACAAATTGCTACCAAGGCATGAAGGACTTTGAGAAGGAGACCCCCCTAAGTGATGGAGTTTTGTAAAACTTCAAAGAGAATGCGATAACGATCATACTTAGCACTTAGACTGCATTTTACATCTTCAAAGCATGGCAGAATCATTAACTAATTACTCTTCAAAGTGCAGCACTAACATGTAGTAAAAAAACCACCCTACAAACAATTCAACATGATTATTCATTATAGCACAGTTACTCGTAATTCTCATGCTGAACATTAAATTTGAAAGACTGTCATAAGCTACCTGGAGCACACCCTTCAAAAAAGGATGTTACACGACATATACACACATGCTGCCGTTCCTTAAAGAGTGACTCTAAAATAATCGCATCAAAGAGAACCTTGTTTATTGTTTCTTAATGATTCCAAAGTGAATTTGTTCAGTTTACAACGAGAGGAACATTCTTTCTAATTTAACCATGGATTTGAAAGTCAAGCTGTGTTCTGACTCACGCATCATCAGGAACGAAAGATTCTGCAACTGGAACCCCATGAACGGTCTGCTGATATTGTGAGCCAGAATTAAATCCAGCTCACTCACTGGTAGCTCAGGCGGCTCTGCAAGGCTCACCAGTAGGAAAACCTTATTTTTAATCAGCAGGGTTGGCAGACACAATTCCTTAAACATAAATGGAACAGGCCTGATGAGTAAAAAGATGCCCATTTACAGTGTCACTTTTAAAACTGTCAGCCCTTTGGGTGAAACTCACCCAGTTTCAGTGGGCACACACAAGCCCCTCACACTTAAGTAGACCCACAGTGCAAGGGAGGCACAGAGACTACGCAGGGGCCCTGTACCTTATTTACACTCTGCAAAAGGAGGTTACTCTAGCTCTAAATAGGTTGAGAAAAATTATTTGGGAGGGGGGTGGAGGGCTGCACTGGATGAAGGTTCACGGGATCTAGACTTCCTGAGGGGTGTAAAGGTATGGCGGGGTCAAGTAACATGCTTGGCTTTCGTTATGACGTTCACATCTAGTGGTAAAGGACCTATTACTGCCAGTTAAAGGGTTTTCCTTTCATTCAAGTGATAGAGGCCTATGATTTGCAGTTGAAGGAGGTAGGATCAGGACTTGATTCCTCGTATGTGCCATATCCATCTAGCAGAGCTGGTCAAAAACTGCATCAAAATAGTCGCCCTCACCCCAATGGAAATCCTCTTTATAACCAAAACAAAGAAAATGTGACAATTGTTCATTTTGAACACAATTCTTCATTTTCAACTAAATATTAAATTTTTTTGTGTGAAAAAATTCACCCTTGCCTATTTTTTTCTACCAACCTTCCATTTTCCAGTTGCAAAAGTTTTTTATTTCCTGACCAAAATGAAGGGTTTTTTTTTTTGTTTTTTTTTTAAATTCATTCAAACAACGAAAAACATAATGGAAAATTTCAAACAAAACAAATATGTTCAATTCTTTTGAATTTTTTCATGAAATATACTCACCTTTTCTCAACCACTTCTACTGCTAACTGAGTCTATTGTCATGTCATGGATTTTCGAGCAGCAGCAGCTGTGCTACAGACCTGTGCCAGGACTGTGTGGTGTGAATTCCAGCCCCTTCCAACACGTACAAATACCCCACTCTAATTCTATTTATTGAGGCTGTGTGTTCAGTGGGCCAAAATTAAAATGTTAAGATTTGAGGCCCAGGGAGAACACAGTAATGTTTACATTTATATTTTGCACGTGGCTTCTACAAATCAGATTATTTAAATTGTGAAATAGCTGTTTAAGAACAAAACACTCAGGGGCAGTATAACCTGGCTCACAGATAAGTTGGTTTGGCTTTGCCTTTAAGAACAGTAGACCCAAACAAGAAAGCATGCTGAGCTCATGCCTGTTGGAAGAAGCGACAGATCCATGAACCCATTCTGTAACTGAGTGGTAAGTTTAGGGCCCATTCACAAATGTGCCGCTGTGTCCGACGCAAACCTTGCTTGCTGAGAGTTCTGGGGGACTTAATTTTCAGAGTGTCCCAGAATTCAGAAGGCAGAAACAACATATCAGAGATCCACAAGCAACAATACTTGTTTACACTTGAAAGTTAATACATATTAAGATAGGGTGTGAATTTAAAGAGCAAAAGCTATTCCTGAATTACTCCATGTGTGGTTTCTCTTACTGCCAAATAAGAGAGTCTTGGTTTAGTTTAGCTCAGTGGTGCCCAATCTTATTACACAGGAGGGCCACTTAAACCTAAGCATAACCTTCTGTGGGTCAAACATTCTACATATTTTAAAAAGATTTAAAGTAATCTATATTGGTTTTTATTTTAAATTCAGCTTGTTTAGCATGTATTTAGGTAGGTTGTTCCTATTTACAATATTGTCTATTTACATACTTGTGTAAACTAAAATGATGTAAATATGACAACAAAATGCCAATGAATTGGCTGTTAGTATATTGTGTTGAAGCAGGCAATGGGCCTTATGAAATGTTCTGGTGGGCCAAGTACGGCCCACAGGTTGGACACCCCTGGTTTAGCTTGATCCACTTTCAAAGACACTCTTATTCCAGAATAGGAGTGTCCATACATGAAGTTATTCCTCAGTAATTCCATTTGTAGACAAGCCCTTAGTCCTAAATTTATCATTTAGGTAACACATGCCACAGAACTAGGTCAACTGCAGGGGGTGTGGGAAGATCCAGAAGGAGGTAATTACACAAGGTATCAACAGATAGCAGGTGCCAAGCAAACACCCTAAAATCTCATCCAGGGTTTGAACTCTCCATCCATACCCTAACCTCCTAACCTAAAACTTTCCTACCTCCAATATCTTCGCCAGCCCGAACAGTTCAGCAGCACTTTGTGGAAGAGGGATCTGGGGGGAAGAGCTATATCATCTGTCCAGATAGGGCACCATCATCTCTCTTTGGTGAAATGTGTTGGATAAACATCCCTTAGGAGGTGATATTCTTTATTCCTCCACAGAATGGGAGGCTGGAGTCCTCTATGGATAAAATAGGGGCAGCATAGCTAGTGGCAGAGCAAGTTTTCTCACACCGTCTTACAGAAAGTGAACAAGCCTCTGTGCAGAAGGAATCAACTCCAGGGATTAAAGTCCATTCAAAACCTTGGCCAATGCGGTAGCCAGTTAGCAAGTGACAACTATAGAGGTAGTGATGGTTTTTCTGATACAGACTCTTATTTACTGGGAATTAGACAGATTGCCACTTCTAATGTATCTGTATCAGGTGCTTGTGGGGTGGACTATGTGAAATGAGTCAACCTGCTGATGGTTCCATGCCTCATTTTCAGTTGCTTATATTTTGTTGTTGTTGCAGTTTCTTTTGTTTGGTTTTCAAAAACTTCTTGGAGGCAGCAGAGCCTTGACTGCCGCCATTACTGACAGTACAAAAGGCTTTATATATGTCAAACTTCTTAACAACATCCAGGGAAGTCAGTTTTCCCATCTAGAAGGAATCCCAATTGTTCTGTTTTCAGAAATAGATCACAGTTGTTAGTTGGGGCAGCAAATGAAAATTTCTATGCCAAATCGTATACATTCAAAAGATGGGAAACGGAAAGCTGACTACTTTGGAAATGTTCCAAATTTTGAAATCTTGAGGCAAGCTCTGGAAGGCACATTCAATCAAATTGACAAGAGGGCTGGCAGTTCTGCCCAGTGTGGATGTGTTCCCTGTGCTCCGGTCTTCTCACAAATCCTTAAAATCTAACAACTTTTAGTTTCCATGAGGTCTGAACCCAGCAGCAACCTTCATTACTATATTGGTTCCAAATACAACTCATCATACAGCTTTCCCATGCACCTGCCAAACTTTCCCAATACTGTTCTCTTCTCTCTTATTGACACCCTGTTCCCTGATCAGCACCTGTGGGTAGAGAGAAGAGCTCTCATTAAAAGAAGTGCTTTGGGAACAGCCCAAATGGGAACCTAGAGTAGCAGATTCACTCCAGGTAAAAATGCTGAAACATCTCTTCAGTGATACAGTATTCTTGATCCTCTCTCCTCTTGCTTTACTCCTATACTGTTTGTTTTTAGGATGCACACTCGTTAAAGAGCTGGCATTTGTTGGCAAGTAGGGATAAGCGGCTATTAATTTTAACTTTTTGATCTTGTAATTTGTGTCAAGGGGGAGAGGGGGCCTACATCCTTGGATAAATGCCTGGTTTTTGTTTTGTTATAAATCCAAATTAATTAATTAATTAATTAATTAAGAGGGCATTTTAAGGGCAATTATGGCTCCAAGTTATTTGTTTATAAGAATTTTTACAAAAGGTAAGGCCAACAGGCATTCTTCCAGAGGTAAAATAAATGATTTCACAGGAATTTGACTTAAACAAACATTCCCTCCATGTCAGAGTATGCAAGCCAAATACTGCAGCACTTTGCTATTGTAGAGGAAAGTGAAATGGACTGGAAACTGACCAAAACAAACTTAATTCGCCATAGTAAAAGAAACCAAAAGAATAAGTGAACAGATGTCATGAATAGCGAAGTGTATTCAATTTTTTAAATTCTTTTGGTTTTAATAATTTACAGTAAGGACATTTGTTGTATGATTTTTCACTAGATACTGCCCCAGATATTTTAATGAGCATTTTTTTCCTTAAAAAAATAAAAAAATGCCCTGTGGGCCAAATGTAGCCCATAGACTTCTATCACGTGGTTCATGACTGCTCACCTTTAATATGGATGGAAGTATGTGGCCTTCCATTCCAATTATGGCGCAGTAGTGTATGTTGGGACCTCTAACCGCCCCAGGCCAACATCTGTGCTGAAGGTGAAGATGGTGGCAATTGCTTCCTTTAGGCAATTAAGCATGGCCTTCAGGCTCCTAGCAAATTGAAAATCTTGAGTGGACAAAGTTTTAGCATTCCTAAATTTCACAGCATTTATTTATGACCACAGAAATGTATCACTTACAGGGATATGCAGCCAGAGGTTCTAGGCCCAAATTTGTACTTCCCTTATCAAATTTGTTGTAAGATCTCCAAATTCTAAGTTGTTACAGGGGAGAAGGATGGGGAGAAAACCCCATTGGTGAGAGGTTGGAAAATACCTTCTTATTTTTATACAACCCACAAGACTCAAAGTTGTGTGCACCTCCTGCTGATCCTACATCAATAATTAAATAAAATCATGCTAAATGGAAGGCTGTAGTCAAAATATCGTGTAAAAAGTTACAACCCAAATCCATCCTAAACAGATATAATGATGGAGGCAAAAAAATAATGACTTAAAAAAAATTAAAACCCATTTATTATTTCAAATTCAACAGGATATTAAAAATAAAAGCCTGTGGCATGGGACCAAAGTCTGAATTCTTCAGAGGAAAGTCACACACACCTCACGCTGTAGCCCCTTTCCAGCTTTAAAATGTATCAAGCAAATGGATCAACTCTCAAGATAGAAACTCCATGACAAGACAAAGAAAATAAAAATTTTAACATGTCCGTGTGCTTTTGCGTATCACTGCAAAAGCAGCTGCACATTACGTGAACTCAGCTAAGAAGATCACAGAGGCACCTCAGTTTGGCACCATCAATAGCTGACAGTATGCCATAGCACCCAGGGCTAGGAAGGAAAGCAACTCTGGGAGACGAATAGGCATAAAAATCACAACAGCATTATACATGGTGTGCTGGAATAAGTCCTCATGACATTTTTATATTTAAAAAGTACTTAGACTAAGGGCATTACTTTAGGTATCATCTTTCAATCATGAAATCTCAAATTAGGAACTGCATGACAGTTTCAGGGAGAAATAAAAGCTTGTTGCTATAGTGTACTATGTTAATCCTCCATAGCAACAGAATGTTAAACTCTACTGGAAAACAAAAGAATAACAAAAGCAAATAAAAATATTTGTATTACTTACCAGAGTTTAAATCACGTCCAGGATTGAAGGCTTTGCTATTAACTGTGGTAGACAGTCTATCACAGCTAATGGTTCTAGAAACATTGGTGTTAAAATTCCCATCAAACCTGAAATGGCAAACAAGAAGATTAGCAAAGCAAAAGTGGACTTAGTAAAAGTTTCTAACCAAGGGATTTATAGAAAAATGATTAGTTTGTACACAGCAACTGGAGTTCCATTTGCATTTTTAATGGCACAGGCAAAGGAAAATTCCAAAGCACAAAGCTTGGTGAGTTAAAACTCACAACTTCTGGGCCATATCCTCAGAGGCAGATTAAGATTTATTGGAGCCCTGGGCATGAAGAACATTTGGGCCTCCCACACCCTGGAGGCCCGGGGGGGGGACATGCCCCCCTCCCCTCCGCCTCCCTTTTTAACATGGGCATAGTGAGAGGCAACACGTAACTGTGGCTAGTAGGGGGGCACAAACGAAAGGCTCTGGGGGAGCATTTGGCCCCTCTCCCCGATTTCGCAGGATGCCTCTGGTGCAGAAGCCCAGCTGTGAGGAGCCAGCACCATCCCCCAGCAGTGGTGCTCTCAGTGTGTCCCTGCAGCCCAGGGATGGGAGGAAGCAGCAGGGCTGTATCATCATAGCACCTGGGAGCCTCAGTCATGGACCAGGACCCTATCAGGCTAGGTGCTGACTGCTAGCTGAGCATCTCCCCCACCACGTGGGGCTGCCTCGCCTTCCCTGATGCCAGAATCCCACGCTGCCTCTGCCTTCATCCCGACTCATCATGGTGGATGGTCTGCAAAGCAGGCAGCAGCACTGGGACTCAAGCAGCAGGGAAGGCAAAGCAACCCCATATGGTGGGGGAGGAGCTCAGCTGGCAGCCAGCCACCCTGTGGCTTCCTCCCTCCCCGGGGCTGCAGGGACACACAGAGTGGTAGCCTCGGGGAGGCACAGAGCAGTGGCAGCAGGAGCTGCACTCCACGGAGGAGGAGCTGATAAAGTGATGAGCTTTCCCGGCCACAAAGTACAGATTCTACTAGTAGTGCCAGCCTCTTTCTGGTGGGGGCTGACATGGGCGTCATTCCTCCTCTTCCCCCCGAGGCTCCTAAGAGCTGCCCAGAGATCCTGGCTGCTGTGGGGAGCCCCGGACCTTCCACCTGCCCTGGGGCAGCATGTCCCAGGGAACAGGGAACCCTAACCCCTACCCAGGGCACGTGGAGGGTCTGAGGATCCCCGGGTGGCCCAGATTCTCTGGGTGGCTCTTACCTTGGCCCAGGTCCCTCCTGGCCGGGGATGGAGTACTCAGGGGGGTGGGGGGGGCAGGCTTTTGGGGAAAGAGGAGGAGTGGGGGTGGGGCCACAGTTCCAGCACTGATGGCCCTCCCCTCTTCTATCTAGGTTCCTCTGCTCCCAGGGCCCCACAAATTGGCCGGGGCTCATGGGGCCTGTGTGTTAATCTGCCACCACATATCCTACTCATAGATGCAATGTGCTGCATATTTTCATTTTATCCCTTGTGACATGCAGCAATAATGAAATTAGAGACGTAAAAGGCTATGTTCATCTGCAGATGAGTGCTGGTTTGTTCCCTGGCAGAATATCTGAGAGTTCTTTGTCCAGTTCAGTTGTACGAGATCTAAGTGGTGAAGATTCCGGCTTGGGAGATTTGTTTACCATCTAGTAGATCACATCATATCATTAGGAATGCGTTCCAGCTATTCTTTTTCTTCTTTTGGTTTCATTACGTTGCTCCTAATTATACACCCTTTACTACCCTGAACATTTCCTCTTCCTGCCTTGCATTAACTGTCTTCAAATTCTGTACTTGTACATGGTTATATCTCTCACCACTACCTCTTGGTCTTGGGAAGTCTGTATATAAGGAAGTTACAAGCCTACTTTCTGCAGGAAAGATGGGGACTTCCAGTGTAATAAGAAAGGCTGCCTACATTTTTATTTTACATTTTCCATATTTACTAGGTGAAATAATTTAGCAATGGTAATTGAACCTCATTTTAGATACAAAAATATAAATCAAACCCTTATACAACTACGCAATGACTTTAATGAAATCAAGGCATAGAAACATTTTGGTCTGGTTTTTAAAATGCCACATGACTGTAAATGTGCTTCCCATTTAAAGTACTTAGATAGTAGCT
The DNA here is from genome assembly GCF_026122565.2 of Emydura macquarii macquarii. Taxonomy (NCBI): domain Eukaryota; kingdom Metazoa; phylum Chordata; order Testudines; family Chelidae; genus Emydura; species Emydura macquarii. The sequence continues at coordinate 10,749,472 of NW_027133643.1, read as the reverse complement.
GCATTTCTAAGCCTTTGCTTTATTAGAACTACAAATCAAAATCTGATCAAAGGGAACCTTGTCATCAGTTTTGATAAAAATAATAGAGTGACGCATCAGTGTATCTTATCTGCTGCAGCTTAGCCCCAGATTTTAAAAGATATTTAGGCGTTCCTGCACTCAGCGTCACAATACCTAACTGATTTAGGAGCCTAAATCTCATTTTCAAAAGGTACTTAAGACACTTAGGAGTCTAAACTTCATCAACAGTTGATGAGATTTAGGGCCTGTCTATGCTACAAGTGCTTCTTTGGCACAGCTGCAGCGCTGTAGTGTAGACACTTCCTACATCAACAGATAATTCATCGCCCCGACAGTCGATAGCTATGTCAGCTGAAGAAATCTTCCATAGACCTAGCTGTGACTACCCCCAGGGGTTAGGTTGGCTTACCTATGGCACTCTAGAGTGTGAATTTTTCACACCTCTGCGTGATGTAGCTAGATTGATCTAAATTTTAAGTGTAGATAAGGGCTTAGACTCCTAAGTGCCTATATCCTTTTTGACAAGGAGATTTATGCTCCTAAATCAGTTAGGGGTTGACACTGAGCACAGCAGCACCTAAATACCTTATAAATATGGGCCTAAAGGACTCTGAGCACCTTGGTGGGATTTGACATCCAGTCGTATTATTAAGGATCTTCATCAATTACCCATTTCCTGTCAAAAATACTTTACCAGTAATCTATCCCTAGGAAATCATCATAAATTCCCTTCCACCCTGAGTCTGCATGAGGTGAGGTTCTGAAAGAACCTAGACTTTTTCTAACAGAAGATGGTGGAAAGCAAGGTTAGGAAAGAAATTGGGGAAGGAGGGCTCTTTGAGACTATCAAATTTCCCGTCTTATAGTTTTAGTTACAAATGCTAATTATAGAAAATACTTTGGCAACATTATATCAGTACAAATACTGTCCACTTTGTTTCAATATTAACAAACAAAAAAACAACAGGCATGTACGTATACAATATCGTATACCCCACCTCACTCCCATTCACTAATTTGGGCCCACATTCAGCAAAGAATTTAAGTACATGCTTAAATCTCATTGTCTTCAGTAGTGATGGGATTACCCAGTTGCTTAAAAATCAAGCACACACAAATGCTTTGCTATACTAGGGCTTAAAGTAGTTAGAGGTAAAGCTAGTCAACCTTCCCCCCAAAAAATTAACAACAAAGATTTTCATTTAAAAACAATATTTTTAATTGAAAAGCAAGTGGTCAAAAATTCAAAATTCAGAAAAATTGTAACCAGTTCTACAAAGTCGTCACACACATTGGCCTGGTCTATACTTATGGGGAAATTCGGCAGCAATCAATGGGGGTTACGCAAGCTACACTGAGTAGCTTGCTTAACTTGCATCGACTTCTTAAATCCTCTTCTGCGTACTGTCTCCACTACGCTGCACCTTTTGAGGAGGTGGTTTAATTGAATCGACTTCCAGATCGATTGAGCAGGTCTTCACAGATAGATCGATCGGATGGCAGCAAATTTGCCGCCATTAATGAAAACATACCCTAACTTGGAGCTTGATAGGATGAGCAGTTCCACTTTAGCCACTTAAGAAACTAAAACAGTCAATAAGCTCTTTGGGATAGAGCTTATCTTTTTGCTCTGTGCTTGTACAATGCTCACCACATCTGTGGCTCCTGTCACACTGCAAATACTAAACAAACTTCCAGGTGACCTCGGTTAGAGAAACAAAGTGAAAAGTAAGAGAGATATAGAGGAAGCATAATTAGAGGTTGCACACTTCGTTGCTTGTGTAGACATAACTATGTGTTATCCAACTTTTTAAGTGCAAATGCAAGTCTGGGAGTGGGAACTGGTCAGAGTGGGGGCAGGGGCCAACTGGGGGGGAAGGGCACAGCTGCATGACAGTTCAGCAATGAAGTGTGTGACCCTCTATTACAGTGGTTTTCAAACTTTTCCAGACTACTGTACCCCTTTCAGGAGTCTGATTTGTTTTGCATACCCCCAAGTGTCATCTCATTTAAAAACTACTTGCTTACAAAATCAATACAAAATACAAAAGTGCCACAGCACATTATTACTGAAAAACAGCTTACTTCCTTATTTTGTCTGTATGAAATTTTAGTTTGTACTGCCTTCACTAGTGTTTTTTATGTAGGCTGTTGTAAAACTAGGCCAATATCTAGATGAGTTGATTACCGTCTGGAAGACCTCTGCGTACCCCTGGTTGAGAACCACTGCTCTAGTAAACACATGCCTGTGATATGCGTAGGCAACAACAGAGGGTGCCAGAGAGCTTCCTCTGCCCGAAGTACCAAATGGGCACACACTGGGCCTAATTCAAGTAAAAATCAGTATTTTCCAGTTTTCACTAAAAACCAGTAGGATCTGCCCACTGATACGTAGACCATTCCCTGGAATTTTGGGATTGATTGGATGTGGTTTTCAAAAATTACTGCTTTAGCATACAAGTTGAGAGCAGGGCCTTGTGTTGCTCCAATAATACAGCACTACCTCCCGTTCATGGCTCCATATTTGAGGATGAGTTGAGGTTTGCACTTAAAATAGGGATTCAATCACTTTGTTATGTAGCATGTTTCTGAGTTACGATTCATTAAAAAAATATTAAGAAAACTTAGCACCTGCATTAAACATTTATTGAGCTTAATTCATAACAGGATCTTAAGAATGGAATAACTCGAAGTCTAATTTTACATGTACTTAAAATTCATTGGACTCTCATGCAGTGGCTGCAGTTGAAGAAATAAGATGGCATTTAAACTTAAGTTATAATGATTATTTTATCTACCCCGGCCTGTGGTGATACCATGAAAAAAGGTTTTAAAAATATCAAATGTGTCTTTAAAAATCAGTTTAATCTAATCTGTGACCATAAACACTACAATGCCTTAATCATAATGTATGGTTATTGAAGGCATCACTCAATAGCATGCCTTAATTGTGTATTTTCATACCATAACATGTTTGGACTTCTTTTAAATTTAACATTAAGTTTGATTGGGGGGGAGGGGGTGTTATAGTGCTTGTTTTTGCACAATTCACGCCCCTCTGGTTCTTACCCTAAAATTATGTATAGGCAGTCTTAAACCTAGTTCCATCTTAATACAGTATTTTTGTCTGGGAAGACTTATAGGGCATAAATTTTTTGCATCTTAAAGATCCCTAAGCACTTCACATATTTACAGAATATATCATTCAGACGACACATTTTCACATTGCGCGCGCGCGCGCGCACACACACACACACACACACACACACACACACACACACACACACACACACACACACACACTATTATTACGTATACACAAACCCAGAGCACTACCCACTCTTCCCCACCTCACATACCCTCATCATTTCTGTGGTGGGATGAGTTGCTGTTTAATTTCATACAGCAACATTGCACAACAGTTTAAACAGGAAGCAGAAAATATGGGGGGAAGGGGAGAAAGAGTATGGACAGACAGAATGTAATTATCCACACTGAAATTTCACCAGGGTCCCTGCTCTTCCTTCTCCAAGGCCTGGGATTTCTTTAGAGTACCAATGAGACCCAACCTTGCTGTGCTTTTGAAATCACGCCCTGAAGTAGATCAGCTGCAGCAAAAAGGATGATAATTCAATAACTGAATTAAACCAAGAAGTGCTACCATTACCCAATGGGGGAAAATAAAGGAGAGATGACGGCGCTTCAACTAAGTAGCACAAGTATTCAAAGTTCTAAACACAAACAAAAAGTCTGTATAGAAATTAAAACTTATCTTAAACCACCATTAAGTTACAGAAACTGAGGACAGGATTTTTTAAACAACATATATAGAAGGAGCAAATCTATAATTCTAAAATGGAAAGAATACCTTCCAGCACACTGATCCAGACACACACAAAAAAAGAAAGAAAAGCAAAGCATACAGGCACTGGTAGCACAACCCATTATTAAAGTTATCTGACACCTCCCATTATAAGAGGTTGCAAATAACTTTGAAAAAAAAATGCAACTAAAACAGTTCAGTTATTTCCAAGAAGAAGGCTAGGAGAAAAATGTGGTTCAACTATGTTAAAATCTCCTGGCAACCTTTTCTTTGAAGAGCTCTTGTTAGGGTGACCAGATATCTCGATTTTATAGGGACAGTCCCTATATTTGGGGTTTTTTCTTATATAGGCGCCCCCTACCCTCTGTCCCGATTTTTCACACTTGCTATCTGGTCACCTGAGCTCTTGTGCCCCTTGCTTTGGAGAAGGGGCTTGACATTTAGCAGCGAGGGTGGTCTCTGCGTCAAGAATGTGCCTTTTGCTGTCCCTATGAAAATCTGCCCAAATCTGGCTGGGCAAGGAGGCTGAACTGGGAGGTGAGAAGGGCAGAGATCAAAAACAACTGTGCAAAGAGAGGAGGAGGAGGAGCTGGTGAGGGAAATGGGAGGAAGGTGACACTGATTCGACATGAAACTGGAGGGATGAGGGAAGACTGGGACTAGGGACCCAGTATGGTAGTGTGGTGAGGAATGAGGGTGGATGGGAGGGAGGGGAGGGGAGAGGAGAGAGAGATCTGACAGGGAGCTGGGGTAGAATTTGGAAGGCTGGGCACACAGACTGGGACTGGATAGGCAAGGAGAATGTGACTACGAGAAGGAGCTTGGGGGGTTGAGGGGAAAGAGAAAGGACTGGGACAGGTTGGAAAGGATGGGCAGAAAGGATCAAGCTTGGGATAAAATAGACAGAATAGTTTCAGCACATACCTTCTAGGGCACAGAATGGAACCCCAGATTTGTGAGTCTCAGCATTTATCTCATGTTGGCACATATCTGTGAAACCCCCTGGCAAAGTGTGCACCATATAGACAATCTACTGTACTATTTTAAATCAGTTACTCCATTAGCTTAAGAGTCAACTGTTTGTGCAGTGAATCAAGAAGTTTAATCTTGCTGATGACCATTTTGTTGATGGCAATAAGATGCTACATGATGGAACTTGTTTTTTCAGTTTGCTTTTTTTAAAAACCAAGGAAATTACATACAAAAAACTAATTTAAAAGAACATAGGTCAGGTTTTCTAAAAATTTATCTTATTTGCTGCTCTTCAATTTATCCACATCTTTCTTAAAGTGTGGTGCCCAGAACTGGACAAAGTACTCCAGCTGAGGCCTCACCAATACCAAGTAGAGTGGGACAGTTATCTCCTGTATCTTACATACAGCACTCCAGCTAATACACCCCAGAAGGAGATTAACCCCTTTTGCAACTACATCAAATTGTTGACTCATATTCTATTTGTGATCTACTCTAAGCTCCAGATCTTTTTCAACCATATTACCATCTAGGTCAATTATTCCCCATTTTGTAGTTATATATTTGATTTTTCTCTTCCTAAGTGTAGTACTTTGCACTTGTATTTACTGAATTTCATCTTGCTGTTTTCAGACCAAATCTCCAATTTGTCAAGGTCATTTTGAATTTTCATCCTTTCCTCCAAAGTGCTTGTAACCCCTCCCAGCTTGGTGTCATCTGCAAATTTTATAAGCATATTCTCCACTCCAAGTCATCCATTAAAAATATTGAACATTCTATACATATATATTAATTATTCAATACATATTCAAATATCAAATAAATAATACTGAGAAAGACTAAAGGAAATGTGAATTCTTATGGGAAAGATCCTGACAGTTTAAGATGATAGGAAATAGCCAACGTGGTCCTATTAAAACTTAGTGGTGCTGACAGCAGGACAATTCTTTAATAACTAATGTAACATATCTCATGATATATTTATTTATTCAAGAGCATCTGGAACCTTCTCAAGCCCCAATTTTTCTTCCTCCATTGTGATTGCATGCGCGCACACACACAAACACACACACACACTCTCCTAGACTCACTACACTATCGAAATTGCCAGCTTTAAATTACCTGGTAGAGAAGTAATAAATACCTTGATTTAAAATGTCAAGGCACATCAATACTTTTCTTCTTAGTGCACTTAAAAGCTGCCAGACTGAATCCTGGATTTGTCAGTTAGAACAGGATAGGTAGGGCATGAAAAAGATTTGAAGAACAGGAAGAAGGATGTGCCCAAAGTTGACACACCCTCTGGGGAAGGTAGTAACAGAAGGTATTACCCTCACTGATCTCTCCCCTCCACCATCCTCACCCAAATTATTTTATCTCATTCATAGCCCAACACTTCCTCCCTTTCTTACGGCCCTTTGATAGAGAGGCTTCATCCTTGAAAAAAGTGCCATATGCCACAAGAGGTGGGTGTTTTAACAACAACACTTTATACCTACATAACACCTTTCACACAAGTATGTCACAGTGCTTTAAATGCAAAACTTGGCCAATCAAGCCATCCAACGTATCAAATAAGCATGAATATTATTACATTCATTTTCCCAATGAGTAAAAATCAGCCACATAAAGGTTGTAATACCCCAAAGCTTGTAACTTCCCTACACGAAAATGTACAACCTGCAATATCATTTACCTTGGAAGGATATTGCAAAAGTGAAATTTTCAGACAACTGTTGATTGCCTCCATCTCTGGATATAAGTAAAGCCTGATTTTTAGCCATATCCTTACCTTTTTGCAGGCTGAAATACCAGAATGTAGCCTAATTGGACAAAACAGATGACAGATAAGGCCCCTTCTGAAATCTGGCCCAAATGTTACAAGTGACAATATTTAAATCACTGTTTATTAAAACCCTCCAGAAAAACTATATATTTGGTTATAATTCATCTCTGTGCATACTTAAATAAGATCAAACCGTTGGCTGAAACTCAGTTTTAAGAGAAATAACTACATCCCCATTCGTTTCCCCCCCCACACACCCCTTTTTCATATATATAAAAACCCTTCCTTCTGGATTCACTTTAATGAACAACTGATCGAAACTGCATCCCAAGGGAGAAAACAGAACTGTGACTCCCACTTTGATCTCTTCCCCATGGAGAAATTCACTCCCTGCCTAGCTTGCAAGATGTTCATTTGATTGACATTTGCTCTGATGTGCAAACTGCTTTGAACTTCAGTCATTTAATTCCCATCAGGCTGCAGTCATTTTTATTCTCCTTCAACAGGATTTACAAGCAGGAGATCAGCAAATGCAGAAGATAAAATAAATTTGCAGGAGCTTTGAATCTTACATCAAAACAGTGTTGAAGTGTGCTCCAATTGGATTTCATTCGGGCTCAATTCACGGTGTAAATCAACTCCTTCTGTACAATTTCAATTTAGAAAAAATAAGGGAATGTATATAAAAGTGACACATATCTGTTGGGCTTTGCTTATTGTATTAAGGTCGATTTCTTTTCTCTCACTCTTTGTTTAAATTCCTGTAGAGGTGGTAGGTAGGTAAATACAGCTATGAAATACATTCATTCAAAATTCAGCATTTTCCTTAAAATTCTCAAAATAACATGTTTTATTGATAGTAAGACATGCCTTTCTACTCAGATATTTTATTTATATATTTACATATTGAAGGATTCAAATATTTAAATACAATATGGAAAAGAAACAGAGGTTCTGAGTTTTGTTTTTTTAAAGTTAAATGAAAATGGCTTCATAGGCAAAGCTACTGATGGAGATACCAATTCAGCAAGTTACTTAAGCATGTGCCTAACTTTAAGCACAAGTAGTATCATTGACTTCAAGCAGTGACTGAAAGAGGAGTAGCATTCTCTCTCATAAAAAAAAGCTAAATTATCTGAGTAACGTGGTTGGGAGAAATACTGCAACAGACTGACACAAGCTGTTGTAGCAAAACCTTCTCTAGTCTGAAGCACAGGCATACTCCCTCCCAAAAAATAGAAGTTATATTCCAAGACAACCAGTTCCTCAATGCCAGTTAATTTGAAAGTCTGTTCTTATACATGTAACTCCAAGTCCCACACTACAGAAACCTTCCAGATTCCCTGAACACCCACAGCCATCTTTGTTCGTCTGGTCAGCTCTAGACAACACTGCTTAAATTTCCTTTCGTAAGGTCCAATCCAGTTCTCTTTTGGAAGTGCAGCTCTTTAAATACCAGAGCAATACGTTTTAAAGGAACTGATGGGATTTCCCTTATCTCCCACTTAACTGCTCATGACAGGAAGGATAAACAAAGAAAGAGCTGTGATAAAATTGAACTGCATTAGCAAATATTTAACCACCTGTTTAAAAAAGGAGAAAAGCCCAGACCACTTCTGAAGGAACGTTCACATTCATAAAGTAAATGATCTTCAAAAACAGGTTTGTAGGTTTACTTATTTAAACAGCCACATTAATGGATGTAATGCAAAGTTGTCAAGTAATATGTTACACTGATAAGTATTACTCCATTCTATCTTCTCACAAATTGAGACAGATAAAAGCATTCCATAAAAACTCTTATCAGCAGTGGGGCCTAACGCACAGAAAACAGACCTCAAGCAGCCCTAAAGGTGTGTACAATGCCAGCTAAACACAGGAAAAAGTTTCATACTCTTAACCTTAAACAAATACCATTACAGAATACTTTAAATAACCATTTTTGGAGACCCATAAAATAATTTGATATAAAATTAGTATTGAAACTTATTTCTGTCCTCCAGGGCTGAGGGTGAGGTGTGCACGTGTGAGAGGATGCACGCATATGCTACAAACTCACACAAACAAGTTCCTCATCTCTGTCAGAGATGACCCACTGTGGCCACTTGCAGGATGCCATTGATACAGAAGGGATTTTTACAGCGTGGGGGAGAGAGGGGGGAAACCCAGACTGGGCTAGAGAACATTTTGTCTCCATCTAGAAGTAAGTCAGTTTTCCGCCTCGTCTTTTCTTGAGTGAATGGTAGTTCTTATGAAGGTTGAGAAACTGACAAGCTCCTGGAAACGGAGGTCCTGTCTTCAGGACAAGCATGGAACAGGCAGCAGTAGAACTATGCCCTTCATGTTACCCACACATACATTTGGGTAAGAGGTTGTCATCTCTTCTTTCTGAAATAAATCTTTCTGCAGTTATTCATGGCTTTGTGATCCCCAGACTGGACTACTCCAATGTGCTCTCTGGCCCCAATTCAGCAAGGTACTTATATTTACACTACAAAAAATAGATCCATGGCAGCAAATCTCAGAGGGCTTGAAAATAGCAGTATAGACATTTGGGTTCGGATTCTGAGACCCACACCCCAACTCTGGATTTCAGAGGCCAGGCTCCAATCTGGGCTTTAATGTCTATAGTGCTATTGATAGCCCCATAGTGTGACCCTGAGTCAGTTGACCCAGTCTCACTGCCATGTTTTTTGCAGTGTAGACATACTCTAAGTGTCAGTGGGACTACTCATATGCGTAAATACTTAGTTGAAATGGGACCTATAAAGAGGCTACCTTTGAAGACCATTCAGAAGAATCAACTAGTTGTAGAATATGGCTACTATCTTGGGCCCAATCCTACAAGAAGCCACGTGTCTCCCAGGGGACCTGAAATATAGCTAGTCAATACTAAGTCAATACATCTTTGGTCCTTGAAATCAATGGACGCTAAAGCCCAGGGAAGAGGATGGCCTTCAGATCCTGAGCTGCAGCCCAAGTTGCAACTTCAAAGTGCTCTCTACACAGCTATTTTCGAGCGCTAGAGCGAGTCCCATTAGCTCAAGTCTGTCAGTCTGGGCTGGGCAGTTCTTCCCACTACCTCAGAAATGTTGTACAAACAAAACCTTAAATGGCTTGTGCTCATCAAAACCCTTCTCCCTGAGCAAAGACAGAGTACAGGGCACTGAAAGTAGCATCCATGGCCTTCAGGGCAGTGCCTACAGTGTTGGGCTACTGGGTCTATGTCATTATCAATTAACTAGCCCCAAGCCCCCATCCTTGGGCCAGTTATGAAACTGTGCTTCATGGTGTAAAGTAGATGCAGAGACAACCCTGTGTTGTACTTTTCCCATGTCCTGTAAAAGTGGGCTGCTCCTGCTGCATTTTGGCCTCTTACTTGAGACAGAAAATTTGGTCCTAAGAAATTAGTTGGCCATGCGGCATTAGTTGGCCATGCGGACCCTGCTGCTGCACACGGTAAGTTCTATAGGGTGCTTTGATCTATCCCACTTGGAAACAGGAGTAGATCAAAGCACACTACAGTATTTTAAGTGCATAGGGAACTTAGGAACAGGATTCACACGGAGAATTACTGCACAGCAGGCCAGTATGAGGTCAGCTTGTCCCCCCATCCTCTCCCCAGCCTGGAGTACTAACTGTCCACATAAACAAGCCCATCATGAGACCTCATTTAGAATATGCCCTCAGTTCTAGCTGCCTTTTTCAAGACAGACGTACAGTGGAAGGCAACCAAAATGATTCCAGGGTTCAGGATTCTAAATTCAACATATACTGAAATGACTATAAAACACACAGCTCTAAAACTTAGGACAGCATGTCACATCTGGAACAAAGTTAACCAAACTTTAACTAATATTTAAAGGATGTCAATTTAAAAAAAAAAAAAAATTCTGCCTGAGAATTTTGTACTCCGTATAATAAATAACAGCCCGGGCCCCAAGCTCCACGTTCATTGCATGTGAGTGCCCCTCTGTGCCAGTACGGCAGCTCTACTGATTTCAGTTGGGCTCCGTGTGGTCGTGGTGGTGCACCTATATGCAAAGAACTGCAGGATCACAGCTTAAGCTGGGGGGGAGGGAGAAGGGGAAAGCCTCTATTTTTACAGCTCATTTACTTAATTTGCATTTGACAGCACTTCTCTGTCTAACTTAGGCCTTGTCTACACTTAAAAAATAAGTCGACCTAACATAGGTGGACTTACAGCCACCGCTGTCCTCACCAGGAGTACTTTCACCAACCTAAGGGGCAGTGTGGGGTGCTGACTTTGGTCGTCAAAACTCTCTAGTGTAGACTAGGCCTTAGCTCCACTGTTTTTGTTGATAGTCTGTTAGAGCCTCTTTTGTATACTGTACTCACATACTGTGAGAAACTCACATGTAAGCTCTTTCCGAGGTCCTACAAGAAAGAATGTATTAGTACCTGCAGTGATATTAAAGCATCGTTGCCAAATCAGCACACAGTTAAATGCGCAACTTGCATCTCTAGAGTTTGCAAAGTACTGTGTTTCCTTAGGAGAGGCGTGTTTTAAGCATGATAAATGGGTGATGTAGTCTTATGCAATGGGGTTTTATTAAGTCAAGGAGCAACATAATTCAATTAAACGGTTTTTTTTGTTTGTTTTTTTTTAAAACCCACCCCAATTCAATAATAAAATATGTCTGGTGCCTGCATGACATCTGTTTTTCATGGCTTCTTTGGGCTTCTTTAATGTGGGAACTTTAATTTTTCCCAGGGGATTTTATGAGATTAGAAGATCCATGCTACTTTCCCCTCTTCGCCTTCTCTTCTTCTCAACCACACAGCAGGCTCGCTTTCCTTCTAGCTAAGAAGGGCGGGCACAGCTTTATCTGCTCTGCATCAACATTCTTCTGGTTGGTAGGAGTGGTGATATGTGCTCTCTCTTTCCAAGGGCTCAGTGTGCTGGCTGTGCACTGTTCCCAGTTCCCAGTGTGCAATGTTCCCAATCTCTTAAAGCCTTGGAACAAGCTCAAATCTGTAATTCTGAGCTCCTGGGACGTTGATATACTTTGTTACTGCTGGACTGCCTTGGTCAGTCCCATGCTTTTGAACTTTCTATTTCTGTGCTAGGCTGAGGGGGTTTGCAACTAACCACCTGTCTGATATTAGCCCCTTGCTACTCTGCAGCAAGCCCACAGACAGATGTAATAGAAGGTGGGGAAGGTTGGCCAAGCGCATGCTTTCTCTTGCCAGTGGAATGCTCCTTCAAAAGGGATTCCTATCAGGAGAAAACAGACCTTATGGAATTCATTTGTGCACGGAATACCAGGTTTTTTCCAGCTATTATACAGAGTTATAACCACTAATCCATATAGAAGGACATTTTAGGATGTTGTAAAATCCCTAGGAGAGAAGTGAAAGCCTCCCTCTGTCCCAACCCAAGGGGATTTCTGGTTCTTTACAGGTTATCCAAGGGGAGTTTGCTAACTCACTTAAAAAGGTAAATCATGTCCTCATTATTATAGTGTACTATACGCAAGTCCTCTTGGGGTTGACTTAAGTTCCTTGACTTAAGTTCATAAGGATACCTGGTTCTTTCTTTCACACTGCCCTTCTTTGGGCTTTTCTGAGAGAAGATAAAGTAGATTTACACCAGTCTGCAGTCTCTGCAGGATATTACTTTGTCTTTAAAAAAAAGACTGAATCTCCCTAAGAGTTCAGGTGCAAGAAGTACACAAAGCTTTGGAGTTAACATGAGAGACTCATTACCCAAAGGTCCTGGACTCAAGACATGGAAAAACCTCATGTCTGGAACTACCATACTGTGGAGGCAGAGACCACTCTCAGAGAATGTAGGCCTGATCTCTGAGCCTTGGGAAGACGCCCATGGAAGTCCCACTGCAAATTTCTGCAGGGCTTGAAGTACTGTATGAATCTCTCCACTGCAGAAGAATTGGTCTGCATGTGATGCATTTGCACAACCCTTTCATTTCCCCTCCCACCAATACATATTGCTGCTTTCTTCTGTATTTAAAACTTGCTGAAGTGGAGCTGCAAATGCAAGCAGCTGCACCTGAAGCAGAGAAACAGCAAAGATTGGAGGAAAAAGGGTACTATTCTCTGTGGCTCTGAATCACTAGTCCATCTCTATTTAGCAAGCACTTAACCGTGTGTTTTAACTTTATGTGATTAAATCCCACTAACATCAGCACATGCTTAAATGCTTTGCTAAATCAGAGCATATGGAGAAGTTGGTGTCAAAACTGCTCAATAACAATTTATTGCTCTGCCTTGGTGAGAGGACTTGAAGTGGAGTATAACATGAGTGAGAGAAATTCCAAAACAAAAAATATTCCTCTGCACACAGTTTCCTCTGGGGAGAGGATGAGTGAACAAACACATGACAGGATGTCAGTCACATTGCTTACTGCACTACTGGAAAGCACTCAAATTCTACAGTGATAAGTGTGATATAAGAACCTATGTAGACTAGAACAGTGAAGACTGGTGGCTCGAAGTCCAAGAAACAGTGTTGTGTGTTCGCCATTCTGACAGACAGCAGCAATTATCCAACAAATCGTATTTTGAATTCTGTCATATTCCATGATTCTGGTACATTAACGCCAGCTCTGTATTAGCATGACTGCTGCTGAAACATCTCTCAGCTGTACTTGGAACACAGTGGGTGGTGAGATCAGATGACAAATATATTTTCAAACTTATATTGCAACGTACAATAAAATACAAATTAAAAGCTACAAAAATACTACTTGTCAGTATCTTGGAAAGCGATTTGTAGTAGTTTTCCAGTGAATGCTATGTCAGTGCAATTCTAGAGATCTTAAACATTATAGAGAGATATGGTTTAACAAGCCTGTATAAAACCAACTGTTCATATCAAACTTCCTCTCATACTGTTATAAAGGTTGTTCATTTGGACGATAAGAGCTTTACCTCCAGTACTACATAATGGCAATATACTACACACTGTTTTCATTGTCATCTTTCACTGTTTTCATTAAAGTAGAAACTAAAATGTCAAGCTTATTATATGTTGAATTTCCAATTTTATTGGTTCTATTTCCTTTTTATTGGTTTATTTTTACTACCTGATTGCTGTACTCTTGTTTGGTTTCATTCCTCTTGCGCAACATAGCTATACATGCATTTGAGTCCTAAACCAATGCTCAGATTGTCAACAAAAAACCTGTCACACTTCAGTCATCTTTGTCAAAATAACACCCTCCTCTTTCATACACAAATATAAAAACAAAAACCCAATAACACTATTCCATTAATCAGTTTTTTCACAATAGTCTGCGACCAATACTTCAGTCCAATCTTCCATAAGAAGCTGGCAAAATTCCACAGTACTGAAATTACAAAAGGTTGGAGGAGAAATATATAGAAAATCCACTATAAAAATAAATGCTAACAGTTTGGGTTCTGATTACATACAGAATTGAAACGGCTATGTTTTCTCATGGTGTCTGGTAATAATTTGATCCAATAATTTGATTTCTCTAGAGTTCTCCTACAGTAGTCAAAATGCTTGGGTTATGCTCCCGCCTTTACCACCAGGTAAGAGACAAATAGTGAAGTTTTAAATGGTGTCACATTCTTTGTGTAAAAGTGCTTTATGGCCTGATGACCTAAAAATAAATTATAACTACAGTGAAGGAGCATTCATAGTGTGGGGTGAAGTGTTTAAACTGTTATAGAAGATCACAGGGAAAATAAAATTGGCAAACATAATATCTACTCTTCTATATAATTTTTCTAAACCAACCCAGACATGTTGGATACCTAAGGCACGACCAATAAACTAGGGAGTCAGCAGCTGGACAATTAAAGGATCAACTGATCACACTGCAGTAATCTGTAATGCTCAAAAATATGTAAGTTTTACCACAGTGACTATCTGAAAATTTAGGGAGTGGAGGCCTTAAGAAAAAGTCTTAATGACAGAACAGGCTTTGAAATCTACCTCGAAGATCTGAGCAAAAAGTTCCCTTTGGATAATATGCCCTCAGTACAATTCTTACTCCAAGCAGATACTAGAGGTTAAAAAAAGAAAAGGTTCTTGGCAAAGTAAGAACCATACCTGCTCTGATTGCATCAAACATTTAGACCTATACCAGTAAAACAGGTCAGTCATAACACACGATTCACAACTCTTACAAGAGAAAAGAGAACAACAACAACAACATTCTTAAGGACACACAAATGGTCAAGCTACTACTCAGCACAAAATACTCCCTAGAAACAAGAATCGTAAATAAAAACAGTAATGAAGCCCGCACAAAAATCAGTGTTTCCTCTTATCCAATCCCACCAAGAACAAAATACCAAATTTAGCACAGGGATATAAAGAGTGCTTAGATGTTAACACTAAAACTTACAAGGACTTTCAATACCAAGAATAAACTGTCACCAACATAAGTGAATACACTTCACCTGTCATGGATATGGGCTTGTCCATACGGTGGGGGTAATGTGCACTATGGTGGTGTGATTCCTAAAGCACATTCATGTGTTGCCCATAAATTGGTCGACCCTGCTGGGGAGCGCTAAAATTTCCCCAGTGTGCTTTAACCGAGTACGAACAGCTTTACGATAAAATTACATTAGAGAGCTTTTAGGACATAGCAGCCAGGGTCTACACAGACCTATTAATGCTCGGTGCAACACGTTAGTGCGCTTTAGGAATCACACATTACCTCACCACGTAGACAAGCCCTGAATTGTCTCACATCTGAACTGAGTTAGTCCAAAATTAAAAAATGAATAGCCCAGACAAAGCATTAGATTGCACTATCTGTTGAGATGGTCCAGGTATGGCCTAGCTGGACGGATATGCATGTCTGAAATTGCCAACAGTTTTCCTATTCCTGGCTGTAAAAGTAAAACATAGTGCCTGATTCAATAAAATCTAGATACACAAGAGAATAAATGGATACAGCTTAGTAAGTAACTTTTTAATTTCAATATAAAGCGTCTCCTTGATGGAGAAAATATCCTAATTCTGAGTTCTTCTTGCAGAGGCAGAAACAGACTCATTGCCTCTTACAGGTTTGTAAGTAGATAGCACAATACATAATGGAGGTCGGAGTCATCCTGACTCTTCAGATATTCAGTCTGAAACAAATGTCTCTGACAGCTGTGAACTTTCTCACCTCCCTGTTCATCACACTGGGGTGTTAACTCCAAGACTCAATAATGCCACCTTAAATGTCTTGTCAACATTAACTATTCCTTTGCTGATCACTTTAGCAGATTAGGTGAGAAAGGGGACGGAAGCCCACAGTATGGAATTGGGAGAGAAATGAAGAACAAAAGGAAGAGGGCAGGCAGGAAGTCAGAAAAAGGAAGAGAAATAAAGGACAGAAATCAATGTCCACAAAAGTGAAGATATTATCCCAGGGAATGATGCTTAATGTGACAATAAGGCAATCTAATAAATAGTACTGCTAATGAAAATTTAAAGTTTTGTTCTGCAAAAGGTTATGTTTTACTCCTTTTCTTTGTATAACCTTTCATTGACACCTGTGGGAGATCTGCTGTGGATTTAGGGTAGTTACATAGCTCTGCATAATAATCCTGGCCCCAGGATCATAATTAACTATTCAGTTTGGCCTTCTCCACAGAATTAGTTGGATGACCCTGTCAAACAAGAGCAGACAACCAACTGGGAACCACTTAAGTTATTCTGCATTATTCTGCCCACTAATCTGTATCAGAGAGCATATCTTTGAGCCTTAAGGAGATGTTTGCTAAACAGAACATTTTCACCTGCATCTTCTGTGTTTTATTAGCAGTGATTCCTATTTATTTATTTTTAAGTCACTTGCTGTGAGGAATTCTTAACTAGAATCCATCTCCAGTGAAGTACATGAACATTTTTCATTGTCACAGATTAGAGTTGCTTTCAAGTTGCTTCTAGGCAAACTCATTTTGTGAGGACAAAGCTGAAGTAAATTTAGAGCTTATGAAAGGGGTCAAGATAAACAGCACTGGAGACTGAAGAACCTCTATTAATTAACAAAGACTATGTAACACAGGCAATGGAGTTACAAGTTTTACCACACCATCTCCATCTCGCCCCCGCAAATATGCATTGCTGTTGATGTGCGGGTGCATCTCTGATCGAGAAGAGGGTGGCTCCGTTTCCATTCTTTTCTATTTTAAAGCTTGGCTTCTTTGTTGAGGCTGCCAAAAATAAGACTAATGCAGCTGGTGTTAATTAAGATTTTGATGTGGGCATCTATCTGTCCACTAGGAACTGGACTGAGACCACCAAACTTGCTTCACACAGACCACTGAACTGGGATGTGACAGCTTATTTGTAGCCATCTGGGGCCTAACTCTATTGCGGCTTTGGCCTCTATTCCAGTTCAAATACATACCAATAAAGCAGGTCACATTTTCCAACACACCTGAAACCATGCCATAGCCATGGATTATAGCTGTGCTGGGACATCTGAATATAGTGAGTAATTACATCTTATTACTGTATTTCAATTCCTAAGTAAACACATGTTAATGTGATACCTCTAGAAAGCTGGATACATTGTCCTTAGGGGCAGCTGTTTCTAATAAATGCAGCTTGAAGAAATTGCCTTTAACACATATTAACCCAACCCATCTCGCTCTTCCTGAAAGACTGTTTAATCCAGTCTTTAAAACCAAAGAACTCAGGGTTGAGCTTTCTCTTGTGCAGTCTTTCTCAACCAGGGGTATGCATACCCCTGGGGGTACACAAAGGTCTTCCAGGGGGTACATCAACTCATCTAGATCTTTGCCTAGTTTTACAACAGGCTACATAAACACTAGTGAAGTCAGTACAAACTAAAATTTTCTAGACAATGACTTGTTTATACTGCTCTATATGTTATACACTGAAATGCAAGTACAATATTTATATCCCAATCGATTTAATTTATAATTATATGGTAAAAATGAAAAAGTAAGCAATTTTTCAGTAACAGTGCGCTGTGATACTTTTGTATTTTTATGTCTGATTTTGTAAGCAAATAGTTTTTAACTGAGGTGAAACTTGGAGTACACAAGACAAATCAGACTCCTGAAAGGGATACAATAGTCTGGAAAGGCTAAGCACCACCGCTCTAGTGCACTTCATAACAAGCCAGAAATTACTGTCTTCATCTCTTGCACCCACTACAATAAGAGAAGATAAGACTCCAAAGTAAATCAGCCAATGATTTCATTACAGAGAAAATGATTACACAAAATTCAGGGCTGCCATGTTATTACCACTGACTTCAGTACAGTTACACTGAAAACTACTGTACTTCACAATGAATCCCTTGGAAATAAATGGGTCTGCTCACAGAGTAAGACACTACTCAATGTAATTAAAAGTGGTGCAATCTGGCCCAACAATATTGGTGAGAGCAAAATCAGGACTCCTGTCTTGCTGTTTTCCAGTGGCCACAAGAGTGGCAGACAACACAGACTTTATTGTAAACACTTTGACCCTGACCACCAGAGTCTTTCCTTTCCCACAACTTAATTGAAAGCATAAGTAATTTTAGCACTAACTACTTACTCCATCATAGACGGTGGAATAGTACAGCAGTCTTGGATTGCAGTCAAGGGAGATGTCAGGTGAGCAGTATATGAAGCTTCCACTACCTGCTTGTTGCGATTCACAACATCCAAGTAGCGGTTAAACTTTTCCCGAATTTTTTTTGCCAGCTGAAATAAAAAATATTTAAAATTAAATCAAAGACTCTTTGTACTTTCTTCTGCCATACTAATGAATCTGTCTTAAAAGAAAAGCAAACTACATACATTAAAGCTAAAAATTCCAGGCTTTACGCAATACATCATTTAATTTTCACTGTGCAGGGTGAGTCATCGTGTGAGTCATAAAATGGCCATACAAATCAATACATACAAAATGCTAAAATATATTTACTTTCTTGCAACAGATACCCAAGAACTTCTCACTTTTCAGCCATGTAATTTAGCTGCAGTTGAACACTAAAACATAGAAAAAACACTAATTTTGCGCTTTGAAAATATACTTTAAAATGCATTAAAAATAATGATAAGTTTGTAGCTGTATTGGATCTTAGAGAGACAAAGTGGGTGAGGTAATATCTTTTACTGGACCAACTTTTTTATTGGACCTAGACCTGAAGGAGAGTTCTGTGTAAGCTCAAAAGCTCGTCTCTCTCACCAACAGAAGTTGGTCCAATAAAAATAGTAAGTCAGGTCTCTCAAAAATAGTAAGTCAGGTTTCGTTGAAAACAGTTAAATGCAGGTAAACTGATACATAGCTCTCAGCTTGTGAATGCTACTCAATCTTCAATCTATTATACTTTTCATGTCTTCTAGTATAGAACCTGATCTCTTTCAAGCCAGTGAGAGTCCACTGCCTTCAGTCAGAGTTGGATCAGATCCTTTCTGCAGCGCTTAAGGCTACTGCTGCTGCATTTACCATCTAACACAAGTATTTCAAACAATTTTTTCCTGAGAAGGTCAAAGGAAAATATGATGGAGATTAAAATAAACCTATCAATATTATTAAATATGAGTATTTAAGGCTGGGCACCTGTATCCATATTTAGGGTCCTAAATAAGCAAGGGAATTTGCAAAGATGCTGAGCACCCATAGCTTGTACTGATTTCAATGGCAGATGTGGGTGCTTGGTGTCTTAAAAAAAATAGGGCTTCTTACTGAATTTAGGTGCTTAACTTTACACACTCTCCATTTGGTAATTTTGGCCATTCTCTTTACATCTCTCTAATTTAAGATATTTTATATCATCCCTGAAATGTAGTAAACATCATTACAAAAAAATTTTAGGATTCATAAGGAACACATAATAGTCAGTGACATCACACAGGCCCTTCCCTGGGCTATTTGCTTTTAGCCTGTCATCCAAAGCCCACTGAAGTCAGTGGAAATGGATCAGGCCCAAGAGCATGATTTTATTTGGCACACTTGGTAACAACCATGATAGTACATCCTCTAGAGCAGTGGTTCTTAACCTTTCCAAACTACTGTACCCCTGAAGCCTGAGTCCCACCCCCACGGGGCTGAGGCATGTAACTCAGTGTCATGGCGCTCCTGTGGCTCCAGGCAATTACCTTTCTTGCCACCCCCAATACCAGCTCTGCACTTGCGACCCCTCTAAAACTCCAGGTTAAGAAACACTGCTCTAGAGCTTGGATTCCCAATGAAAGGAAATAATCTTTTAACAGTTTACTGCCAGTAGTGAATATTTAGTTCATTAAAATGTGAAGTGAAACATTTCGGTATCTTCAGAGCTGAAGAAAGTTCTTTAATTACTAATGTACATCATCTTGCTCCCTTCTAAATTCAACCCCAACACCACAGCTAAAGAAACAACCTGAGAATATTGGTAAATTTGTACATTGAGAAATGCAATTGGTCAGTTCAGATCTCCAGGATTGACAAATGACTTTCCTAACTATCATTAACAGAACATTTCATCATGATCTACTTCTTTACATGACTAATAAGGCCCACACTGATAACTCCAGTGACTTTGCCTCCATTGTTCCATCAAATACTACAGCTCAATTACAGGTCTCCAAGGAATACAGTTTTTAAACGGAATACGGTTCAAATGAAATGACTTGTAGAATTATATCTAATTGGTTTTGTAGGATGATTTATTACTACCACACCAGAGGAGAACTAATCGCCTCCTCCAAGTAATGCATCTGGCTCTAGTATCTCTCTTTCAATTGTCAGATCATAAGTAGCTGAATAGGTTCTCTCTTTTTCCATTTTCAGGCCAACTTTCTTTTTGATCAACCATATTCATCAGCATATGAAACAGAACACGGGAATACCTAGCTCTCCAAAAAATATACAAGCCAAAATTTCTGACAAATCTGTTTGCAGAATTGTCTGTACTGCCAAACACAGAGGCTATGTCTACACTTACCTCGGCGATTCAGTGACAGTCGACTGGAGTTACACAAAGCACGCAAAAAACGTGCGTAACTCCCATCGACTTCTGTGCTGCTCTTCTGTGCGCCGTCTTCACTGCACTGAGCCGACAGGAACTGCGATCCCGTCGACGCAGCACTACGCCACTTGAGAAGGTGGTCTTAGTATGTCGATTTCTGGATCGACTGAGCAGGTCTTCACTGACTACTCAGTCGATCCAGATAAGTCAATCTGTTGCTGCAGTCAGTGTAGATGTAGCCAGAGATTCCACTCAGAAGCTGGTATAACTTATAAAACACCTTCCAATCAAAGGACCTCAAAATAATTCACACTCATTTTTCTAAGCTACCCAACACCACCTTTGACTGACAAGTATTGTCACCCCCATTTTATGGATGAGGCACAGAAAGGAGCTACCTAAGATCACACAGAAAGCTGCTATTTGCAAACCATCTTCTGAAACATAGTGGCATTGTGTGAAGTGAGACAGAAAATTCACAGATGCCTAGAGCCCAAGTGGCTCAATCAAAGAAGATGATAACAGTCCAGGAACCCAGACCAGCCACTACTATTCATGCTACAAACTTCCATCTTCAAAATAGAAAAGATTAAAAGAACTACATCAAGACCAAACCTGCTGTAAAGAACTGAAGAATGTACAGCATTTGTTATCACCTGTGCCCATTAGATTCCCACACAAAAACGTGTACCAAGGCCAAACCAACTGTAAAAAATGGTAGGGATTATGAGGTTACTGGTCTAGTGGATGGGGGAAGGAGGAATAGTAGATATGAGGTACCTTGATTTTAATCAGGCTTTTGAGCCAGTCCCACACAACATTCTCATAAGCAACCTAGGGAAAAATAGTCCAGATGAAATTACTATTAGGTGGTGTACTAGTGATTGAAAGAGTGTACTCAAAGAATAATTATCAATGTCTTGCTGTCTGGCTAGGAAGGCATATTGGATAATATAGTGCACAGTATGTTTATAAAATCCACATATGACACTAGCTAGGAGAGGTCGCAAGCACTTTGGAGGATAGGATCAGAATCAAAACAACCTTGATAAATTAGCGAATTGGTCTGAATTGAAAAAGATGAAATTCAATAAAGCGAAGTGCAAAGTACTTCACTTTGAAGGAAAAATGAAATGCATAACTACAAAATGGAGAATAATTGGTGAGGTGGTAGTATTGCTGAAAAGGATCTGGGGGTTATAGAGGTTCACAAATTGAATATGAGTCAACAATGTGATGTAGCTGCTAAAGAGGCTAATACCATTCTGGGGTGCATTAACAAAAGCGTCATATGTAAGACATGGGAGGTAGTTGTCCCATTCTACATGGTGAGAGGTCAGCTGGAATACTGGATCCAATTCTGGGTGCTACACTTTAAGAAAGATGCAGACAAATTGGAGAGAGTCCAGAGGAGAACAACAAAAAAGATAAAATGTTTAGACAACCGGACTTATGAGGAACGGTTACAAAAAACTGGGCATGTTAAGTCTTGAGAAAAGATTGAGGGGGGACCTGAGAACAAATATGGTAAGGACTGTTATAAAGAGGACAGTGATCAATTATTATCCACATCCACTGAAGTTACGATAAGAAATAACGGGCTTAATCTGCAGCAAGAGATATTTAGGTTAGATATTAGGAAACGCTTTTTAACTATAAAAGTTAAGCTCTGGAATAGAGTCTCCAGGGAGGCTGTGAAATCCACTTTATTGGACATTTTAAGAAGAGGTTGGACAAACACATCAGGGATGATCTAGGTTTGCTTAGTCCTATCTCAGTGCAGTCAGCTGGACTGGATGACCTCTCCAGTCCCTTCCAACCCTACATTTCTATGATTATATGACGATTCAGAAGGGAAATTATTATAGTGCTGTTGGCTCAGTCTCTGCTGCGGAAAGGAGTTATTACAACAATACTACAGGTAAACTGTTGTGCAAAAAGTGTTTTACAGAAAGGAAGTTTGGGAAGTGGTTTCCCATAAAAGTCTTTCCTGCTAACTACAAAGCAAATGCAAAATACACCACCCCTTAATGCATGAACTAAAAAGTACTTGTATACACATTAATCGTGCATATATATCTATAGATATATCTATCCAGCCCAAGTACACTGGCATGTGATAAGGCGATCCATTAAAAAGCAGGGATGGGGGACTGAGGAATACCGAGAACATTTAAATAAAAATTATTGAATTAAAGAAAAGGATATTAAGTGCAGTAAAAGGTAATAACACAAATTCCCACTGATGAGCTTATGTTAGCAATGTTAAGAAACTAAGTGATAGCATGTCAGTCAGCTGACAGGTCAATTATGAATATCTGTGTCTGAGTAATTATTTAATGAGTCAAAAATTAAAGTCCATTGTATAATTTAAACCAAGTCTAACAAAAATCTCATTTATTTCCTTCCTCATTGGCTTCCTTCGAAAGAAATGCTGCCTATGACCCCAGTTACTAAATTATCAACCTAATTTCTGATTATTAAAATAAAAGCAGAATAGCATTCTCATGCTCTGTCTCTGACTCGTGCGCGCGTGCACACACACAATTCTATTTTTGCACAAGGTACAAAAATTGTTGGTTTTGTTCCAATGTAGAATGAAGGATAAAAAAGATAAGCATAACAAAAGGTGATCTTATCAGAGGGCTAGATGTTAGTGAAAACATGAAAAATAGCAATAGGTCCATAGAAGTAACAAGACGGAAATCAGTGGAGGAATTTACTCAACAACTTAGATGTTTATACACAAATGCAAGGGAGTATGGGGAATAAACAGGAAGAACTGGAAGTATTAGTACACAAGCTAAATTATGATTTATTTGGCATCACAGAAACTTCTTGGGTTAAATCTCATGACTGGAATATTGGCATAAAAGAGTATAGTTTGTTCAATATGGACAGGCAAGATAAAAAGGGAGTAGGTGTTGCAGTACACATCAAGAATATATACACTTGTTCTGACGTCCAGAAGGAGGTGAGAGGCAGATCAGTTTAAAGTCTCATGGTAAAGATAGAAGGGGGAAAAATAGGCACGACGTGGTAGGGGTCTACTATTCTCCACCAAGTCAGGAAGAGGAGGTGGATAAAGCATTTCTGGAACAAACAACAGAAATATCCAAACACAAGATCAGGTAGTAATGGAGGACATCAACTATTCAGACATCTGTTGGAAAAGTAATATGGCAAAACACAAAATTTCCAGTAAGATCTTGGAATGTACTGGGGACAACGTTCTGTTTCAGAAAGTGGAGGAAGTAACCAGGGGAGAGTCATTTTTTACTTGGTTCTGACTAAGAGGGAGGAGTTACTTGCAAATCTGAAGGTGCAAGACAATTTGGATGAAAGTGTTCACAAAATTATAGATTTCATGATTCTAAAGAAAGGAAGGAGTGAAAGCAACAGAATAAGAAATTAGACTTCAAAAAAGCAGACTTTAACAAACTCAGAAAACTGGAAGGTAAGGTCCCATGAGATAGAAATTTAAGGGATATAGGAGTTGGGGAGAGCTGGCAGTTTTTCTCAAGGAAATAATATTAAAGGCACAATTAAAAACTATCCCTATGCAAAAGAAAGATAAGAAGAATGGTAAGAGGCCAATATGGCTCCATCAGGAGCTCTTTAATGACCTGAAAATAAAAAAGGAAACCTACAAACCTACAACAAGTGGAAACATGGACAAATTGCTGAGGAGGAGTACACAAAAGAACAGCACAAGCATGCAGGGACAAAATCAGCCAGGCATAAAGTGAATGGGAAGGGAAATAAAAGGCAGTAAGAAGAGGTTCTTTAAATAAATTAGAAGAAAGCCAGACAAAGGAAAATGCAGGTCCTCTACTTAGTGGGGAAGGAGAGCCAATAAATTATGACGTCAAGAGGGCTGAGGGGTTTAAATGCCTATTTTGCTTCAGTCTTCACTAAAAAGGTTAATGGTGACCTGATACTCAACATAAATATTAACAAGGGAGAAGGAACACAAGCCAAAACGGGAAAGAATAGGTTAAAGTATATTTAGATAAGTTAGATGTATTCAAGTCAGCAGGACATGATGAAATTTATCCTCGGGTACTTAAGGATAGCTGGAGCAATCATTTTTGAGAACATATATGGAGCACAGGTGAGGTCCCAGAGGACTGGAGAAGGGCAAGCACATCATCTATCTTTAAAAAGGGGAACAAAGAGGACCCTAGGAATTATAGACCGATCAGTCTAATGTCGATATCTGGAAAGATACTGGAACAAAATATGAAACAATCAGTTTGTAAGCACCTAAAAGATAACAGAGTTATACAGAATAGCCACCAGGGATTTGTTAAGAACAAATCATGCTCAATCAACCCAATTTCCTTCTCTAACAAGGCTACTGGCCTGGTGGATGGGGCAAACCAGTAGATGTGATATATCTTGACTTTAGTAAGGCTTTTGACGCAGTCGCACATGGCATTCTCATAAGCAAACTAGGGAAATGCGTTCTAGATGAAATTATTATAAGGTTGGTGCATAACTAGTTGAAAGACTGCCCTCAAAGAATAGTTATCAACGCTTCTCTGTCAAGCTGGGAGGGGTTATCTAGTGGGGTCCTGCAAGGTCAGTCCTGGTTCTGGTACTATCACTATTTTCATTGTAATGTGTGTAATGGAGCAGGGAGTATGCTTCTAAAATTTGTGGAGGACATCAAACTGGGATGGGTTGCAAGCACTCTGGTGGTTTGGATTAGAATTCAACGACCTTGACAAATTAGAGAATTAGTCTGAATTCAACAAGATGAAATTCAATAAAGAAAAGTAAAAAGAACTTCATGTAGGAAGAAAAAAATCAAACGCACAACTACAAAATGGGGAATAACTAGCTAGATGATAGTACTGCTGAAAAGGATTTGGGGGTTATAGTGGATCACAACTGAAGGAGTCAACAATTTGATGCAGCTGCATAAAAGGCTAACTCTCCTACTGGGGTGTGGTGTATTAACAGGAGTATAAGACACAGGAGGTGTCCTGCTCTACGTGGCAATGATGAGGCTTCAGCTTGAATATTTTGTCCAGTTCTGGACACCAAGCTTTAGGAAAGATACGGATAAATTTTAGAGAAACAGAGGATGGCAACAAAAATGATGAGGTTTAGAAAACCTGACCTATGAAGAAAGGTTAAAAAAACTGGGAATGTTTAGTCTTGTGAAAAGAAGACTGGGGGAGGACCCCAGGACAGTCTTCAAATATATAAGGGCAATTATAAAAAGGACGATGTTCTCCGGGTTCACTGAAGGTATGACAAGAAGTAACTACCAGGGTAGTTGAGCTCTGGAATAGGCTTCCAAGGGAGGTTATGGAATTCCCATCACTGGCAGTTCTTAAGAATAGGTTTGACAAACACATTTCAAGGCTGGTCTAGGTTTACTTGGTCCTGCCTCAGTGCTGGAGGCTAGACTAGATGACCTCTCAAAGTCCCTTCGAGCCTTATATTTCAATGATTCTATGAAAACTTTCGAAACCTCAACCTTTGCTGTGAAATGGAATAGTCGTCTTCCTATCATTCCAACTGAATTTTAAAAAATTGAGTTTCTTTTTGCTGTTCAAATTCTATCTAGTACTTATATTTCTACATTTACCCCTTTATCTTAGGGAAGTGATACTGATAATGATGAGCTAGTGCTTAGCCCAATCAGTGTAGCTATTTTAGGTCCACATTTTTGAGCAGCCAACATGCAGACCATATTTTTTAGTTACCAGTCAGGTTAAATGATAACACCACTTTGTGTTAGGATGCTGCCCATGTGTAATGCATTTCAAATGTCACCATCTCTACTGACAATGTTTCATCATATCAGTGAATTTCACTTTAATTTTTCCAGAGGCATTTTTCTCATTTGCATATTCCCTTAAAGCCTTTTTAAAGCTCCTTTTACCTCTAAGCTCTACATCTCTGAAGTTTTCTTTTTGGGGAGATTTAGAGAAAGTAAAGCTACTGAACACACTTTGTTTATGGCTGTATCTTAAAGCTAAACATTTTTTAATGTCAAAGACTGTATTCAAAATATGTATCAATGAATTTGACAAGTAAGTCTGTTATGTCATCCATGCCCCAAGGGATTAACATCTAGGAAAGTTTCACTCATGTGTTAAAGAATTTAGTTAATATTTCATTTTTTAATTCCTTATGAGTTATAATATTTTTTGGCACAAAACTATCTTTCCATCCGCCAACCTACACAGACTCTGCTTATCACGACTTTAAAGATATCTTGGGGATTTATGAAGTCTCGTATTCTAGACCATCTCATAAATAATATTTACTCTTCTGTATCCCTTTAATTCTTAAAAAGCCATTGCTATCCTCCATACTCAGAGCAGGCCACTGAGTTCTGCTTGAGTTAAACAGGCTAACAGCTATCCCAAGTTTTTTATAAATTGATGCTGTTAGACTCAGATGGTTCTCATTTCTCTGAATTATAGTGATAACATACTTTTTACCAATATATGAAGAACCAGCAACTCTCCTTTTCTTAAAATAATAAGAGCCCAGTTCAGGTTTCGAATACTTTTAGCAAAGCATCCCACAAGGCACTCTAGGAAACACTGAAAGCTATTTCTATTGGCTCAACAGTTGTCTAATTAAAAAATTAAAAAAGGGAGCCCTAGTACCTTGCAAGTAATTCTGAAAACAATTATAATCACATCGATATTTATATAGTTCATTTCATCCCTTTCCTTAAAATATTTTAAAGAGCTTTGTCTACTGCAAGGGGGGTGGGAGGTAAGCAGCCTGCCTTCCAAATATGCTACTTAACCTTTGTTAGAATCCACTTTATGTGCTAACGAACAAGATCAATTACTAAAAATCCACAGCTTTTTCCACTGTCACTCACACAAAGATTGGCTGGGGCAGTGAAGTGCCCACAGAAATGCTGGATCATATCTGACAGATAAGGGCCCTCTAACAAAAGGTCCAGTTTATTATTAAGAACCGTAGAGTGAAACACTGGTGTGTGTCTCCTATTAAAGTTTTGGATATTCAGCTGAGGGATATTAGAAGCTGACTGATAGTTTTTAAGGTCAAGACAACGTGGACGTGGAGTGCTGACACTTGAAAATGATACACTTCGTTAAGGTTGGATTGTGGGAGATGAACATTTTAGGCATTATCTGACCTGCATAAATGACAAAGGCAAGCATCAATCTGGTCCATAGATTTTTAGAACCAGAAGAGACCACTATGATAATCTAATCTGATCTCCCAGTTGCCCTTAGATTAATTGTAGATTTTTCTTCAATTTCCTGGCCGGCAGCCCCATGAACCCATGTATTTCACTATGATCTTCACACACACTCTCTGTCATGGGTTGTCAAAGCATTAAATTCACACAGGAATTGTCCCTCCTTCCTGTCCAAACTGATTTGGCTCCATTCCGGACCAGGAGGTGAGCTACCACAGTCTGTATGATATGACACATGCTAAGCCTTCCCTCTGATGCAACAGGAAGCAGGACAATTATTGGAAATAGGAGAGAGCTAACACTCTGGGACTGGGACTCAGCAGATCGGGGTTCAGCTCTTGGCTTCCCCACTGGCTCTGACTCTACCTGACCAGGTGCAAGGGATTTTTCTCCCTCAGTGTGTTTTTTTGTTTTTGTTTTTAATCTCCTTCTTCTAAAGCATAATGGATGGCCACAGTTGGAGCTGAGACATTGGATATGTGGGCCAGGGCTCTGAAAGGGCACCAAGTATTCTCTCTTTCATGTGCTTGGCTGGCTGGTTCTTGCTCACATGCTCAGGGTCTGACTAATCGTCATATGTGGGGCTGTGAAGGAAATTCGCCCCCAGGATTTTTTTGTCTTCCTCTGCTGGACGCTGGTCGCTCACCAGAATTATCTGAGTCTCTCTCACTTTATCATTTCCTTGCCATTGTGGTGGCTTCGGATACTGGCGCACCTTAGTCCCTTCTATTCTCTGTCTGTCACACAGGATAGTTTCGTCTCCGGGAGCTGTAATACTTTGGCCTAATTCTGGTTGTTGTGCCGACGCTGGGTGGTGGTGGTGGCCTGTGATGTACAGGAGGTCACACTAGATGATCTGGTGGTCTTTTCTAGCCTTAGACTCTGACTCCTGCATAACCCAGGCAATAGAGCCTTGCCCAGAAATTTCCGCACCAAGCCTACAACGTCTAGCTTTTAGAAAGATATCCAGTCTTGATTTAAACACGTCAAGTGATGAAGAATCCTTTATTTGTTGTATTGTTAGTGTGATGGCAAAACAACTCTAATATTTATTAAAGGCTATTAACATGTTTTGTTACATGCTTGCATGAGGTATTTCCCCTGAGGAAGGGGACTGCTAAATATGACTGCTGTCTGTTAGAGGGTGCTTGTCCGAACACTGGGTAGAGGAAGGGAAAAACATGGATATAGACACCAGTGTCCTTGCCCAGAGCTTAGATAGCTACAATATAAAATTTACCTGTAAAAGGAAAAGGTAGTGAAGTTATGGAGCATCCAAGAACTTTGAAAAGGGAGCCCTAACTGAATATTTGGCAGCTGGCCAAGGAAAGGAGCCAAGAAAGGCTGGCCCTGGAGCAAGAGTTATAGTATATATTTCAATAAGCTAGGGTTATAAATCCAAATAGCTCCAGGTAAAATGAGTAAATGGGAGACTAGTAGGAATGAAGAACTCCCAGATGTAGGAGCCAGAACTGCTAAACTTCACTTTGAATCTGGAACAAGAACTCCAGCTATGAAGGAATCCATAATCTGAAACTCCAACGAAGGCGGCTTCAGCTAGTGATTCTCCAGTAAGACTAATTCTCCCAAATTCAATGAGCTTCACCCAGTGTCTAATTTACTTTGGTTGAGTCATGCATGATTTACATCCTTTACTGAGATTTTAGAACAAAGTTTTATGTTCTGCATTTTTACACAGTGAATGAGTTTGGAAGCACAAACATAATTCATTTTTAGAAGAAGTATGAAGTCAAAATGGCTCAAAGAGCCAATCTCATTAAAGACACTATTATTTTGTACAATTTCTTCCGTGGGGGCAGAAAGTAGGAACAAATTTTGGATGTTAGCAGGAAATACATCAACTTCAATTATCAGCTCTTGTGTGTGTGTGTGTGTGTGTGTGTGTGCGGGGGGGGGGGGGGGGGGGGGGGGGGGGGGGGTATTCCCATGTGGATTCAAACTAGAGAAATGAGGGTACTTGCTTCAACCACAACGATTTTATTATATCCTCCTAAGAAGCTATTTTGTATGTTCCCTTGCCAAATTGTATCTGATATCTTTCTCTAACTCACCCTTGGATTTAGGAAAGCTACTTACGCCCTATCTGATGACAGGTTGGATTGCAAACAGAAGATCTAGGGAATGTCTGCTATCTCTCGGCTGTTAATTTCCCTAGAGCTTAGTGCTACAGTAAGTCTGACATGGTGGCTTGTTTATACAACAGTGACACTTCCTGACCCTTCTCACAAGCTGATTGATACAAGTTGTTGCGTGTAAAATTGCTAAATGCTACTTCCGTAACATGCATCAAAGGGAACGCCTATGTAAGTTCTCTCTGAAGCCATGTCCTAGAAAACCCTACACAAACAGATGAGCTTGTGTATCCTTTCATATGGTCCTGCTTATTTAACAGCATCTCATCATACAGAATAGCTTTATAAAATGGAGAAAAAAGCACAAAGAACTCCTTCAATTTTTGCAGGTTCAGAATTTCACTAATCATCTTCAGTGAACTGCAAGCTTTATAAAACTCCTCGATCTTACCAAGTTGTGACAGCAGAATTAACAGCAGAGTGTAAGCGAGCCAGTATCTCTCTCCTACTCCTGCTGGGCAATCACTATCCACAGGAGCAGCAAAGAGAAGGTCTGACTCCCCTTTGCCGAAGCATTTAGGGCACAGGAGTATACAAGAATGACAAACAAGAGTTGGTTTACAATTCAGTTGTTGACCCACTCCTCTAGCTAATTTTCCCCTGGCTCTGCAAGAGTAATAGGGAATGGAGAGAGTTGAGAAGGCTTGAGAAGGAAAGCAAGGAGTTCTGTGTTACCCAGAATAAGTTTAATTTGATTGAAAGGTATCCAGAAGGAGAGGCAAAAGAAAGGGAGGCTGAATGGATGGAGACAGATCAGGAGTCAAGAGGCAGATTTGTAAATGAGCAGGGTAAAAATGGCAGTTGAAATCATGTGATCAGAAGAAATCACCCAAAGTTAAGATGCAGAGGGAAAAGAAGAGGGAGCCTAGGACAGGAATTTGTGGGAACTCTCAGAAACTGGGAGAAAGGAGGAGAACCTAAGCTATGGAACTGACTACCAGAAAAGCAATACGTCATTGTGTTCAATACAAAATATAGAACTCCTCTATTTGACTTAGCTTTCTGTCAATAAACAATTCACAAACATAAAACCCAAACCAACACCACTGTCAAACTCCACACAAGAAGCTATGAAGGAAGTAAGACAGACAGAGAGAGAGACAGAGAGAGAGACAAGAGATTTCTAGCTCTAAATAGGGGGTGATCAGATATAGCAGTAAGGAGGGTTCATACAAATACATAGGCTCTAATAAAAGAGGCACTATGGGAACTAAAGTGAGAGGAGGAGAACTAGGAGAGAACAGTGTCACAATAGACAGAGGACAAGTTGCCATAAAAAATGGTATGGTCAACAGTGTCAAAAGCAATAGGGAAGTGAAGGAGAAGAATGACTACACCTGGCCAGATTTGAGGTCCCTGAAGTCATTAAACCTTTGGTGATTAGTATCAGTGGCATGGAGAGAGCAGAAGTCAGATGGAGGGAATCCAGGACAGAGCTGGAGGAGACAAATTTGATGCAGCCATTGTAAACTTTTCACTCAAGGAGTTTTTGAGTTAAAAAAAAAAAAAGGGGGGGGGGAATGAAACAATAGTTACAGAGGAAGGTGGGTTTGAAGGCTGACTTGTTGAGGATGGGGAAAGTGGCGAGAGGCAGAATAGAGGGTGAGTCCAAAATTCAGATATTATATCCCCTTTACTCTTTCTTCAATTCACTTGTGCCAAGTTATCAAATTCTTGGACCTGTCAAAACTTCCTTCAATTCAACATATCAAAAAACTCACTCAAATCAAAACTGTATCATTATGCAACTTTGACTTTGGATTCTAGACTTACGTTCTCTGTACTATCAGGAACCTTGATGTCTGATTTAATCTTGAACAGATACAAGTCTCTCCTCTGCAAATCCACCTACCCTTTGTGGAATATTGCCTGTGTTACATGCTACTCCAACCATCCATATGAAGAAACTCTTATTCTTACCTTTCTTTCTTCTCAGTCTGATGGCTATAATGTGAACATTTTTCTTAATGCATGTAACTCAGTTAAGATTCAAATTCTCTTTACAGGGAAGTCACTGACAACATGTCTCACAATTATTGTATAAATATTTACTCTCTCCTTCAACGTGGAAAAGGTTATATGGCACTAGTAGTAAAAATGGGTGAGAACTTAACAACCAGATGGTAATAGATGGTGAATCCCAGTGATGATTAAACTTAGTGATATTCTGAACAGAAACTATGCTTGTAGCTTTCTCCATTGCTTCACATAAGATTCAGACATTCTACGTTTCAGAGTGACACACAGAGTAATATTTCTGGGATCTTACTCTTAAGAAACAGACAGCTCTAGATTTTGAGAGCATAAAATGTCTAATGTTTTAAACTTAAAACCACTCCTTGTGTGACATGGAGATGGTTGACTGTATTAATTGTTGGTCCTTAAGGCCAACAGCTGTAGTTTTTCCCACTCTTGGTTTCCTGGAAGACATTATTTAACATTTTTTTTTTTTAAATAAAAATTCAGTGGCCCTTCCAGAAAAATTCCCAGTTGACAGAAAACTATAATTAATTGCCTTAAGGCATCAGTTGGTAAGAAAACATTAATGAATGAGCGAAAAAAAAAAAAAAAAAAGAGAGAGAGTGATAAGGGACTCAATCTGCTTACATTTTATTTGCATTTGTTCAAGATGCTCAGTTGGATGTATCACTCCTACTCATAAAACTCCAGTTATACTACTTGTGATTCACTAGGACTGTAAGCCCAAGTTATTAATAAAACAGAAGTGCTCAATTATTCTTCTATCCACTTCAATATTGAACTTTTAACCATGATAATTACACTCTGTTGGGGCCTCATTTTTCTTCTGTGACAGTTAAGCACTCATCAGACTACTTACAATGTTTAGACATTTATTTATATCTACTTAGAGTTAATGTGTGCATCTGTGACTGGGGTTTACGCTAGTGTCTTTTTTTTTTTTATTAAAGTAAAAGAAGAGTAGTGAAGGCTTTACCAGAGAAGTCCCAGTTCAGTTTCTGAATTTCCCAAACACACTTTTTACTTTTCAAAGCCAGCTGATATGTATAATTTAGCCTATGTGACTTTTATGTGGTGTGCAGACCACCCAGAAATGGCAGTGAAAGACATTCTTCAACTTTAAATTAAAGACAGGGAGCCCTTTACAAAAGTCAAGATGATTTAAGGCCTAAAGGTTCAACTTACCATGACAATTGTCCCATTTTGTACATTTGTGAATGCTCATACAGAAACAAATTTCTTTACAATTGACTGTACAATAAGCCACATTCTCTCTCATATTGTATACAGTATGGCATAGATTTTTCAAGGTGACTAATGATTTTTGGTTGCTTTCATTTTTGGCTGTCCAATCTGACACAATTTATGGCCCATTCTTAGAGGGGGTGCCTCAAACACATTCTGAAAAAGCAGAACCTTTTAAGGTTGGCATCCAAAAATTAAGACAACCAAAGTCACTACTCACTTTTCAAAATCTTGGTCCACATAAATAACTTTTCTAATTTTTTCTTTATCATGTGGCTTTTCAGGATACTGAACAACTGCCATTCCCTCCCACCCCCTTCCAAATCATTGCAGACACAAAAAATAGATCTTCCACAGACACTCAGTTTTCAAAAGACAAATGACCACAGGGGCGCTGGAACAATTTTTATTGTGGGGGTGCTAAGAGCCACTGAACCAAACTGTAAACCCTGCGTATAATGGAAACTGCTTCAAGACAGGGAGTATGGCAGCACTCCCCACATCTCTAGTTCCAGCACCTTTGAATGATCAATATATCACATTTGATGAAGACATTTCTACTTATGCTAGGTTACGTAACCTCTTCTTCTATGCTAAATATTGGTCCACAACTATTTATTCTCATTCTCTTTAATGTTTTTGTTATTATTCATATTATTATGTAGAATGTAAGTTCCACTATATTTAAACTGGAAAAATATAGAAGGTTCTTTCCCTTCTTTCTCCCCTCACCTGAGTTAAGCACAAGCTCT
This sequence comes from Emydura macquarii macquarii, assembly GCF_026122565.2. NCBI lineage: Eukaryota > Metazoa > Chordata > Testudines > Chelidae > Emydura > Emydura macquarii. The sequence goes on along the minus strand of NW_027133643.1, from coordinate 10,715,602 downwards.
TCTCTGCCTGCCTCCATCTTATTTACTTCACAGCGGGACTAGTTTGTTGTTTGTGGTGAAAACTGACGAGCCTTGAGTTTAAAATGTAATCTTCAGAGGGCAATTTTTTTTAAACCTACTGGTAACTGAGAATAGCTTTTTAAACCCCAGTGGCCATAAATTTTAACGTTAATCATCATCAGAAAATCTGCATATGTTTATACAAATAGAATATGGTGTGGCACGAGGTTCAATCCAAATATTATATTGTGATAATTACCAAAGCCCCTTAAATTGATTCAAATATTAAAGTACAGTAGGTTAATGTGTAGTAGTAATATGAAAATTTTGAAATCCATCATTAATCCAGTATTTTTAAAATACTATATATAAAAAATATTCCTTCAAGAAACAACTGTGAACCTATCAGAAAACATGACTGGCAACATTTCCGAAAATTCCAGACAATTAAGAGCACTGGAAACTCAGTTACTACTCTTCACTAGTATATATGTTTGATACTGTGACATGAGATCTCTCTTTTGGGTACAGTATAATCATTGAACCTTTTGATGGTCCTAATGACATATATTCTCACTATTTTTTGAACAATTATTAGTAAGTAGAGTGAATGTGTGTGTGTTTTGGATAGTTGTACAATATTTAGATATATAATATGAATGGATCCAGCTATACTAAGTACATTACATTCCTAACAAAACAAAAATAAACCTAGTGCTTAAAACACCAGTGAATTAACTTTATTATCAATGTCCTCAGATCTTGGTTGGTACTATTTTGTTTCCTCAACACTGTTGCCATAGGTCTTTTTGGCAACAGTGCTGCGTATTTTGATGAGTAATTATATTTTAGAAAGGGAAACAGTTAGGTAGTTTAGGATAAAAAAATGTTTAGTTAGAACAAATGGGTTTGTTAAGCCCTACTGTTAACTGAAATGTTTATGATTTTTATTTATATACAAATATTTTGCTGAAATATTAACAGAAAAGTGAATCCAAACTAGGCAATCGGACAACACAATGAAATTTAGTTTAGCAATTTAGTGGTAATGCACCTAGGAAGAAATAATTTGAACTTCTCAAAGACATAGGTGGATTCTCAATTACCTGTAATGACTCAAGAAAAAAAATTATTTTTATATTCTCCCACAGAGTACATGGTATTACATAATATCCATTGCTGGGGTTTATCCATCACCCTCTGTAGTATCTACGATTGGTAACTGTCAGAGACAGGATAACTAACTAGAATTGACTAGACTCTCCCATGGCAATTCCGATGAACAATGTTATCATACCAATCAATCTAGTTTCACCAACCTGCATGAATTCCAATAGTACATAAGCAGCTTGAAGATGAAGTGAAAATTTTCCTTTCTACCGCTCTTTCAGTTTTCATAAACGAAGGAAGAATAACTTACACTAGGATTGACTTTTAAAATGTATGAATTTTTTTTATCTGAAAGTCTACTTTTGATCCTGGGTCATTAATCACACTATCATATACAGGCATGAAAGTTGAGTGCTGCTATATTATGCATCTTAATTTCAACTCCAGCACAGAATAAGGTTCTTACAAAAACTGAAGATTTTTTTAATAGTATCTAAAATTCCTAGATTTATTCTTATATTATTCCACTTTCTACATATTAACTCAACTCCAAGAATGGCCATAGTCATATCCAAATTACTGTATTTCCTTTTAACTAGAGAAGGGATGAGCTCCAATTTCAAATCCAAATTTGCCCAAAGTTTGAGTGTACTATATCTGGATCCACATTTTAATTCAAGACCATCTCTACTTTGACGTTTTGCCCTGGAAAGCAATTCATGTCTGGTAGTTTCTTCAAATATAGTTAATTTTACTTCGGAGAGTTAGTTTACTTATCTGCACATCCAATTCAAATGCATACGCTGATGCAAAGTTGTAAAATGCTCTGGGAAGAAGAGTACAACTGTCCAGCCACCAAATTAAAAATTACTTGCATGTTTTGAGGGCAGTTCATTTTTCTCCTGGGAAAACTCTGCTCTGAGTCAGTTTTGTTTTTACTGAATGCTAAAATAGGTTTGATGAAGGTCTAAGGAGGTCAAGTTACTTACAGAAGGTCACATAAGTGATTTAGTGGCTTAAATGGGAATCAAAAGCCAGTTTTTTGTTCTAACCCCCAGATCAGTTATATAAGACAATGTTTGCCATTTCTATCAATATTGATTACATTTAGCATGAAATGGAGTTGTGAGAATAAGCAAGATGAAAGCAAAGTTAGAATTTTAGGTTTGTCTTTTTAATTCAATCTGATCCTTTAGCCTTTATATTTACCCAAATACAACTTTTATTTCATGCACTGCAGTGTATTAAAATAGAAATAACCAATTGGGGACCTATACTTACCTAATATTAAACTCGTCTTTTTTTTTAAACCCAAATATACATTGAATTTTCAAATCTATTATTTTAAATAAACATACAAAAATGTGAGTGATGCAAACAGCTATATGCTAACCATATATCTGAAAATAAATTAAATATATGAACATCAGTAGAAATTAATTATGAAAGTTCATAAATACACAACACTGCATATACAATGTCAATATGTTAGTGATCACTAAACATGCACCTAAAGTGAAGATTATTTAAAGGGCACAGTCAACTGAAATATAGTAATTTTTTTATAAAAGCAGTATCAATACTATACCTATCTCCAAGTCCTGCCTATACTGGACTTGTTTTTCTCTCCCTTGTTTCTGAGAGAAAGACCCATACAAACAGAGAAGTGAACTTACTATTCTTGGGAAAGTAAAGCTACCAAATTGTACAAAGTAAATAACTTTCAGTTATTGTTTTCTGATTTTATGTGTAAGAATAGTCAGTAAAATAAAATCAGCAAAAGTGTGATATTTAAGTTGACTGTGTCCCTTTAAAATCGCAAACATTCACCCAACAGGTGGCTAGGGATTTTCATACATTCCATTTTTTCCTTACCTGTTGAACTTCACTTTCTCCATTTGAGATTTTTTCCGTGTACACAAAGGAGTTGAATATCCGCTGTAATAAAATCAGAAATGATGGTTAAGGGACATTTGGCATAATACTGATTTAAAGCAATACTGAAGGGGAAAAAAAGATAAGAGTGTAATATGTTAGGAAAGGACAGATTTCATATTATGAGTCATTTAATAATGTTTTTAAAACTATCAACTTTAGCTAAAGATAACCACATTTATGCAAGCAAAATACATGCTTGTAGAATTAAATAAGTAAAGCAGATGTTTATGTTTTTAAAAAAGAAAAATACAGGATGTTATTTGTGGAATGTCTGCTATTTTCTCCAACTGGTATAATTTAAAATAGCTATGCTTCACATTTATAATCTGTTACCTCTGAACACTATAAATTGTTTACAGATACGAAACATTTAACATAATAAAGCTCTTTCAAAAGTTATTCTTTCCATATTCTCCTAGTTTTTAATTCATTTCTGATCCTCCAGTTGTTGTGGTTTTACCTGTATGAAAAGGCTGTGGGCTAAAGGTTACAACATGGGTATCTGAGTTTGGACAACACAAGACGATAACCTGATTTTGTATGCAAGAAAACCTTAAATCTGCCCTATAGGAAGTAAGACTGGCATTGAATATCCCCGTCAGAAGATGCTTGTTTAACAGCAATTGTTATCCGGGTCTAAGTTTCTAGAGTAGGAAAGTAAAGGACTTTGAATGTGTGTATGGCGCCTTTAAAGGCTTTAAAATATCATCAATTTATTTACAATAGTTATATCCCAGCAAGGACTCTCAGGAGCACCTTGTTTAAATTCTGCCATCAAACTCAAAGTGAAGTGCAAGGTAACCTTCTCAAACTGAGCGAGTTCATTATCTCTCTGGGATAGCTCCAGCTAGGCATTTATACTGCTAGTACATCTCTGACATTCAACAGAGCACTGCTAAACAATCCCTGCCACAGATGGTTTATTCCCAGATCTAAAAATACTTCTGATGAGCAGCATTTTGCTTTTGGGATGGAACAGATGGAACTGACTGGTAGGTATTTACAAAGATCCCTGTGGAAGATATTCCTAAAGTTTCCTAGAAGATTCCCCACTTCAAGTAGCAAGTTGAACATGGAACTGCACCATCAGTACACTCAGTAGACCATTCAAGAACGAAGAATAACTATTTCTGATGAAGCACAGCTTAATACATTTAGTCACCCAGGGGTATCACCTCCCCTCTTAGATGTAGTTATGAAATGAATTTTAGTTTTAAATTGGGAAAATAAATGAATAGATTGCCCAGTCCTTTGTCCCACCCCAATCCCACCCTACTGGAACACGAATTCCTGATATATTAGATTCGTCACATGCTGGGGAGAGGGACATTTTAAAATATTTGCAATTCATTGCTGGCATACAATAGCTTTCACCCAGATACCTAACCTCAGGGTGTTTTACAGGAAAAAAGAAGCCAATCATCAGAGGTGCAGTTTGTTGGTTTGCACTTCAGAAACAATAAGGGGAAAATTTTGTTTAAAATAGAAAGGGAGTGTAATGTTGAGTTAATAGATATTACTTCAAATTTTTAAGATGACTAAATACTACAAAAAACAATTACCCCTCTTCCCCAATTCGCAGTGGTCCCTTAAATGTTAAAGTTAAGCAATGTTTAATATTTAGGGCCACATCTTTAGAAAAAATTAACATAAGAAATTATTACTGTGGGATTTTTTTTTTATATATTAAAGTGACTCATTTTTCAGTGATGTTTTCCTTTATTAAGAATCATGTAGTAGTGATGCAGTACAAGACGCAGGCATTTTGCTCCTTATTATATGCTTTAACCAATACAACTCACATTGAAACATTTGCTCCTTGCCCCTCTCCTATCATTTTACTTCCGAGAAGAAAACGGTAAACAACTGCCACCACAATCTAAACTGAAGTTACTCCACAAAAACTGATGGCCCAGGAGGCACTTTAACAATGCAGCATCTCATTTACCAGACCCCCAGTGTTTCATGTGGGGAAGAGAGAGAACCATTGGGGATTACAACCCCAACTAAATGTCAATGACACAAAAGCGGGGTGGAGGGGGGGAGGAAAATCCTTGTTCCATTGAAATCAATGGGAGTTTTGCCGCTGATTTCAATAGTGTCAGGATTTCAGCCAGAGAGTGGACTGCGTGTACATCAACATCGAGCCCAATGCATGGAAATGCAGCAGCAAAAATAACTGTTGGTCCTATTTGGCTACATATGGGCTCTGACAGCTATTTAGAGACACCAGGATGAGGCTTTATACATGGAGGATAAGAAGTTGATGGAACGCTTCCACCTTAACAGCAACGCAATATGTCTGAAACAAACTCCCCTGATCCTCAGTTCAGATCTCCCAAGTTTTAACAGCATAAGTCAGAATTATCTAGAGCTACGTAGGGAGTTTAACATTGAATCAAGTAAAATTTAATAGAAGACGTTTTTCAACAAGTGCAAGAGTTTTCCATGTGAGGGTTTGGCCTATTTGCTTTTAGTCAGAACATACACATACACTGCCAGCAAAAGCAATCTGGAAAATTATAGAGTTTGTTCTGCTTGGCCTATGACCATCACTTTCCCTTATCCCTTTTCCTCTTGAGCACTTCAGGCATTTCAGAAATTCGAACTCAATTTGATAGCAGCATTTGGAAGGGCAGCACTAAACCGCCTCAGTTCACAAATCCCACGGAGCCTAGAAGGATAAAAAGGCAAAAAGCAACTACTCTTCAGACAAATATGAAGACTTCCTCTTCTTTCCAGACCTTTGTTAAAAGCTCTGCTCAGGTACTTAAAGTGCCAACATGTTTTTTCCTTTAGATGAGAAGATAATTTAACATTAAAGGGTGTCACTTGGATGCAAAATGTTTTAAATGAATCAGATTTTTCTCCCCACATAGTATTTAATCTCCAGACATCAAAAGAAACAACAAGAAAACGGTCTGTCAGCTAGCAAGAATGAAGCTTTCTATTCTTAAATACAAATGGATATAAATTGGCCATCAACAAGTTTAGGCTTGAAATGAGACAAAGGTTTCTAACCATCAGAGGAGTGAAGTTCAGCAACAGCCTTCTCAGTGGGAGCAAAGAACCTAACTGGTTTCACGACTGAGCTTGATAAGTTTATGGAAGGGATGACATGGTGAGACTCCCTACAGGGGCATGTAGCCGATCTGCAACTGCTAGCAGCAAATATCTCCAATGGCCAGTGATGCGACACTAAATGGGGAGGGCTCCAAGTTACTACAGAGAATTCTTTCCCAGGTTTCTGGTTGGAGGGTCTTGCCCACATGCTCAGGGACTAACTGACCGCCATATCTGGGGCCGGAAAGGAATTTCCCCCGGGTTAGATTGGCAGAGAGCCTGGGAGTTTTTTGCATGGGTCACTTGCAGGTTTAAATTAGTGCAAATTCTCTGTAACTTGAAGTCTTTAAATCATGATTTGAGGACTTCAGGAACTCAGCCAGAGGTTAGGGGTCTATTACAGGAGAGGGTGGGTGAGGTTCAGTGGCCTGCGTTGTACAGGAGGTCAGACCAGATAATCATGATGGTCCCTTCTGACCTTAAAGTCTACGAGTCTATATGATGACCCTTCACCTGTTCCTTTAAATATAGCTGTGTTTATGAACAATCAAAATACTTAATTAAACTTAAACAATCAAACTTAAATTAGGATTGCACCATTTGGAGAAAGGGATAAATCACGGAACAATTCACAGATAAAGGTCCTCTGATCCTTCCCTCAGGATACAGATGAATTGCACTTCTGCTTTCAAAGCAATTCTATTACTTAGATATCTGTTCCCTATTCAATACAACTACCCAGAATTTTCATCTACAGGAAAAATTATTTCCCTCTCCATATAGGAGAATTTTAATATTACAAAAATAAAAAAACCCGTCTCTGTAAAAATATTCAATTTTCCCTTTTTTATTTGGACTATTCAAGAAAAGCATCTGACTAAGTGGGTTTCTGCCCACGAAAGCTTATGCCCAAACAAATTTGTTAGTCTTTAAGGTGCCACAGGACTCTTACTGTTTGCAAAAAAAGTAAGAAACCTATTAGCCAAACTGAAATTTTCAACAATGAATTCAAACCAAGTAATTCACACTAACTAAAGCTCGCACCAACTGGAGAAAGGGGTAAATCAGAGAGGAATTCACAAATAAGGTTCCCTGATCCTTTTGCCCTTTATTGTTATTTACCTGTGTGCAAAGCACAAGTGAACATTTACATGCTGCATTATTTAATTTTCTAAGCAGAAAAAGCGTCTATTCTCGACTTTCAAAAGAAATTAAAGGAATTTTAAAGGAATTAAAGAAATTGAAGTAAATTTAAGTTCCAGAAACTTACAAAAATTGTTAAATATTTAAGAAAGCATTCTCAGTGTGGTTTAAACAGTGTATTAGCATCTTTACTTTATTCTCTCCACCCCTTGCTGTTTGATTGAGTCTGCTTAACAGATGGCAGCAGAATCCTAGCTCATTTGAAAAGGAACAAGTGTTTAATGAGAGAATCATTCACAATTATTTGTCCTGACCCATCATCCCTCAGCCCAACAACAGCTCTAGGAACATTGGAATTGCTATATTAGGTCAGACTCAAGGTCCATACAATAGTAGCCAGCACCAGATGCCCCAGACAAAAGGTGCAAATAACTCCACAGTAGGCAGATTGGGGTTATCTGTGCCACTCCCCTGAAATGAAAGTGTCATTCTAATTCTAGTAGTTAGAGATTGTCTTAAGCCTTGAAACAGAAGGTTTAATTTCCTTTTCAATACACTCTTCTTGGCATCAACTATTGTTATTCTGGTAAAAGAAAAGACTAGCAGGATCTTATTCAGGGGGACACGGCAATATGCCACGTTTATTATGAGAAAAACACAATTATGTTAATAGTTAATATCTAGTACCTACATACACACACACACCCCACCCCACCCCCCGCCCCAAATGTTCTGCAGTTCATCAGGTATAGTTACAAGCCCTGATCATGTCTTGAGATCGTAGCTGGTGTTCGCAACTCCTGGTGGCTACCTGGCCAGGGAAGCCGGGAATAAGGGAGAGCGGGGTCTCTGTCGGGCACGCACCGATGCTCTTTGATGCTACGCAGAATGTTACTCAAAGCTTTTCAAGCTCACCCACTGTTTTTATAGGTTTTAATTTTGATGGGAGTCTCTGAATCCTGTAGTGTCACACGGCTTCAGGACTCCTGTGTGATCATTGATCACCAGTCAATTGCAGACATGACTTTCATCTTGTCTTGATTATTCTTCATTCTTTTCTTTCTGGGGTGGATCCTTCTTGCTTTTTCAGGGATTTGTCTGCATTCTTCAGCCATTTAGGTGGTACTTGCATTTCATTAAGACAGACCGGCTTTGCAGACTGTTCCCATCACACACTCCCTTCATTCACACATCTAAATGAAATCACCCAGTATACATCTAAAAACAAGTTTCATCAAGAGTACAAAATGGAGTACATTATTCAAGATGGAGTTCCAAATTTACAATATGGAGTCTCCTTGGACATTGGTTACAATGCAATAGGACAAGCCATTTTATAAAGTTACTTGAGTTATGACATTAAAGAACAGATACACAATATTGACTAACAGATACTCTAAAGGCAATTTCTAATGGCTACAATAAAAGAACGAACTACTTAAAAGACAGACAGTTTCTTTCCATGATAATAATAAAAGCACAAGTGATTTAAACAGTAGAAGCGCAAGCAGCAAGTGACTTGGAGACAGCTTTGTCAGTGGTAACTAAAAGGAGCAGCTAGTCACAGCTCTACCAAGCGTCTCCTAATACGCGCACAGAGCGATTTTATGAATGAATCAATTAGCGCGGTTTATGAATGAATCGATTAGTATGGTTTTAGTGTGTATTATATTGACAGTAAAGACAATTCATTTGTAATATAAATTCAATTAATTTTATCTATCTGTACCCCTACATTACCATCACACTTTGGATATTCTAGTAGTTATCCACGTCTTTGAATCTTGCTTAATTATGTAACCAAGTACTTCCTTTTCTCAGTTTTAAATTTGCAGTCTTTCAAATTCACAGGCCCTTGTTCTTGTGTTATGTAACAGAGAGTAGAAGCTCCCCATCTACATGTTCTACACCATTCATTATCTTAGATACTTTTATTTATGACCCCACTTAATCATCGTCTTTCTAACAATGCCATTGTTTTCAGTCTCTTCAGATGAAAGCTTTTCCATCTCCCTTCTCTTGTCACCCTTCTCTGATCACCCTCTAATTCCACCAGGTCGTAAGCAGGGCTGAGGGCTCAAGTCATACTGGAAAGCTCCTGGAACAGCATTCCAGTGCCTCCTTTTTCAAGGAATTGGTCACTGATCCTAAGTGAAAGTCGTAAAGACTTATCAATAAGTCTTAAACAATGGTCATCAATAACTATTCTTAAAAGTCACACTAGACCATTTTAGATTTTTTGTACAAATATACAATATATAAATATATAAATAAATATATTTGAAAGTCTGGAAAGTTAGAGCTAAGTTTCCACAAACAACCTTAACTCTCCTCATGTATCCCTGAACACCTTAATTTTTATATTGGACAGACATTGCACTCACTCAGTTTATCTTTTCACATATAGTAGAACCTCAGGGTTACGAACACCAGAGCTTCAAACTAACCGGTCAACCACACATCTCATTTGGAACCAGAAATACGCAATCAGGCAGCAGCAGAGACACACACACAAAAAGCAAATACAGCACAGTACTGTATTAAACAAACTACTAAAAAATATAAATGGAAAGTTTAAAACAAATTTGACAAGGTAAGGAAACTTTCTGTGCTTGTTTCATTTAAATTAAGATGGTTAAAAATAGCATTTTTCTTCTGTGTAGTAAAGTTTCAAAGCTGTATTAAGTCATTGTTCAGTTGTAAACTTTTGAAAGAACAACCATTACATTTTGTTCAGAGTTACAAACATTTCAGAATTACAAACCTACATTCCCGAGACGTTTAAAAACCTATCAACCATAATCAAATCACCCCATAATCTTCTCTTTAAGGTTAAGCTAAATAGATTGAGTTCTTTGATTCTCTCTCTTTAAGATATGTTTTCTAATCCTTTAATCATCCTTGTGGCTCTTCTCTGAACCCACTCCAATTAATCACCATCCTTCCTTAATTGTGCGCACAAGAACTGGACACACTATTCAAACAGCAGTCACACCAGTGCTAAATACAGAGGAAAAACAAACCCTCTACTCCCACTCAAGACTTCCCTGTTTATGCATCCCAAAATCGCATTAGCTCTTTTGGCCACAGCCAAAGGAATTTATGTTCAGAGGATCATTCATCACAACCCCCTAATTTCTTTCAGAGTCAATGCTTCTCGGGATAGAGTCCCCTATTGTGCAAGCATGGCCTACATTCTCTATGGTGAGCTAGCTTTTCAGACCACTTCTCAAACTCCTGGATGCAAGTTATCTGGACTTGACAATTTAAAAGAGTCTAACTTCAGTAGCTTCTGTTCAACAGCCTCCAAAGATACTAAATCATAAAGTAGCCAATGAGTACGACTTACAGTCAAATAAAGACAAAAAGTATCTGGATTTATCGTATGGAGTCAATTTAGCATGGTGCTGTCTGCCACGTTCATTCAAAGCATCAACCACAAGGGAGCTGGGAGATGGATGAGAAAATAAAAATTCAGAGTCCTTGGAGGGGACGTAATATTTTTTATCCACCCTCTTACAGGTGGGTGGTGCTGTGGCCAGGGAATGTCAAATTATTTTTGCAGGCTCTAACAAAAGCTTCATTAATAGGTAGCACAATGCGGGCAGATGATGAAGTGTGCCTATTGTCAAGTAATTTATGTAACTAAGTAATTAAACTCTTCCAGTGGAATTTGCAAGGAGTCTGCTATCCTTTTAATGAGGTACTGGAACTATTTAAAATCATCAGCTAAGGACAGTGAAGAAGGCATGACAGCTTCATCTGGGGAGGAGGAAGAGAGGTTAGTTGTAGGGGTAATCTCTTTGTCCAGCCTTGTTTCCTTCTTCTCAAATGTCTCCTCTTGTGGATCAGGAACCCTAGAGCGAGGGCCTACTAAGAATTGTCTATTACCCAAACAAGAAATACTAGGGGTCCTGGAGAATTGCTGGCAGTAAGCCATTCAAGGGTCCCAGTATGGCCACTGAGGTGGTAGATAAGGCCTGGGTGGAGGCACCCAAGGGTGTCCATGAAGTGTGTCTCTCACGAGGATAGTCTGATTCCTTAGGGGGTCTCAGGATAGAAAGTCCCTTTGTAATGGAAGGGAGAGCCCTGGAAAGAGATGTGGGAGACGGATGAAATGTCCCCATTATCTTACTCCTTCTAGTCACTTGGTAGCGGTGGAGCAGTCATAGAGGTAGGCAGAGACTCTGCTGTTACCGGCTGAATCTCCAGGGATCAAGAGGTGGTCAGGACCGAGAATGGATTGGTGTAGAACAAGGGAGGTTCAGACATTTGTTACCGCTAAGTCCCGAGGAACCCTTTTGGTACCAGAACAATGGATGGTACCAATGAGGAAAGTTGCGCCGTTGTACCTGTGGTAGAAGGTGCCAATGAAATTGAAGGTCTCATGCGCTCCGATGAATGACCAAGAGGTCGGTCTGGTCCTTTGCAGAGCCAAAGTGCTGGGTATGAGAGGTCCTAGTAGACTCTGTTGGTACAGATTTAGAAGAGCTGGTCGTCTTCTCTGCTGCTCCGATCGCCTGATGGTACTGATCTTCCGGAGCCAAAACCCTTAGTACACTTAGGCTTACTGGTCGTCCCGATACCTGAGGAGCCTGCAGCCTCAGGGGTACCAAGTCGGATATTGGTAGGTGCCAACGTGGGTGTTTGAATCAGAAACCATATCCTTGAGGTAGATTCTGTACCTGGAGAGCTTTAAGACTACTTTCTAGAGTCTTTTTGAGAGGATTTGAGAGATTTCCTCTTCGATGCTCTAGGGGAGTGCTGCGCCAAAGAGGTCAAAGCAGTCAATTTATTCAGAGACCATTGTATGGGAGGGTCTCCTGGCTGGGATCAGAAGTTGGTCAAAACAAGTTCTCCAACATGAGGAGACATAGTTCAAGTTCCCAGTTCTTTCTGGCCCTCGATTTTAATTACAATCAAAAATTACACTTTTGGGGGACATGTGACTCCCAAGGCACCAGAAACATCAGGCGTGTCTGTCACTGACTATGATAGTCTCTCACCATGAAAAGCAATGTTTACGCCGAGGAGAACTGGGCATGCTCTCCCAGAGTTTAAATTCCCCTCAGGGGGAAATAGGTGGAAAGAGAATGGTCCTTATCCTAAAAGAATAAGTAAAATCTTTTTATTTTAAGATTTTTTGTTTTGTTTAAAAAAACCCCAAAAAACTAAAAAATGATTACAGTTTCCTTTTTGTTAGCTAACTAAGAACTAACACTAACTATTAAAAACAAGAGAAAAATACAGCTGAGTTACGCTCAGCTGGGATATTGCTGAGGTAGTTGAGAAGGAACTGAGGATGGTTCGCACGTACAGCTCCATACATTCTTGATGCAGGGCACAAGGCTGCAGGGGACGCATGCCTGGGCTGAACAAACACTATCGCCTAAAAATCTCTGAGCTGAGGCGCATGGGATGCAAGTGCATCCACAGTGGCACTCCCATAGGGACACTACTCAAAGAAGAACATGATATTTCCCCAAATACAGAACAAAAACATTTATTGAACACTTCTGTCCTTTCTGCACCACTACTGATAATGCTCCCACTTCCATCCAGTAATGGACGAATATCTTCATCAGGATTCTTTTTGTTTCTAATAAATTTTAAAAACTCCCTCTTACTCTCGCCCTTCGCCCCCTAACTCTGCCAGCCATAAACTTCTCCTTGTGTCCCTTTGCTTCCTCCATCAATTCTCTACAATTTCCAACTTCTGACCTATATTCACCACCATCAATTTCCACTTTCTTCCTTTTGTTATGTATTATTATTTTTTATAGCTGCCTCCACTTCCTCTTTAAAACCAGGTCAATTTTTAAACCAGCACAGCCTTCTTCCTCACTTGTGGGATTGTGGCTTTCTGGGCACCTAGTAAAGTGTTCTTATGATTCTCAATTATCATTCACATTTTTCTGATTAAGTTCCTCCTCTCAGCTGATTTGGCTCATAATTGTTTTCAGCTTTGTGAAACTGGTTTTATTAAAGCGCCGTGGATACATATTACTGGTCTGGATTTTGTTCTGCTTCCACATTATAAACGGGATCAAATCACGATCACTTCCAGCTAAAAGCTACCATTAATTTTTAGTTCTCTGATGAGCCTCGTACCCCCTACTATAGTAGGTCTTACGCTAACCAAGAATGTTGTCATTATGCAGTGGCCACTAATCTAGCCAGAAAACCTTCACACTGACTCAAATTAGCTAGCTAAACATCCAGCCTCTTTCTCAACAGATACAGACCTGCCCCTCCCTCAGTGACATTCCTGGTATAGTCAACAAGCAACATTTTGATGCATCTTAGCACCTACACATAGTCTTCAAACATAACACACCATAAAGCAGGTCACGACAAGATACAGAGGCAGAGTTAATGTTACTTATGGAACCTTAGCTCTGAATTTTCAGATATTCATTCTCCCCACCCATACAGTTCTCCTCAGTCTTCTGTTAAAACAGCTATACACCAGTGAAATGTACAAACTCTGGCAGACTTCATAACCTCCACAAAGACTGATGAATTCCTGCGAGGGTGTGACAGGGTGCTGGGCAAAAGAAAGCAGAGCCAGCCCTCTGTCACCTAAGCCTGAATTAAGGGGGAATTGGAGCCAACTGAGTAAGCCTGCATTTAGTGGGCCAATAATGAGCAGCTGCTGGGCTCGTTAGCCAGGGGCTATAAAAAGCTCACAGGAAGGAAGATCAGGGAGGAAAAAAGTGAGAAGCCAAAGAGGCAGGACGAGAGTGAGCTCTCCTAGGTTGGTGGCTGAGACTGCGAGACCCCTCAGGGCGGTAAGTGGACTGTTTGTGCATAGAAAGTGGTGGGCGAGCAACCTGTAAATAAATCACACTGGTGGGAGCACGAAGCTGAGGTCTCTAAGTGGTTTGTGGGCACAGTGGACCTGAATAGAGGAGGGCCCTGCATGAACCTGCTACAGAGGGTTATTGTCTCATTGTTCTCTCGTATTCCCCCATTTATCTGTCTCTTAGGCTGCAAGCTCTTTGGGGCAGGGACAATCCTTTTGTTCTGTGTTCGTAAGCACCTACCACAATGGGGTCCTGGTCCATGACTAGATCTCTGTGGTGCCATGTAATAAAAGTCAATATAATAAACAATTATCAAGTCTGCAGCATGGACTCCTATATGCCTACATAAGAGCCCAACTGTACACGTCTTCTGGACCATACCCATATCATCTGCTATTCAAAACTCTCTCCGCACTACTCCTATACTTGACCCTCCCTGTCCCTTCAAATCAGAGCACAGTTTATGATACTCACATTGGAGTTTAGAGAGGAGAAGATTACAATGTCTGCAGGGGCTAGCGTAGAACTTCTAATATTCAGCAAGAGGGCTGGGGGAACCAAACAAATGACAAAATATTTATAGTTTCCAGAAAAGTTCTGTGTGCTAGCTTTGTGTGGATAAGTATATGAAACAACTGGAAGTCTTTATAATACAAAACCCAATTTGCCCAAACAGAAATTTTCAGAAAGTTAATACTCTACTTTTCCAGAGATCTGTAACTCAAAGATGGCAAGCCTGATTAACTTGCAGCTTCCCAAACAAAGCTCTTCTTTAGCATCTAGTCATGGTTTGGGGTTTTTTATGTACTTCCCATCACAGCTGTCTTGACCCACCAATGGCTTTGACGGCCTTAAACCGATAAAGTAAACAAACCAACAACCAATTTTCAGGGAGAAGGCAGCTTCTGATGCCACCCAGCTCATATAGTGAGGACTGGAATGGGACTTTGAGGCTTAACATACAAAATTTGAAGCTGAGAGTAGTGAGGGGAATTTGTTTGTTTTTTAAACTTGGGAAACAGCTTTAAACTGGGCTCAGAACAGCAACTAAAATGTTCACTGCTGAGTTGTTTCCTCAGCTCCTGAAGATTGAAGTGAACCTAGCAGCAACATACTGCTGTTAGAAAATAATCACATTTATGTAGGTTTGTGAAAGTACCATTGTATCTCTCCATCAAGAATAATACCGGCTCAGACTGTTAGTCAAAGCAGTCAACCATTTGCACGTCAGTTTTGCTAACCAGAATTAGAAATGGCAGACTAGAACTGAATCCAGCTTTCACACTGGATGGCATTTTTTTCTGCTGAAGATAAAACATATTGACAGCCAAAGACTGTCAGAAAAAAAGAAATTGATTTAAAACATTTGTGCAACGTTCAACCAATGGTAAATGAAGAGCAGCTGATTTGGCAGTTACATAAGAAGACCTATTTTTAAAGAACTCTTTATGGTCCCTGTAAGTGCTTTGTTTCCAGTTTCCTGTGAGATTTTAAATAACTGCTGCCTCAGACTTGACAGTAAAACTCTCCACTAGCAGACCACCGTAGCCTGTCTCAACACTAGACATTTCTGTGAAAAATTTCCAACTGTTGCTATCACTGGTTCAGCTACCACGGAGGGAGCAACAATAGGGCAGACCGGGCTTTAAGTGGCTGATGCTCTTTTAACATGGTCTGCGCAGGGGCTTCCCCCAGATTGTTACCACTGGTGGAGCTACTCATGGTAACTGTGGTGGGAAATATTTTTGGGGGAAAGCACAGCACAACACAACAGCACAACACAACACAGCACAACACAACACAACAGCAAACCCTTGTGGGAAACAAAGCCCCAGGAGACAAATGTTTCAAAGTTATCC
Source organism: Emydura macquarii macquarii (assembly GCF_026122565.2). Lineage (NCBI taxonomy): Eukaryota > Metazoa > Chordata > Testudines > Chelidae > Emydura > Emydura macquarii. The sequence goes on along the minus strand of NW_027133643.1, from coordinate 10,699,683 downwards.
ACTATGTTTTCCAAACCAAATGGAGTAACAGGTCATTGTAAGGTCAATAGATCCATTTATTCGAAACAAGATGTCACTGTCTACAATGACTTTTTCCCTCCCTACACCTGTTCCTTGTTCCTGAGAAGTGCCTCTTTCCAGCCTAAAAATTTTTCACTGAAAATCTTAGGGCCTATCTATATGAACACTTAGTTTATGGCAAGCTGAGATGTAAAACTACCCCGCAGCAGTAGCCCGCTCATTACTTGGCCGAGTGCACCTTACCACCACACACTAACAGTTTCTTAATGTGCTTTGAAACTGGAGTAAATCAAAGTGCACCCGGGAAGTTTCAGTGCACATCGGCAGGATCCACTGCGAACTAAGTGTTTGATTACACAAGCCCGCAGATTCAGCAGACACAAATGGATTCAGGAAGCTGCCTTCTGTAGCTGCATATCATATTTTAGTTGGGATAGGAGAAGAAAAAACTCCGTATTAGAAAAGTGCGCAAATCAACAGCAATAGCAAAATGCACGTGTCAAATATAAGCATTAAATAAGGTACTTTTTAATTTTGGCCGCAACAAAACGGAACCAGTTTCCATCAGGAAGGGTAAACGTTTTAAAAAGTAGGAGGCAAACCATATTTTATATATTTTTTAATGTAAGTATTTCAGAAAATAACCTTTTAGGAGAGAATGTAGTGGCTTCTTTTGGGCGGTTATTTTTGCAACGCTTTAGGCCACACTCACCTTGTGTTTTATTATTTTATAAACCCCACACGAGTAATAGATACTTTGCAGGAAACAGAGGGAAACGTGGCCCCTGCCCGAAAGAATTTACAATATACATTCTAAATGTGACAAGCAGACATTACAGCCAGCAAAAGGGCAATCAGGCAGGTTAGAACGGGGGTTATAGCAGTACAATTTTACAGTTACTTAATTCAGGGAAAACAGCCAGTTCTGGGGCACCTTAAAATGACTAACAAATTTATTTGGGCATAAGCTTTCGTGGGCAGAAACCCACTTCGTCGGATGCATAATTTAGGCAGGTGCACTTCTTGGTGGTTCAGTTACAATTATTGATTCACTTACTGTGTACTAAAGAAAAAAAGGTGCTTTCAGGAAGGTTTTTTCTTTTAGACGTTATTGCTCTTTATTACATTATTCATTAAGCACAGTGTGCTTGGCATTGCACAAGACAAAGGAAGACACAGTCCCCTGCCCAAGGAACTTATAATCTCAACAGACAGAGAGAAGTCAGACACAGAGATCACAAGCTAAAGAGGATCAGGCTAGGCCACTGTCTGCACGAGAGGCAGGGCTTGGATGGCCCTCGCCTCTGAGTTAATACCAACCCAGTGCCACAGCATGTACTGCTGAAAGCGCAACCTTTAGGGTGAGAAATTAAAGATTCAGTGCTGCTGCTCACAGGAGCAGAAGTGCTAACCTTGCTGTCCTGGCCTAGTTTATTTACAATTACACAGCACCCACCTAAACCTTCAGTTTCTTATTTTGATTTCACTTTATATATTTTTTAAAAAGCATCAGTAAGATCACAGCATAGAGTGCAAACATCAGAAAATCAATGGCCCCAATGATGTGTACACTTGTGCGAAAGACAGCCTGATCTAACTGCATTGGAGTCAATGGCCCCAAGTGCACAGTCCTGTTTTTCAGAGCAATTCCAGCCTCACATGGGCCCTGGGACGGCAAAGCTCTTAGGCATGTATATAATTTTAAGAATGATATTATTCCCATTGAAGTCAAGGGGACTATCTGTATGATTAAAATTATGCATATGCTTTGCTGGATTGAGACCATGAGAAGTGAGAGAGAGAGAGTCCCAGTCAGGTGGTTATTTCTGAAACAGTAAAGGACCATCACATAAGGCAAGACCCTACAGTTTTGAAGTGCAAGAGACACACAGAGATACAATCTTTGCCCGAATCTTTATGGATTAAGCTATATACACTGCCCAAGTAAGCTGGTCTACAAAATAGCTACATGTTAAGGAATAGAGAAAATAGACGTGCATGAGGGCAACAATCCTGGCCTTGGCTGGGAACGACAAATACATAGTCATCACTTGAATTACAGAGATGACACTTCACACCACCAAAAGTCCTCCAGGTGAAATCTTGACCCTCATTGAAGTCAATGCAAGTTTTGCCATTGAGGTCAATGGAGCCAGAATTTCACCCTGCCTTTTAACCAGTGATGGTGTATAGCTTAGATGACCTTCATGAGTTAAGTCTACAACCCAATTTGCATCTTGTAGTACCTCATTTCAATCACACACAAAGGTGATGGAAATTGAAGAAAAACCTGCTGGCTAGCAATTTTTTTGCTTTGGAAAGGAAAAGGGTGGTGGGAGGGACAGAAGAGAGAGAAATTGTCAAGGAGAACCCAGGGCCTCCTGAAAAACATTTCAATAGGCAGTCCTCATAACAGCACTCAGTAAAAAAAATTCCTGGCCACCTACAAGCTTCTCTAACCTCTTGGCTTATTCTCCAGGATGCCTACCCTGGCCTTCAACATGTGAATTCTCTTTGGCCATGCCTACAGCCAAATTACGATGGCCACTGATTGCAAGTTCATGGTTGGAGGCCTGCGTGCCATCATTAATTACTAAGTCACTTCAAATTCATGGTCTCTCCTAGAGCCCATTCCCTACAAAACATCAGATATTTGAGACATTCATTTATTACCTCTAGCTGCTGTATATGATAGCCTCAGCGTTGTGTTGAGGTCAGGAGCCAGGATGATAGATACTGCCAATGAAAGTTTGAACTGGAAAAAAATTTTGTTTTAAAAAATAAAAAAATGGGATTGATATTATTTGGCATCAGGCCTGAAAAGAAGGAAAGTTCTGAAAAATAAATATTTAATTGGGTTTGGTCAAGGGGAATTTCAGACTGGTCAGCCACACCTCAGTCCTTGGAATAATCATGGAGCAAGTCCTCAAGGAATCCATTTTGAAGCACTTGGAGGAGAGGAAGGTGATCGGGAACAGTCAGCATGGATTCACTAAGGACAACTCATGCCTGACCAACCTGATTGTCTTCTATGATGAGATGACTAGCTCTGTGGATGTGGGGAAAGTGGTGGACATGATTATACCTTGACTTCAGCAAAGCTTTTGATACAGTCTCCCATAGTATTCTTGCCAGCAAGTTAGGGAAGTATGGGTTGGATGAATGGACTATAAGGTGGATAGAAAACTGACTAGACCATCGGGCAGTGATCAGCGGCTCAATGTCTAGTTGGCATCCGGTACCAAGTAGAGTGCTACAGGGATCAGTCCCGGGACCAGTTTTGTTCAACATCTTCATTAATGATCTGGAGGATGGGGTAGATTGCACGTTCAGCCAGTTTGCTGATGACACTAAGATGGGGGAGTGGTAGATATGCTGGAGGGTATGGATGGGATACAAAGTGACCTAGACAATTAGAGGATTGGGCCAAAATAAATCTGATGAGATTCAACAAGGCCAAATGCAGAGCCCTGCACTTACGATGAAAGAACCCCATGCACTGCTACAGACTGGGGACTGACTGGCTAGGCAGCAATTATGCAGAAAAGGACCTGGGGGTTACACTGGACAAGAAGGTGGACATGAGTCAACAGTGTGCCCTTGTTGCCAAGAACGCTAATGGAATATTGGGTTGCATTAGTAGGAACATTGCCAGCAGATTGAGGGAAGTGATTATTCCCTTCTATTCAGCACTGGTAAGGCCATATTTGGAGTATTGTGTCCAGTTTTGAGCTCCCCACTACAAGATGTGACAAATTGGAGAGAGTCCAGCGGAGGGCAACCAAAATCATTAGGGGGCTGGGACACATGACTTAGGAGGAGAGATTGAGGGAACTTGGCATGTTTAGTTTGCAGTAGAGACGAGGGAGGGGAGATTTGATAGCGGCTTTCAACTACCTGAAGGGGGGTTTCAGGGAGGATGGAGCTAGGCTGTCCTCAGTGGTGGCAGATGACAGAATAAGGAGCAATGGTCTCAAGTTGCAGTGGAGGAGGTTGGATGTTCAGAAAAACTAGGTTGGATATTAAGAAAACCTTTTTCACTAAAAAGGTGGTGACGCATTAGAATGGGTTACCTAGCGAGGTGGTGGAATCTCCATCCTTAGAAGTTTTTAAGGCCTGGCTTGACAAAGCCCTGGCTGGGATGATTTAGTTGGGGTTGGTCCTGGTTTGAGCAGCGGGTTGGACTAGATGACGTCCTGCGATCCCTTCCATCCTTCATCTTCTATGATTCTAAGTTGAAAACAAGATTTATTTCCAGTCTAGGCTGTAGTTAAACAAATCTCTTTCCACAGTAGTTCTTGCAAAATACACTTCAATTTCATTTGGAAATTGTATTCTTTTTCACTTCCTGTCTTAATCTATTGTGTCATGTTGTAGTTTTCTTTTACATAACTGCTGCATTTTGCCCTGGAGGTGGCTACATTTCACCAGTCGGTAAAAACGATCACACACTCTGATCAACTTTGCAGGAAAGTTGTGAGGCTCTAATGTCATTTGCGAAGCTTTCTGGCAGCTTTGGATAAAAAAAAAAAAAAAAAAAACTAAAACCAACACACTAAAAACCTTGACAATTAAGCAATTTTTGGTTATATCATAAGCTAACATGATACAAGAGATCTGGATTTTTTTGGTGGTAAAATTATGCAAAAAGTATTTATATAGTTAACTATTACTCAAAACAGAGTATCAAACTTAATTTTACAATTTTTTATGAAATTTAAAATTCCCTAGATTTCAAGATTTAAAAAAAATATAATTACAATATAATACAAATAATATAGTTTCATCATATGGTGATGACAACACTCCTTCCATTAACATTCTCCTGAGATAGTGTAAACAGAAGCTATTAAAGACAGATATTTTAAAATCAGCGGGTCCATAGAACATGCTTTCAAGAGTTTTAAAAGAGTTGGCAGAGGAGCATGCTGGATTTTTAATGTTGATATTTTGTAAGTCTTGGAGCACTGGGGAAGTTCCACCAAACTGGAAGAAAGCTAAGATTGTGCCATTTTTTAAAAAAACGTAAACAGGGTGACCTGGGTAATTTTAGGCCTATCAATCTGACATTGATCCCAGGCAAGATAATGGAGTGGCTGATACAGGACTGGATTAATGAAGAATTAAAGAAGGGTAATGTAATTAATGCAAGCCAACATGGGTTTATGGAAACTAGAGCCTATCAAAAAAAAAAATCAAGATAGTTTATGACTTGGGCTACCTGGAGGTGTTTTGGTTGATACAGATAATAGTGCTGATGTAATATACTTAGCCTTCTGTAAGATGTTTGATTTGGTACCCCAAAACGTTTTGATTAAAAAACCAGAATATACAATTATCATGGCACACATTATATGGATTAAAAACTGGCTAAGTGATAGGTCTCACAATGCAACTGTAAACAGGGAATCATCATCAAGTGAGTTTGTTTCCACTGAAGGCCTTGCAGGGATTGGTTCTTGGCCTTACACTATTTAATATTTTTGTCAGTAACCTGGAAGAAAACATATCACTGATAAAGTTTGCAGATGACACAAAAATTAGGGGAAGTAGTAAATAATGAAAACGACGGGTCACTGATTCAAAGAGATCTGCATCGCTTGGGAAATTGGGCCCAAGTAAACAATATGCATTTTAATACAGCTAAATGTAAATGCATAAATCTAGGAACAAAGGATCTAGGCCATATTTACAGGCTAGAGGACTCTATCCTGGGAAGCAGTGACTCAAAAGATTTGGGGATCGCAGTGGATGATCAGGTGAACCTGAGCTCCCAGTGTGACTCAGGGTACGTCTACACTGCAGCTGGCTCATGTCAGCTGACTTGGGCTTAGGGGATCCGGCTAAGGGGCTGTTTAATTGCGATGTAGACTCCTTATGGGGTCCCAGAGTCAGGCTCCAACCCGAGCATCTACACGGCAATTAAAAAACCCCTTAGCCCAAGCCCCATGACTTATCCACTGTGTCCAGAAGAGCTAACATGATCCTGGGATGCATAAACAGGGGACTCTCACGTAGAAGTCAAGAGGTTATTTTACCTCTGGACTGGGTACTGGTGTGACTGCTGCTGGAATACTGTCTCCAGTTCTGGTGCCCATAATTCAAGAAGAATGTTGATAAATTGGAAATGGTTTGGAGAAGATTCATGAGAATGATTAAAGGATTAGAAAACATGTCTTAAAGTGATAGACTCAAATAGCTCAATCTTTTTAGCTTACCCTTAAAGCGAAGTTAAAGGGGCATTTGCATGAAAAAATATTTAATAATGGGCTCTTCAATCTAGCAGAGAAAGGTATAACGCAGTCCAATGGTTGGAAGTTGAAGCTAGACAAATTCAGACTGGAATAAAGTGTAAATTTTTAACACAAAGTAATTAGCCATTGGAACAATATACTAAGTGTCATTCTGGATTCTCCATCACTGGCAATTTTTAATATCTCCCACTGTGGTATCTGAGCACCATGTATGGTGTTTAGAAGCAAACACCATCTGACAGGATCAGTTCTGCCACGTTGTGAGTAATGTTAGAAGAGATGCTGCCTGTTATCTTGTGGTCATCATTAACATGGGAAGTCTTGTGCAAACAGGCAGGCCATGAACTAGGCCCCAGAAGTGTCAAGATTCAGGTTCATCCTGTTCTCTGGTGGTACAAAGCCACGTAGATAGTATTTATAATCTGACAAATACAATAGGACATGGGATATAATGTCCTTCATATAGAGCAGCTCATTGTTTCAACAGTTACATGAACAACCACAGAGTAGTAATTAGGTATGACATTTCCTGAAAGCAAACACTCAAGTTGGAGTACAATACTTCTAGATATGTCCCCTTAGGACACTGCAGGACTTTACAATGAGACAAAAGTAAAGGAATACTGAAACGCTTCCAACAATACAAATCAAGGTACTGGATTTTTTCCCCCTCCTTTTTAAAGGGGGGCAAAAAAGGGGTGGGGGAGAAAATTAGTTCCATATGTTAAAAAAAATTCAGCATTTAGCCAATGTAATTTGACTAAAGATATACTCATGACATTGTGCATGGCAGTATTTCAGAAAAGGAAAGTTGTGTTACCCAATCTTAAAATGTAAAGCAGATGGTGGAAGTAACCCATCAACTCACTAGGACTTGCCCTCCCTCCCAAGCTTTACAAGAAAATAAGTTATATGTTCAGTCCTACAAGATTTCAAACCCAAAGTATTCATTAGGATTTCTTCATGTTTATGGTACCCTTAAAATGGATTCTTTTTCTGTAGGTTGCTCTGGCAAGTTACACTTTGCATCTGGTTACAGAATATCATATAGAGGAAAATGTTGCATCTGCATTCTGGAGGTTTGGGCTGGGGGTGTTTGTATTCTGAATGCTATAAAAAAAAAATCCACCAACCAAATTGCATCTTTGCAGTTTGTTCTATTTCCAGCAGATATAATGGTGACTTACAACCATCTTAGAAGGGAACTTGACGGTTAGAATCCATAATGAGATCATTAGTTCATATCTAAACCAGGCTACCAGTGGCCAAAGTTGTTCTAATTATCTCCCTTCCTGGTAGTCTCCGCAAACACCAAAGACTGAATGAACCGCTGAGAATGAGCAATCCTCTCTCATCCCTAGATGCTGTCCCTTCATATCAGGGCTGAGACACTTTGTTAGGGTAATGACAGGAAGCTTGTACTGTTGTCTGCCTGAGAGGAGCCTGTTCTATAGACAGAGGATGTCAGTTTCCAGAATTCAAGCACATTTATATAAACTACTTTTAAAATAATGTTTTTTTAAAATTAAAATTGTGTCACTACATCTGTGTTTGCTTGGATTTCCCCACCCCCAATCTCATCGCAGCAAGAATCAAGAACAAGCTCAAAATTCAGAGTGCGAAATCTTGACACCACTAACGTCAATGGAAAATCTCCCACTCACTTTCGTGAGGTCAGGATTTCTCCCAAGGCAATCAGAGTATGATTAAATGATCACAGATACTTAATTTTACTTTGGGCTAAAATCTGCAGCCAATGAACTCCACAAGCTCACCCTTCTTCCCCCAAAGGAAAATTGTAGGCATTTCAGAAACACCTGTTGGAAGCTATGCATTTTTTTTTTTAACCTCATGCAGAACAAATCTATCATCTTTCACTCTGACACCCTCTTACTCCTCCCCAAATATGATTCACTCCACAGTGAGGCAGAGCAGCCTTTACGACTCCCCACACCAAAAATTTTGGCACAGTCTGACCAGTGTTTGGCCTATCTTTCAAGTAACAAGACTGAATGCATCAGAATTAAAAATTATACTTTCAATGTGAATAATATGCAGTATTTTGCAGACAGCACACTCATAAAAATGACCCTTTCTGAATGACCAAATCACCATACAAGCTGCCCCAGAGTGGTGAAGCTCTTTTTCATTTCACCCCTCGGTAAAAAAATTCAGTTGGGAGCATTTATCAGGACATTGGGGCATTCCAATTGATGAATGAGGTTAGTTTCCACATAATGGAATATTCCATTGCAACACAGGATTTCTGTTGTTCAAGTTAATTTCAAAGATGATTAACTTGGGGGGGAAAAAAGGAATCTTAAACAGCAAATTGATACATGCAATCAGGATCACTGCCTTTATGCCAAGAGTGCCAGATTTCATTTGTCATATGAGTGCTGGCCTGCTCTATTTTGCAGCTCTCCCAGTCATGAGCCAACACTCAAAAGTATATGTGTCACTGCAGTTTCTGTAATATTCCTGCTAGACCTGTGTACCTTTATACTGAAGCTAAAAGTAAAACAATGTGCATGACACTGAGTCCTAATCTCGGTAGTACAACCAAGGGCAGAAGCTGTTAGATTTCTCACATCCTTGCTGTACTGCATAAATACTACAGCTAAGTGACATTTTAAGTAAAAATCTAGTTGAAACAAAGAGAGCCCACAAATGACGACAAGCTTAAACACAAGAATTTATAAATCATAAATCACCATATTAAACTTTTGTCTGTAAAGTGAATGGGGTGATGCTAATGTAATTCCATAAAGGTTTTCCTTAAATCTCCAATGATATCATTTTTCAGGTTCTCACAGCAAGAATCACCATCACACATATCAAATACCATGGTAACAGTCTTCTCTTGTAACCATTACAAAATCATCTGCAATACTTCTTAACAATAACTGTCAAATAGCATCTTGACTTACAGCTGGCAGTTCAGAACTTTAAAATTACAATGCAACCTGAGTTTGGTTTTGGATTTTACAAGCAATTGCTAGTAACATTCTTTTAAGGGGGGAAAAGAAAACCAACAACTTTGAAGAGACTGCCTGTGTGAAATATTTTATAAGTTATGTAATCAAAGCTATTTCTAACAATTACAAACATATTTTAAAATTTTCCTATGTTCAGTGAGGTACCTCATTTTTGTTACCTTGCTTCGATATGATCCTCTGTTAACCAGTTGGTTTCAATAAGTTAGGAGTGTAAAGAATTTTTAAAGGTTCAATTTTGCAATAATGTTTTAAAACTAGAAAATGTAGACTACAGAAGATCAAAGCTTTGAATTATCGTAAACATTGCCCCTAAACCAGATTTAAAAAATTGTTTTTATAATTGTTTCTGAGACTCAGGAAAGTTGGATTCTATTCCAGACTCTGCAATGGACTTGTTCTGTGATACTGGATACATGATTTTTCAGGCATAAAATGAAGATAATGATACTCATCCAAATTTGTAAAGTGTTTTTCAGATCTTTGCCTGAAAAATGTTGTGTGCTATAAAATAGCAATGATTCTTACAGAAGTCCACATCCTCGATTTACTGAAGCTATACTCACTAACTCACACTTCCCTTCTTGGACATGGCTGGCTTTGGCAAGTCTAATCACATAGATGACTGTGGTTGGACAATCTAGTTCTTGGCACAAAGGATTAAAGGAAGAGATATTTAAAATGCCTGGCAGTCTTAAGTTTTCTTAAACTATGGAAGGAATTAATGGATATTTTATATACTGAAACATTTCCCCTCCCTGAAAATATGTAATTTGGGCAAAACTGTTCACACCAACCAACCTTATTTTGGGCTAAATTATGGCTAGGCAAGCCAGATGTGTGATGGGCTGGTAAGGACGTGTGAACAGTGGTAGTTAAAGCATTCTATTCTGCATAGGTCAGAGGCAGCCAAAATGTGAGAAAAACCGTAAGCAAACTCAGCTGCATTCACTACCCATGCAGAGCGTGCTCCCTCCACATAGGTCTACGGATGCATGCCCTGAGGAATGGTGCACCGCCCTGCTCCCACTCACCTGGTCTTGCTACAGGTGAACGAATTTGCTTTCTTTGAGGTAGGCAGCACTGCTGCTAGTTCCCTAAGCTCAAGGAACGCTAGTTGAAGCATGGTAACTGCTTCGCATACCAGGGAAGAAAAAGCACTGTTTGCATGCATGTGGAGTGGGGAGGGTGTATTTAGTTAGGACAGCCATGATTTGACCTTTTTATTAATGATCTGTTTGAGAGTGGATTAAAGAGAGATTCTTTTTCTAAAAGGTGGCACTGGTAAGATACAAGGCTACTGTCTGGTTACAGACTACTGCAATGATAGAAAGCTTTTAATCATCAGATTTAAAAAATGGTGAGTACAAGATAATCCAGAGGATCTCTGCAAGGGGTTTACTTGTACACAGTTTAATTTTCAGAGTGCCACTCTTTTTCAAAAGTGGAAATAAACTGGTAGTGTAAAGTATCTGCTGTTCTGTGTACTTTAAGAAACAACATCTCACTAAATGCTAATGCTAATGAAAATTGGAGAATTACTATCATCCAGCACTTGAAACACCACCTTTCACCGTTTTAGGATTAGGGGGTGAAATCACCACCACAAGCAAAGACACTAAGATTATTTATTGGAAGACACCAGAGAGGCATTTTTCCCCACTCAGTTGTCTTCTCATATATCACCGACAATGCCCAACATTACCAGACACAGAACAACAGTGAAAGTTATCTCCCCGTAGAGTCAAAATAAAGATGATGATTTCTATTAGAACATCTTAGAAAGCTGCTATATAACTTGAAAGTGAACTGCTAGTACTCATGAAAGGTCAGCATCTTCCATCCCCAGAAACTATTCTCAACACACCAGGTAGCACCAGCAGTAGCAATACAATCTGCCCGGTACTACCCAAACAGTGTGCGCAGCCATAACCTGAAAGGCCTGCTCCCAGTTGAGAGAAAACAGATTAGTCGCCTTGCCTATTTCACCTGGCCTTCTGAAAGAGTTAAAGACCAACAGGTGATAGAAACCTGATTAGAATACTCAATGAAAATTGGGCAATTATCAGTTTTTCCTTTGTGGATACCTTGTTATCCCACAACAGAGAAAGAGATATGCATCTTTTGTGGGTTGCCCTATCATCTGGAAAGAAAAGGGCCATTAGATTTTATCTGTTCACAAAACAAAGATAGGCTGGAACTAAATTTCTGTAGCATTTCAAAGCAATTTGCACATGGATATGAACATTTGAGCTCCTATTTAAAAAAAAAATCTAACTAACTAGCAAGCAATATAGCAAGACAATCTCAGACACTGCTTACATGAGAAAAAAACAACAGCAAAACCTCTGCTAATCAAGTCTCCATTTGTAGCCCAGGCTGGAAAGAGGGGAGAGAGAATTACTCTGACTTGAGGCTAAATGAGGCAAAATACTTCAAAGGGAAAAATGAAAGAACATAAAGAATAACTGTTTATTTTGCCCCTTATAATGCAACAGTGGAACCTGCGCTTAGGATATGAATACACCGCACACTAAGCCCGGGTTCTGACTCAGGTTTGAGCCCAGACCCCTTTTCTGTCCCCACACAAAATAAGTGACTTGGGTCAGCAAAAATTCAGGACCCAGGTCCTAGGACCTTGCTTGGGGCGTGGATCAAACCCTAAGCCCTGCTAGGACTTGGGTCCAACCCCTGTCATTTGCAGTGTAGATGCAGGTCTGCGTAGTGCAGTATGGATGCATTAGCATGGCTGAGAGACCCAGGCCCAGCAATGGTAAACCCAGGTTTATATTGGGGTGTGGATACTCAAGCACAGGCATGGAAACACTGCAATTAGACACCTGCAGCTGGCCTGTGCCAGCTGACTTGGGTTCATGGGGCTTGAGCTGTGGGACTGTTTAATTGCAGTGTACATGTTCCAGCTCAGGCTGTGGCCTGGGCTCTGGGACCCTCCCACAGTGCAGAATCCTAGAGACCATGCTCCACCCCAAACCCGAATGTCTACACCGCAACTAAACAGCCCCTTTAGCCCAAGCTTGACTCATGGGCCAGCTGTGGGCTTTTAATGGCAGTACAGACATACCCATTGAGTCTACAAGCACGGGGCTCACAGACCTGGACTTAGTGTGCAGTGTAAACATACCCGTAGCGTCCTCAGCGCCAGACCTTTTCTAGTCCATCATGATGAAGTTGTACACCTGAGCCATACAACACCAAAACGTACTTCCCCATCTTTATTCCTTGTGCCAGCAAAAATCCCCAATGAGTTCCATATTAGAGTCTAGGACCAACCTTTTGGAGTGTAAAACTACTGAATGTTTTATAAAGAACATATCTCTTCTCCTACACCTGCCTGTTTTATAAGCTGAACAGTCTGTGAATCAAGGGGGTGGCAACTTGGTCCTAGACTAAAGATTTACAGGAGATGAGGCATTTTAATTGATGAAACTGCTGACAGTTGAGCTACGTTGAAGAACTGAAGGAGATATGAGATATGGGGGGTTGCGATCTGTCAGCCCCCATGCATGCCAGTAAGAATGACATGGCATGGGGGGGGGTCCAATCACTTTTTGGGGGGGTCGTCAGCATGAAATATTTTCAAATATCTGCAAAAAAAAAGTTTGAGAAACCCTGCTCCAAACCTTTATGTCTGATGTCCGCTAATCCGAAGCAATATTAACTCATTGTAAGTTTACATGGTGTAAAGCACTATGGACACCTAAAGCACTATGTGGACACCTAAAGCACTATGAACACTATGGTACGGAATAAGTGTTTGACGCAAGTACTGTATTTTAAAATGTAAATAATGACAGGCAAATTATATTCCTATTTACTGGTTAATTTGCTTTCCGTGGCTCAGTCAGGACAGCACAGATCCTGGGCTCTTTCTTCTCACTAACTCGGATAGGTGGGATGAACTGAAGACTATGTACAACCTGACCAGCGTAGGATTTACCAATCTTCTCTACAATCCTCTCTGCTTGGTGATTTGTGGTCCCTCACCCCCAGTGGTAATTTCCTGATAGTAAATCACCTTGGCTGGGTAAATCAGTGGCTCTCCTGAAGTCTTCCATAATAACCAGGTGACCCTTCACTTCTGACCTAATAGTTTCAACCTGACAATCCACACACACACAAAAACAACAAACCCCCACAACTCCAGTTTAAACAAATGCCTTTATGGGCCCCAAACCTGGTTACTCCCAGAACTCCTCTTCCCCTTCACCCAACCAGGACTCTTCCCTTCTGTCCCATCCCTAAAGGTAGGAAGGAAAAAGCCTGTCAGATCTTGAACTCAGAAAGGCGCTCATGCACAACCAGAAGCCTTCAGAGGAATGAATTTCTTCTTCCAAGGTTTAAGGAAAGACCTCAAATTATCCAATAGGCCATGCCTAAGCGCTATAGTCCTATACCCAGAGGCTTAAAAGCTAAATAAATTCCCTGTTCAGGGAGTCTTATAATTAAGTGTATTATCATTGTACCTAGGAGCCCTAGTCATGGACCAGAACCCCATTGTGTTAGGTGCTGTAAAAACCCAGAAGAGCCTGTTCCATAGGAACTGTGATCATTATATGGGCTGGAGAAGGAAGCATCAATGGACGAGCTTTACAAAGCTGTCACTCAGAGTTCCCTGAACATGCAGGCACCTGCAGCCAAGAGATCTATCTGCAAAGCGGTTAAAATTGGGCTTCCATAAAAAATTATCCCTGCCACAAGAGTGTGTAAATTGGGAAGAGGTTCCCACTTCCCTTCTTACCCCACTCTTGCCCACAGGTTCTTTTTCCTCAAACGGGGGGGGGGGGGGGGGGAGGGGGGAAGAGAAGAGGATGTGGGATGTATTTGGTAGCCGGAGGGGGCATGAGAAGCTTTAATGGGGGGGGGGGAGAGAGAAGAGACACGACCCCAAACAATTTACTGCGCACTTCAGAACTGAGTGCCTGACCAGCAGCCACCACTCTCCACTTCGCCTTCTGAGCTGGGCAGCCGGAGAGCAACAGCTCCTGGCCGGGCACTTGGAGGGGCAGATGTAAACTACTACAGACATAAAGAAGGGGGCACAATCAAATAAGTTTGAGAACCACTGTTCAATGTCACTCTTCTTCTGCAGTGTGTTTTTCCATAAGACACTCCTATGCAGAACCCAGTGTCTGTGCTAGTGCTGACAGACACCGAAAGGAAAATATGTTTCCCACTCACCAGCTAATTTGCTTTCTTTGTCAAATTATTGTCCCGCTCACTAGCACAGACTCTCCACCCTACCAGGCTTTGTTATTAACACAAGACTGTGCACACACATCTCAGAATTATTTTTAACCAACTTTTCACTGACAGAGCAAAGGCGCACTAATAACAAAAATATAAAAACACTGTGCAAATCCATACAACGGGTTAAGGGATTTAATGCACGCAGAAGGCAGTTGCCTCACTGAGCATGTCAATTTCTCTCCCAGACATTTTTAACAAGGCTTTTAACTCATTTGCCTTTGCTCTGGACACAAACAGTGACTTTTACATCAATTAAATTTGAAACAAAACATACAAAATACCTAAAATGACTTGTAAAATATTAGAAAAAAATCAGCATTTCTAATAAGATGCTTTAATGATTCTAAGTCATTTTAGTAGGGTCTTAAAAATCCTCACCATTAATATTAAGACAACATTCATCATCATGACTTAAATAATTATATATTTATGCATATGCGTGCATCCCCTTTTCCACCATGAAAAGACCCTGGGTAGGTGTTAATTCCATACATTTGGCCTTGCTCATAAAATAGGCAAAGAACAGCTATCTTGTTTCATATGAGAAACGGATGTCATTGATCCTTCTATAAATTATCCTTACTGAAATTATTACAATACATTTTTCTTTCAAACACTAATTAGTGACAAGTTATACTGAACTTCAATTTAAAATCAATCTGCATCTCACTCTTTTGATGAATTTCTGATTAGCAATGTCAACTCTGGCTATTTTTGAATTATTATTGCATTTGAAAATGGACTCTGTAGATGAAACAGAAGTTGAAATCATACTAACCTAGTTTTAAAAAGAGGAATTCAGCTTCAAGGAAAATAGGCTGTAAGAATGTCAAAAAAATAGCCCCAGCACATATTTCAAATACCCAAAAAGGACACATCAGATTACAAGCCGCAGGAAAACCATCCATAATATAGGATTTGCTAGTTTCCACATGTGCATCATCCTCTTATAGCCAATGGAAGAGCTTATCTTCAGCCATTTCAAAAGATCAATATGAAATCCTCTCCAGGAGGTCAAAATTCCTGTGGTTTAATATTTAAAGCCATCCATTCTCAGATACACTTCAAGAGGAGTTTACTGCTGGGACCATCCCAGTTCTAATACTGTTCATTAACAGAAATTCCAAGAAAGGGAGATTAAGAGGTGTTAACACAATCCAATTTCAGTTTTCATACACATAAAAATCCCCCAAAATATTGCAAAATTTAGTTACAATGGGCTTTTATGAACTATCATTTGCATTTTTTTTTTAAATAATTGGAACTACACTGCCTAATTTAAGCATGCCACTTCAAATGATCAACATAGATTAAGAGACAAAATAACTGCAGTTTTGGTAAAACTGATAAGAGAAGAAAAATGATGTGTCTAAAGTCTACCATTCACGTCCCATCAATCTTTACTGGTGGGAGTTCTAACCATTTAAAAGAGATGCTTTAGAGACTGAGTCCTAAAATTCAATCTTACATCTGTGTTTCAGTTTACCTATATTCGTGCTGTAAATTGCACCTTCCCTTCCACCAGCCACCCACATTGCTTTTCTGATTTGTTCTACAGAGTATGGAAATATTCAAGAGGTCTGTTTTTCTGCAGCCCTTTGAATGCAGTTTTCTTGTATATTTCAATGCCCAGCTTCCTCATAAGAATGGAGTGGAAAGGCAAAGAGGACACTATACATAAAGTATCATAGATTAGGTTTTTGCTCATTGTCAGCCATATTCAAGGGGTGTTTCCCACCAGTGTTGAAGCCTGTGTTTTGTGGTGTCAATAGGTTCTTCTGGATAAGGACAAACTTAAAAAATAAATACAGAATTTTTACAGGTAGTTAAACTTTAGCTGCATCTGGCTTGAGCCTGTGCAAGTCAGAGTAGAACAATACAACATAATTTTCATGGTTTATTTGAGGGAAAAATATACAAAGCCTCTGGAAAATGATGTGCACCCTCTTCTCACATCATCTCTACTCTGGCACCATTTTTATCTCCTCCCTCTTTAAAGACTGTCACAAAATAAAGCTATATTAATATTGCACATTACCTTTGTTCAATGTTTGAAGTAAGAATCTATTTTGCAAGGATACGCTCTATTGAATAGGATAAATTGTTAGTATGGGTTATATTTTTAATAGTTTCAACTTGACAGTCCACAAAACAAAACAAAAAAGCCACCCCCAAAATACCAGTTTAAACGAATGCTTTTAAGGGCCACAAAGCTGCAAAGCAATCCATCTGGGCAGACCTTTATATCTGTATAAATACTCAGCCACGCCTGCACATCTCCATCTACAGGATGAAGTCCTTAATCTACTAAAGTAGAACGTCAGAATTATGAGCACCTCGGGATTGGAGGTTGTTCATAACTCTGAAATGTTTGTAACTCTGAACAAAACATTAAGGTTGTTCTTTCAAAAGTTTACAACTGAACATTGACTTCATTTACACATCAGAGGACACATGATTACACAATATAAACTTGCAGAAGGAAACAGTAGAAATCTAATCAACAAGCTTTGAAACCGTTTATTCTTCACCTGTCAAGATGTATAAATAGCAATCAATCTATATTTATTATTTACACATTGTAGCACAACAGAGTTATATGGGGCTGTAAAAATTCTCCATGCTTAGGAAGTGTTTGGAACTTTTCATTTACTACATTATGACTCAACTCTGCAAAATGCTGAGCACTCTCCCCTCCCCTGGGAGTTCAGCGTCAGCCAGGAAGCTTTTGGTACTTTGAAAGATTGGACACTTACACAATAAATGGAAAGAGATGGTTAACCTACCAAAAGTCAGTGTACTAAAGAACTGCAAAGCCTCACCCCCAAAAGTGCACATCCCTTTTGTGATATGGACAGCCTCAGATTTTTCTGTTAGCGAGGGTTTCTTCCAAGTGTATCAGGTCTTGTTCCCCCCAGAGGAACCTTTGAAGACTGAAGAACTTGGTGGAATACTGCCACAGGCTGAATCCAGACTTGCACTGACCCAGTTCTTTAGGAACCAGAAGGAAAAACTCAGCATTAGCTATTGTTAAATGTATAGTTCTACGAGATGAAATGCATATCAGCTGACACAGAGTAAAACAAACTGCTTAAAAAAACCTCAACACCCATATTTCTGGGATTCTGCATACCAAAGCCCCAAACTTGCAACTGACTGTGTACGGGGTAGACTGCTGCAATGTTGCAGAGCCCCAGTGACTTTCTTTCCACATACTGTCAATGGAGGAGGGTTAGGAACCAAATTTCTACCATAAACCAAGTTAGATGGCAGAGAAAAAAAAATCTTTTCAAAACCAGGAAATTTATTCCGGAAGTATTAGTAATTCCTCTCACAACGATATTACTGCCAGTTGCCATTGCAATAACTATCAGAAAGCTCAGCAATGGCCCACATGTGACAGGCAAAGATATTTTCTTTTTTTAAGATCTGAAAACCAAAAAGAAAAAAAATTGACTAGGGGTTATTTTCCATTAATTTTTTAATGTTTATTTCAAACTGCTTTTTCCCAAAACATTTATCCTCTATGAAATGAATTATGTTACTGTTGCTAAATGAGTACAATTAAAAACAATTTCTATTTCAGCCTGAAGAGAACTATTTGACCATTTGATTTTTTTAAATCTTCAGTTCAGTTTTATTTTTGCCTGTCTAGATACATTAAAAGAAAGGGTTTTTTGAACCTCTGGAGGAAAGACTGCTAATTTACTCAAAATAAACCTCTGCTGCGATTCACTTCAGAAGATCCTACTTATATTAACTTCATTATTTAAGAAATACCCATGCTGATCTTCCAAACAGTGTCATCTTCATTAAAAATAATTAAGATTCCCTAGACAGACATTCATACTTGAAACTATAAAATCTCAACGTTTCATAGTACCTCAAGGTTTTGTAATACTCATTCATATTTAATTTTTGAGGATGCTTCACTGCACATAAAATATTTATCAGTCAGAGGGGTTTGAAACTAGAATGCTAAATGTCAGCTTCTTCCTCAAAATAGTTTTCATTTTATTTTCAATAAATTATCTGGACTTCACTTCAGAAATGTCTAATTTTTACCCAATGTAGGAAATAAAGTGTGACAATGTGAAACCTACGGATGACAATGTGTAACCTACTCCTATTATACAACAGAAAAAACAGATTTTAAAATAACACCTTTCATTTAATTCGAAAAACTATGAAACATTATACAATACCAAAACTCATGTACATGGAACAGGTTGTGTTGAACCCATAATGCAACAAGTGACTTGCTTGCAGTTCAGCTTTTGCTGCATTCATTCAGAATTATGCACTGAAAATTAATGCATGAGAAACACAATAAAATAAGAAAAAAGGGATAAAAGAGGCTAAATCTGACAGTAGGATTAAAATTTTGTGACAGTATCTTGCCATACACCAAAATGGCTGCATTCGCAAGCCATTGCATTCACATATTTGTGTCAATCAGCAAAAGCAAGTGTAATATGCATTTTTGTCTGGGAAGGGTTGGTTCTGAGAATTTTTCATTAAAAATATTAGAAATGAAATCATTTATTGGATTTTTTTTCTTACTTTAGTACAATATTTGTTTTGACAACTTACATCGCTGTCATTGCTTAATGCAGTGTGAAGTCAAGTCCTGGCTTCGACTACTGATGCTGATTGATATCTTTAAAAAAAAATACAGCAAAGAGATCCTTCTCCCCTTACACTCCAGCGAAGAGGGTTAAAAAAACCATGGAGGAGAGCTTGAGCAAGAACCAAGACCAGCTGAGTACCAACTTGGTTGTTCTCAGGTCTGTAGCCAGCAACGGGCAAATGACAGAGCCAGAGCTCCATACTATCAAAGACTTCAGTGAAGTAAGTATGCAGGAGCATTGAGGAGGACTGGGAGGACTAACTGCACTGCTACACCAGCACCTGCTGTACACACTAGCGCTGTAACAGTGCCGTGAGATACAGTGGGTAATTACACAGAACTTAGCCTTGTTCAAGCCAAGTGAAATTCACAACAGTGATGTGAACACTTATGCAGTCTTGTGATCCCCTGTGTGCGCACAGGGCTTGCAATGGCAACATGCTCTCGCTTACACAAGCCTTGTATTCCGAGACGAGCAGGTGTGGGGCCTCATGGCGAGGGGTGTATTCCATGGTGTTTTGGTGCATCCCTCCCTCACGGTCTGCCTGAGGCTCCAGGCAGGTGGGAAAGATACTAAAATTGAGCAGAATGAAATCAATGCTACTTTTGCTGCGTTAATTTATCACCTTTTTTAAATATAGGATCCACTGGTAGTAGCCCCTACATTTAGGTTGCCTAATACTTCCCATTAGCAAAGATTGTCAAAAAGATTGCATTAATCTAACACCTCTATTGTTTAGATCAAGACATTGAAATTTGGCAGGGAAAAAGCCCTCAGGCTATGGAAGTGCCTTACCGGTAATTTTTTTCCACAGGACCCTTGCCTCATTCAGTGTATAGGATGGGCATAAAGGCAGCAGAATTGAGGTTACATGGGCAATCATAAATATGAAATTTCCTAATTTTCAGTGGCTGACTTTGAAACCTAAATAATTTTCTTTTAACCTAGTTTTTTATGTAATTATTTATATTCTGGTAGTTCTTAAATACCCCATGTATTGTATATATGTATACACACAAAACTGCACATTGTGATTTACTTTCACGGTCAGATTAGTGCAGAGTTCAAATGCTAAAAAATTAAAATGAACAAACATCACTTTACACGTTGTTGGATGGAAGTAGTTGAACGTCACAGCACAGAGTAATGAGAATTCCTGATGCCAAACACAGCTACTACATTAATATCAGTATATGGAAGACAGAATGTGTTATTAAAATATAAAATTTTCAAACACAAAAACCTTGACAGCGATTTTTTTTGTTTGTTTTTAAAGGAAAGTGGATTTTGATTATTCTGACAATCTATTTGGCTCTTCCTCCTTAATTGGACATGTTAATCAGAACCGTGGCTGCTTAATCTTCCCTAGCTATGGCACATATACATTGTTGTTGCTAACTGGAGTTGGGCTGAATTGTTCCATTTGTCACTGGTTAGAGAACACTTGAAGCTGAAAATTAAAGTTAGCAACATCACTTTATTAAAGAACAGAAATAGCTAGATGAAAGAGCGGCAGCAATAAACAGTTGCAGGAAAAAGCTCTTTCTTTGCCTCCCCATTAAAATAAAGGAAAGATTTTATGTTTCAATCAAGTTAATGTTATGTTTTCCACTGGTAGGTGGTGCTAGCACAATTTGTGTATTTGAGTCTTCACAGCACAAAAGTGAAATGTTCAACAATGCCATTATCTAATAAAAACATAAAACCTCCAAGGAGAAAAGGCACCAGAGTTAGGTGTCTCCTTGCATATGTTCGGAATTATGAGGTGGTGACCTTCGCATTAAATTCTGAAAAAGAGTGGAATGCTAGTCAAATCCTTCACAGTTATTCCACAGATGTCCAAGTAATACCCAAGTATAGCATCTAAGGATAGTGATAATTCCAGAAGTTTAAGCAATTTTACAAGCCACTGTATTTGATCAACACAGCAATCACTAGTTGCCTATGGTAAGGTAATTCAATATTTCTTCATCCATTTGCATCCAATTTCTGCCCATTCACAACCTAAAGCCATTATTCATATTACAAAATGATCTGGAAGGCTGATGTCTTGCGGCAAGCTGCTCCTCTATTCAGCCAAAGCAACAAGGACACAGAGGTTTTCTTCAAAGCATGAAAAATCAGAGCAAAACCTTTACAGTCCTTTTCAAAGTCTTGGCTCCATTTGCATGACAAAGTTGAACAATTACGAGGACTTGGAATTTTTGTATTTCATTATACTGGTAATACCAAGAATGAAGGATGGAATAATTTCCAGATGGTGTCCTGTTTTGTACTGATTTTTCAGTTCTGCATTATTCTGAAATCTTTCATTGTTTGATTCCAAAGTTCCAACAATTCGGAATCCTTTTTATCAACCCAAAATAAAAACCCACATCCTTCTCTTCCCCTTCCCCCATTTCACTCCACAAATGTTAATGAAAATTCTGCACAGCAGTGACTAAAAAAACTGACACTGAAAGTTTGAACTATAATATTTTGGCTTTTTATTTGTAAAGGGAAACAGTCATCTTGAAATCTATTCAATTAAAAAAAAATACCTAACTAAGTAACTTCAGATACTGCACCTGCCCCCAACCCCTTATGCCAATTGTTGTGGTTTTGCAACTATTTTAATTTTTTTCTATTTTCAAAATATTTCTCTCTACCCTGTTGCTGAGAGAAACTGTCTATGCACTGTCAAATGCACATAGTAAACAAACAAAAAGGAGGGTTTTATCTCTTATTTCTAAAATTACATGTCTGTTGGGTGTTATTTGTAACAGAAGGTAAAATACAATTCAAACAGAAGTGCAATTTTTAAGGTGTTAATGTCCTTTTAAGTTTACAATTTACAAAGCAAATTTCACTTAGAAAGGGCAGCATTTCTTAGTCTTAAAACTTAAACAGGACAGGAAGATCTGTGAAAACCAAAAGTTGCAAGGTTAAACTGATGAGGGGAAAATACCATACTACAAGAGGGATAAGAGATCGACAGAAAATACACATTGAGCATCTATTAAGTCTCTAACAGGCTTGGAATGTACTTACTAAACCCTTATATACTAGGCTTCTGCATCTGTCAATCATTCATAAAGAAGCTTTCAGCTGTGGTACCAACTGCAGGGTCATCTGCAGCAGGAAAGCTCCCTCCTGTAAAAGCAAGCTATGCACCTGAGCAGAGACAAATATTCACCTGAACTGATCTCCAAGTCCTACTTCAGTTCTCTCAACATTCTCATTTACATCAATACAGACGATATGGATTTACCCAGAATGGTACCACATTTGAGGGCTTAGTTATTAGAAACAGTAAATTCTCCAAAAATCTTTCCATGTTTATCTGAACATAGCATTCAAGTAAATTCCAGAATGTTTTTTTATTTCATCCATTATTGTGTATTTATGGTGTCTCTGTCTATATATAGATAGAGAAATATACATATATATATATATATGGACACAGACACACATGCGTATTTATGATGTGCAATCTATCTAACAGAGGTGTCAATAACAAATCTGCAATTAAGGTTATGTTGAGATTTGCACTTCAGAGTCCAATTGAAATCCCCTTGTTTCACACTTTAATAATTGAATTTAGTCTCCAAGTTTGGCACAACAACTTTCCGTAAAACAAGTTTTCTTTGTGATTTAAAAAAAATATTTCCTAGCTTTTGAAGAGAAAAAAAACAGTTACTTACCTTCGAGATGTGTTGCACATGTCCATTCGATTGTAGGTGTGTGTGTGCCTCCGTGCATGGTTACCAGAACGTTTTTTCCCTTCAGCAGTACCTGTAGGGCAGGCTCTGGTGCCCCTGGAGCCTTGCGCACATGCTGCAGTATATGAGGCGCTGCTGGCCCTACGCCCCCTCAGTTCCTTCTTGCCACCAACTCTGGCAGCGGGGATGGAGAATGAGTCATGGAATGGACATGAGTAACACATCTCGAAGAATAAGTTACAAGGTAAGTAACCGTCTTTTCTTCTTTGACTGCTTCCTCCTGTCCATTCCATTGTAGGTGACTCACAAGCAATACCTTGGAAGTGGGCCAGAGTTACGGATGAGCTGCCTACAGTACCACTCTGCCAAAGCCCGCATCGTCCTGCGCCTGTGTAGTGGGACGTGAAGGTGTGTACAGATGACCAGGTGGCAGCCCTGCTGATGTCTTGCACAGGCACTCTTTCTAGGAAGGCTGTGGACGAAGCTTGAGTGGGCTGTAATTATCCCCGGAAGTGGCACCTTCGCCTGCTCGTAGCAGAACTTGATGCAGGAAATTATCCACCATGAGATGCGCTGGGCGGAAACAGGTAAGCCTGTCATCCGATCAGCCACTGTGATGGAGAGTTGTGTAAATCTCCGGAACGGTCTCATGAACTCAATGTAGAATGCTAACACCCATCTAACCTCCTCCTCCAAACCATGCGGTTTGGGAAAAAACACGGGGAGAAAAATATCTGGGTTATAATGAAATTGGGAAACTACCTTAGGCAGGGAGGCCGGGTGTGGCTGCAATTGAACTTTGTCTTTATAGAACACAGTATAAGGAGGCTCCGAGGTCAGCACCCTAATCTCAGAGACCTTCCTTGCAGAGATCATGGCCACCAGGAAGGCCACCTTCCATGACAGCAGCAAAGGGGATGTAGCCATGGGCTCGAAGGTGGGACTTGTGAGCCGCGAGAGAACGAGGCTGAGATCCCAGGGAGGCACCAGGGCACAGACCTGCAGATAGGTTCCTGAAAGGGGTGGAGAGGCTCTAATTGTCAAAGGGTGGGAGAAAACTCATCTCCCCCCCAAAGGCAGGTGGAACACCAATATAGCCAGTAGGTGAACCTTCAGGGAGGCCACGGCTAGTCCCTGAGTTTTAATTGCAACAAGTATTCCAGGATTGCCTGTATCGGTGACAACCCAGGCAAAATTCCCTGGGACTCTACCCAACAGGTAAATCGCTTCCATTTTGGCCAATACACAGCCTGTGTGGAAGGTTTCCTGCTACCCAGTAGGATTTGCTGAACTTGCGCCCAACAGGCTTGCTTGTCTGCGCTCAACCATGGAGTCTCCATGCCGTGAGGTGTAGAGAGTCCAGGTCCGGGTGTAGGAAGCGACCGTGATCCTGGGACAGGAGATCGTGCTGTCTCGGTAGCTCCAGCGGGGGGGCAATCGATAGGTCCAGCTGCATGCTGAACCAGTACTGGTGCAGCCAGGCCAGTACAATTAAGATAATATCCGCCTTGTCCCTCTTGATTTTCAGCAGGACTTTGTGAAGAGGAGGAATGGACAGAAACGCGTACACGAAGCTTCCTGATCACTGCAGCAGGAAGGCATCGGAGAGCAACCCGGCCTCCAGACCACAGAGGACGCAGAACCGCAGGCATTTCCTGTTCCATGCTGACACAAACACGTCCACCTGGGGAGAGCCCGACCATTGGAAAATCATAGAGATCACATCTGGGTGAAGCAACCAGTCGTGGTGGGATAAGAACGACCTGCTGAGGCAGTCCGCCTCTCGCTTCAGGGAGGTGAGAGGCTATTATGTTAAAATAGTGCCTCACTGCCAGGTCCCCCACACAAATTGCTTCCTTGCAGAGGGCTGAGGAACGGGCTTCCCGTCTGTTGATTTAAGACATGGCCGCTGTATTGTCTGTCAGTACCTGCACCACCTTGCCGCAGTAAAGTGGAAGAACACTCCACAGGCTAGACTAATAGCCCGTAACTCTCTCACGTTGATGTGCATGCGCCTCTCCTCCCTCGACCACACCCCTTGTGAGTCGAGGCTGGCGCTGATATGGACTCTCCACCCTAAGTCCGAGGCGTCCGATACCAGAGTGACCGAAGGGACTAGCTTCTCAAAGGCACAACCCTCAACACTGTCTGGGTGCTCTGCCACCAGTCTAGTGCAGGCAGGATCGGGGAGGTGGGGGGGAGGAGACGACGACTGTGCCCACCCAGTCCAGGGAATGTCTGCTCGGGGCATAAACTGAGGTGAGCCACGACTGAAGGGGTCTGAGTCTTAGCCGAGCCAGCCTCACCAAGTAAGTGCAGGCCGCCATGTAGCCTAACAGCTGCAGACTGTGCCTGGCTGTTGTAGTCAGACGACGGACATTGCCTCGAAACATAGCGGGGGCAGGAAAGCTCTGGTTAGGGAAGCATCCAGGACTACCCTGAGGAACTCTATCCGCTGCACTGGAGTTAATGTGAATTTCTGCTAATTTATTAGCAGGCCCAGCCGGTAGCTTGTGGTGCATGTCCAGATTTACACTTTTCTGGACCTGGGCCCTGGACCTGCCTCTGATTAGCCAATCATCCAGGGAGGGGACAATTTGGACCCCCTTGTGCCTCAGGTTCGCCACCACTACCGCCATACATTTTGTAAACACTTTGGGGCCAAGGAAAGGCCAAAGGGCAATGCTGCAAACAGGTGCATCTTCAAAATGACCACCTTTGATTACCGGATCACCTAGATGATCCTTGCTGGGGGACTGAGGAGGACCCTGGTGCTGGTCGACATCTCCTAGATCCCCTATTTTTGTCCCTTTGTCTCTAGGGCATAAACCACTGTGGCCGGTATCTCTGCACTTGCTGGCCCTGAGGACGGAACAGGTGCCTAGAGGCCTGGGGCGTATAAAGACCCAAGGAGCAGAGTGTGGCTATCGAGTCTTTCAGACCGTGCAACTTCACATCCATCTGGTCTGAAAACAAGGTCAACCCGTCGAAAGGGAAGTCCTGGATGGACTGTTGGATCTTCTGGGGCAGGCCCGAGGATTGCAGCCACGAGCACCTGCTCACACAGATGGCAGAGGCCATGGCTCTGTCCACCAAGTCTGCTGTGTCCAAAGATGCCTGCAGCGCTGCTCTGGCCACTGTAATACCCTCTACAGGATGGCGCTAAAGTCCAGCACCTGGTCCTGGGGCAAAGCGTCTGCAAAGCGCTTTAGAGAATCCCAGAGATTGAAATTGTATCTGCCCAGGAGGCATTCCGAAACTGCAGGCTTGCCATCGAATAAACCTCTGGAGCGGCCACCGCCAGGACATTAAAGAGACTGTCTGATGCCTCCTTCAGCTCCTCCACCTCCAACCCCAAGTTGGAAGCCACCCACTTGAGAAGCTCTTGATGTGCCCTGAAATCACCCAGAGACATCGATGGTTCCTGGGTGACCGCCTCATCTTGGGAAGAGGAGGAAGACCTGAGGGGTGCAGTAGGTGGTGGCACCCCTTCCCGCTGACGAGGGGCCCCAAGAGAGGTCCCTTCCTGGGGGTCCAAATCATCATTGAAGGCCGAATGATGGTCCTTCTCCGGCGCCAGTGGCACGGACTGCATCCCAGACGAACTGAACGACTGCAGACCTGGCCCCACCAGAAACCCCCAAGGTCCGCAATACGGCAGAGGGGTGCTCCGGCATTTTTTGCTGGTGGCGACGACTCTCCCGGTGGTTGTCCTCTCGAGAGGACGCCAAATCACTGTCAGATGACCACCGTGGGGCTGCATCAGAGGCTCCCACTGTACAGTGCCAAGTGGAGGAAGAGAGATGACCCGATCTGTGGGTGCTCCAGCGCTCTGGAGAACTACCTCTCGGCAGCATTGATCATGATGATCACAAGCCGCATTGCCACTGCCGTGACCGGTGCCGACGCAGGGAATCATGCTCTGACTGCGAACTGGAACGCCAGCAGCAGTTCCTGCGCACCGATGACTTATGGCACCGCTTCCCCCTCAGTGCCAAGTCTGCCTCCGGCGACCGGGTTCTGTGCCGCGCCGATGCGGGCAAACTCCTTGGTGCCAGGGAGCAGGAGTGGTGCTGACTTCCTTCTGGGGAGTGGCCTCTTGCAGGCAACCCAGATAGGTGCCACTGCAGGAACACGTTTCACCCAGTGCCAGGGACTGCAACCAGTGCCGAGAGGGCAACCTTGCTCTGTGTCCAGCCAATGCGGAGTGCTCTAGCAACCGTGACCCCGAGCGACTTCTCGGGGAGTGGCACCATGTCGACCCTTCCACTTGGGGCGATCAGGCTGTTGGAGATCATCCCCCAGGCTCCGGGGATCACCTAAGCCAACCAGGGAGTCCCAACGCAGGCTTCCCCTGCGACACCGACACCTTCTTTCTGAGCAGAGGCCGGGACAGGGGCAATGTGGGCAAAGCCAACAAGGTCCGTGCTGCAAGAAACACCTCTAGTGTCGATGGTACCAGCAGGTGCAGAGACACCCTCCCATTCCTAGGAGTTGAGGGTAGCTCTCTGGTTGGAGATATAGGCTACGGTGGTGGCGAGCAATTCTCCATGGTCTGACCTCAGTGCTCGACCCTGCTTTCTTGGACGGTGCAGGGGAGCAGCCTCGCTCTGCATGCTGCTTTTGCTGCTTCTTCCTCGACGGAGAGGAAGAAGTCCTGCACTGATGCTATGCTCAGTAACGACATAGAACGGGTTGGTTCAGAGGCCAGTCCAAGTGCTGCCTCCATTAGTAAGGCTCTCAAGCGAATCTTCTGACTTTTTGGGTTCGAGATCTGAAAGCCTTACAAATTTTGCATTTGTCCTTACGATGAGCTTCCCTCAGGCACTTTAAGCAACTATCATGGGGGTTGCTCAGTGGAAAGGCCTTCCCATAGGAGGCACAAGGTTTGAAGCCCGGTGACCGGAGCATGCCCCGCTCCCGGCAAAGTGCCAGCCGGGACTATCCTAAGTGACTAACTACCACTATTAACAACATTTAAGGACTAATTTATCTAAGACAAACAACAAACGATTAAGGAGGACAAAAGGGATTGAGGACACTTGTGATACAAGTCGTAGCAGTTCCAGCAACCGTGACAGGAGGAAAGAAGGAACTGAGGAGGCATAGGGCCAGCAGCGCCTCATATATTGTGGCTTGTGTGCAGGGCTCCAGGGGGTGCCGGAGCTGGCCCTACAGGTACTGCTAAAGGGAAAGAAGTTCCGGTAGCTGTGCACGGAGGCGTGCACATACCTACAGTGGAATGGACATGAGCAAGCACTCGAAGAAAATTTTAAAACGCTCCCTATTTTTTAAAAAAATCCCTGTTCCTTTGGGATCCTAACAAAATAGCCATACACACACCCCCCCCCAATAACATCTCAGACACAAATCATTTAAAAATTGTCAAGTTATTCCTCTTATTCAAGCTAACGGTGCTGAGTGACACAAAAGGTTAGTCAACAAAAATGCTCAGATCCCTCAGCTAGGCCTGTTCTCCGATGCTGTCAGCCCGCCTCAGCAGCTGTGTTTGCACATACCCCTAGGCCCCAGTGAGTAAAGAGGCAGGCTGTTGAAGACTGAGCAGACTCTGATGGTGATCAGAAAGGTTAATCGGGAAGTGCAGGAGCCTGAAATGTGAGATGAGCCCTGAGGGAACAGCACTTGAAAGGCTCCCCCGAAGGCCAGTACATCAGCTCCTTGGTCCACCAAGTGGGGAACCCTTGATACAATGCAACTCCCCCAAATACCTCCTTGCCCCCCACCTCACCACCCCATCCCCATTCCTCACTGCTGTTTCCCTGATTATCTGTGGAGGGTGGCGAGATGTGCAAGCAGGGCTATTGATGGCAGAATGCAGATAAATTTGGGTCTGGAGAGAGAGAGAGGCGAGGGAAAGAATGCTGCATCATGCAGTGCCAGACGGGGACTAAAAATGGGCTCTGGCATTTAAAGCACACTGGCCAGGGCACTGCTGGGCCCATGGGGTGGGAGAGAGGCGAGGCCGGGAGGGGGAGGGGCTTCTGCACTCAACCAGGCCCAGCTGGAGGGCCTGATGAAAGGCTTCCATGGCAGGCCAACCAGTCCACCAGCCCTTGAGTGCACCGGCCCCTCTGGCATTTGCCAGAACTGCCAGACGGCCAGTCCGCCCGTGCCATCATGGTACATTACAGCACAGCTCCTCTTCCCAGTAGCTCAATCCCCATCTCTCCCTCATCCCCATCAGGCAAGAACACACATTTGTCTGTGTCCCCTCCCCTTCAAACCACTCATAGCCCCCTTCAACCACATGACCCCTCAATTCCATCTGTCCCCCGTTTCTCCCAACACCCCTGTTCGCTCAGGTCCCCAGCCCAAGCTTCCTTAGAAGTCAATATCAGGATACATTTATCTTTTTTCCTAGAAAAAAATGTACAGTAGAATATAATCTCTATGACCAAATCTACAGGCAAGTTGCAACTGAAAGTTTAGAAGCAGATCTCCATTTTCGTTCTATTCCTGTGGTGCTGGGCTTAACCAAAATATTTTAGATTTAATGTGGCAGTTATTTAAAACAACATTTCCTAGAAAGAGATATTCTGTATTAATACAATGTTAAGTAACTGCATCCCTGATATCCATTGAAAAGCTATACAATGCCCTGTGGAATTTCCAACCTAACATCTATGTCAAGAATTGCCTTGTGCCCACTGACGATCTATCTAAAAATAAATCTCCCGTGTCAATCTCGAGGGTTTTTTTTTTTTTAACATATTTTTTCATATTTAAAATGCTTAACAACCAACCCTTCTAATACAAACTTATACTTTGTAAACACAAATATATCTGTAAATCTACAATTTGTTGGTGGTGATCAGGTTTAAAGACAAGTTCTGTTTGGAATGTCGTACTGAAAAGAAGTGTCCATTTTGTTGCCATACATACTTCAGCTTCAGGTTACGGTATAGTATCTCTGTCCTGCTCAAAGTTTTCCCTTGCAGTTTAATCACAGTGACCCCTCAGGTATTCCATCAGTTACAGAACAGATGGACACCTTTACAACAGACTTGTTCATTTCAGAAGAAATCAGCATAACCCCGGCCCTGAAGAATTAATCACGGTCTTCATATAGAGGTCACGCTTTACAACTTGCCCGTTTCCTTAGATAATTACATATCTTTACCTCAGTACTTGAAGTATTCTAGCTACTCCCTACAGAAATACAAGAGAGTAATACTATAAATACTGAGGTAATTATATCCATTCACCTAAAACAAAACTGGAAACTTGTTTTTAAAAGAGGTTGATCAACAGTTGTGCCAATTACCAAAGCTAGACATCAAGCAAGATTCTCATTTCCCCTTGCTGCTTTATATTGCAATGGCAGTGCTAAACTGCCTGAAAGAGAGAGTAATTTATGTTTGCACCCACATTAAGGCTCCATTACATAACTAGAGGGGTGCAAAATGGCCTTTGTGTAAATGAGAATTAGGTCCCTAACTCTCTCTCTAAAGGTATGTCTACACTGGAGCTGGAGGTGTAAGTTCCAGCTCAGGCAAACATACATGCGCTAGCTCGGATAAAGCTCGTGTGCTAAACACAGAAGTGTGACTGCCACAGCACGGGCTAACCGCCAGAGTAATACATAGGGTTTCAGATGGGATATTTGGGTAGCTAGCCTTGGGTAGTTCTGTAAGAGCTAGCATGGGTACATCTATCTGAGTTGCAAATTACATCTCCACCTTCAGCGTGGACACACCCTGAAGCACATCCCACAAAACAGCCTAAATGCCATCTTGTTCTTGGTCTCTAAATTACTCCTTTTACAACTTCTTGAACTGCTACATTTTTGGGGGGAGGGGAGGGGGAACAGGGGGGGGAAGGGATAGTTTATTTTTTTTAAGTGTTATGGATCTGCCTGCACTGACAATGAGCAAAAAAGCTTCCATAATTCTCACTTGCTAAGCATAGTGTAGAACAGGAGTTCTCAAACTGGGAGTCATGACCTCGCAGGGAGTGGTGAGGTTATTATGTGGGCGGGGGCGGGGGGCGTGAGCTGTCAGCCCCCACACTTGCCACTAAGGATGCCATGATGGGGGGTTGTCACAGCCTGAAATATTTTCAAATGGGGTTCCAGGAAAAAAAGTTTGAGAACTCCTGGTGTAGAAAAAGTCCTTGTTTGCACAAGGATGCCTGAATCGGTTTATCCCTAGAGCTCAGCCACCAGTTCCACTATGAATTAGCTGTTCCTTATGGTCAGATTTTAAATTTTTTATAAAACCTCCTCCTGTTGTATTTTTCAGCCTTCCCAGCCATTCTTTAGCTTTCTGCTTTCTCATACTCAGATTCCTCACAAGGAATCCCAAATTCACTATTAAATTTTAACCTCAACATGTTCCAGATAAAATTTTTCTGGGCAAGATATTTGAAGATATACTCTGGGCTAATACGTAAGCTGCAGTCTTTTATCATTTTAAAATTGTCAAAATTTAATTTAAAAAATACAGGATTTCTCATGCAACCTGACCCCTATGATTTTCTTCCAGCTGAAATGCAGAATATATAAATACATTTCTTGACTGAGCAGAAAATGAAAGCAACTCTTCTTTTTACAACCACAAAGTTTTCTATTTACTGAAACTCAAATGTTGCGCAATTAAACAAGCTGGTCTGCAGTAGCAAGGGTCCATTTATGTACAGTTGGGACACAACCCTGGGACTTGCTATTTCCACCCACTATGTTACTATCTGGCAGACATAACATACAAGACCCCATTACTTATCAGTGAATGAGTGACTATATTGGATGCTTAAGGGGTCAGTATCTAGAATCCATGACTTACTACAGCCTAAAGTCATGAACATATCTTTAGTCAGAGGTTGTAAATCACATCAGCATCATCAGTGGAAAGACCAGTTTTCTGACTTAGGCACTGAAGGTAGGATATCCACTTCTACATTTTAGGTCTGAGAGCCAAAATGCAAAACTGGCTTTCCTAATCTAAAAGTCTGTATTTGAAAATTGGTGTCAGAGAGTATTGCAAAGTTGCGAAATAGAAGAGAACTAAAATTCAAGACCACTGAATGACAAACAATATGAAAACTGGTTCATTCCTCATCACCATGTGCAATGCACATGCGTACCTGAGGGCAGACTCTGGGTTTTGTGTCTGTGATCTTATGCCTAATGCTTGAATCTGCAACTTATGTCTTTTCCTTGAGAACACTGGGGAAACATCTGTTTGTGCATACAGCGCTTAAGTGAGCACATTAGACACTTTTTCAAGATAAAGTTAACTCCTGCCCTGCTGGTCTTTTTCTGTTCCATGATATCCTATTAACAACAAGCAAAGCCAGTGGACAGTTAGAACACACAGGGTGCATTTCGCACCATTGCCCGTGTATTCAAACTAGACTTATCTACAGTAGACTGTTCAGCAGCAGCTAGGGGTTGAATTTCTTGTTCGGTTATGTAAGATGATGGGAGATCAGCGTTTATGGCTCTATGGATTTTCACTCAAATTAGAGCTCTGTGAACTCATTTCATTCCCCAACTAGCCCTCTTGCCTCCCTGCAACATGTACAACTAACCATCTCCCTTTAGCACCACATTTTACTTCCTACTGTACATATTTACCTTTGTGGCCCCTATACTTGAAGTCTGCTTCCTGACCCTTTCTCTCACGCTTCCACCCAACCTTCCAAAACAAAAAAACAACCGACTAACCAACACACACACACAAATTCGTTCTTCCAAAATGGGTATAATGACAACCTTCCATCTCAGAGTTAACTTGGATAAAACAAAAATGATGCAATCGTTAAGACAACTGCATAACTGATAAGTCCTGCCATTCTCTAATGCCCCCCACACTTGCTGTTAAACCTTGTTTTCACTTTGTGCTGGATTATGCAAACAGCACACAATCTATACTACGGGGCAGCATGGAGTTGCACTGTCCCAGAGACAGCACATCTCAGGAAGCATTCTGCTTTACTGAAACAGAAACATCTTTCTGCTTTACTGAAACATCACTGTAACCCAAGAACTTAATATGCCCTCATTGCCAGCACCATCTGAGCCACCAGATGCCCCAAGGAGTGTGTGCGGGGATTGGGGGGGGAGGGGGGAGGAGGAGAATATGGAGTGTACTGGGCCACTATTCTGCTCCTCTCTTATGCAGACTGCACAGGAGGAGAAAGGTTCCTGATGCCCTCTCTCCTACAAGAGGGCCAGGCAGAATCTGACTCTATAGAGTGTAGGCACTGTTAGGTAAGATAATAGAGTAACATGTTCAAAAGCGCTTACATTCTGTTTTTAAGTGACTTAGGCTTCTAGAAGCCTTACTCCCGTTGACCTTCACTGAAATTTAGGAGCCTAAGTGCACAAGTCAGGTTTTGAAAGTCTTCTTTGAAAAATGGGATTTACTAGGAGCCTGATTCACTTGTAGGCACTTTTCAAAATGTTATTTAGGTTATGGGTCTGTAAAGCATCTCATGTTCTTATGGCACTACAGAAATCATAGCAGAGGTGAATATATTTTCTACAGTAATGTACGTCTAGACTAAAAACAACCCACATATTAAACCAGAGTCTACGCCCCACTAAACACATTAGATAAAAGGCAAATATACAAGCTGCTACAGTTTGATTCCACACACTGACTGTAATACAATGATCCATAATAGAGGAACACCTCAGACCCAGAAAGTACTAGATGGGAGGTCAGTTATTCATAAGACTGACTGAGATTAGTTCTTGCTAACTATAGGTAATATGAGGAGCAAAGAAAAAAGAAGGGTCACCGAGCAAATAGGAACTACACAGTAATTCTTACAAGTCTCATGTATCTTCACTTTCAAATACATATTCTTAGATAACGTTGTCATCCTTGTGCAACATACCACCTGCTGGATTCATAGGTGGAATATAACATCTATATGAAAGTATTCTCCTATTGTGAAAGTTATAGAAACACCTAACCACTGCTCAAAATTCTTGCAGATATTCAACAATACAAAAACATCTTCACAAAACAGAGTAAATATATACACATCTAGCTGCTCCATCACTGGATTATTTTGGAAGGGGAGGCAGGGGAAAAAAATGCACCAGGACTACTGTATCAGAAAATATTTTAAACATACAGACCAGCCACTCTTCAGTGAACACAGAGGGATTAGCATGTTAGTTTAATTTCTGTACATCTCTTCAGACCACCTGCATTCCCACAGTGTCAGATTGCAGGCCTTTTCTTCATACATTAATTTTACATTATCCTCTCTTGCAGGCAGCCAGGGAGCTAACAAGCAATCCCTGAGGCTCAGTCTGAAAAGGAAAACTGGCACGCACTCAGCCAATGCAACTACAGCTGTTCCCTAATAAAAGCCTTTATACGAGGAAGCAGTGTAGCCACCCAAAATATTAACAGCCAAGCTGGTTTTAGATTTATTTTTTTAAGCCAACTATTTTAAATAGTTAGCTGCTTCCTTACAACTTCAAAGGACACAAGTTTCATTTGAACTTTTTAGCTTTATGGCTTAATCAAAAGGTCTTAAGTCAAGACCCAATTAGCCAGAATGGAGCTGCATCTGATTCTGTAAGGTACATCAACTGGCTAGCATGCCACTGGCGGGGGTGTGGGGAAGTGGGATTCATGAAGCTTGAAATGTCTTCTTTGAAGACTGGCAACCATTTGGATTACATGGCTTCAACTTACACAATGTGAACCTCTGAGTTCAAAACTGACCAGGCCTATTAAATGTAAACTAAGGAGAAACTGGAAAAAGGAGACCTTTTGCTTTACTCAGTCTGGCATATGTCAACAGAGATGAGTACGATCTGTATAGGAGAGAAAGAGATGATGCATGAGGATGGTATTTCCAAGGACAGTATGCTACAACACAACAGTGAAGAGAGTGGTGGGGACATTATCTGGGTAATGATACAAGGACTGCTCTAGACCTCGTGACTATGCAATGTTCCTGCAACAACTCTCAAGGTACTAAAAACTCACAGAATGCTCATAGGAGGAGGGGGGAATTTTATCCAGAGAAGTTAGATAAAAATATAAAATAATCTTGCTGGAAGGTTGCAGTCTGGAATTAGAATTTCATAGGATTCAGAAACCTAACACACAGGAACCCCAAAACAGAGACATGAATCAGGCTGCTCCATAGAACAGAGAGACACAACTCACTGCACCGTACTCTGTGCTGGCTCTCTGCAGACTGACTGCCTAAGACTCAGATTGTACGCTTCCCTACAGAGCCCATTAGGTTGCCCACTCTCCCACATGTACTGGATAAGGGGGTTTTGGCCTCTACTGCAGGACTTCTCACCCACATCTGCCAGTCTCCTGCCCAGCAATTAATCCTGTCCCACAGTCCCCAACCCCCCTCAGTTCATCCCCCACAACCCCCATCACCACCACCCCATCAGTTCAAAACCCATCAACCTCCACCATCCTCAGTTCACCTTCAGTACTCACCCCATCTGCACAGAACCCACTATCAATACACCCCATCAGCCCCCACCCTCCTCACTTCAGCCCCCAGGACATAGTTCAGCCCTCCCGGCCTCACCCTAGCTCCTCTCAGGGTTAGCCCCAGGCATGGGGGCTGCAGTGGAGTCCCCTCTCCCACTTCTCAAGCTGACAGCCAGAGCCCCGTCACCCGGGAATAGGGGGAAAAAATCCTAAAATTTGTGAGTTTTATTGCGAGATCCTGAGGATTAATTTTACTTAGAAATTGCATCTCTTGCAATAAATTTGTGAGAGTTGGCATGTCTGTTGCTGGAAGTTCCAGTAAAAAACCAAAACCAAAACAAAATCAGGTTCCACCCAAACCGAAACCAAAAATTCTGAAAACATTTGGCAAATTGTAAAACTCAAACTTCATTTTGGGGTGAATGACTATTTAGAGACAGTGGAACAGCTTCAACAGGAGAGACTGAAAGAGATCCATATGAGAATATATCTTATAACCCAGTGGAGACGCAAGTTCAGATTCCGGCTCTATGGCAGGCAAGTAGGGGAATAAAACCCAATGGTCTTCCACCTCTCAGCTGAGTGACATAACTATTGGGCTAAAGATTATAAGTCAGGTACTGCCTCCGAGACAATTTCCTCCTGCTGTTTTACGAATGGCACCGAAGTCATGAAAAACTTTTTTTGGTTGAAACTATTCAGCAAATTCATGTCCAATTCACAAATAGTTTCAGGTTGACCAAAACTGCATTTTTATTTATTTATTTATTTTGGCAAATAAACTATTCCTGCAAAACATTTCACCCAATTCTAAAGATGACAGGAAAGCCTCTTCTTACTGAAAGGCTACTTGGACCACATACCAACTAACACATGGCTGCTTGTGTTAGTGTCATTTTAGTTTTTATTTGAACTGTATATACACTAAAGTCAACAACTATTATTAGACAGGTGATCGATCTGAATTATCCAAACGTGTGTGTGTGACTTTTTGAAATCACTCTAAAGCAAAGAACAACAAAAATGTACATGATTAAAATTGAATTGAATTGAATCGAATCATCAGTGACACATTGTATACAAAGCATACTGATTACAATAGAGCAAGTATATGTAATAAACAGGGTATAGACAAGTAAGTGAGACAGATAAACGTGTCTGTCTGCATTCTTCTTTCTCCCCCACACTTAAAGTTTCTCCACTGCTACCACCTCCAGTGCATCTTCACCAGCTGCTGATGTTTTGACTTTTTTTAGCAGGGCTAGACAACATGTTGGTTAAAATGCCAACAGCAGTCTACACTAGCCATCCCACCGTTACTACAAACTGGAACACCAGCGGTTGTAACAGTGGAAAATTTTAATAAAAATCTATTGTTGACATAGCCAGTGGCACAAAGAATGAACTGAAGGATGTGTTACGATCAGTACATTTAATTATCAAGGTCATCCAAGGTAACTGAACTTCAGCAGCTACTATTTTCATTTCTCTCTCTCTCCTCCTCCTCCTACCCCCGCCCACCCACATTTCCTGAATGGAGTGGTGGAATTTTAAGAAAATGTTATCTACATCTTTAAAAATCAAAGAACAAAAATCAGAGATCAAGTGTTGGACTTAATTAGTTGAGAGAGCAAACGGGGGTGGGGGGACTTTGAGGGGGGGCAGAAGATGGTCAGGGAATGGTACTATCATTTGAATTAACAAAACATGCAGCAAATAATCCCCACATGGAGATTCTTTCAGCGGGTAAATTTTATCCAGAATGCTAATTTTGATTCCTGGCTAGACATTAGCTGGCAACAGGTTGCCTCACAAAGATTCCAAAGAATAAAAAAATAAAATCAATTCAACAATAAATGTGTTCTAATCATAGGATAGAGATTGCTCACAAGTCTGTATACAGATAGGAGGTCAACCCTCAGCCACAGCTGGAATAATGGGAGATATTGGTTGAAGGCTTACTGGAAGAACTAAATTCAAACCTGAAGAAAATCAATAGATCGCTGGGACTATTTTAGGCAGAACATAAGAAAAACTCACATCTCATGTTAACCTAGAGCTATTCAGTCATTCAAGTTTTCAAAAAGTAAATTTCACATCAGACCATTGGAAGCAAGATTCCATATGGTTTCATTATTACATTCATTTCCTAAGACCACTAGGAAGTATTATTTAGCTCTGTTGCAAACTGCTACCCATCATAAAACAGGTGCTTCTCAAAGTGTGAGCTCCTTGAATTGTTTGAAGATTATTTCAGAAATATTCAATTCCCAAACCTATGCTTAAGACAATTTAAAATGCAGGCACTCTTGATATCAGGAGAACAAAGAAGAACTGGATACGGAACATCTCCCCTTTGGGTACATTTGGTTTAAAAATGAACGCAAGAAGTGTCTCTCAGATTTATGCAGGTTCTTAGTTGAAGATCATTTTCTAAGGTTGAAAAAAAGACTAAAAATAAAAGGAAAATAGCTTTCTGAAGAAGAGTGAAGTGATGAACTGTGTGAGATAACGGTCCAAACTTTTAATCTAAGATGAGTTATATAGATTTGCTGCTGATGCATGGGAGACCTAATTTAGTCCTACTTATTTTACCCTAAGCATCTTATATTGTCAAAGATATCCTTCAAAAAGGTTTCTTTAAACATACATGAGGCTGTCATAGCCTTTTAGGGTTTGTGAGAGGGCTTTGGTTAAAGGATTTGGAGAGGATTTACCGGGCTAGATCTTTAGCACATGTAAATCAGCACAGATCCACCGACCTCAGCAGAACTATGCCAATTTACACTAGCTAAGGATCTGGCCACCACCATTTTTGTTTGTTTTAGGATCGAGTGTTGAAATATGACACCACCACTAACTATGGCCGAAGTTATACAGAAGGTCAGACAAGATGATCACAATGGTCCCTTCTGGCCTTGGTATCTCTGAACCTATCAACTAAGCAAGGTGTGTGTCCAAAGTGAAAGTGAAGCATTATATAGCTGTGGCATATAATTTCCCAATATGGTTTTCAGTCTGCACAGATGACGACCAAGTCTTGCATGGGGAAGAAAAAAGGAACCCTGTTAATATTTCTGCAATTCATTTACATCAGTTCAAACATCCTCCCTTCAGTAAAATGAAAGTTACCAGGTACTGGGAGTTCCCCAACTGGGAAAAATATGGATGAGAGGAGAAATAATGCCTCCTAGTGGGCATCAAAATTCCTGGTTCCTATTGTTACTACATGATGGGGGAATCATCCTCAAACACTCAATCAATCTACAGTGGTATCAACGAGTCACAGAAGTCCCTTTCCCTGTATGCAATAAACTTGATTTAAATTGTCAAAGATCCAGAATTACATTAAATATGGTTTTTCGCCTTACACTGAAGTGGTTTATCACAAAAGTCCTTTATTTTACCTTACTGAAAACAATTACGTTCTGACACCACTTTTCAGGAGGTTAGTGTCCACTGCAGAAAGGTTACACTTGTATCCAGACTGAGCGGAATCCTTATCAGTGAACAGGAGTCACTGATTTTAAATCTACCTTGCCACTCAAGGATCCATTTCCATGCTTTTTTTGTACTATTGCCATTTCTAGACAGAAACATATCCACTGATCAGAGAGATGAGGGAGACTGCAAAAATAGATTAGCATTTTCTGAGAACAGAATGACAAAACCAAAAAAAATGTATTTTGTATCAAACAAAATAATTCTGCAAGGCCAGTTTCAAAATGTGCACTAGTTAATATCTGGTGCTGTGTACATTTTGGTGTTAAGTATAAATATATAAATGTTCTAAAAAGCAATCTTTGTGCTTCTTTCACTGATTTTAGTTTTTCCTTGACTATAGGCACTACTAGGTTTCCTTGTCCTTGGAGTGTTTTATCTGGGGATTATACATCTATACCAAAAACACAGCTGTTCCGTTTTTTCCTCCTTTATTTTTTCACATTAAAAAAACTCCCACTATCAGCCATCCAATTAGTTGCTCACTATCAAAAGACTGCTTTGGCCTTTCATCTTCTTGAGAACTGGATATGAATGACAGGGTGTCATGGAAACTGTAACTCGGGTCATTTCCTGTTTCAATTTTTAGCCACCAACGTATTAATAATACAGTTTTATCAGATGGAAATTAATGAATACTTGTTATTCCATTCTGAAGAGCATGCAAGAACAACAAAATCCTATTTTCCTTCCTCCCCATCCCCCCCATATAGTTCATATGAATATCTGGCGAAGTGGAGGGGTTGGGAAAGATAAAAATAGAGGGGGAGGCAAAGGAGTTAAATGCACCATACGTCTTTGACAGTCCTTTCCAGAGCAAACCCTCAACTATAAGATGAAAAACCTCAAAAATTCTCAGGCAAGAGTGGAGTTATAAAATGCCAAACAGAAGAAGAAAATTCCTTTTTCTCACATTTCTTTATGGCTCTATCACTCTTGTTCAGTGTCCAAGTATAAGTTCTCCTTTGATAAACTTGGCCCTAACCACTGGCTGATGGAACTTCTATCTCCTTTATACGGCTGCCTCTAGTTGTGGTGCTGGTACATCAACTTACCCACCACGCACAGTATTTTCCTTCCTTCTTGAAAAATAGGGTAGGATAGAAAGCAGAAGAAATTTCAAATATTCAAACACCACAGAACTGAGACTTCCACACTGAAAATTCAGTATTTGCAGAATTCCACTTATGAGCTTGCAGGAGCACTAACTTATCACCAGTGTGCAATTTGCTGTAATTTTTCCTTTATATAGACCAGCAGATTTCCCAGACATCTTTGCTATGTCTTGTGCTTGTTACAAACACAAATTCATTTAAACCATAATCTGGTTGCATTTAAAAAAATATGAACTGAACTTGATTCTTCAAACTTGTATTGCACTGAAGAAATGTGAAGTTTAAATAATTCCAGCTAAGTTTTGTCTGACACTGTATTTGATGTAGTTGTCTGAAAAAATGCAATGTTTTGATAGATGTACAGCAATTTTGGTAGTTTACCAAATATACTTACCAAAACATCCATATTATTCTTATCAATAAGTAAATAGGAAACAATGTGTATTTATGGTTTCTTGATAGCATTTAACTTTTAATACAATCACCTTGCAAAAAAACCCGAAGTTTTACAATACATTTCTTTTAAGTGTAAGTCAATGACAGAGGCCAAAACTTTAAAAAGTAGGTGTCCAAAGTTAGGCACTTATGTCCCCATTTAGGGACTTAAATAGGTGGGCTGATTTTTAAAAGTGCGGAGCAGCCACAACTCCCATGGAAATCAATGAAAACCTAAGATTACCGGTAACTGAAAGACTGAAAAGAAGAAACAACACCCTCTCATTTTCCAAATTTGTATGTTTGACAGCACTACATGTAAAGTCGCTTTCCCATGTTTGTGTGAGTTTTTCACACAGCAACAGGGGAAGGAAAACACATTTTTTTTAAAAGCCAACAACATGAAAATATTATAAAGCCACACAAATTGGTACAGTGACCACTTTCAGGTATTGCGCCTGCTCTAACTCAACTCATTTGTAAAATTAACTAAATTACAAGCATCCCTTCTCTTTTTCAAAACAATTCCAAGTTTTGTTGCATTTGTTCACTAGGAATGATTTAACTACATTTTGTCTGTGCAACTAGAAAATAAAGGAAACAAACAGATTTCACAAAAAACTATAACAGATCCTGAATGTAAAGGTTTAGATGGTTTCCATCTAGCTTCTTGTGATAGTAACTAATGCCTAAAGTCTGTAATACATTCCTTTGCAATGTAGGAGCCCACCTGGATGAAACTTGTTGCGGGATTGGGCTGACCTTTAAACAAGACATCACAGATAAAAAGCTAGGGAAACTACCACTGTAATATGGTAATAAAAAGTAAGTTGTTTTGAAATTACTACACTTCCCTCTGCAAATTTTGTGTTATTGGGACAAATAACCCCCACCCCTGCCCCCTCAAGATAAAATGCTTTTTTACTTTGTGTATTTGGCAGCCCTTTGTGAACATACGTAGCTAGCTTAGCTGTGTTGTGAAGGGTCAGTTGTCTCCTATACTGTTCTTAGGGAAGCTGACACACATGCTTTTATCCAAGCTCTGAAAGAGGTTGATTGCTGCTACTATGATTGGTAAAGGTGCAACTGAAAATTTAAAATCAGCAGGCAGGTGTCTGTACAGGGAGAAGGGCAGGGAGAAGAAGGAATGGGGCAGGGATTCCCAAACTCTGGTATGTGTACCACTAGTGGTAGTTGAGCATGATGTCTCATCCATTCACTTCACAAAAATGTTAGGTGCTAAGTGAAGCGATAAAGTTTGAGAGCCTCTGGGATAGAACATATTTGGTGGTGTTGCTTTTGGGCTCATCCAAAAGACCCTTATCAATAAATAAAAGGGATTTCTGCTTCCTATAAAATATTTTCATGTTATTAAAAAATACTTCAGAGCACACTATTTAGAAGGTGAAGTAATGAAAACACTACGTGTTTTTAAGTGAGTTCAATAAAATTTATGTTGACCGTGTCTCTTTAATGAGCAGGAAGAGTCTATAATCAATTGAAGCAATTTCTTCACACAAAGCATGATTAAAATAATTGAACAAAGTGCTGAGGACATCAACAACAAAAAGCAGAAATTATTTCAAAAGAGCAGTGGACTAAATTTTGGGAGAGAATTAGAGAACAGACCCACAAGCTGGATGTTGGGAGTTAAGACATGCTGATTTAACGTTAACCAGAGAAAAAACAAAATATTCAAAGGAAAACCATGGCGTGTAGGCCAATCTTGTTATGAAAGAGTTATTTCCCCCCATATAACATGTATGCTGTAATTAGAAATGCTTGCTAGTCTGTCCTTAAATCGATTGTATTTATGGAGTTTTGGCTGCCTACCAGTATATATGATATCCGAAGTTGAGGAGGGGGAAAAAAACCCTAAATCACCAGCACACTCCCCCTGACGTTGGTAACTGGGGTAAAATTTTAAAATGAAACAGTGGTTTTATTAAAAAACAAAAATGAAAAACAAAAACTCAAACCATAAAACAAACATAGGCAAAACACAAATGGTCTGAATCTTTATATAAAAAAGCAAGTAACAAAATTAAAATATGCGAATCAGGTGACTGCCAGGAAGCTTTGCTGACAGCAAGTTTAACATGAATGTTACAGCCTTCAGGCAGAGGAACCCAAGTGCTCAGTCTGAAATCGCTGCCTGTAATAACCAGAAATATATTTTGTACCTTCACCACATTCTGTCAATGTAAACATTTTGAAATATCTTGTTTTCCTAAGTAGGGTTCATTAGAAATTGGTTTTTCAACTTCCTACCATTCTAATTTGATTGTTTTTTGTATTACAACTCTTGAAAAACTATAATCAGGGGAAAATACCAGGGGAGATGGGGGTGGAGAGGAAGTGAAGAGGGATTCTGTGGAAGACCAGAAATGCTAACTTGTCAATATCCTCATCACTACAGCAGCTAGTTTCTGGCTCAGACAACAGAAACTGCCCTTCTTTCAGCCCTGTGGGTTGCAACTCTTCATTTCATTTTCAAGATCACACATCACCACCTCTTGTTTTTAGACACTCAGAACTCACTGCATTAAATACAGAAAGTGTGGGCTCTACCCCCACAACCCAGAAATGCTGAAGTCAAAGAACTAGAGAGCTTTCATCCCAAGTAAAATGTGTGAGGAAAAACAGCATCAAACAAAATTAAACTTACTCTTTGTAATCAGAAAATCAAGGTGGGGGAAGTAACATCTTTATTGGACCAACTTCTGTTGGTTATGTAATCAAATATATAATAATCAATAGGCCCATTACTCCCTTGCTGGATTTTTTTTTTT
This sequence comes from Emydura macquarii macquarii, assembly GCF_026122565.2. NCBI lineage: Eukaryota > Metazoa > Chordata > Testudines > Chelidae > Emydura > Emydura macquarii. The sequence continues at coordinate 10,656,523 of NW_027133643.1, read as the reverse complement.
TTTTTTACCCCTTTTTGATGATATAAAGAAAGACAAATACAGTAAACATGGCAAATGTTCACATTATTTTGAAACCTAACTCCAAATGATACGCTTGGTTAAAACAACAGCCCTTTAGTCTTGGTTTTAAAGGGCTAGAGAAAGGATGGACCACTTTCACCTTCGGGAGGAGGATCTGATCAAGGATTTTGGCCATCACTTCTGTGAGGAGAGCTAATTCTGGAAAAATCCTGTCTTCTGCAAGAAGATAGCCCAGGAACCAGACAGTATTTGGAAACTGACCCATTTCAAGAGAGAGATTGTAGAAGCACTGGGACAGGAATCTTGCTGTCATCCAAAAATTCACATGCTTACTTAGAGCCACTTAACTTTCTGCGCTCTGCACAAAGATGCTATGTGGAGTAGCTGGGCATGTGGGAAATAGGGGACTGGGTGATTTACATGGCAAGAGTATTTCATGCTCTCAAAAGGCTCAGAACAGGAATTCTTCATTTACAGCATCTACATCAAAGCAGCACAAGAGGGTTTCCTGCTATGTAGGTAGATGAGACAATTTTAAGAGAACTTTAAGAATTTTAAGAGAACTTTAAGAATTTTAAGAGGATGGAAGAAACTTGATCCTCTTCCATTTCACGCCAGCAGTTCTACCTTCATTGTAGAACCATAGCAGTACAAGTTCCTCACACGTTTTAATCGAATATATCTTTGCTTTCCTTTGAAGTTACCTTAGAGTACCCCTTTCTTCAGCTTTCCTTCTCAGTTTCTGCCACTTGGCTTTCATCAGAAGCTTTGCTAGCCTCAGCAGCCACTTGTGGCTGTGCTTCCTTGTCTGCTATGTTGCAACCTGTAGACTCCCAATTCACACAGAAGCCTGATTCTGCTCACAGCCTGACACTGTTTAGGTTTACCAGGTTCCCCCACATTTCTACAGTCCCAGGATGTGTACAGTGGCTCAAAAAAAAGGGAGGGAGGGAGGGAGCAGGTATGAAGAAAATGGTCACATTTTTTCCAATTTTTGTTTTTGTTTTGCTTCAAACATTTTCAACATGCTCTGAGGAAGCTGAATCCAGCAGGTAACCAGCCCTTCCTCAAGGAAGTCCTAGTCACAAACCCTTCTTTGAAAAAGGCTACGCCCACAGGAAGCATCCATCTCAGCATTTCTTCATTTCCCATTGCCTCCCCAGTCAGTCAGCAGATGGGAGATGACAATAATAAAAAATAAAACAATAACAATAATAATGTCTTATTTAAATAGTGACCAAAGATGCCCTGATTCAGAGTTTACAATCTAAGGGCAGGAAGCGTGTAGCAGGTAAGAAATCTGGATAATTAGATAAGTATTTCTGTAGAGCCGAAGACAAAACCAAAAACAAAGATAATGTGGGGTTTCTTTAGATTAGTTTGTCATTTAGACTATGGTTAGATTTGTTTACATTAGTTGTGATTGTTAAGGTATGTGTGGATATCTTTTGTTTTTAAATATATATGTTAATAACTATAATAAACTTTGTTTATAAACATGATGCTAAGAAGCTGAGGCTTCAGTGCTCTGAGAAAAGGCTAACACCTAGTGCCATTTAAGTGCATTATATATATATATAGCTGCTGTAATAGGCATGCCGCAAGAAATGGATTTGTATAAACAGGATTACCAGATTATGTTCTAAAATAAAGGCAGTTCACAAAAGCCTATGTTATTCATGCAAATGAAACAGGCAGTTGACCATGTTGCTTGTTACTTCTCATTCAAAATGAAACTCAGTGGAGATGTGTGAACAGTGGTGTCCTCCTCCCTTTGGAAGTTTCTTCATAAATTATTTAAAATTAATCTTAAAATTCATCAAAAGTTGACCCAACTGTTGCCTCAGGAGTTACCAAATCCTCCCAACCACTAGCAGGCAACATTGCACCAGGAGAGTGAAAGCCAGGGGGAAAAAAAAAAACTGCGATGAATGATAAACAAGATTTACAATCTTTCAATCATTTAAAGATCTATCACTTTCAGCATGAGCTTTGCAATGTGTAGAATTTCTCCAGCCAGCAACAGGTTAAAAGATCACTACTTAAGGTAGTGTTTCCCAAACAGTGGGGTAGGAAGATCGTAGATGGGTTACAAGCCCAGTGAAGAAGGGACGCCTAACAGAGAGCAAGCCCGCCCTGCACTCACCCTGCAGCAATGGCTCCTGTCCTGCAGGGCTGGGCCCAGCCCCCTGCTCCAGACATTGTGACCTGGCACACGAGGTTGCAGCACCATTTTGTCATGATGGAGAGGCTGGCGGCTGAACCAAACCTGAGTGGTGCTGCAAACACACACACAAGGCTACAACATGTGGAGCAGGGAACTGAGCCAAGCCCTGCGGGATAGGACCCACTGCTGTGGATGAGTGCAGGGCAGGCACAATCTCCAACATGCTCCCCCAAGGCCTCCCCTCCACAGAAGGCTGGGATTAGGGTTGTGGTGCCAGTGTGGAGGGTGTGCTGCAGGTGATCAGCGCCTTCTGAGTGAGGAAAAGGAGATGGCAGTAGAAGACCATGACTCTGGCTTAGGATTTTGGGGCTCCCTCCAACTTTGGACCCGGGTGGATCACAAAGAAGGAAAATATGCAGTTGGTAAGTCGCCTTAGTAAAAAGTCTGCGAACCCTAAAGCTTCACACATTAGACCTTACGTGCAACAACATTGGCGGGTAGGTTGGTTGCTGAGAAGTCAACACCACATGAATTGTTTTCTTCAGCACAGAGAAAGATAATGGTCATCAGCGGGGATTGGGAAAAAGGCATTTACATTCTTGGCTATGGGGGAAAAAAGGGAAATTTCCATTATTAACCAGAATGTTCCAGGATTTTGCTCTTCTTTAGATAGGAATATCCACTCCCGTCCTGTGCAACTTAAGCGGTTTGTCAGTTCATAACAAAAGAAACCTGTGACCTCGCTATCTTGTTATTTAAGACAGAAAATCCTTACCATGGCAACAGACTACAGTGTGTCAAATACTAAAATTGTCAGTCCACACATTAGCCAATCCATAGCTGGGATATTAGACATGAAAAGAAAGTGGGCAAGAAAAAATGAAATAGTTCTTATCTTTACGACCCATCAGTAAGATTGACAAATCTAATTTTGTTACCTAACAGCATTAAAAGACTACCTGGGTTGAGAAAAGTTCTCTCAACTGGGATGAGAAACTGCTATTGTTGATTTCGCGAGAGAACCACTTTTACTTCAGGAATAGCACGGGCCTCATTGTAAATGCAAAGCCCCAGCTGGGGGTAGGAAGAACTAAAAGTGTTAAATGCTCAGATCATGAGTTCCAATACCAATCATCTCTGCATTCCAAGCAACTGATTCCCCTCCCCCACTCCCTTCTCTCCCCCCCATTATTCTCTATTCAGGCTTAAAGTGAGAAGGTCTTTTCCTCTGCCATTCCGTGTCAGTGAGACTTGGGAAGCTCCACAGGAATCGCTGAGAGATCCAGAAATGCACAAAAGGTTCCTTCCACAAAGCATTCTTTCATGGAGGCAGTGTGTCTATTAAATACGTCCTGTTAATGTGCATACATTTTTATAAAGAGATTATGAACTGAGGACTCACTCACTAAATCAACCGCACAATAAGATTTTTATATCCACTACTAGGAAAATCCAGGGTTTAATATTAGTAGCTGGAGGTGTTTCGGAGCCATGCCAGTATTTCATAACTACTTTTTGGTAGCAGTCACATAGGTGTCATACCCAAAAAGCCACTATAGCAGCAGCACAGCTCACACCTGACACCTTTTAATATTATTATTATTATTTGTAATGCAGAAGTGCTTAGCAGCTTGTCACGGAGCAGGCATTATAGAAACTCAGAATAAAAAGACAACCCCTGCACCAAAGAGCTTACTACTTAAGTAAAGCAGCTGTGCTCTAACTTGGCTAGAAGTTGCAGCAATTTTCATCATGTTTTCAAATGAGCCAAAATTACCACAATTTGTCTCCTCTAAGTTAACGCTATAGTGTCCTTTCTTCTAGTAGGCGACCAAACTTTAGCATGAATTTTTCCAACCTATAATAAGTCATTTAAGTGTCATAACTGGAATATGAAATGGAGCAAACTCAGTAAGTTTAATCTTCAAATAGGTATTAAAATGACATATCTGCATCACACTTTCCCGTTTACCAAGGTATGACCATTAGTCCTAATTACTGCTCTCAAGGTTGTCCCTGAACCTACTTTGTATACCAAGCTCTCTTCAAATTATATGTTTAGTTTATGTCCAAGAGTAGAATATAGGTTCTATATACACGAAAGAACTAGTTTTGGATATCTGGGGTTGCAGTTAGTGGAATGTATTTTCTACACTTGTAGTTAACAAGTTACTGAATAAGTAGATATGGAGAGAATCAGTGCCAGAATTATATTTATGTACTAAAGATATGGTAAGCCAGTGCTTGTTGTGACTATTTTAAAATGCTTTGCAGAATTCATTTTCTTTCACATGGAGAAATCTAACCCAGAGAACACTAATTCACATTTCAGATCACTAGCAAAACCTGAATTAAAAAACGATGTTCGGGGCACCTTAACTGTGAGCCTGAATCTTGTAGTTTTAAATGATAATATACAACAGTAGGTTCACTATGTGTAGATTGATAGCTAACACATTAGAAAGAAAACAGAATTTTTTAAGTGAAGTCCTACTTTTCCACCAGTTACTACTGCAGTCAATAGCTGCTATGAGAAGATCAGCAGAATGCAGTTTCCATGGCAGTGAGCAGTTTGACTTTTAGCTGACAGACTGTAAATACTCTATGCATTGTTAATAAATGAAATATGAAGTTGAACATTCATTAGTATCACATGGTTTGTAACAGCAACAACAACTTCTGGGCCAAGTATTTCCTGGCACCTAATACCCAGCTACAGCCAGAAGCCAAGAGCTAACCATTGGTCATCAGAAAATATGCTCCTGATTATTACAGCTGAGTTATAAATTTAGAAAGGAAATGGTAATTTGTAGATTCCCAACTACATTGGATTAAAAAAGCAGGTACACTTTATAATTTTCTTTCTTAGATTTCTGGTGAATACAGCCTCTAAGGATATACAACATACTTTATTAGGCCTGGGTTAGAACATTTAAACAAAACAAATAAGAAAGCTATATAAGTTCACTTCTTAAATAAAAGATGGATTTTATCTATTATTGCATGTTAATAGTGATGTTATGGATGAGCAAATCTAAACAGTTTCAGATTTTTCTCTCCTCTCCCCACATGCATACTTTTTATTAAATTAAGTTTCATTCCCATAGAAAAAGACCGAGAAAAAGTAAAATATTAAACCCCTTCTTGTTTTCACACATCCATAACAAAGCTTAATGCCAGTTTCAGAATGAAGGCTTTTTACTCACTTGCTAACTCTCACCTATTTGTATGGATACTGCAAACAATATATATATTATTCTGAGATCTCTGCGGTATGTAGCACAATGGTGTGAATTAGAGACCGAGTGAGAGACCTTTTTCAGATTTCAATGAACAGTGTGAACGCTCCTTCAAGCAGTTTCTGAGGGCTTGTCTACACCACCAGTTATGTTGGCTTAATTTATGTCGCTCAGTGGTGTGAATAAGCCACCCCAAATGATGTAAGTTATACCGACCTAAGCACCGTGTACACAACATTATGTCGACAGGAGAAATAGCTACCGCCTATTGCGGAGGTGGTTCTAGTGTAGATTTGTCCTGAGATGATCTGAAATAATTCTGCTAACCACCTATAATATCAAGGGAATGAGCTCTCCCTGTGTGAAAGATTTACACAAACATACTCAGGAGAGGAAAAACATTTGAAAAAAATGGGAAAATGTGCTAGTAAATTTACAGATATTGGCAGTGAAACTCAAGGGCAGTATCTGAAAGCCCTTAACTCTTTTCTGAGAGGGAGGTTTCAAGTTGATTTTAACACCAATTTTGTTGTTATAGGCTACTTTCGAATAAACAATTTGAGATCAGTAAGGCTTGAGTACAGAGGTCAGGTTTTTAAGTGACCTTTAACTTTGTATTTTCATACTCCAGTCCTCACTCCCACCACCCACTACATGCAACTTCAATCTTAAATTTCCAAGCACAGTGTTTAAGAAAAACGACAATTGTCTCTTAAGGGTTTTAAATAGTTGGGATCATACCTGCATGACTTCATGAAGTGTTTTGCCTTGTAATTTCTGTGTATATTTATGTGACCAAGAATTGAAAGTCTCTGTTACACATATAAATGTGCAAAGTGGCAGATTTTACACAATTAAAATCTTACTATTAACTGCCTTTTCCATATAAACTATAAATACTGTGTCTTCCCAGTGCATTCTATTCTGTACCTGTGATTAAATATATATTGTTTAAGTTTTTCAGAGCCTGATTCTGCTCTAACACTGATGAAAATCAAGAGCAATCCCCCAGAAATCAATGGAATTACACTGGTGTAACCAAGATCATAATTAGGCCTCTTATCAACCTAGCTAACTTTGACATATTTAATTTGGGAGAGGGAGCAGAGAACTATACAGATGGTTAGAAGAAAATTAAATCTAAACATTTCAGATTTTTTAAAAACAAAAAATTAATCAGAAACAACAAAATCATCTGGTGGAGGGTTTTAAATTATATATGATTTGCATTTTCAGCTACTTTTTGAAGTGTATTCCCAGCTGATTATGGGTAGCTCTTTTGGTAAAGAAAATATTTTTAATTATGTTGAAACTTAGGTTTTATTAAATTCAACATAATTTTTAAATCAAAATTATTCAAGAGTCTGTGTTGGAAAAAACATAAAATTGAAGAAGTTTCAAAACCAATTTTATTTTAAGCCGTTTTAAAATAAAGAGACAGCTTTTTGTGTTTCATGTCCTAAAAATACAGAAAAAAGAATCATTTTACTACATGTTAGGTGCTTTGAGAAAGAGTTTAAAAATTCTCCTGATTTTGAAAAATATACCTGCATTTTTGTTTTCTAAATCTCCCTGTAAGGATTTATCTGTCAAGCTGCAACCCAAGAATAAATAATGCACCATTTCTAAATTTTATCATTGATTACATATTTCTAGATGCTCTTTATCTCTTAGGTAAAAGTTTGAACATTTATTTTCACTTTCCATCTTAATCTCTGGTTGTATTAAAATTTAAAAAGAAAAATCAAGGCTTCCTAAAATAAACACCGAGATTCTATGCATTTGGCTATAACAGACTTTCTAATTTTAAGTATGCCAGACCAAAGACTTTGGCATTTATAGTAAAAACAGAAGCATAAACATTGCTGTATAATTTGTCAAACTGGAAGTCCCCAGTGTTTATTCCTATCTCCCTGTCTGGACCAGAAAGTCTAATTTTCTCTGCAAATTGTTTTTTTGTGACTCAACTCCACCAATGCAGACTGGGGGAGTAATTCCCACATCACACCTGTCAGTCATGGGTAGTCAACAGCAAAAGGAATTAAAAAAAAAAAGCAATAAAGGCCTAGCATCGGAAATATTACACAGGATTCTGTGGCCAAAAGATAGGTCGAAGGAGGCTCAACAATCTTCTAGACCAGGGGTCCCCAAACAATGGCCCGCAGGCCGCATCCAGCCCACCAACACATTTTGACCGACCTGCTCCCCACCCCTTAGCAGCACCCTGGCTGGAGCTGCACTACTCCCGGCCCCAAGCAGCGCCACGCGGCAGCCGCTCCCCCCTCCCGCCCCGCCCCTTCCCTCCACCCCTCTCCCACGTGATGTGGGCCCAGCCACTCCAGCCCACCATAAGAACAAGACTGAGGGGTGTGGCCCTCGCAGCTGAAAGTTTGGGGACTCCTGTTATAGACTATAGTTTCATTAGTGTATACAATGCATGAAAGCTCAATTTAAAGTATTCCTTCATGAGAGGCCTCTTCCCTCTATTCCAAATTAGCTGAAACTATCATATTGGAAGCAACTCTAAATTTTAGAAGGGCCTGTTATGCTTTATCTAGAAGCTATAAGCCGGGGGAAGGGAAGTCATACAAAACCAACATTTTAACTAAAAAGTTTCTCTGCTTTGGCATCTTTGGCACATCATTCTAAGACTGGTGGTGCAGTACAGTGGAACCAGACTCAGAATATACAACCCTTTCAGCCCCCTAGGCTTTAGCAATTCATAGTTACAGCATCTGATCCACTGAGCCAGGGTGGTTTTTGATGCTTTTCCCTCACCTCATTTTACAATTTTCACATAGGGGCAGAGGAAGGGGAGATGATCATAAGCCCCTCTCTTCCTTTTCCTCCAAGTAATATTTAATTCTCCAAAATCAACAGACTACCAGCACCTTAAAGATGCTCCTTATATGCAATTTTAGAGACAGACAGAAGTTAGGCAAGACAATCTCTGGGCTCAATGTTCTTGAGCAAAAAGGAGGAGAAAATTCAGAGTGCTTACTCCTGATAGGAGACAAATAAAGGCGATCTACAGTAAAGAGCTGACTACTTATTAATTTTCCTGACAAGTTACACCAAAAGACAAATTTAATGTAATTGTCAGAAAAGAGAAGAAACTGAACTAATGGATTTCAAAGGGACTAACGCACATTATAACATCAAGCTTCAATTCCATGATGGGAGAATAGTACTTAAGTTTTGGAGGTCATCAGGGAGACAGCCCTAGGAAAATGAACTCAGGAGATATGTAAATGTTGCCTTCTATATATTTTCTATGTTTCCTATTTTGCTGTATCATTTCTACCAACTGCATCTGAGGAAGTGAGCTGAAGCTCACGAAAGCTTATGCCTACTGAAATTAAAATTGTTAGTCTTTGAAGTGCTACAGAACTCAAGTTGTTTTTGCTGAACACAGGAGAGTTACCTCACTGAAAATTACCTGAATTTGCTCCTAACCTATGAAGAGCTTGCACCTTTAACTGTGCTCAAAGCTAAGGCTTTTCCAGACCATTCATTATTATGGCCTGGAATCTAACTAGGTACCTAAATGCCCCCTCCTCCAATCATGATAATATCAGAACACCTCACAAACATTAATGAATTCTTCCTCACTCGCCCTCATGAGGCACATCATTGGCATCCTCCTTTTATAAATGGGGAAACTGAGGCTCAAAGAGATTGACTTGCCCATGATCAGGTAGAGTCAAAGCTAGTGATGGCCAAGAAATGAACCCAGATCTCCCAAGTCCCAGACCAGCATATTAGCACTCTCCCATTTCCAGTAATCTACCTGCTTCTTGTTGCATCTGTAGGAAGACTTAGCATGTATCGTACAATACAAACCTGGTCTGGAGTGGAGTCCAGTCTCCTTTGGGCAGGAAGGAGCAACAACTCCTGAGTGAATTTCTTCCTTTTAAAACTCATGAGAGCATCTGAAGATCATGGTGAAATACATGTGTTCTTGGTGTTACAGACCAAGAAACTGAAGAAGAATCTAAAATTAATCTAAGGACCACAGGATAAGATTCTGGAATCAAGCTTGATGATGCCATGCACACTGGGGTCACTCTTGGTTAATCTTTATTTTCCAGAGGATTATTTGACATCGAAAGGAAAGAAAACCTGTATCCTAGGCAAGGGAATTCAGAATGCATCTGCTACTGGAGCTCTCTGCTCATTGGACCTTTCACAGTAGGACGCATGTTTAGGATAATCATGGATGCAAACCATTTGAGTTCTCTGTCCCCCACCCCTCAAACACACATGCTACTCAGCAGATGAAGTTCCTGAGGATGACATGCCAACTCCCTGAGTGAACTGACATGTGGCTGTGGTACGTTGGGTTAAATCGACTATTTTTTACATGAAACCATCCCACATGCACACCCGCTACACTGAATTTTCTGGAAGAACCAGTTTCTTTGGTATCTGACTCCATTGGAGAACTATTCCCTTCCCAGAGATGGGGAAATAGGTAAGTGAAGGTGCATGAGGCCTTTTGCTGTCATCACTAGACTGGTAAAGTAACTTTATAATTGTACATTATACAAAGTGATGGATTAATCTTAATACCTTTGACTAACAGGAAAATGACATGTGGCTGACAACAGCCATTTGCCTCTCTCTCCACGTTGGCCTACCACGATCCAAATAGCACTGAAGACTATTATGTCTATATCTGCACTATCACCAATTAATTTTGATCCCCAAATGACACCATGTGTGAGGTGGCAAAGCAGTAGTGACCAGACGATCAATGACATCCATCAACCAAACAAGTCATTTTCCTCATGTAAACAAAGCCTTAGAATAGGAGAGGTCAAGATTTTCCTGCTTGTGTGAGTGATCCTCAATCGAAGGCAAGATGCTCTATGGCTTCCTATTCTCTTTAATTTCCTGTTCCAGGTCCCCATCCTGACATTAAAGCCCTCAACAGACTGGGAGTGAGGCTATCTCAAAGATGCCTCTCCTTTCATGACCCACAAACACAGCTGCAGTCATTTTCAACAAATAAGCTACTGAAGCTTTACATGAACCTTTCTGGGGGAGAGGCAGGACATTTCTGAATGGAGGAGCCTCATATATAAACAATCCCTTTTACAGAGTAGAATCAAATAAGCTCAAACTGTTTCTGATCTTGTTGAAAAGCTCATCGTTCCTCACAAGCCTTCACACAATAACAGGATCTGAAGAACAATTAAAAGGGTGGGAAAAGGGCTCTAAGGAAATCCAAATCTAAACCGCAAAACCCAAGAATGGAAAGAGCAGGGTCCACTAGAGATTTTATGCAACTATTTACTGCAATATTGATAGTAGAGCACCCAATTATACAATATCTAGGCCCTAAAAAAAGCCATAGATAGATATCTATGTGGGTTGTGGAAAAGATACTACACCTGGACAGAGAAAATTGGATGGCCTCATGTTATTGAATTAATATAACCTACTCCTTCTCTTCCTTCCCCCACTATTCAATATATAAAATTCTCTCTGCTTCCTCTGTCATCTTCCCTGCGGTTGGAAATGTTTCCAGTCTTGGCCCAAACAGGCTCCCACTCTACTTAGTTTAGGGATTTTGTGCCTCTCCCCTCCCCATTCCCCTCAGACTCTTTGTTCGGTATTACTTCTGAGGTAAAAATTTGGATCAGGAGCAAATACTTCTAATGCTTCACTTACTGGAGGTAGAGAGAGAACTGGGAAGCTGAACAGAAGATAAATGGATCCTGAAAGCACCAGAATTACTTGGCATGCTTGTGGCACTGTTTACTGTCATGTCATGAGGTTGGACTGTAATCCACCAATCCATATTGGATCTGAAGGTACAGAAACAAGAAATCATTTTATTAAAAAAAAAAAAGTTGATGCTTGTCTATTTTAATAGATGTCTTATGGAAGTTGTGCCAAGACTTCCTTCTATCCAAGCAAAACTTGAAAGTGGACAAAGGTTGGAACGCATTCTCTTCCAGATGGTGCTTGGAAGATCAACAGAAATACAGGAACTAATGTAATTTTATAGAGAATTCACAAATAGCAGCTGCAGAGGAGAGTGGCCACTTCACCCCATGAGAGCAAGGAAACACACATGAAAAATCAACGTGGACATAAAGCAAGTACAGCAAAGTTGATCATCAAAAGAATGACTGCAGCTAGGATTTGTTTAAAAACCGTATATGAAGACCAGCTACATTTATCTTCCACATTTGCTGGGGACAAAATGCAGGTTTTATAGTGAAATCTGCCAAGTTGTCAGAGAAGCCCTTTAGATTCTGAACACTGGAGACTGATATGACAGTGCAGGGGTACTGTCCTGAATATTACTCAAATATGCTCTAGGAATGCAGTACAGTAACCTTACGAGAGCAAACGGAGGAAGAAGCACTGCTGAAGATTTCCAAATTCTGCAAACCTCTTCTAGAACTTCCCAATGTGTCTATTTTAAAGGCTTTTCCTCTGGCCTAGTTCCCATTTGTGGTGATAATAAACCGAGCCAAAAATTCCTGCTAGGTCTCAGGGGTATATGAAAAAGATGGGGGGCAGGGGAGAAAGCATAAAAAGAACTAGTTATAGTGCCCTGTAAAGTACTGGCTGACATACAATTATGGCTTCTCTCAAAAGGCATGACAGCGTCTGTTCTCTAAACAGTATAGTGATTGCAGCTTCAAATGTCATGGTCAAAGGGAGAGTGAAGACTGGACACTTAAAGAAAGAAGGAAGCTCTACTGGAAACAAAGACTTATGGGCTACTTCTGCTCGAGAGCTGTGAAAACCCATCAGTATGAATTGGCAATAGCAGCCTTATTGCCGCTGTTTATAGCTGGGCAAATATACTTGCAAATGCACTCTTAAAATCTTCTGCAGCCAGTCTATAATTGGTTAGCAGTGAAAGGTGATTTGATTAAGCGTTGGGTCAGAATGTGCATTACCACTGTTGACTTGCATCATTCGTAATCATTGTTCCAAGAGTCAACTTGAATTTATTCCTATAAAACAACATGTCGTCTTAGTGGCAGCGATGGACTTTATGGGACAGAAGAGGCCAAGAATAATTGATACCTCACTCCCGAGACCAAGAGAGCTCAGAAGCAGTGCTGGAGCAATAGAGGAGGCACTTAGATTCCCAATATGGAGGTGAGTAGAGGGAGAGATAAGCTTCTCACTACACAAACACCTCCTGCTAACCAGTAACCATCAGAACTGTTTCCATCAGAACTGCTTTTCTGTAAAAAAAAAAAAAAAAAAAAAAAAAAAAAAAAAAAAACCCACAAATGGCATCTGCTTTCCATGGAAAGTTTCTTGGTTCCTCCCTGCTCCTCGCAAAAAACCACCACCAAAAAACCAAAACAAGAACCTGAGTATTTCTGTTTGGTTAGCCTGCTGCAGTGACTCATGGAGTTGTAGTTCAGTTGCAATTCTCCACAGTGGGTGAGAGACTCCAGCCAGATTACATCTCCCATGATGTGTCAACCAGTTCTAGATAAGTATCACTTTGTTTTTACTAATTAACTTTATTAAGCTTTGTTTTCTATGTAAGGCCTAGCATTACATTGTTCTTTCAAACTTTTTATTAACAGCATCACACACTGTTCAACAATAGGGAGTAGTGCTACAACAAATTACAGGGAAATTAAGATTACTAGAGGCTAGATTCACAAAGACACACAGGTGCAGCAACACTGTCATGCTTAACTTTTAGGCATCTAACAAAAAAAATCAATGCGATTCATACCTAGGCTCCTTGTACAGCGGATGGGGAGAGACAGGCACCTCAGAATGAGATTCACAAAAACCAGCAGCTCTAGGTGGCTGCTCGCCTAAAATAGTCAATGGACGATGCCGAGGGGAGGGGTGTGTCCTAAGCCCCACCCCTCTCAGAGTTAGGCACCTAAATTCTCGCTGCAAAGAGGTACCTCCTTCTGCTCAGCTGCAAACCCTCTCTTGGTGTTAGACACCTACATTTTTTTTTCAAAGAGCTGAAGGACCTCAGACCTCCCTCCTAACTTTTAACCTACTGGTTAAAGAGCTCATCTGGGACATGGTAGAGCCATAGTTCAAGTCTCCCTCCACATAAGGGGGGAAAAGGATTTCACCAGGGATCTGTCACCTCTCAGGTGAGTGCCCTAGCTGTGGGCCATTCTGATTTAGGACCTACTCAGTCTCTCCTGTTGAAGCTGTTCCACTGTGGATAAATAATTTAAAATGTCATTGGAATAGGGGGACTGGATCCTGGCTCTCAACCCCCAAGGTGCGTGCTCTAAACACCATGCTGGAGTCATTCTCATGTTTGCGCTCTCTCTGGCCCAATGATCCTTTCATTATTTATTCACAGTGGAATAGCTTCAACAGGAGAAATACTGAGGAAACCCCGCATCAAAAACATCTTGCAGTCCAGCAGCTACTGCACGCACCTGAAAGGTGGCAGAGTCCTGTTCATCTGATGAGGAGAAGGGACTTGAACTGGGAGTCTCTCACATCCCAGGTGACTACCCTTACCACTGGGCTAAAAGTTATAAGGGAGGTCCTCCTCCTGCTCCCCTGCGGCAACTCATCTATAGGGGCCCAATACGGTAAGCAACCGCTTTGCACGCATACTAGAGCGACACAGTAGGCAAGTTAGGCCAAGGAACTCTCTCCCCTCTTTGTGCATGACTCTGAGGCTTTGGATCTGGATGGCTGGTACAAAGCCGCAGTGCACACATTCACAGGCAGAAATGTAGGTGCAGATGGAACTTTTACAGGAAAAATGTAGGCACTGAATGAGTTTAGGTACCTATGGGGTTTGACTGCAGCTGAGCAGGGGTTTGGTGAATCCCAGCGAGGCCTTGTTCTGGAATTTGGTACCTAAGTCCTTTTAGGGCTCTATGTGTTTCCCTTTGTAAGGCTTTCCATGGCTGCATAATATGATTTTTTTTTGGGGGGGGATGATTACTATTAAGCACTGGAACAACGTAATACATCGGAAGATAGAACAGCCATTAGTTGATACACACAGGGTAGAATTTTTGATTCATCAAAATAAGGTATTTAAGGCTAAGTTTTTATTGGGTTCTTTATTATGTTCAGAAAGACCAAAAAAAAAAAAAAAAGAGAGAGAGAGAGGCAAAAGGTTTGAGTTTAAAGATGTATCTATTTGTTTATATAGGCCTTGATCCTATGCTCATTGAAGTCAATGGCAAAGCGCCCCTTAACTTTAAATGGTGAAGAATCCATGCGTGAGAAAGTGAACTGGTGTGCTATGCACAAAAAGCATATAAACACATAACATCCTACAGTTATTACATTAGTTCTCTGTGTGGGACACTGATACTTGATAAACTCAGATTATTTTTTTTAATTATGTTGATACCAAGCAGTTATTTTTCTCCCAAATGCACTATAACTGACCATTTACATTTTTGTAATTATTCCTTCCTATTCTGAATCTTTCATAAATTGCAAATTTATGTTTTTAATTTACATATAAAATATAAATGTTAATTTCTTTACTATCAGTGCCAAGGTCAGGCTGATGGAACCATTGCAACTGCTTTGTTAGGGAGTTAGGGATCATCATGTTCTTGCCATTCCTCTTCTGCTGAATTAAGCTAAGAAAAAGAGTTGACTAACATATACTGTACTTACTTTGTTTGTTTCCTTAACATGTGTCTTATCAGCCCTGCCACAGCTGAGAGATTCCAAATTGCTTTATGACATATTTGGATTTCCTCCCGTTAATAATTCCCCTTTTCTCCCTCCCGTGACTGGCAGGGCTCTTCAGCATAGCAGTAAAGTGGGACAGCTAATTATCTACCAATCCACCTTGCTGCACCACATTTGGCAACTTTTATCTGCATAGGACAGCTGCGTTCTCTGTGTTTGAAGTGAAATGTCAGTCTCCACTAATGCAACCTCACTAATGATGTGTCGACACTTTGAAGAAACAACTCAAAGCCTAATTAAAAATTCAGATTCATTCTCCTAAACTTGACTATTTTAACTGCCCTTCCTCCAGGACCTCACTATATGTTTTTGAAATATTTCATGCAAAAAAGTTCAAGTGAAATAGGATGAAAAACTGCTGCAGTCTTGGGCTTTCACAGAGCCTTTAGAAAGATTGTTATGATTGGATGCAAACCAAGACATAATCATGTAAAACAGATGAGATTTTACTCCACTGGTTTGCACTCCATAATTACTATAATGTATACTATTGAAGAAAAAACAGTAGCTCCAACTATTTATCAGTCCCACATTTTAATTTTTATTTTGTTTCAGTCCTCTCAAATGGCTTTCAACCACAATAAACCACAACCTGACGCCAACAGAAAAAAATACATAAAAGTGATACCTGTTCTCCTAGTCTGTATTTGAATGGATGCTTTTAAAACAATTAAGTAGATATGAAAGTAGAAAAGTTTAAATTGTCCTTATTTCACAAACAACAGATCTTGATTTAAGATCAGGATAATGATTGATGATTTGCAGTTTTTCCCATGGCACTGCTCACCATAGTATCTGAGCCCCTTACAGACATTAATGGATTTATTTTGTAACACCTGTGAGAGGTAGGGAACTATTCTTATGCCCATTTTAAAGATGGGAAACAGAGGCACAGGTCACCCAGGAAGTTTATGTGGAGCCAGAAACAGAACCTAGATCTGAGTTCTAAGTCCAATTTGTTAGCTACAACACCAGCCTTGGATACCTACCTCTTCTGTGAAGTGCTTTTGAGATTTATGCATGAAAAGTGCTAATTCTGGTTACTGGAATTATTGGTTTATTATCTCTTTGTAAACAGCATCAGACTACAAACAATGGCTGTGTTTCTTCAAAACAAAGGTGACATTATATCGTCCCACACACAATGAAAATCTGACAGCATTAACACTTGTGCATGTCAGCCTGGTCTGTGTCCCACCCTGCTTTTACTGAAAAGCATTATATGGCCAAACATGCTATTAGTATAAATAGTTTCCCAATCGAGCTGGAGGAAGAAGCCTGTATACCGTATGTTTTTCTATTGTGCCCATTACCACAGCATCTGAACAAGTATTAACATGGTTAATCAAAAACCAGAGCTCTGTAGTTTAACATAAAATATAGTTGTCTTTGTCCTTGGGAGTACATGACTGCCATTTTGGTAGTCAGGAAGGCATTTTTCTCCAACTGTGCTCCCATGTTTGGAGATGGTGGGGGAAAGAGAAAGGAAGAATTATACTCTTCTAGCACAAATAAGCATAAAGGATCAAGATGAGAAAGTTGTCAAAATGTTCTATTCCCTATGGGCCTATTGCTTGCTTCTGGGCCTACATGGCTTTAAAGTTACATATGTACTCAAACTTACAATAGTTTTTCCTCTACCAAGCATTCACTAATCCTCTAAACATCCAGTGAGGCAGGTTTTGTATCTCCATTTTATAGACAAGGAGCCTGAGATAGAATGACTTGCCCAATGCCACTGTAGAAATCAATATTATAACTCAGGAGGTCTTAGGGTCCTCTGCTTATTGAAAAATGGTCAAAATTTTCACACGAATTGGGTCCTGGTTTTCCAGTCAAAATTTTTGAAGTTTTTTAACGAGCAATCTACACTACAACTACAATGGAGGCAGGGAAATCAATCTGGGATTAGTCAAACAACAGAACATAGTTAAGGGGCAGTGTTCAAACTGGGTCAGGGCACAATCTCCAATTTGGTTGTATTTTAGTGTAAAAGGGCCTGTAGTTTTTAAATGACGGCCAAATGTCAATTGAACAGACCATTCAGGAGAATACACAGAATTTACCCACTAAACTGTTCATTCACCAAAGTATCATCTTTTGTGACATGTAACATTAAATAAATGTGTGGTTTACCAAACAATGCAAAATAATATGGTTGCCTTTTAAAGCTTTTTTAACCAAGTTAAAAAATGTGGAGCACACAAACACAACTTAAATTGCCAGTTTAAGCATCAAATGTTTTCAGAATATCCATCATTGCCAAAACAAAATTTCACAGTAAAATCAGAAGGATGTTGTCAACTTGAAGGCCAGCTACTGGTAACTGATTGGGTTTTTTTTTTAAAGTAAATTGTAATTTCAGGAACTATGTTTGCCTCAGAATCCCACTATGGGTTTACAGTCAGATTTCTTTAAAAGTTTTCCTCTCCCTGTACAAGCAACAGGGGAAACAGGCTACGTAGGTAAAACAGACTGTTTACAAAGGGCTCAATTTTAACCATCCTTTGTAAAGCACTTTGAG
Source organism: Emydura macquarii macquarii (assembly GCF_026122565.2). Taxonomy (NCBI): domain Eukaryota; kingdom Metazoa; phylum Chordata; order Testudines; family Chelidae; genus Emydura; species Emydura macquarii. Next base: position 10,638,876 of record NW_027133643.1, on the reverse strand, counting down.
ATTGACCAATGAAAAGGGCTATAGAAAAGTTAGATATTAGTACTTCAGCAATAATAACGTAAAACCACTGTCCCACCTGCCCCACGGAATGCTGCTCCTCACACACCAAAAAAAAACCAAAAAAAAAAAAACCACACAGCCATGTTATCCTTACTCACAAGTATCTTTATTTGCAATATTGTTTCTGGTATATTATTCTCTACATTCAAAGTCTTACTTGAAATCAACACACTTACAGCAATAGACCTAGGTGTAAAAACGTAAGACTGTTAAAAAAAAAATCAGCTTTTGCACTGATACCTGTCATCTAAGCATCTACAAATAAGATACAGTTGTACTAGTGCCAAAATAATTGTTAGAATGATGCTGTCACACTAACTCTCTATGATTCTTGCTTTCCACACAGCATCAGTATTATTCTTACTATGCACAGATGCATGCATCCCATTCATTCCAATAGGATTTTGTTGCTTTTAGAAAAATAAACTATTTTTAAAAATGTTATATAACAGGATTTTATTACGAGTCCATAAAAACAATGAGTCTTTCTACCAACATTCAAAATGCAATTATTACAGCATTAATATGAAGAAAATGTATTAGAGGAAGTAGATTAGTATTAAGGAGATAGATTTTGTTTATAACATTAGTCACTTCTCCACCTTTTGACTTTTATATATACCGTCCCCTTACATGGGCTTCTAAGGCGCTGTGCTCTCCCGGTTTCCTTCTTACCTCTCCAGATGCTCCTTTAATGTTTCCTCCAGAGGCTCTACCTCATCCACCCTCCCTTCTCTTTTAGAGATCCCACCTTCAGTTTTCTCCTCTTCTGACTTTTTCCTACAGATTCACATAAACCAATTCAATCTCTCACCTTCAGTCTATTTACGCATTTCCACCTGCCTCTCTAACACGGCAGCCTGGACATTCATTGGATATTTCATTGCCACCTCAGATTCAGTGCAGCCACTACACTTATTGTTCCTTCAAAGCTCTCTTGCCCTCTACCTCCCATCTCCATCCTTCCCATCACCAAAGCTCATGACCTTGGGAGTCACCACTGACTCCTCTCGTGCCCTCTCCTTTCCTCACATTCAGATTCTTGTCAAATCCTGCCATTCCTTTTCCTGTGTACTTTTTTTAAAAACAAAACAAAACAAAACAAAACCTCCATCTCTCTCTCTCCATCCCAACTGACCAAATACTACATCATGGCCTATTTGTTTCATGCCTTAAGTATTGCAACCTCTTGTTCCTCTCAGCTTCAGTCTATGTTGAACGCTGCTGCCCAAAATAATTTCTGTCGTTCCTACGTGCCTACACTGGTTTCCCCTCTTTACCTTCCAGGTTCTCCACAACTCAACCTTCATCTCCTCCTACATTCCCTATCACTCTCTTCACTCTGGCCAAGCGTTAATCCTAGCCACTCCCTTTGTCTCCTTCATTCACTCCCGCTTTTGGGCCTTTTTCCATGTCACCCTCTATGCTGAGAGCAGCTTCCGAATTAAGCTACACAAAACTCCCTCACTCTTTTCCCAAAAACCTATAAAACATCAGAACGGCCATAATGGTCCATCTAGTCCAGTATCCTGTCTTCCGACAGTGGCCAGTGCTAGATGCTTCAGAGAGAGTGAACAGAAGAAGGCAATTATCAAGTGATCAACCCCCGGTCACACAGTCCCAGTTTCTGGCAGTCAGAGGTGTACGGGCACCCGGAGCATGGGACTGTGTCTCTGACCATCTTGGTTAAATCTCAATTAAACCTGAATGCGTTCCAGTTATAAGGAAGGCCTGATCACACTGTCAGTATAATACAGAACAATGTAGTATATCTTTTGCCTACAGACTGACATCTCTTTAGAACATGGAACATGTTGTCTGGCATGGAACACGTTGACTCCTACCATATAGCCCTTGGTACACTAACAGCACTACATACATACCAAAGATAATAATTCTATGTTAACTGCATGCAGCCCTTCTTGAGGACTAAACGCTTATAAAATTTCAACTCATTAAATGTAAACATTTTTGTTCTGCTGTAGGAAGGATCCTCAGAGAAGCTTCTAAAATCATGGGAGGTTTGTTTTCATCAGTTTTTAATCTGAAGCAGTTGTAGCAATTTATGGAGGGAGTGGGGATACTTCAAATTAGCTTGATGGGACTTAAAACAGCCAAAATATTTTTAACCCTATTTTTAATAGGGTTAATTCTGTGAACTATTGGTTTCACTGAATTAATTACTTTTGGCATCACACGATTCAAGTAACAATAAATGCACAGCATTTAGTGCTGTTATTTTGCATAGCTATGCACTGGGATCAAGCTCGCTTCCTGAGCCAAGAGCCACAACTGGCTACAATTCTTGTGGAGGAATCTGGTTCATTTTATGCCTACCTACAATGCAATGAGGTGTTGTTATGGAAGATAATTTTGCATATACATGTTTTATGTCAGCTGTCTTTAAAAAAACAAAACTTAAAAACAAACCAAAGAAGACATGTTGATGCTGCTAGCACTTGTCAGGAGGGTTTTTTTACACTGGAGAAATATGATCATACTCATTTAATTTCCATTAATCAGAAGATCCACCATTTACAGGATTGTATACATAATTTTCAGTGGAAAAATATGTCTGTAGTTCTCTAGACAGAAAAAGTGACTTCCTTAATGGTCTTAGTCCTCTGTATCGATAATTTACTTCTATCTACCTTGTTAAGTGAAGTCATTTACATACATGTCTTCTTATTATAAAAAGACAAGACAACAGCTCAGTATTTTCCTGGACAAAGCTCCAGCCCTAGGAGGCCAGCCAACACAATGTTGTTTCAAAGGTGGCAGAATGAAGCCAGTTTGGAGATGATAAAAGGCCATTTGGGGAGAGACCCCCTGCTGATTGCATAAAAGTGTCAGCTCTTCAATTTGTGAGGCTTTTAAAACTGCATTTGCTATTGCCCATACCTTGGATTGCAACACATTTGGGATCTGATTTCACTGTGTGTGTGTGTGTGTGCGTGCGTGCGTGCATGTTGTAGTTGATTGTTGTAACATAGCTATTAGCATCCTATGCAATTCCAGCCAGTGATTAAAGAAATCACAGCAGTTTTACTATCATTAATATGCAACCACTAAGGAAAGGATACAAATAATTACTAATCACCTCTCTCCTCCTAAAACTGAAACAAATTACCATGTCAGGAAATGAGATGCAGGAAGAGGATAATAAACTTGTCAAATTGCATATTCAATTCAGAAAGAATTGTCTCCCCCCTATCCCATCATTTGTGTATATAAATTCCACATATAAAAGAAAAATCTCTCCTTCCATGAAGGAACTACATTTTGTGATTTATTGACATCAGAAAGAAATTCAGAGATGAAAAAAATAAAATTGTATATGGACCTGAACACCTTGTTCAAAACAAGTTAGAACTTAAACTTAGCTGTAAATAATACTGTAATTAAAGAAGTCTAAAAATATCCACCTTCAATTACAGCCTGTATTATAAATAAACCTAAAGTTACAGTTCAAAACCTCTTTTTGAATCTTACAAAATAAAGGTTCCAGTATTCTTCATTTAAGAGCTTAGAATATATATATGGTTAGTTAGTTTTTGAGAATTTTATAGTCATTAATATAAACAACAACAAAAAACAAATTCCAAGGCAGAAGGGCTTTTTGAATGCCAGTCCTGTGAGTTTAAAAATAATAATAAATCCACCTAAAAGACTTATCAAGGATCAAGATTTCCCCTGCCTCGCAAAGGGAACAGGTCTCTGAAACTGAAGACAAAAGTATGCAAAATAGCCAGCTCCAAGACCCTCATAAAAATACAAAGTATCCCTGCCCCACGAGGCAGCAGCAGCCTCGAAGCAGGGAGTCATGTTTCAAGACTTTACAACGATGCACTAAACCACAACGATCCAGCAGCTTATTGACCGGCAAATGGCAACAAAAAACAACCCCCCCGTGACTGGTGGAGGAGAGGGGGGGTCCCGCTGTGTGTGAGGCAAAGCTGCATGGGGGAAACTGCGGCCAAAGGCTACCGTCCACTCGCCGGGCATGGAGGAGAGACTCCTTCAGAGACTGGGGGGACTCTCACCGGCTCCCCACACATCGGGGCAGAAGTAGGGGGCTTGCTAGGGAGAGAAAGGCGGCGGGGGGGACGGGAGATGACCAAAGGGAGGGAAGTTTGCAAAGAAAAAAGGGAAAGAAAACCCAGGAAGGAAGCAGAGGGGAGAGTGGAGACTAGGAGAAGAGGAGCCAGACACCAGAAGAAAGAAAACCAGGAAGAAAGGATGAAGGGAGAGGAAGAGAAAGGGCAGGAGAGAGAGCAGCGGAGCGCACACCAGGCAAGCGGAGGAGGAGGAGAAGGGGGCCGGGGAGGAAGGAGAAAACCCCCCCGGGGCAAAGGCGAGGGGGGGGGCGGCGGTACCTGCATAGTGACGACCCCCAGCTCCTCTGTGGCAAGTTTCTTCATCTGAGTTGCTAGAACTTGCGCTTCATCCAAGATGGAAAACTCCGTCTCGGCCGCGCTGAGCCTCCAGAAAAGCGCCATGTAAACGAGCCAGAGGGGCCATTGGAAAGCGCCGCTAGCCCGGCTCCCGGGGCGGAGGAAGCGGGGGTTCCGGCCGGAGGAGCAGCGAGCCGGCCCGGCGGCCTCCTCCCGACCTGCCCCCCTCGCCATGCTGCCGCCCGCGGGCGCTGCGGAGGAACCGGGAAGGGGGGGACCCTCCCCGGAGCGCAGCGCGCAGCCCCCCTCTTCGAGCAAACTTTCCCGAGCGCCTCCCAAACTTCTGGGCAGCCCCTCCCCGGGCTGGAGGGGTCCCACTAGGGCGCGGGGCTCGGGGGCGCGGCGGCCCACGCTTCCATGCAGGGGGCGCTGGGCGAGAAGCCTGCCCCGCCGCCGGCTGACGCTCCTCCTCCCCGAAGGGCCGGCACAAGCCGTGCCCGCAGCAGCAGCGCGCACCTAGCCCGGCCGCCCGCCCCAGCTCCGGGCACACGCTGACTGAGCCAGCTTCGGGATCGGCTCCGCCGCTGCTGCCGACTGAAAACAGCGGCGGCTGCGGAGAGAGGCAAACTGCGGAGCAGAAGGAGGAGCAGGAGCCGCAGGACCGGGATCGGAGTCACCAAGGGGGGAAAGGGAGGTGTCTGGTGCCACCAAGCTGCGTGCAGGCTCTGTGCACGCAGCGGTTGGGTGGGAAAGGGGGAGGGAGGGTGGTGGGGAGCCAGGGAAATGCAGAAATCCCTTCTCAGGCCTTCGAACAAAAACTCTGTAACTTCCCAGCAGTGTGTTCCTCTCCCTTGCCTGTCTGCATTGTTGTTCGCTCAATCTACATCAGTCCCACCATGTTTCCCTCACCTGGCTACAACCCCAAGGGATTTCACATTTACCAGTTAGCCTGCCTTTTCCTGGGGCCTCACCAACCATAGCGCCTGTGGGTACACACACTGCCATGCAGAATGAGAGAAGGAAAAGACTTCTTACAACACCGGCTGTTCTCAAGGAAGGTAGTTTACTACTGGAAGACTAAGCTGATATTAAACTGATGCTACACTTGATCTTAGTGAAAAGGTTAGGTCCTGACATAACCTTGTGGCAAAAGCTCAGGTCTGGGAGGCAAAGAGATCTGAGTTTTATTCTTAACTCTGTCTTAGCCATGCTTTGTGAGGTTGAGCAAGACATCGTGTGACTTTGGCCCCCTGTCTGTAAAATAGAAATAAATATCATAAATAATTGTTATTTCAGTGGGTCGTTTTGAGGATTCCATCATTAATGTTTGTAAAGTGTTTTGACATTCTCATGTGAAAGATGCTAAAGCAGAACAAAATATTGTTCCTATCATTTATTATAAATGGCATAATTTGACCTGTGAAGATCTGTCTCTAGGTGAAATTATGGAAAGGGAAATAGGCAAGTGGGATCTACTTTCTTTATATTCATGTTTCAGACACCCCTTGTTAACCTGTTTCCATATTGATAACTGAGTAATTTCCCCTACTCTGTTTTCTGTCACATAGGCTCATGTTCATCCCCACTGATGTCAGATCCTGTGGTGATGAGGGCCATATAACACAGATAGCCATACCAAAGTCTTGGTTCGGTGTGAGCACAGAGATTTGGCTATACATGACAATTTTCAGGGGCGGAACCTTGGCCAGTTTCTCATCTACGACTTGCCTTTCACCCCATCACTACTTAGTTGGTTTTTTTTTTAACAACTTCTTGTAAGAGCCTTTGTCAAATAAATTATGTCATCAGGTTCTCATTCATACACACAACCATGTCTGGTAAATTAGAGAGATGCAATTTTCATTTTATAGAAGTCATACTGATTTGTCCCTATCACATGTTCATTTGCCTGATTTATAATTCTCATTTTAACTATTATTTCAACCAGTTTTTCTGTTGAGGTCTTCTAGTCAAGCACAGCTTCTGTCAAATAAAATCATGCCTAACTGACTAGAAGTATGGTGCCCCTTATCTCTTCTTTTAAATACAGGTATGGTCCTTTGTGCCTCAGTGTAGTAGCTGATTTTAATTAGAGAATGCAGATTTTTGCAAGCAGCTGAACTACTTCATTCCTTCAGAGACCTTCCAGTCCTGGCGTATTGGGGTCCTTTAATTTATCAGTTTGTTCCAACACCTTCTCTTTTGTCACTCCAGTCTCTGACAGTGCCTTATCTTCATTGAAGAGATGTAGATATCTCTCCCCAACAATTTTTGTGTGAAAACTAAATCCAAAAAAAAAACAACCCACCCAACATTTACTTTTTCTGCAATGTCCTTTTCCTCTTTAATTACTTGTTACTTTTTAAACTATTTTTATTTGCTTTTCAAATTCCCTCCTAACCCTCCTCATTTCCATCTTGCATTTTCCCTGCCATAGTTCATGTTTCTTTCTCTTTGCTTTAATAGCATTTGGTTTTCATTTGCTGAAGGATCCCTGTTTGTCTCTAGTAATTTTTTGAACCTTACCATTTAGCCTTATTGTGTTTTTACTTGCCTTTCTGCTTCCATTTCTGTTTGCCTTCCTTCTCTGACTCTGTGCTAGTATGTTTAAGTAGTTATCATGTCCAATCTAAGGAGTTTAATTCCTCACTTTTGGCTTTCAATTCATTTCCTCATTTTCTTTAACATCCCCCCTTACTAAAGTTTTGTGTCTTTTTGTGCTCCTTTTGGGTATGATTCTTCCTCCAAGAATGTGGAACTTAATTATAATAGAGTCACTTTTATTTAGCAACACAACTATGGTTACTTGAACTACGTGCTGTGTTAAGACTAAGAAAAGAATATAATCTCCTCTCCTGTGTTCTAGAACTAAGTGTTCCAAGAAGCAATTGTTCAAGATGTCAGGAAATAGCATCTCTAAACCTCATTCTGTTGTAGTATTTGACCAGTTTCTGTGCAGGTCACCCATTGTTATGGTTTTATTTAGAGTTAGCTGCCTCTTTGATCTCCATAAGCATCCTTTTCCTGATCAAGAGAGCAGTTATATAACTCTACTAGCATGTGATTTGGAATCCATATCTTACAGATCTTACTGTATGGCCCTTTCCACTCATAAATTTTATCTCAGAGTCTATGGAATCCTATAGATTCATAGATTTTAAGGCCACAAGGAACCATTAGATCGTTGAGTCTGACCTCCTGTGCATCACAGGCCATTACATTTTATCCAGTTACTCCAATTCTGATAGTACAAGTCCCTTCTACCTAAGCAGTCTTTTCTCTGTAGTTTATAGCAAGGAAAGGAAACAGAAAAACTGGCCTGTGACTGTGTTTGAGAACATTCTTTCCACAAAACAATTTATTACTAAACTCTATTTGTAATGCAAGCCATAATTTTATGTAATTTCTGAACATGTGGTGTGGGATTCAAAGTAATTGTGTGGTGCCCAGCTGTACAATCATGGATTGAAACAAGTTCCAAGTTAGCAACCTATTTGCAGCATAGCAGTGTTGGAATAGTTTCCTTTAAAAATCAGCTCCACCTATGCCAAATTCTACTTGCTCAAAGGTACAGCAATGAAGACAGCAAAATCAGTAGGCACTAGTGGATCTTAGGGAGTCTTCAGACTACACCCACCTCAGTTTTCAAATATCTAGGCTAGTGCAGAAAGAATCCCTGAAAAGCACAAATAAGGAATGTGGTGAAAAAACAGATAAATGTTGGTTTGGCAGCCTAAAGAAGGAGCAAGGTTCTAAAGTGTATAAAGGATGGGAGCAAGCTCAAGTGGACTTCCAAGTGATCACAGACCATTAAGAAGCAGGTCAATAAATGGTCTAGTTCAGTCTTTCTTCCTTAATCCCTTTCTTTCTGCCTCCGATATCTCAGGGGAAGCAATGATGAAACATTATAGCTTGGCCACATTGTTTTATGGGGTGATATCCTGGACCCAGTGAACCATCCACCGCCTTTAAGGAAATGCTAATTAAACTTAACTCTGCCACTTTCAGTACAACAGTGAGCAGCAATTGCAAGGTGTTTCAGGCCAGGAGCTGTGAGTATATTCTCCCACTGTGGATCTACAAAGACACAATAGGCTTGATTCCCAGAAGCCAGAACTGTGACAACAGAAGAAGGATTTCAAATGTGATACCCGTCTTCAAGAAAGCTAATGATCCACCAGAAGTGGAGTTAAAAGCAAAGGAAGTTTTTGACTGGCTGGAGTGGAGAGCAGGGTTTCTACACAAAGCCAAGTAGCAATATAATTTGGGTCCTACTACATTTCCATCGGAATCACTCCATCTATTTAATAAACTATAATTTTTTTCAAGTATTTAGCAGTTTGAGGGCATCAGACACACATTCACTTCTTTATATCTGGGGGAGGCAGCCAGCAAAACATCTTTAGTCAGGATGTAAATTAGATACACATGACATCCATCACAGAATAGGATTGCACTTATAAATATACTTACATAAATAACTCCTCTATATACATGTAGGCCCCAATTAAGGAAGGGCTCTTAAGCACATGCTTAACTTTATCAACCTGAGAGTGGGACTCAACCTAAATTTAAAGGACCCACTTAAGTATTTTCCTGAATAGCAATGCACTTCAGCATGTGCTTCAGTTCTTTCCTGAATCCAGGGCATCAGAATTACTAAACATTTAATGTTTTCATGCTTGTAGCAGTTAAAGGTTAACTTTCAAAAAGACACGTTCTAGCTTTGAGTCACATTTTTCTTCTGTTTAGTTCCCTCATGATTCTTTGCCCTCTTTACTATATTTGAGCTACAATAATCTATTGGAAAAGCTAATATGAGCTAACAAAATGGATGGACATCATGTATCTCTAATTTACCTCATGACTACTGAAGATGTGATATTGACTGATAGGATTCAAATGATAATATATATAGTTGCCTACATTCTTTTTTATTACATTATTTTGACCCTTTTTGGGAGATGCAACTTAAAATTGCATCAGATTTCTTCTCTTCTTTTAAGTCCTTTGTATTGTTTTCAGTAGTTTCATGCTTGAAATCTTTTTTGTCCACATAAGTACAGTATTAAACATAAAAGCCAAAACTGGTTATCAAGGAATATTGAGCTTCCTGAACTACAACAATAGGCATTACTCACGAGGCCAAGAGGTCTCTAAGGAGAGAAAACTCAGAGTAACAATAATAATACAATACAATGAAGTTTCTCTAGAGGAAAAAATATTCAGTGGACTTTGAAGGGTCAGTTTCCTTCCAGGGCTACTCATAAAAATATAACAGCTGTGAAAGTCAAGCCTAGAATTAAAGCTAGTTTAGAAGGGCATTCAAGGCCAAATGGTTGCCCTAGAGTCAATGGGAGGATGGACATTAACTTCAATGTGAAGAAGTCCGTTAATTTTACTGTCATATTGTATGTTTACTTTATTTTTAAATACAACAGTCCTTGCAAAAGTACCTGTGTGTAGACTGATGTCCACTCTTTCTGTGTATGGCAGAATCAGGTCGTGTCTATACTGACAGCAGCAAATTCGCCACCACCAGATCGATCTTTCTGGTTTGATTGAGCCGTCAGTGTAGACCTGCTCAATCGAGCAGGAAGTCGATGCTGGTAAACCCACCCCCCCAAGTAGCATAGCGCTGCTCAAGTAGCATAGCACAGCGCAGTGTAGACAGCACACAGAAGGGGAGCGCAGCAGTTGACAGTGAGTTACGCACGCTACTCTGCGTAGTTTGCGTAACTCACGCTGACTGCTGCCGAATCTCCAGGTAAGTGTAGACCAGGGCTCAGAATACACAGGTAGGTAGTGAGAAGTCTGTACACTTATGTGCCACAAGAAGACTCAGGTTCAAACTCAGGACTCACTCGGCAGTGCAGCTCTAAGGCCCATGCTGCATTGCTAGAGGTATCAGCCTCTGCGTGATGTTAAATCTTCTTGCCATTTCCGGTGACTGTACATCAGGATCTGCTTTAGAGACATGCAACCAGAGGCCTAAACATTAGGAGGTAACATTCGGGTGTTCACTTTTAAAAAAGAAAAAGAAAAGGATCAACAAGCAATTTTATTTCTGAGATTCCAAGATGTAGTGTGATAAATCCATATATGAAATATTTATACATTGGGCTAAATTCTTCTCTCATTCACACACAGCTAGAGTTACTCTGGAGTAACCAAGAGCAGAATTTTGCATATTGTATCAATATTAATGCCTATTATTAATTATTATGATTAGTTATTACCACCTTTCAAAACATTCTAATGCATTTTGCAAAGGTGGGTATTATGTTCAGCTAAATTGCCTCCTTTACATTCCTATTTCAATGTCTTCACAGCTTTCTGGACCAAAAAAAAAAAAACTCTTGCAAAACCAAAATTAAGAGAATACCAAATCCAAACGTTCTTTCTATAAATATTTGGAAATCTACATATTTTCTAATAAACTAACAAACAAAAGAAGCGGTCCCTGGTTGCTTTTGAAAATAGGCATTATGTTTCTGAGATTTTCACCATTAGGTCTATGGTAGCCCAGATCTGGGGGATTAACAAAGGCTCATGTACTATTGGCATCTCTGCAGTAACAGAAATCTGGAAGCAAAAAAATCAGACTGGTTTTTAATTATTTGAAATGTTTGCAACAACTTCCTGGTAGGTTACTGATCTTGCAGGCCTTACTCAGGCAAAACTCCCATTGCTGTAAATAGGAGTTTTCCTATAGTAACAATTGCAGAATCAGGTTGAGTAGGCAGAAACTTGCAGTCCTTGCACACCTGAAATCAATGTGTTTTGGGTGCTCTAGGAATACAGGATGCCCCCTCCACTCCCATTTCTCTGTGTGGTGGGAACTGTTCAGAACATTAAATTACCTCATGATCACGTTCAAAAGTTAAGTCCGCATCATAGTCACTAGAATCACTGGTATTCATTAAGGTAGTCAGTGTTTATATAAACCATATTATCCAGGAGTAGAGGTTCCTCATTCTTCACTGATCTCCTGAAACTCAGGATAAATGACTGATGACTAGGTTTTCATAAAGAACTAAAATGGTTGCAATGTCTTCCAATTTATTTCATCTTAATATCCACTTACCAAGACACCATCTGAAAGCTCAAGGCTTTCTTTGGGAGAACAAGTGATTGCTGAGTCCATGCTAAGATATACCCTAACTCTGGGTCTTAACTCGTGTAGCTAACGTTTATTAAAATACACCTCTCCGTCAGGAATGCTCTACTTTCAAACTTCTCACTTGGAGCCTTGTTCTGGAGGCTGTGATATAAGAGCTTTCAAAGGGACATTGTTGGGACTGGTATTTTAGGCCAGTTCCTCAGCGGGTATAAATTGACATAATACCTTTCAGAAGACTGTAAATCATTTGGTGAAGCTGGAGGTTACATTCAGTTAAATACCCTGTTTTAGTCTTATTTCCACACTGACACGGATTTCCACCAGCTGAGGAAATGGTCCTGTGTGTTCACACTAACTCTAACTTGAGAGGTCAGCTCGGTTTTATTCTAAATATGTCAAAGCTCGTATATAAATAAAATCAGGGGAGGTGGGTTTTGGGTTTACATATCTGTTACGCACAAAAATTACATTAAAGTCACACTGCAGGGTCCCAGTTCCAGTCTCTTTGCCCAACCAGTCCCAGCCTGTTTTCTCTCCACTGGATCCATTTTTCTTGTCTAAGCAATCCCAATCTCCCCACTCCAACTCCCCATCATTTTCTCTTCATCCCTTCTAGCCTCACTCTCACCAGACTCCTTATCGCCATTCTATGCCTCCACCTGGTCTGGCTTTTTTCACCTCACCGTATATGAATCACACGGATTCAAGGAGGAGGTCATTGATAGCACTGGAGAGACGGGCGCCGTACTCAGAGTGCCAGGGCCTGACCCCATCTTGGCACAGAGCAGCTGAAGCAGCCATTACAAGGAAAATCCTTCCGAGTCCTCATAGCCCTGGGCTGAAGCATGTTCATCACTGCCTGGGAATGGCTCATACACAGGCTGGTCACACACAGGAGCTGTGAAGGGATGGAGCAAGGTCAATCACACTGTGTGGGGATGGCACACAACAGTCTGGTCAGCACTAGGAGCTGTGAGAGGCTTGAGCATGCTCAGTGAGGATGGAATCTTCTATTATTTTAGCTGATAAGCTCTAGCTAGTCTCCACTGAACATGTGCAAACTGCAATCTTTAAAAGTTTATAATTTGGCCAAGTTTGAGTGGATTTTTCACAGAAAGGACAAAAGGCACATCCCCGATACAAAGGCCACACCCCTGCCACATCTCATGTCTCTGTTCCAAAGCATGGGTGCCCCAGAGCTTCTCAAAGAAAAGATTTCCAGATTTTTTTTTAACACGAGGAAGACATTTTTCCCTAGCTTCATTCTTGGAAACAGCTGAACCCTGAGCTGAAATTAAACAATTAACCTGAGGCAGATTCCCATGCAAACATTAAGCCCAAACAGTTAAAATTTGGCCAAATTATAACCAACTGAAGATATAATTTTGTAATGAGAAGTGTCAAACAATCTGAACTATAGGCGGAGTTCCTCAGGCTTTTTGTTTGTTTGTTTGAGTCCTTCCCTCTCTCTTCTTATGGATGTCATGGGTTACTCACCAACACCCTGGGGACAGAGAGCATTAACAAAAGCATGCTGCTTCCATTATGTAATGGGAAAACCTGGAGCACTGTGAAAGGTCTTAAGGATGGCAAAATGGAGGTGTAGGGCTTTTGGTAGAGGTGAGACTGGGAAGGGGGAAATGTATAGCTAATGAATGCATTGGCCTACGTTCCACTGAAAAAGGCATAGGAGAACAGCTGCTACTGCCAATCTCTGTTCCAGAAAGCCTCTGAGCAAATTTTATTCTTTCATACTTTGCGCAGGGGTAGAAGACTGTAAACTCAATATTAGGACTTTAAGCCCAATATTTTATTTTTATTATCGATCATATTATTTTATTATATTATCAGTGCCACAGGCATACACAGTGACAATGTCAATACACAGACTGTCAAGTTCTTTGTCTACGAGAACTTACATTCTAATTGGGCAAAGCGTCAAGCAACTCTTGGGAACAGAGAATGGTGTGCTTGTGGGAGCAGGCTGCAGGAGAGGCGATTGGCAATAGAAGGCTAAGTGAAAGCATTCATATGAAATTTAAACCTCTTAGCTCCAACACATAAACAAAACTTGAGAAGAGTGGGAATCAAGTACTATGTGATCGGCACAGTAAGAGCATAATCGCTAAAAGCTTTTGCCATCCCCTCTGGAACACAGATGCAGCCATGTGGGAGGTAACTTGCTCTCTGAGTACCTAGGAGCGTTTGTATCATTCTGGATCTTTCATGCCCCTTCAACATGGCTTCATTTTCTTTCCCTTTCTCTATCTCTGCCAGGACGCTAGTTCCCAAAATAATGTTTTGGTTTTTTAAGTTACCAGTCCAAATGATGGGGTATCAGTCACTGCATTAGCAGTGGTTATTTGTTACCATATTGTATTGTCAGTTTTTGCTCCATCAGGCATGGGACTAAAAGTCACCAAAATCTACTAATTTTCCCTTTAAATACTCCATTTCCCTGCCACAAAGGAATAACTCTCTCCAACAGGAAACAGCATAATTTTTCCAACAGATGCATCTGTTGGTTTCCTCCATGGCAGAATTGCCTGGTGGCTGGCTGAAGCAGGAACAGAGGCAGAGGCAGGCTGGAACAGGGCTTGGTAACTGGAAACAGGCCCAGGCTAGAGCAGGAGCAGTCTGTTGAAAGTACTGGCAACGTGAATGAGTATTCGCAGCTTCGTAGTGATAAGAGAGACTGCTTGCCATATGAACCTGTATACCTGTTTTGGGATCACCTAGGTGGTCCTTGCCTGTGCATTGGCTGAACCTTGGTTGAATGAGGTGAGGCCAAACAGAAGATCTGCAGGTGATTGCCTACAAGGGCTCATCACACTCTGACTCAGGGATGACTCTTCAGGCTGAGAAATAATGCAACAAGTCATGCTTTAGCAAACAAAGTCTCTTTAGCACCTTCTCTCCTATTCAGAAGTCAACACTTCCAGACTCTGGTGGCTGAGAAGAACCCATCAGTCTCTAAGGTCAATAAGACTCAAATGTTGATCCCCATTTTGCAAGCCCTTTGACCCTGCCCCTTAGAATACATTATCTGAGTCATTTGCTACACAGGCCAATCTTGTTTCTCCAAGTGTTATGGGGGACATGAACACAATTTTAAAGACTCAGGGTCTTTGCAATGTATTTGATAAACACTTTGTGTCATGTGTTTTGGATAAGCAGTAATTCTTAAGATAGACAAAACATGACCACATATAGAAATTAAATTTGTAGGAAGTTAGGTGCAAAGCTGTCTTTTCCTGCAGAATCCTGCAGGGAGGGATTTCCAAGATCCTGTAGAAATCACCATAATTATGCTGAGTTGCTGCCCTGAAGGATTTTGAAACCTGCAAATATATTTTAACATTTCTTTCATCTTTAACATTTCCATTAGTGTTTTTATTCCATATATAATATGCATGTAAGCTGCCTTGTTTGAGTCAGTAAAATTAGATCTAGGTTACAGCCTAAAATAGATTTAATGTTTTGTCATGTAATGTGTCAGATTTAAAGCAAATTTGCCTTTGATATCGAAGATTCCTTTAATTTCAAACTAAACAGCTACAATTTTAGCAGCTCTCTGTTAACAGTAGAATTAATAATATTAGTGAAATTGTTTTAATAACCAAAGATGCAGCCTCCACTCCCAGTCTATTTGTTGTATTTACTGTCGCCTTTTGTCATATACTTAGATCATCCACTGTGTGGGCAGGGACTATTTTTAAGAATATAACATTACTGACCCATAACATACTGACCAATGGTCCATCTAGCCAAACAGTGGCTAGTGCCAGATGCTTCAGAAGGAATAAACAGAACAGGGCAATTATCTAGTGATTCATCCCGTTGTCTAGTCCCAGCTTCTGGCATTCAGCAGTTTAGGGACACACAGAGCCTAGGGTTGCATTCCTGACCATCTTGGCCAATAGTCATTGATGGACCTGTTCTCCAGGAACTTTTCTAATTCTTTTTTGAACCAGTTATACTTTTGGCCTGCACAACTTCCCTTGGCACTGAGTTCCACACGTTGACTACGCCTTATGTGAAGAGGAATACTTCCTTATATTTGTTTTAAACCTTCTGCTTATTAATTTAATTGTGACCCCAGGTTCTTCTGTTATGTGAAAGAGTAAATAATACTTCCTTATTCACTTTCTCCACACCATTCATGATTTTATAGACCTCTATTTTATCCTCATTTGTCTCTTTACTAAGGTGAACAGTCACTGTCTTTTTAATTTCTCCTCGTATGGAAGCTATTCCATAACCCTAATCATTATTGTTCCCTTTCTTTGTAACTTTTCCGATTCTAATATATCTGTTTTGAGATGGAGCGACCAGAACTGCATGCACTATTCAAGGTGTGAGCGCACCTTGGATTTAGACAATGGCATTATGATATATGAAACTCCAGATATAGTTTATCAGCTGGATCATCCTTGTCCATATGCTTGTTGTCCCGTTCAAAGATTCTAATAGATTGGGGAGGCATGATTTCCCTTTACAAAAGCCACGATGACTCTTCCCCAGCATATCATGTTCATCTATGTCACTACATGTCTGATAATTCTGTTGTTTACTATAGTTTCAATCAGTTTTTGCCTGGTGCTGAGGTTAGGTTTACTGGCCTGTAATTGCCAGGATCATCTTTGGAGCCTTTTTAAAAAAAAAATCAGCATTACATTAGTTATCCTCAAGTCATCTGGTACAGAGGCTGATTTAAGCAATAGATTATATACCATAGTTAGTAGTTCTGCAATTTCATATTTGAGTTCTTTCAGAATTGCTGGGTGAATACCACCTGTTCCTGGTCTTTTCACGAGGTGTATACAGGGCTTAACATACTGGGGCTTTGATCCCTAATCAGTACCTCTAGGAAATGCCATGATACAAGTAAAAAAAAAAAAAATGAATAATATGGAAAGTGGAAGAACTTTTTAATTGCATGTTTGGGAGATAAATTTACTAATCTGAATGTCTTTAAGGCCCTTATCCTGCAAACTGTTCTATGTGGGTAATATCTCATGTCCTGGAGGGAGCACCTCTGAAGTCAGTAAGTGTCGGCTTAAATGTAATAGTTAGCAAGACTGGGGTCTAAAAATTGGTATAACTTCAACCTTCTTCTAATAGCTCCATTTTTGCCATTTTCTATTTCACATCTTCTTTTATGTTGCTGTCCCTTGGTGTGAAATGGCAACCCATAGTTTGTCTGTAAAATATCCTTCTCTTTCTTTCAGTCCTTCCACAAAACTCCCTCCTTGTTGTGAAGCCTTTAAACTCACCATCATGTATTTCTTACTCATATATCATGTTATCGGATCTATATCATATATCATGCCATCATCTTTGAAAACTCATGGTGATTGGGGGAGGTCCCCGACGATTGTAAAAAGGCAAATATAGTGCTCATCTTCAAAAAAAGGGAAGGAGGAGGATCCAGGGAACTACAGACAGGTCAGCCTCGCCTCAATCCCCGGAAAAATAATGGAGCAGGTCTTCAGTGAATTCATTTTGAGGCACTTGGAAGAGAGAAAGCTGATCAGGAACAGTTAGCATAGATTCACCAAGGGAAAGTCATGCCTGACCAACCTGATTGCCTTCTATGATGAGATGAGTGGCTCCTTGGATATGGGGAAAGTGGTGGACATGATATACCTTGACTTTAGCAAAGCTTCTGATACAGTCTCCCATAGTATTCTTATCAGCAAGTTAAAGAAGTATAGGTTGGATGAATGGACTATAAGATGGATAGAAAGCTGGCTAGATCAGTCTCAGTGGGTAGTGATTAATGGCTCAATGTCTAATTAGCAGCTGATAACAAGCAGAGTGCCCCAGGAGTCGGTCCTGGGGCTGGTTTTGTTCAACATCTTCATTAATGATCAGGAGGAGGGGGTGGATTGCACCCTCAAGAAGTTTGCAGATGACACTAAGCTGGGGGGGAGAGGTAGATACACTGGAGGGTAGGAAAAGGGTACAGAGCGACCTCGACAAATAGGAGGATAGGGCCAAAAGAAATCTGATGAGGTTCAACAAGGACAAGTGCAGAGTCCTGCACTTAGGACGGAAGAATCCCCTGAACTGCTACAGACTGGGGACCTATTGGCTAGGCAGCAGTTCTGCGGAAAAAGACCTGAGGGTTACCGTAGACAAGAAGCTGGATGTGTCCTTATTGCCAAGAAGGACAACGGCATACTGGGCTGCATTAGTAGGAGCATTGCCAGCAGATCGTGGGAAGTGATTATTCCCCTCTATTCGGCACTGAGGACACATTTGGAGTATTGTGTCCAGTTTTGGGCTCCCCACTACAGAAAGGATGCGGACAAATGGGAGAGAGTCCAGCAGAGGGCAATGAAAATGATTAGGGGGCTGGTGCACATGACTTATGAGGAGAGGCTGAGGGAACTAGCTTATTTATTCTGCAGAAGAGAAGAGTGAGGGGGGAGTTGATAGTAGCTTTCAGCTACCTGGAAGGGGATTCCAGGGAAGATGGCACTAGGCTGTTCTCACTGGTGGCAGATGACAGAATAAGGAGCAATGGTCTCATGTTGCAGTGGGGGAAGTGTAGGTTGCATATTAGGAAAAACTTTTTCACTAGGAGGGTGGTGAAGCACTGGAATGGGTTACCTAGGGAAATGGTGGAATCTCCATCCTCAGAGGTTTTTAAGGCCTGGCTTGACAAAGCCCTGGCTGGACAAAGCCCTGGCTGGGATGACTTAGTTGGGGTTGCTCCTGCTTTGAGCAGAGGGTTGTACTAGATGACCTCCTGAGGTCCCTTCCAACCCTAATATACTATGATTCTATGTTTATCTGTCTTAATTAAAAAAAACTTATTCCTACAAAATCTTAGTTCTCTGACATCAAAAGAATTTACTCATGTGTATATGGGATTTCAGAATAAAAGCATAGATTGTAGGATGGATGTGCAAAGGAAGGAACAGATTTTAAAATAATTATTTTCATTAGTAAGAGATAGAAGAAACACTGGTCTGGCAGCAAGAGGGTGATATAAATAGGCATTTATATTAACTTACACTTGCCGTGTTTTAAACATAATGTGGGAGAAAGTAATTTTATTTCTTTTCTGCACAAAATGTCTCCCAGTTTAATACTAATGGCATAATAAAATCATGATATAGTTCATCATCTTGGACTTGCATTTTCCAGATTGATATAGTAATCAAGCATTCCTGAACTGGGAAAACAAAATCCATCAAAGAAATGGGTTAAGTAGTTTGCGTATAGAATATAATCATCTATTATAAACCACTTATGCTACATGTTTATTCAACAGCTCATCAATAGAAGTTAAACAACAGTCAAGCTATCCACCTTGCAATATGAACCAGCAGAATACAAATCAACTATCAGGTTATATAAGATTTTGATTTGGAAAACGGGAGCAAATATCACAGTCATCTTTGGTGACAGTCTTTTCAGTGATAGAAACATTCCCCAAAATATACTGATATTATATTTACCCCAAGAATTTTAATATATCGCTAAACAAAACTGCTATAGGTATCAAGTACTGGAGCTGTTAATTTTTTAAAAAAATGTATCATGTAATAAAACCAATTTACTATCTTAAAAATCATCCTTTTAAAAACAATTCAGTGTATTTATTCATTGTTTTTAAGGACTGTTGAATAAAGGGGAGAAATTATGATTTTTATATGCCAGATCATTATGGTATATTTCTCCCCCTCTCTATTTTTTATAACAGTTTCCTTTCTCTACTGTAATTTTCTCATTATCCTAACACCACACACCTAATACAAAGCTCCCATCCTGCAAATATTTCAATTCAATGAGTAGTCCCATTGAATTCAATTAACTAGCCCTGTGCTTGAAGTTAAGCACATGCATAAGTCATCATAGGGTTGTGGCATTAGAGGTATTTTTCCTTAAGAACCCCAAATCAGTTTCTAAAGGAATTGGGTGTTTCTTCAGGAAAATATTTATACTTCATATATATTCTGTAGAGAAAAATATTTCGTCCATACTTCCCCACCAGAAATTATCACAGGGTTGTTATTATTTTCCTATATTTGCAATATTTAACATTGACTCAATAAATCTTTGAGGATTTAAAGCATTATCCTATTTTTAAATTAAAGAGCCTTTGGAGCAGGATGTGAAGTCGTCTTATTCACTTTAATGCTCTAGCATTAGCTAGTTTAGAATTCCGGTTTCATGAGATCCAGTCCAGGCACTGCATAGAATGTTCTATTTCTAAAAATAGGGGAGGGAACTCATTTCCATGTTAAAGCTACAGTAATGTTCCCTTAAGCAATATGCAGCCACATCAGGGATATGCCTTTGCTGTTTAGCTATCCTTTGTTAATTCTTTCAGACTGATTACTGACGTAGTAATCAGAATGCCATTTGATACATATTTCAGCATATTTCCAAACTGCACGACACACGTCTTCTAAGCAACAAAAAAATAGAGTGAAAAATCCCAGCTGGTTTTCTTTTTCTTCTCCCATCAATAGGATTAGAATACTTATCAGTCCTGCTCTGCGTTCAGATTCTTATCACAGATTTCAGCTTCAGCAGCTAATGAATAGCTGAAATGTGGCAGAGAAAAGGACTTTTTATTTTCCAGTTATGAATGCCCTTAATCATGAAGGGTAAAGCTAACATGTATTTGTCAGATGCAGTTTGTTGGGTACTAGCATATAAATAATCATGATACAATATGTGCAGTCCTTCTCTTCATTCTTTGGGGCCACAAGTGGGGGCAGAAGGACAGGCGGAGGAGAATGATAGGAAGCTTTTTACAGATGCATATGGCAGGTCTTACAATTGACAGCAAATTTAATTAATAATCTAATCACAAACTGATTTCACACACACAGTCTCACTCCTTGTGCTTGCAAGGTCTGGAAGTACTGCCTTGGTAGCATGCTCACTCCCTGTTGGTGAAGAAGTGTTTTACAGGGCACAACACTGCCCCGTCAGCAGATTAAGGAGAGGTGCGAGAAGGCTCTGAACAGCATCCTGTTCAGGCAGAAAGATGGCGGTTCTGAGCTTCAGCCTGACGAGAGTAAACCTGGAGAAACTGCAAGATTCTACAGTGCTCCAGAGGAGGGGAAAAAAATTAATGTTGAATGAATCAAATTGATTGGTTTATGTATGGGACCCAACTAATCTAAAGTTATCTCAGGCATTCATTGCTGGGAAAATGATTGAAGTTCAAATACATTTGAAAGACAGACAATCTGTGGACAATTACATATACTGATGAAATCAAAATTCTGAAGCAAATATTGTAGCGATTTGGCTAGTAGGTATGCATAGCACTGCCCTTTGTGGCATAGAACCAAAACGGTTCAGATGTGTGTGCACACATGCATAGGCCCCATACTACTGACAATTAATAGAGACTCTCCTTTAGCTGAAGGGGGAGCAGACTACGCTTTGGTAGGCTCTGAGTTTTAGTCCTGCTGTAACCATGAAGTTCTGAATTGCCATTGGACCATTGCCATGAATTTGTTACAGCCCTGTTAGAAGAAGGTATTTGCATTGCATTCACAGCACTAGCTTATCTCACCATATAATCAGCTGATTAGCTCTGAGGAATAAAATAGAATAATGACCCATATTTTAATCAGGATGGAAAGTTAACATGTGTTTGTCTTAATGTAATGTTTATCAGTATGTAAAATTCGACATAAGGTATTTCCCAAGGTAACATAAATAGTGGTATCTACATTAGCAACATTTTCACCAGAGTAGGAAACTAATGTTGTTTGTTGCAGTGTGAACAAAGGATATTAATTATAATAGGCCCTTCCCAAAAACATTTTAGAGGATGTTTTAATGATTCATAAAAGCCACAGAAATAGTAATTATGAAATACTCCTGTTTGTAGATTTATTAGCCATTTAAACATACTGTACAGCCACTATATGTACTTTGCAGTATGTGTTTATATTTGACAATATTATTGGAAATGACTGTGTATTTAAAATGTGGAAAAGATAATAAACCAATCATCATAATAGATATGTAGCAGTGTTGAACTCAAGTGGCCACAAGTCGTCTGAATCTTTTGATCATATTGTCACAAATGGCCCTTTTAAATTTGATTGACATTTAAAGCTATACTGCCTCCTGGTATAAATAAGGCAAAGGCAACCAGCTTGCAAAGAAAATGGTCTCTGTTTTTTGAAGATCTCCCAGCAGACCCTTTAGTTACTACACAGTGTGAATTACAAATTAGGTCAGAAGGAGGCACACTTACAACAGACTCAGACAGGCCAGGAGGGAACCACCATTTGTCCATCTTTTAGCTGAGCCATGTTTTGGGTTTGAAGCTATTAATTCTTTGCCTTTTGATGTGTATTGTTTAGTAAATATACAGGACTAATTTTCACGTGCAGTTCTAATATAAAACATGTCTGTAAAAGATGGCATGGCACACGTGTTCCAGGTTTATTGTCTGTCAGTGATTCCTGACCAGATGTGCTCAGTTTACAAGTAAAAGATGTATTTTTACTAGTTGCCAACATAGTACATTTAACCTTGTCAATATTATAAAACTTACACCGGCATAACTAAATAAATTTAGAATGATCACATTAAGATAAATCAGATTAAAGATTGCTTACATTGGTTAAGTGCATTTACAAGGATTTGTACTAGTGCAATTAGTTCTAATATACACATGGTATAAGAGTTAAGATGGGTTCTTTCCTGCTTGAATATCATCACCTGCAAAACACTTCTGCAGGATAGATTGCCCCTCAGTTATACCTTTGTATCCCTACAGTTTTGAAATTATGGATTTATCTCTGTGCAACTGTATGGTCCTGAAAATTAGGTCCTCCATATTACCTAGACAGCTCCAGTACCTGCTTTGTCCCCAGTCTTTCAACCCTTATTCAAGCAAGTAGTCCTGTTTAAGTAAATGGGGTTACTCAGATGAGTAAGGGTTGCATTGGCCCATTAGGTAAACACAGATCTAACTCATTGGAATGTAACCAACAATTCCATTGATAATGCCCAAGATGGAATAGAATCCAGCTGAGTCTCCTTTAGCTGCGTCGGCTCTGCAGGGCTAACTGGAGAAAAAAGCAGTCCAATCTTATTTTTGTCAATAACATCAACAGAGACTAATTCTGAATTTACAAAAGAAGAAAAACTAACAAATAAGAAGGTGCCATGCTACAAAGAAACTTTTCACAGTAGAACCTCAGTTTAAATAGCTCAGTATGGCCTCAGTCCCTATTTATGTCTTAGGATAATAAACCTCGACATCTACAGAAGCCAAAATGTGCTTATTATTTTAATGTGACTGAAACATAATACACAATTAAGTTTACTTAAAGTTCTTCTCTCATTCTGCATTATGAGTGATACTGCATCCTGTTACAGTTACACACAATAAAACAATCCTGGCTCAAGACTGGCTGCAAACAGTCACATGGTGAATCAGTAAGTTTCTCTTAATTAGATCTCAGAGGTCAATAATACTGAGGTACTGCTAGGTAATGAATTCATATATACAAATTAGCACATCCTAATAGGCTACTGCTAAGTACTGAGTACTGGTTCAAACAACACTGCAAAAACCTATGGACGATGGGCTCCTGGGCCTTCACCTCCAGAGCTGTGTGGTACGAGTTGCTTTGTGTTGAAAAAGAGCTCTGTGAATATAGTAATTTGAGCCTCATGAATAATTAGATTATTTCCCCCTTTATCAGAGCTGTGGCTGGGACAAATCACAGGTTATCACCCAAGCTCCAGTTAAAAAGGAAAACTCCATGAACTGTTCTCATACTCCCTCCATGGAAACATGCACCAGACCTGCACCCCATGAGCCAAATTCATCCCTGCTATAACTCCACTGTAGTCAGGGGAGTTACAAGCATTAGGGATGAATTTGGCCCATTATTTTCTCTCTCTGTTCCTTCTCTATGGCACTGAAAACCTCCATCCCTGGCCCAGCCGAGATGACATAGAAATCTGGGGCAGGTTTGAATGTGGATGAATGCTGAATCTTGGCCCTTGTGACCGAGAGGGCAACTGAATGGCTGAGATTTGCTTCAATTGGTTCTGCAGATGAGTTCAGTGGAAACAATCATTGAAACCTCTTAGGTAGAGATGAATAACAGTTTTTTGCTGGACCTCTGAATTTGTTTCCCCTTTGGACTATGTTAAAGAAAAAAAAATCTGCTGAAAGCTAATGCAGTGAGACTGAATTCTGATTTATCAATGTAACTATGAATGTACATTAGCATGGGTTTGATTTTCAGAGGTGCTGAGAAGTGAATGGGAATTGGGATACTGATCACCATTCTCTATGTACAGGAATACTTATATTGATGGTACCCTTATCACTTTTTACCTCTGCGGTCAGGGCACCTTGATATTTACCTCAACAGGAACGGTCTTTTTTTCCAGTTTGTACAGCACCCAGCACAATGGGCTCCTGGTCCATGACTCGGGCTCGTAGGTGCCATGGTAATACACAAACAACACAACAGAAGTCAAAATTTGCTTATTATTTTAGTATGAGTCAACTATAATGCTAAAGCATATTTGAATTATACTACAAATATTCAAAAAATATATTAGCTTTCAACAAGCTATTTTTCCAGCAACAGAAAATAAGACTGGAGAATGATGAATTGGTACATATTATAACAGAGATAATTCTCAGACACTAAAACAGACTGCATCAGGAGAAATGATTTGTACCTAGCAATTTAACAGAGAAACAACATGCTATACAGAATACAATTTGTAGTTCTAAAGCTTACTTTTTGACACACATGAAGGTACACAATTGTAAGCAAAACAATCTGAAGGATGGGTTGGGTATATGGGGAAGTAGTTAATTAATATGTGGAACAGGATAGTCACAATTTTTAAAAAAGAAAAGAAAAATTTTAAAAAATTACAAAGGCTGAAATGTTTGTTCCTGCTTCCACTGAAGTCAATGAGAATGAAGAAGCCATTAAATTCAATAGGAGCAGGCACATTTGTAAATGTATGGAATATAGATACTGTACCAAACAAGAACTTGATGAAAGTAAATGCAGGTGGATGTAATGATACAAATGCATCCCTGGTGTCAATGGAATTTGAATTTGGCCCGTTGTGTCTAACAGATATATTATGTAACTAGGATAACAGAGAACAGAAAAAAGCAAAACCAGATGGGATAATGCTGAACTAGAGAGTTTACAGAAGGGATAGACACAACAGGGCAGGTGGACGCATGCCAATATGGGTCAAGGAGGATATTGTGTCTGAAGAAAGAACGAATGTCGTACAATAGATAGTTTGGCAAATCATGCAGAAATTGTTTGGATTGAAATAAAAGAGGAGAAAAAGAATATTAGGAAACTATTGTAGACCATCTGGGTCAGATAAAAAAAAGCAAACCAAAAATATTTATGCAGATAAGGAAGCTCACAGAAAAGTTTGATATAGGCCGTGGCAGACTTCTGATCACATAGATATGGACTGAGATAACAGACTACAGAGCTCTCTTTCTCTCCATCTGCAACAATTTGCTGCTTTTTGTACTATGCATGCTACAAAAGATTTGAGAGCTTGGTGCTTTTACAGGTTATCACTTTCAGCAGGGATGTAGGCTGGCCTATCAAAATTCTTTTTTTTTTTTTTTTTTTTCTTCTTTTGTGCAGGTCTAGGGAATAATGTTCCACAAGGGAAGGAGAATCTGTACTAATAACCTCTCCTTGTTCCATAGATCTTTGCATCATCCACCTAAACTATGAGCTGAAGATGCAGACTGAATTCTTTACTGGCTGAGGAGTTACTCCAACCCCAACCAAGGTCAGAGCTCTCCCATGCAGCTGTGGATTGGGAACCAAGTCCAATGACCCAAGCCCAAATTAACACAAAATGTTTAAAAGGAAATACCTGGCCTTCTACCTAGAAGGAATTCTGCCTCTTCCTCTGGTTTAGTAGAAGGATTTCTGCCCTTCCTCACTTTTAGTCTTTTGGGCGGTTTTGTGCTGTCTTCCATTTGATGACTGACAGTTAAATCCATTCCTGCAGTCATCTCAGAAGAGGACTTCTTAAGCATACTCAGAGATAGATATTTCCCAACTAATAGGAAATATGGGAAAATACCACCCTGTCTTACCCAGGAGACCTTCAGTGATCTGAAACTCATGAAAAAGAGTCCTACAAAAATTGGAAACTAGGTCAAATTACAAAGGATGAATATAAACAAATAGCATGAGTATGTAGGGACAAAATTAAAACGCCAACGCACAAACAAGATTAAACTAGCTAGAGACATAAAGGGAAACAAGAAAACATTCTACAAATACATTAGAAACAAGAGGAAGACCAAAGACAGGATAGACCCGTTACTCAATGATGAGGGAAAAACAATAACAGAAAATATGG
Source organism: Emydura macquarii macquarii (assembly GCF_026122565.2). NCBI lineage: Eukaryota > Metazoa > Chordata > Testudines > Chelidae > Emydura > Emydura macquarii. Next base: position 10,612,911 of record NW_027133643.1, on the reverse strand, counting down.
AAATGGCAGAAGTGCTAAATGACTTCATTTCAGTTTTCACAGAAAAGGTTAGTAGCAATTGGGTGTCTAATACAGTGAATGCCAGTGAAACTGAGGTAGGATCGGAGGCTAAAATAGGGAAAGAACAAGTTAAAAATTACTTAGACAAGTTAGATGACTTCAAGTCATCAGGGCCTGATGAAATACATCTTAGAATACTCAGGGAGCTGACTGAGGAGATATCTGAGCCATTAGCGATTATCTTCGAAAAGTCATGGAAGACAGGAGAGATTCCAGAGGACTGGAAAAGGACAAATATATAGTGCCCAGCTATTAAAAAATGGAACTAAGGACAACCCAGGGAATTACAGACCAGTTATCTTAACTTCCATACCCAGAAAGATAATGGGGCAAATAATTAAGCAATCAATTTGCAAACACCTAGAAGATAATAAGGTGATAAGTAACAGTCAGCATGGATTTGTCAAGAACAAATTGTGTCAAACCAATCTGATAGCTTTCTTTGATGGCGTAACAAGCCTTGTGGATGGGGGGAAGCAGTAGATGTGGTATAACCTGACTTCAGTGAGGCTTTTGATACTGTCTCAAATGACCTTCCACTAGGTCAAACAAACTAGGGAAATACAACCTAGGTGGAATTACTATAAGGTGGGTGCATAACTAGTTGGAAAACCATTCCGAGAGTAGTTATCAGTGGTTCAGAGTCAAGTTGGAAGGACATATCTAATGGAGTCCCTCAGGGATCAGTTCTGGGTCCAGTTCTGTTCAATATCTTTGTGCTTTGAAGGATAGAATTAAAATTTAAAATGATCTGGACAGACTGGAGAAATGGTCTGAAGTAAATAGGATAAAATTCAATAAGGACAAATGCAAAGTACTCCACTTAGGAAGGAAAAATCAGTTGCACACTTACAAAATGGGAAATGACTCCCTAGGAAAAAGTACTGCAGAAAGGGATTTGGGGGTCATAGTGGATCACAAGTTAAATATGAGTCAACAGTATCCCACTGTTGCAAAAAAAGCAAACATCACTCTGGGATGTATTAGCAGGAGTCTTGTAAAGCAAGACACAAGAAGTAATTCCTCTGCTCTACTCCGTGAAAATTAGGCTTCAACTGTTGTATTGTGTCCAGTTCTGGGCACCACATTTAAGGAAAGATGTGGATAGGGTGACCAGACGTTCTGATTTTATAGGGACAGTCCCGATATTCAGGGTTTGGTCTTATAGAGGTGCCTATTACTCCCCACACCATCTCGATTTTTCATACTTTGTCTGGTCAACCTAGATGTGGACAAATTGGACAAAGTCCAGAGAAGAGCAACAAAAACGATTAAGGGTATCGAAAACATGACCTATGAGGGAAGATTGCAAAAACTGGGTTTGTTTAGTCTGGAGAAGAGAAGACTATGGGGAGACAAGATGGTAATAGTTTTCAAGTACATAAAAGGCTGTTACAAGGAGGAGAGAGAAAAATTGCTCTCCTTAACCTCTGAGGATAGAACAAGAAGCAGTGGCTTAAACTGCAGCCAGGGTGGTTTAGGTTGGACATTAGGAGAAACTTCCTAACTGTCAGGGTAGTTAAGCACTGGAATAAATTCCCTAGGGAGGTTGTGGAATCTCCATCATTGGAGATTTTTAAGAACAGGTTAGGCAAACACCTGTCAGGGATGGTCTAGATAATGCTTGGTCTTGCTATAAGTGCAGGGGACTGGACTAGATGACCTATTGAGGTCCCTTCCAGTCCTATGATTCTATAATACCATATCATTATTAGGAAGAGGAACTAAAGGCTTTGCAACATAGGGTGTGGGGTGCATGAATGGGCTAAAGGAGACCCAGGTAGTATGCATTGTATTTCCATTTGTCCTCCTGAATCAAGGGACCCTCTCGGTGGAACCAGACTGGTTTGCTACACTGTTCCTAAGGACAGGTAGCTACATAGCTCATTCATTGTTGAGCAGAAAGTATATTTTCCTGGAAGAAACATTTTTTCCTGTTCTACCTTCTTCTGCACTAACAAGCATGTAAGCATGTTAACAGACGCCATTTTGGAGGAATGGTACATTTCTGATACAGATGGGGGGGGAAATGGATCTAAAAAGCATTAGTAGAGGCACAGAAATTAAATCAAGTTGAAGAAATGAAACATATGTTTTGCTGGAAAAAATAAAGATTGGTCTGTTATTTTGGCTACCTTCCTTTGTTGTAGTATTCTAATTCTCTGCTGTGGTAGTGGGAGGTTCTGCCATTACTTATGTGTACACAACAGAGTTGTGCTACACAGAGCCCACCACCATTCACTTAGTGGAGATTTCCATAAACTTCATAGAACCAATTATGAGTCATTTGGTTTGACCCCACTGGAGTATGGTTAGGAGCTGAGACAGAAAAAGGGGCTATGGAATGTTGGCTATTTCCTACAATGTTAAAGCATGGATCCTCTGATTGGCAAACATACCCTGTGAGCCTAATTATGTGGGAATTTTGAGTGGATTACATTAAATGGCTATTGATTAATCATGAGGTTTTAAGACAATGGATAATAGATTGTATAAAGATATTTGAAAGAGCCCCTATATTTTTTTTTTTAAAAAAAGATGTTGCTTTGTCTTTGGTTCCCTATAGGGACACCAGTAAGTATGGTACATTAATATTACTGATTGGACACCGAATAGAAGGTAACCTATGCTGGTCAGAATCTTCCCACTGGAGAGGTATTAATAGCTATTTTAACATAAGAATTTTGAGCTCTTTATTGAGCCATTACAGAAACAGTTAATTTTTACCATGCCATAGATCTCAGTTCACTGGGTCAGATATTCTGATCTCAGTTATACCAGTGTCAATCAGGAATAACTTCACAGATATAAATTACCATGCCTAGGGTTGCTTCCATCAGTGTTTCTCAACCTTTTAAGTAGCAAGTACCCCCTAACATCAGAAAATTGTAATAAGTACCCCAACACGCAATTTCCCACTCTGAGAAATACAATCTTCTTCCCATTTACCGCTGGACAACTCTATTTCTCGTAAAGCAGGGGAGTTCTGAGTTCTGCAGTGCTGTGTGTGGCTGTGGCTCCATATAAAAGCAAAGGTCAATGCCAGCCAATCACTATGGCCTGAGGACGGGGTCACGTGATGTTCTCCTCACACAGGCGGGAACTTGTGAGATATAAGCAGGCACTAGCAGCCCACCAGAGTGGATAGCAGCACTCTCCATGGCCGTCCCTAGGGGAGTGCAGGCCTGGGGCTAATCACAGTGTGTGGGCCCCTCTTAACATTTTTATACTGGTAAAATCTGGGGCTGTCATAGTTGTCAATTTCACTGCTCAGCTAGAGCAGTGAAATTGACAAGTAAACCTGCAGGTAGAGCCACTGGGCTCTCTGCCGGGGTTTCTGGGCACCAGGCTTTGAGCAGGGGAGGGGAGCTGCCACCTGGGCAAGTTGCAGGCGGCTGCCCTCTGGCTGCCAGCCTGGGAGGTGGGTGACTGCCACCTGCTCCGAGCTGGGGTGGAGCAGGCTTCCGTGCAGGCTGGGACCTGGGGATGTGGGCAGGCGGCAGGAAGCTGCCGCCCATCTTCAAGCCAGGGTGTGGGAAGCTGTCTCTTGGCTCAGAGTCAGGGTGCCGGTGGCAGCCACCCAGCTGCAAACCCAGCTCGCAAGGTGCAGGAAGCTGCTGCTGGGCTCCCACCTGGGAGCTGGGACTGGGTAGGACGCGGGCGGCTTCCCAAACAGCCAGCGGCTGCTACCCAAGCCAGCAGCTGTTGCCTGGCATCCCAAAAAGCTGGCTTCCCAGGACCGGGGCAGCTGCCGTCTATCTCCCAGCTAGGAGGTGGGACAGGACAGGAAGCTGCCGCCTGCCTCCCAGCTGGGAGCTGGGACTGGGTGAGAAGCAAGCAGCTGCCACCTGGCTTCCGCAGAAGTCGATGGCTGCCGCTCACCTCCCTTCACTGGGTTTTTCGCCACATACCCCTTGCCTGTGTCTTGCATACCCCCAGTGGTACGCGTACCACAGGTTGACAAACTATGGCTTACATCATATATATATGCTGATAATGTTCTATTAACTCATTTTCAAGCATGTCCACTGGGCAATCTAAAACTAGTGGGGAGATGTGCCTAGCCAATAAGCATTAATAGAAATTGCTGCTGCAATTGTCTCATCTGCTTATTGAAAACCAAGAAAGACTTCACAGATCAAGATGGAACCTATGATAGATAAAGAACACAAAACTAGAGGAGAGATACATAGAGAAGATGGATTCCACAACCCTTCCCACCTCCCAGTTATGCCCCTTCAGTATTAATTATGGTGTTTTCGGAATAAACCCAGTCTCAGTGTATTAAAATATTGAGAACATTTGCAGCAACACAGTCTCAGAGGGCTTTTCTGATTTCCTTTCTTTTCTTCTTATGAAGTATCTATCAGACTGGTGTACTTAAAAGATTTTGGACAGTTCATGTTTTACTCCTATTGCTGTGACTCCAGACCGTGTTTCTTGACTCAATGAAGACCTCAAATACCATGAGTTTACTTTTTTGTTAAAAAACTGCCCCCACAAATTCTACATTCTTTAGAAGCTACAGCAATGGGCATAGTCAACAACCAGTACCACAAAGCCGTGCAGGTAAACCTGCTGCATTCTAGTCTTGCAATGTGTGGACTATTATCAGTGCAGAAAGACTCCCTGCTGTAGTGCTTTTGTAGGCCCCTAATCATCAGGGTCAAAACAATGATTGATTGTGTGTGTTGGAGCTCCACCCCAGAGCTAGCCTTCGCATTTCTGTGTGGCGAATGATTTTTTGCTCCCTATGACAGGACTCTTGTCCACCAGGATCACAGAGCCAATCCAAGTAGTTTGCAGCGGGGTGTGAGTCAGCGGATTTGTTGGCATACTCCCCATCCTTAACTGGCCCTTTTTGAAGGCAGGACCTCTTAAGGATGGGGAGCATGCAATGTATTTTCCTTTATGATGGCAGGGCCCCAATGTGATGTGAGGGCTGGGGACCTCAGTTACCAGCTCTGACCTTCAGCACCCTCCCCATCTCCATTCCCCCAGCTGGTTCTGGTCCTGCTACCTCACTCAGAGTGTCAGTAAAGAAGGAGCCACAGCACTTATTCTTCCACTCCAGCTCTGCTCTTCATCCCTGTATTGAGTGGCAGGAGAGGAAAGCAGAACTGGGAGCTGGCAGGGACCAGCTAAGGAGAGGAGACCAGAGAGAGGGACGGAGGGAGGAAAACATGTAAGAGGTATCCCAGCCACCCTTGCAGCTCTTTTGAACACCATTGGCCAGATTAGGGCTGACATTAGGTACACAAGGGAGAAGAAAGTTTAAGGAGTCCCGCCCCTTGTGACCCCTGAGTTGGGGCTGGCCTCAACTGAATCTATTTACTATTGATGCAGGATTTTCCCCTTGCTGTCTCCTGGAACACTCCTCACCCTCAAAGATGACAGGGAGGAGTCAAGGCCATGGTCCTGTCCACCCAACCCTCTGCATTAGCAGAGCTGACTACAGAGGGGAGTATATGAAGCAATCCTGTATGGAGCATAGAAATGGATGCATGCACACTGTATTCTGTGGAGTTCCATGAGGCACTACGCCCACTTGAGACAGTGATTCCTAGCGCTTCTCCTGGGGTGGTGGAGTATGGCACATTCCCAGGGCAGGGTTGTGGCTCAGGGGCCTAGAGATCACCCTCGTTCTCTTCATTTTCTGAAAAGCTCAGGAAAAATGAGCTTCCTGAATAGTTTCTTCTAAAAGGAATTTTTTGTTGTTCACTGGTGGAAGACAAACCCAATCCCCTAAGGGTGTGCTGCATACTCTGTAACAGGTTTCTCTGGCAGGAAAGGATATGATCTGCAGTGAGACTGAGTGAGCATAAACACAAAATTGACTAGGCTGCCAAAGTAAGTAAATCATCAGTGTGGGAAGTGCCATGACAAGCCAGACATTTGGGTACCGATGAGATTGATGGGCCCTGATATTCTACTGGTTGCATCATGTTGTGTGATAATCAGCGTGGGTGAGCTAGAGGAGAGGCTCCTAAACTGTCATCCATGAAGGGCTTGTTAGTGGTCTGAGGAGAGTAGGTTGGTTATATGGTCATAACTCTGCTCCAAAGATTCAGCTGAGGGAAACAGGACAGACAGGAAGAGGAGATGAAATGAAAAGGAAGCTTAGACTGCACCGTGATAATAGCTCACACTTACAGCACTGAAGAGAACTACAAACACACAAATACTTTCTGAACATTATTTTTCCTTGTGAGCAACTGCTGCGTAGTTGTCGTCACAGGGATGTTTTGTGATTGAGAACAGGAAGGAACGTGGCCTGCACAACTCTCTCTCTTTTGAGATGCTAGGAGACCCTGTGTTCTGTGAGAAAATGCTTCTTTAAACTATCTGTAGCCTCAATCCATCTGTCAGTCTCCTTAGAATTCCTGACTATAGCTTTCATTACCGTGGGCTGAATCCCACTGTCTTTAAGGCGAAATTTCCATCGATTTCACTGAGAGTTTTGTTTTAGTAAAGGCTGACAAAGGATGGTAAGATTTGATCCCTCCCTAGTGTTGCCCTGGGACCATGCTTTCAGAGGACTCTAATTCAACAATACTTAAGTATATCCCTATTCAGCAAAGCACTTAAGATCAGTGTGAAAGAGTGAATTTTGATGAAGAATCAGAGAGTAAAGTAGGGCTGGTTGAAAATTTTCCATTTTTGAAAATTGGGTTTTCAACTAAGGGAATTTTTTCACAAAGAGTGTCTCTTTTCCATGGCAAATTTTGATTGATCCAAAAGAATTAAACCCACCAAACCAAATTATTTCAACATGGGCATGATACTACAGTACCCATGGGAGGTATATTTTGGGTGCCTTTTGCTTTCATTCTCCACCATGGCCCAGGCTCCCTCCCCAATTTTTATCTCAATGCACCATGGCTAGTTACTCCCACGACGTACTGCCTTCCCTCTCCAAGAGGAAAGACTATGGTGCTGTAGCAGGGTCAGTCACCTTGTGTACACCCCATCCAGGGCCAGGGGTGCCTCTGCAATGCCCTGCTAATCATTTATTCCTCAAAGGCTTCTTAAATGCCATACAGGCTTTTCTCATCCATTCACTACTCCTTCTTTCGGGTCCAAGTGTATTCACATAAAGCTCTAAAATAAAACTCATAGCCCCACAAAAAAGTCCTTAGGTTTTACCTTCTTGTCAGGTCACTGCCAGGTTTTTCCTATCTGTAGGATTAATAGGTAAACCCCACATCCCAGCTCTTTCTGCTGGAACCTGCTCACTCCTAGCAGTCTCCAATTCATCCTACTCCCAGGATTTCCTGCCTCAGGGCCTTTCATGATTTGTCAGGCCACACTCAGGCCCTCCCTGGCTGGAGTCTCTGGGGCCTGGTCTACACTACAAAGTTAGGATGACTTAACTACATTGCTGAGGGCTGTGAAAAATTTCACCTTTTGTGTGCTGTAGCAAATGCCTGTACTACAGTGGTTCAGCGGCAGCATGACAAATAAAACATCCATAGTTTAAACCTACCTTGGCTCTGACATCCAAATTTCCTGTTATCAAAGCCTTTCCTGCTGGTGCCTTCCTTACTTCCTGCAGTTTCCCTTTATTGCAGCCACCTGCTGCCCTTTATAGGGAATTACCTGATCCAACCTCTTTAGCAATCAGGGTTGAACCAGCTCTTAAGGGCAAGCCCCCCTCCCCTCCATTAGAGTACATTATGGGAGTTGTAGTCAAACTAGGGAACACAGTTAATAGAGGAGAATGAGAACATGAAGCTACAATTCCCTCACAAAAGCAGCATCTCCAAATAATTCCCCCCTCCCCCTTTTCAGTGGAAATATTTAGGTACTTCAATTTTCCATTAACAAAATTTCTGATCAGTCCAGAGTAAAAAGCTGAGGTAAACTGGAGGCTGCTTAGAAAAGCGTTACCTATGCAACAGCACAACAACCCAACCTTCCTATGGCACTGTAAAGTAGCAGAGTAGAGGGTGCTGAAAATGATTAAATCATAATTTGTAGCACCAGTGTTCTGGTCTCTTTCTGAAAACAAGACTAGAAACCTCTGAAGTCCCATGAATGGACACTGCTGGTTGGTTGAGAGTGTTCAAACATAAGCTACACAAGGTGGTGAATCAGAACAATAAAGAGACCCACAGAGATCAGAACAAGTAAATGATGCAGCAACACAAAGCTACCACAGGGCAAAGCTGGCACCTATTGCTTGGAGGCTGTGACACTAAGCGCCCCTGTATTCACACCCTAAACACTGCTGTAATAATCCCTATACAAAATAGGCTTTGTGAGGTGTCATTTGAAAACTAATAACTCACTGATCACTAGTATTATTCTGTGATGTAGGTGTGCGATGGTACTAGGAGTTATGGATGATGCTAGAATTATTACTAAAGTGTGTTTAAACCAGGTATGTTAGGGGGAGCTGGTAAACAGGTCTGCCTTAGACAAAGGAATGCCTCTTTGCTTCTCTGACAAGCTCGATCTTCAGGCAAAGACAATGAAGGTCCATTTTTACATATTACATTAACAAAGCTATTAAGCTAACAAGTGAGGGAAGAAAGCGCATGGCGCTTCCTTAATCACCAAACTCCACATCATCTTCCTCACACCTTGAATAAACTTTACTTTGTGGGGTAACCCTCAGAAGAATCCATTTCAAAGGTTTATTGCTCAAGTGCTAAGCAATTGAATCAACTGATTGTATACAATATTGCTGGGGGTGCTGGAGCTATAGGTGCTGGGGGTGCAGCAGCACCCCCTGGCTTGAAGTGGTTTCCACCATACACAGGGATTACAGTTTGGTTCAATGGCTCTCAGCACCCCCACTATAAAAATTGTTCCAGCAGCTTTGATTATACCAATATTACTGAATTATAAAAGAAGGGACAGTGAGGTCTTTTCTCCAAGCTAATGACACATTGGTGATTAATAGCGTTATAAAATGTATGTATTAACACTATCTGAGGAAAAATGGATACTTAGTTATATTATATTTTAGAGACTGTGGCCAAACTGGATTCTCCCCAGAGAGGGGAGAAGGCAGCTATTTACCGGACTCCTCAATAAATTAAGCATGGTGGAATCAAAACAATGGAAACCCCATTTACGTGCAGAGGGATAGGAAGCCCATAGGAAGGGGGAAAAGCATGAGGTCATCCTGCCTCTTGAAACAAAGTCACTGAGCTTTGGAAGATATCAGCAAAGACAGAAGCCATTTTGGCTTCCATTGCTAGGGGGAAGAGCTTTTGGAAGCTGAGAAAGATGGATCCTTCAGCTAATGGGGGGTTGAAGTCTCTGGAAACTGAATATAGGTGGGAAACTATCTTGAATGCCTGTCCCTTACAGGATTAAATTTCAGACACACGTTTTCACTTTTATTTTCTTATAACCCTTTCTAACTTTATTCCTTTTACTTGGCATCAGTTAATCTATGTCCTGTTGTTAATACATTTGTTTTATTTTTACTATAAAGCAACTCAGTGCTGTGTTTCAAGGGAGAGGTGTATTTGCCTCAGTTAAATTAATCAGCGGTGGCGTGCTTTTTGTCTCTTTACAAGAACTCTTTACTATTTTTCTGAATTGTCCAGGAGTGGGCAGAACATTGCAGAGCACATGGTTTTGGGAAAATTTGGGACCGGGGATGTGTTGAGGGACCACCCTGCTGGTTGTAACCAAAGCTGGTGGAAGCCAGCGTGGGGCTGTGGACAGGCTGCTGGAGTCAGAGTTGCTGACCCAGGGCTGTGTAGCACACAGACACTTCAGGGTGTGTCCTGCATACATGTAGGTTGTCTGTGAGCATCCCAGGCTGCGCCTTACAGCAGCAAAGCATTGTGAGGAACCCAGGGTTACGGGATAAGTGGTGACACAACTCCTTATTGGTCTGGATTGCACCTGAACTCCGTAACAGAGGGACACTGAGAATTTTGGTGAAGCCAATCAATTTATTTACAAAGGGCGGGGGGAGAATGTGACATTTAATAGTTCACTCAAATAGTTGGGGGTGTTTTCTGCTATTGGCTATGGTTACTGACCATGAGTATCATCACAGTTTCAGGGCAACTGCACCTCTATGCCCCCCCTCTGTGGTCCACTCAAGGAGTGCCCAGTCAGGTAGCAATCTCCAGATGTCACCAGTCTCGGGACAGAGGCCTTTGTCCCATTGCCTTCAAGCTGTGGGGTTTTTGAGGCTGTACAGCTCCCTGCCTTACACTGGGATATCCCCAGCAAGCCAGTCTGTCTAACAGCCAGCACCTGTGTATTGCCAGCAGTTACAAGTTACCACACAGCGCTTTCTAGGCAAGCACATTTATCTTTAAGGTAAAAACATTACAAAGAATAATATTAAAACAATAAACAGATTTAAACACATAGTAAACATACCAGTAGTCACCCATTAGTCTTATGGTGCCGGGGCCTTTGGACAAACAGTCCTGTCTGTTTGCTGGATCAGAAAGAGGCCCTGCGTCAATTTAACCCTGTTTTTTTAGATCAAAACCCTGTCTTTGTCTCTTGTCTTCTGGAAAAATCAGTTTGAACTAGTACATGCCAACTATCCTACAGGAAGTTACCTCTCTGGAGGTGTTTACAACCTAAGTGATTCACTTAAACACCCACCACTGTTTTCAGTTCCTGGAGGAATTGTGGCAACCTTCCCCCCCACAGCATAGTATACAGTCCCTGGTGCACAGTGGTACATAGCCTATTCATACATTTAATACAATATGGTATTGCATGTGCTTGCAATATTTGTCAGAAGTCTGATTATTACTGTTTTGGTTTATATAGCTTTACTGTTTTAAGTTCAGCAATCAAATGCACCTCTTTGCGGTTATGCAGGCTGTGGAATTCATTTTTGAAGTGCTTTTTAAGAGCAAGGCCTAGCTGTATTATTATGGAAAAAGGGCCAGAGCCAGAATTTAACAGAGCTGCAGAAAGAGGCCACTATTGCTGCACAAGCTGCAGGGATTCCTCTTGTGATGCACGAAGGTACATTGCTCTAGAAATTACAAAAGAGAATTTCAGCAAAGGGTATAGAAGTGTCCAGAGGACCTGCAGTGAAACTAACCAACCTTTCAGCACTTTGAACAGCCACACCACTGGGTGTAGTGACCCTGTTAGAGCTCACATACCAAGTAGGACACACCAGGTCAGTTCTTGTATGGAAGACCTCCAAGGAGATACCCTTCTTTTTGAGAGCGTGCCGAATTAGGATTAGAAGGTGATGTGCTGCTGCCTTTTTTTTTTTTGGCCTTCTTCACATGAGGTGAAAAACCTAGGCAAGGACCCCTAAGAAATGGCCTTTTTGCAAGAGTAGGGTTACCAACACTTGTGCCCAGGCCAAATTTCAACACAAGTGACTATATGCCACTTTCCTAAATTCCTCCTGCAGTCAATTTTTCTTCATTTTCTGTCCTAAAAACTGTTGTCACACTAATTAGCTGCTGTGTTCCTCCCCAAATATGGCTGCATTCCAATACTGGTGAAGGTTCCCCCCCTTATATATCCCTTCATCTACCTAGCTGACAGGTGTGTTATGAAGCTTAAATAGCTAATTTTTGTAAAAAACTTCAAGAATTTCATCTGAAAGATGTTATAGAAGTGCAAGCATTATTATTATTAACAACTGCCAGCCTGCTTGCAGTTCCAATTTCAAGGCAGGTGGTACCATTATAAATAATGAGCAAAAAAAGTTCACTGTTATCTAATGCATTTAAAAAACCTTCAATAAAGCATTTAAAAATCTTGGTGGACTCATTAGTCTTGTCGATTCTTGTTTGTTATTACTGGGTTTGAATTTTAGAGCCATATGCTCCTTTGATCCATGTGCAGTCAGCACTATTTATATCCCAGAGAGATGTGTGCAGGTATGAAGGGCAGAACATGATCCTCAGTGTCAGCCAGTACATTGCTGACTTTACTTGCTGATTTTAAATGGTTATTGGTGTAATGGACAATGCTGATTTCAAACTGGAAGAGACCAAGTAATTGTGATGGCCATCTGGGAATAGTTATTTTCCATCTGGGGGTTTTAAAAACAACTGGGTTTGATGATGGAAGAAGAATGGCTGTTTTGTGAAATGCATAAAGGGCACTAAGGAAGGAAAGGGCATTGACTCCATATCTAGGAAAACATTGGCTCTCTGCTTCCAAGGCTGAGATGTGAAAAGCTGGTACTGGAGCTGTTTGCAAAATCCTTATCAACGAATTGCAGGATTCTGCCTGGAAAAGACTATTTAGAAGATGATCTGAACATTTTTTTTCCCTAAAAATCAGATTTGTGCCTTCTTTGCTTCTTCATAAAGGATTAAAGCCTGAAAGTCGTCATCTCCTTCTTCTCCTATATGTTTTCTACCTTGTAAAAACACAAGGAAAGTCAAGTCTGGTCCTTCCTGATTTTGCTGAATTATGTACTGGATATTTCAGCATGTGTTCCTTGTGACCACGCCTTAATTAAACAACACAATTTTAAATCTTTAACAGAGATTTTCTCTATCCAAACTGCTAATTAGGCATTGAAGTTAAACAGAGTAACAAAAACATCGCAATAGCAAAGCATTTTAAACAATTCAATGAAAAATCTTTTCCCCTTTCAATTGCTCAATGTTCACTTTCTTAGCTCTTATGATGTCATAATTTCAGTAGTTCTCTAGTGAGCCTATCTGAGATACTTATATAACCCCCAAACACTATGCTATATGAGCCCCTCACAGCCTTTAATGTATGTATTCTCACAACACCCTTATGAAGTAGGGAAATACTATCACTTCCATTTTACAGATGGGGAACTGAAGCACAGAGAGACTAAAAGAGACATTGGTATAGAAATTTAAAAAACAATTCTGAAAATCATGTGACCTCGTTAGGAAAGCAAATATTAGCACAGGAATAGCTGCGTTGCTAGAGAAAATGCTTGGAAAATTGTTTTGGTCATTTGGATTTTATGCATGATAAGATAAATATAAATGTTAAAAATTAGTGTGTTCAGTTTCTGCCCTGGTTGTGTCAGTCTGTAATGAGACCATTGGTCTCGTGTTCCGGCTTGTCCAAATAAAAGAATCCTACTATCTTATTTAGTTTGTACTAAAATTCCTCTGGTGACGTTCCAAGGATGGCACAAGTATTGGCTTATTTTTAATTCTCTTCTTTCAGAGAAAGGTCTTTTCAGAACTTCTCCTGCCTGGCATGTACTTACATGGGCATAGATTAAGCTCTTGCCAAAAAAAAATCTTGAAGTCTCCTTCTTTCCAAAAGTCTTGGAAGACGTCTGGGCTTCTTAATCTTCTTGAACTGAATAGGGTGCAGAGGTGAAAACACCAAACCAGTTTGACCTCTGGCCACTCTCAGGCTTGCCCAGACAGCGATGCTTCTGCCAAACCAGTTCAGCTCATCTATAAACCTATTCTTATTTAGTAAACGAGCAATGGTTTCACTGTTTGCTTCTGCTACATTCATCTTTAATCAGTGCAGAGTTCATTTGCTTTTTAATCATGAGCATAATGGACTGGTTCATGTTTCTCAAAGAGAGCTGTCTGATCAGATGACAAACAAAATGGAGAAGTTCCAGTAGTATCCAGTCACTTTACAGAACTGCATCACAGAAACAACTGTTGCAGACATTGTCCCATGGAAAAAGTTCCTGGAGGTGCTTGAAGTACTCCAGTAACCCTAAAGAGAGAGCTCAGACGCTTCCTGTAAAATAACAAGACTCCCATAAAATAGTAAGAGTCTGTAGTAAAACCAGTCTTACCTGATATACCTACCCAGACAGACGGGAAAGCTCACCTTGGCCTATGTACAGAGTCTGTCTCTAACTTACACCAGAATGGTTTCTTAATGGGGAAATTCTGCTTCCGCTCCAGCACAAGCGCAAGCACAGGCAGCCCTAAGCACAGGTGAATCTGCAACGCTCCACTATGCAGAAGGGGAATCCGTGAAAGCAGATGTTGCATGTGTTCCATGGTGGCTTTCTCCACAGCAATTCACAAGGGCAGTTGTGGAGGTGTGATAAATGGATTCAGGCATTCACTGATCAAGATCTACCCCACCCCCAAGGGAGCCATAGACACAACCCCCCAGTGCTGAGACTTCAGAAACAAGCTGCAGAGCAGCTCTGCTAGTGCTCCACTGGCAGGGAGGAGGATCTCCACTCTTCCAATCCTGCAGTGAAACCTTAGGCACAACTCTTGCTGTAGCCCTCAGGAAGTAATCAGGCTCCTGGTGAACGTACACTGCGTGTTACCCAGTTAATTATCCTTCTTTAATGTATCTGAGCAATGGTCTCGCACATCTGCCATTTCAAATGGTAAAGAACATGACTCTGGCCTACCATACAGATAGAATGTGAAGACCAAGGACTCGGTTTAGTCCTGCTGGCATGTTGCACCTCCCCACACAGAGGGAGTCACTCTCGGGACGTGGAAGTAATGTTTGTGTCCCTACCTGTCCTGGGGGTTCAACTAAGGAAGGGCATTTTACACTTGCAGCTGGGGCTCTGTAGGAGCTTCACCAAGGAAAGCTGCCTGGGTGGGCTCATTGTCATCCCTTGGCCTCCTTCTTTGGACAGACCTATCCACTTGTAGGTGGGAGTTGCCAATGATAGGCCCTGGAGCAGAGCAAGGGTTTGGCCACAATCTTACTTCAGAGGGATTTGCCTTTGCCATGGGCACTACTATGACCTGGATGACACTAGTAGAAACTAGTGCCACTGAGGGCTGAATTCAGCCCCGATTGCCATCATGGTGAATACATTTTTCACTTTCTCCCCTCCCTACCTTTTTAATTTGGTGGGAAAAGGGGATTCTGTTACTGTAAACATTTTCCCCAGCTAAACTATACCTTTAACACCAGTGATTTATCTATTAAACTTAGACAAAAGGTGAGAAGCAACAAATAGGCTCCTCTGAGGGAAAGGAGTCGCTCAGGCTGAAAACCACAAGTGGATCTAATATAGGTTGAGAACTGCATGTGCAGTGACTCATGCTACAGAAAACGTTTTCTTTCTCAATAGCATCACCTTGAAAATGTAACTATACAGACTACTTATTCTGTTAACTCTCCATTAAGGGGAATGGAGACAGTTCCCATCTCTTCTATTGTTGTCTCAGTCAATAGGCATTCGTGCTCAACAAGACAGCAGTCCAGTGATTTGAAAGGACTCTGACCGGTCCCAGATTTTTCATACTGTGATCCAAAATCTCTTCCCATTTGCACCAGTGGTTAATCCCATTGAAGTGAATGGGGCTGCATCAGTATGAGAGGAGAATTGATGTGTGTGTATATTTCATTATATTCTAATAGTGACTGACTCTGTATTGCCAATTCTCATGATTTTATTGTGACTCTAGCAATTTTGGGATTTTTATTTTTAACCTGTCCATGAAAACATGGTGAAAGGATGCCAACATGTGAATTTTCCCTTATTCAAAATGGCGCCACCATCTCCAATTACTGTCATTAGGGCTGAAGCCTCTAGGATGGCCACCATTTTCCTACTGCCTATCTGCCTGTAGTCATGAGACTGCCCTTAATACAGTGGACTACCACCTCCCAATGTTTTTCAGTGCGATTGAACTTATGCCCACAGGCAAAAATGGCTGTTGCTCTATGGTTCAGGGGGCTGGACAGGACACAGGGACTCTGAGGAGAAGCAGAGACACTGAATGAGGACAATGAGGGGGGGAATAGGTCAGTGGCACAGCGAACTGGACACAATACTCCATTATCAGCACTGAGCAGAGTGGGAAAATTACTTCATGTGTCATGTTTACAACACTCCTGCTGAAACGTGGCAGAATGTTTGTTTTTTTTGCAACAGTGTTACACTTTGACTCATCTTTAACTTTTGAGCCACTATATCCCTAGGTCCCTTTTCGCAGTACACCTCTCTAAGCAGTCAGTTCCCATTTTGTCAGTGTACATTTGATTGTTCCTTCCTATGTGGAGTATTTTGTATTTGTCCTTGTTGAATTTCGTCCTATTTATTTTAGACCATTTCTCCAGTTTATCCTGAGCATTCTGAATTTTAATCCTATCCTCCAAGGCACTTGCAACCACTCCCAGTTTGGTATCATCCACAAACTATATACATTTTGCTATGCCATTATCTACGTCATTGACGAAAATATTGAATAGAACTGTACCCAGGACCTTGCAGGATCCCATTCTATATGTCCTTCCAGCTTGACTCGGAACCACTAATAATTATTCTATAGGTACGGGTTTCCATCCAGTTGTGCACACAGCTTATATCTCTATCTAGGCTATATTTCCCTAGTTTGTTTATGAGAAGGTCATATGAGACAGAATCAGAAGCCCTTACTAAAGTCAAGTTATACCACATCTACCACTTCCCTTCTATCCCCAAGGCTTGTTACCCTGTCAAAGAAAGTTATCAGATTGATTTGAAATAATTTGTTCTTGACAAATCCATGTTGTTATTTAACACCTTATTATCTTCTAGGTGTTTGCAAATTAATTGCTTGATTATTTGCTCCAAAATCTTTCCAGGTACTGAAGTTAAGATGACTGGTCTGTATTTCCCTGGGTTGTCCTTAGTTCCATTTTGTATAGATTGGCACTATATTTGTTCTCTTTCAGTCCTCTGGAATCTCTCGCGTGTTCCATGAGTTTTTGAAGATAATTGCTAATGGTTCAGATATCTCCTCAGTCAGCTCCTTGAGTATTCAAGGATAGATTTCATCAGGCCCCGGTGACTTGAAGACATCTAACTTATCTAAGTAATTTTTAGCTTGTTCTTTCCCTATTTTAGCCTCAGATCCTACCTCATTTTCACTGGGATTTCTGATAGCTACAAACCTTTTTGGTGAAAACTGAAACAAAAAAAGCATTTAGAACTTCCGCTATTTCCACATTTTCTGTTACCCCTCATTGAGTAATTGGCTTACCCTGTCCATGATCTTCCTCTTGCTTCTAATATATTTGTAGGATGTTTTCCTATTACCCTTTCTGTCTTTAGTTAGTTTAATCTCATTTTATGCATAGGTCTTTCTAAATTTGTCCCTACATATTTGTATTTTTTTTTATTCATTCTTCATAATTTGATGTAGTTTCCATTTTTTGTAGGACTTTTTTCTGAGTTTCAGAACATTGAAGATCTCCTGGTAAAGCCAGTATGATCTCTCGCCATATTTCCACTCATTAGGATAGTTTGCTCTTGTGCTGTTAATAATGTGAATTTGAAAAATTGCTAATCTCTCGAACTCTTTTTCCCCTTAGGCTTGCTTCCCATGGATTCTTACCTACCAACTCCGAGTTTGCTAAAGTTTGACTTCTTGAAATCCATTATCTTTATCCTGCTGTTTTCCCTCCTACCATTCCTTACAATTATGAACGCTATCATTCCACGATCACTTTCACTCAAACTGCTTTCAATTTCAAATTCTCAACCGATTCCTCCTTATTTGTCAAAATCAAATCTAGAACAACTTCTCTTCTAGTTGCTTTCTCCACCTTCTGAAATAAAAATGGTCTCCAATGCATTCCAAGAACTCGTTGGATAATCTGTGTCCTGCTGTGTTATTTTCCCAACAGATACTTGGGTAGTTGATGTTCCCCCATCACCACCAAATCCTGTGCTTTGGATGATTTTGTTAGTTGTTTAAAAAGAGCCTCATCCACCTCTTCTTCCTGGTGAGGTGGTCTATAGTAAACCCTTACCATGACATCACCCTTGTTTCTAAACCCCTTTTATCCTTTCCCAGAGACTTTC
The DNA here is from genome assembly GCF_026122565.2 of Emydura macquarii macquarii. Taxonomy (NCBI): domain Eukaryota; kingdom Metazoa; phylum Chordata; order Testudines; family Chelidae; genus Emydura; species Emydura macquarii. The sequence continues at coordinate 10,595,147 of NW_027133643.1, read as the reverse complement.
AATACATCTGTCTCCTATTTCCATCTCAACTTCAGTGCAAGTGTATACTTTGATATACGAGGCAACACTTCCTCCCATTTCCCACTGCCTGTGCTTCCTGAGCAAGGTGGAACCTTCTATACCAATATTAGTGGTGTGTAAGGGGAGTCCCCTCTGAACAGCCAAGGAAAGGTAGTTACAGAATTGCTCATTTTCAACTTGATTATGGGATTTTTGTCACGGGGTTTTGGAGCCTGCAGGAGGAGTTGTCATGATGATGTGAGAACCTCCTTCACTCCTATGATTTTCAGGGCTGGGCAGAGCTGTGTGTGAGAGCTTTAGAGATAAGGACACAGACCTGCCCTGTCACCAAACATTGCCTGTAGAGTGTGGTCTTCTAGAACTTCAGATAGATAGGGCTAGCCACAGGATTGGGATATGGATGCTGATCCAAAGTTTGCAGGTTCTTCAGATTCATCATTTTGACTCAGCCTCATTTCTAATAAAAAGTGCTGCAACTGAAAAACAAAAGGAAGGTGAAAAATCTATAACATTAATGTACCTTTTTCTGCATATATGTCCCTACCCTGAGTGTGGTAGGGGTTGTTATTGTTTTAATTATCCAGGGATGCACCCACTGAATTGAAAAGAAACATTTTGGTGGAATCAAGTCAGCAGTATTGCTGAGCTCTAGAGATCAAAAATCATGAATCGGCCTCCCTCAAGAGAGCAAAAATCACGAGTCAGATCTCAAAAAATCATGAGATTGGCCCCACAAATGATGAGATTTCAAAAACATAATCAAATCAGGTTTTTTAGTCTCTCATGTGAATTTTTAACTCCCCTCTACTTTTCTGGCTATATGTGTGTGATAATTTCAGTTGGAAAAGCCCACCTGTAGTGCACACAAAAATGCATGCCTCTCTATGCCTCTTTTAACAGAGTGTTTTTGTAATAAGTATATGCACCACGAAGTCCTAATTGCCTTTAGCAGTGGTAACAGATAAATTAAAATTTACTTTGTGCTTTTCAAATATTAACTAATTAATCCGGATATCTTTGACCTTTGAGAAAATTCTGAGCCCCCTCCAAACTCTATAGTTTAGGCTCCTCTCTGTTCTATCTTGTTCTACAAAGTGCAGTATTATTGCAAGAAACAAGAACCTCCAGTATCACTGGCAGATACTAGGCTGATCTATTCTCCCAAAGCCAAATCCTTAAGTCCTTACTGAGGTAAACTCACATTGAGGTCAATGGGGAGTTTTGCCTGATTAAAGGCTGAATAAACAGTATGTAAGGACTTTAGGTCCTTTGACATTTTCTGAGTATAAGTAACAAAAGCAAACATTTCATGATATTAAGTGACAACTGCCACCTGGTTATAAGTACAAAAAGAAACCTAGTGTTTTCAAAAGCAAAATACTAGCCGTGGGAGAATAAAAACATGATTAGAACCGCTTTCATTGCAAAACCTCCTCTTAATACAAGCTTAAAAAGCAGATGTGTACCCCCTCTGGTGGACTACTATTGATATATACAGAATTTGTCCAATAACAAAGGAAGAAAAGTGTGCTATATCTGCCAAGTGGATAAACAGTTAATAGGAAAGTGCTTTTGGGATTTCTTATTTATTGCATCTGGAGTCTGGTTACACAAGACTATAGAACTGAGCTCCTACTCAGTACATTTCAAAGAGAGGTATGGATTAATAATGGTCTAAACACATGCTTACTTGGCCTAAACACGGGAACTACTTAATCTGAATCTGAGTCTGACACAGAGTTCCCCTGTGACCTTAGGCAAGTTACTTAACCTTTCCTACTCTTTTCTCCATCTGTTTAAAAAAAAGGGGGAGGATTGTAGAATAGTAATATCCACCTCCTTTATAAGGGTGGTGTCAGGAATAATTAGTTAATATTTGAAAAGCACAAAGTAACTTTTAATTAATCTATTACCAAAGGCAAGTAAGACTGTGAGGTGCATATACTTATCATACACAAAAGCACTATGTTAAAAGAACATTATTAAAGTTGCAAAAAGTCAAGCACTCAAACGATAGGAAATGCCAGAATTAAGGTAGCTTGTGCAACCTTAATTCAGCCCACTTGTGTGTCGGCATTATGATACAGCGTTTACTTGTAGGGTCACATACTGTTTTTTCCACAGGCCCCCTGCCTCATGCCTGAGATAGACAACTAACATGGAAAATGTCAGCCCAAATGATTAAAGTTCGGCAAAGTTGACTTTATAACCAAAACTTAATGTTTCATGTGAGTGGAATATTTATGACTATTCTGTTCTATGTTGCTATCATGTCATATGTTCAACCAATAAACATCTGGAGTCCTTTTTGACACAATTCTCTACTGCGTTTTCACAAACATGTTTAGTAATTTATGAATATATCAAGGTTCTCTTGCACAGTGCAATGTGCATAACTTAGAATTTTGTTGTCTTTCTGTTGTGAAGCAGAAGTCAAAATGAGAACAGTCTATGAATGTACTGAAACTTACTTCATAACCATCAGGCAGAAATGTAACATTTGCCTGAAAACACTATGAAAATTGGCCCATCAAGTTTTCATCTCCATGAGCTCTAATTCCTATTAGAAATCCAGAGAATATTTGCTATTTGCCTTCTGTCACTACTTTTGTCTATGATGGTGACAGTTTTTCTATTATTATTATTTTGTATATAATTAAACAGTAATTAAAACCAATCCACACTAGTTTTACTTATAAAGAGTGCTTTGTAATAGCAATTGTCCTATGAGCAGGTAATGGACTTTTATGCCATCATATACTATCTTCTAGGGACATATAATGTATTTTACTCAGTTAACTGCCAATAAAGTGCACAATGGAGGGGAATATTTGAGAAACATGTAAAAGACAATACAGCAGCTTACTTTACCCATAACACTTCAAGGAATCTTTACAGCAGTTTACTTTACCCATAACACTTACAAGAGATCTTTGTGTTAGTAACAAAAGGATTTTGAGTACTTGGATAAAGCTCCTTGATTTGTTTGACATACATCAACTCAAACATATTTCTGCTCTGTAGGAGTTGTGTGTAAGGAAATAAAGATGTACAATGAATCACAGGCATCACTGAGGATGAGAAAAATAACTGAGACCGTTTAGCTAGGTTGGGTACATCTGCAAAAAAGCTGGGCAAGATAAATTCACTGTCACATTCTCAGACAGTTTCCTAGTTCACATACATCCCACCAGGCAGGATATCATACAACTCAACTAATGCGCAGTATTAGAGGAGGGCTCAATCAGCTCCCTTTATTGAAAGCATAACTTCATTATTAGCAATGAACAATATCAGTCTGCATTCCATGATCACAGCTATCAATAGTGAGATGATGCACAGAGGCTGTAGTCAAACAATCCTATTTAACAATCCCTTAGCAAGTCAGATCCTCAGATGGCGTAAATTGGCATAGCTCAATTAACACAAGTAAAGCTGTGTTGATATACGCTAGCTGGGGATGCGGCCTACAGTTCATATCCCTCATTTGGTAACTTGCTATCCAATATCAGTTGTTTGCATGTTGTAGCTGTGCTGATCCCAGAATATGAAAGAGACAAGGTGGATAAGGTAATATCTTTTGTTGGTGAAAGCAGGGCTTAAATTCAGTCATAGCTGTCCAGAGCAGCGCTCCTGTAAATATTTTCAACCCCTTGGAGGTTTTATAGCATGTTGATGGGGACGGGGGCCAGGAAATACTCTATGAGAATTTAAGCCCTGGGTGAAAGAAACAAGCTTTTGAATGCCACAGAGTTGAAGAAGCGCTTTCCACCAACAGAAGTTGGTTCAATATAAGGTATTACCTCACATCCCCTTTTGTCTATCAACTATCAGTGTAGTCGCAGAGCTGGGTGCTCAGTTGTGAAGTTGTTCTGTGGCTGCTGACTAAAATCCCAGACAGCGATGGAATTCGAAATACACGCTATGTACTCAGGATTCTGCAATATGCTACATATTGGCTGTTGCCATGTATGTAGGTTTGGAGCCCACTCCTCAGGTAGGCCTTAGCTAAAATACAGCTGTGGGGCAGAAGAAGAAAAAATGGCTATTCTTTGTCATCAGCTGAAAGCAATAATGGAGAGGACTATACCTCCAGAGAACAGAAGGCAGCAGTGGTCTTATTAGCACTGAAGACACAGACCACTACATTAGCATTGTGATCCATGGCTCGTGCATGTGCGTGTGCAAAGTGATATCTCCACCACTTCCTGCTACAGATCATCCTAAAACCATGCCCAATTCTGTGAGCTTGATGCTAGGCTCCCCTGGCTGCACAGGTGGCAGTGAGGGGTGGATGGACATAGGGACATTTACCCTTTGTGCAGTGGGGAGCTTTGCTCCATTCAAACTCCCTGTCTCACAGGAGCGGGGCCGGGGCCTGGTGGGTATAGAGAAAGGCAGGACTGGAATATCCACCCTATATTGATCCTCCCTTTTCCCACGTTCCCTGTGCTATCCATCCAGTACCCAGCCTGGCAGAAGACTGGGATCAAATAAAATACATCAGCAGCTCTACCATGTATACATATATAATTCAATTTTAATTATTTAGGCTAATACTTCCCTGTGTTCCAGTAAATGCTTTGTAGTATATTTTGTAAAAAAAAAAAAAAGGATTAAGTCTTAGTAATATGACACCTCACTACTGCCTCTGCTATTTAAATCTTTGCTTAGAGCTGCGGCAAGATAGCAGGCTTTTTTTGAGCAGATTCGTCAGTATGTGGATTAGCAAGGTTCTACTATAATAATTGCAGGAGCTGCACAAAGTCAGAGGGTTGTTTTAACATTACATTACTAGATCAGCTCAATACAAACTGCTCAAGATATCCCTGAATATGCCAGCCAATGCTGCACTGTGCTAACCAGTGGTTAATAAAGTGCCTGATTATTGTAGCTTCTGTATGCAATTTTCTCCTGTGCAGAAAGCCATTTCAAGGCATATGCACCAGTTATAAGCCCATTTAAGGCCATGAGCCTTTGCTGTCCCTATTTCTCTGGGGTACATTTCACCCTTTCTGATCACTCTTTCATCCATTATAAGGTTTGCACTACACCTGTCCATAGACACTTCCCTAAAAGCAGCAGCATGATGAAAGGATTAGAGAAACACAGGAGTCTGAAGGACAGATGAGACAATCACTCATGGAGCTATTGGGAGGGAGGGAAAGAGAACGTGAGAGAGTAGTTTAGCATATCACTACCAAAGGACAACAGCTCTGTCCCTGCTTCGTTTTCACCTTCTCCTTCCACAGGAGAGATAGAACAAGCATGGCTGAGAGGCAGTCACTATATACAGAGTCTTTTCAAATGAGCATTGTCTGGATCAAGCAAGATGGGATGGGAAGACATAGAAGTGTGTCAGATTGCACTCTGGTATTGTGGAGTCCCTAAGGTCATTTAGCTATTGTACATTGATACTGTGTGTTTGTTTAATGATGAATCTCTCAATTTTACTAATAATCAGTTTCAATTGGATTCGGGAAAGGAAATAGATTTTTGTGTTTTCATTTCATTTCACACCATTGTCTCTCACTATGCTCAGTAACTAAACATGCACAAGTGTCACATATCCATTTGGCTGCCTGTAAGACCAAACATTCAGGACTTATGGACTATGTACACACTGATGGCAGCAAACCACTGTCAGATCGATTTCTCTGGATCGATTGAGCGGTCAGTGAAGACCCGCTCAATCAATCCGGCAGTCAAGGCACTAACGCCACCCCCTCAAGTGGTGTAGCGCTGCGTCAACGGGAACACAACAGAAGTTAATGGGAGATACATAAGCTACTCTGCATAGCTTGTGGGACTCCCGTCGATTGCCGCCGAATTTTCAGGTAACTGTAAACCTGGCCTTGTGGCTCTATGAAGGGTAGGTGGTTTACATCTGAAACTTAAACCACTAAGCCATTCTCTCCAGATATTTTCATGTGAGGACTGGAATGTGGTTCCAGTCTGTTGTGACTACAGCAACAGGAGGTGTTTATCCTAAGACTAAATTGGTTTAATTTAGCTGGCTTGCCATACTCTAATGAGCATGAGGAAGAGTGATTATGAGCCTCCTATGACCTGTCGCTGCCTAGGGTAGCCCACCTGAAATTGCCAAGTTCAGGGCAGGCTTCAAAAGGAGAGCAGATTCTCCCAAACTGGGGGCTAACACTGCAGTTAGATTCCCCAACCAGTTACAAACAGTGCTTCTGATTTTCCACACTGGTTATCAAGAAACTAAAACAAAAACATTACACAGCACTCTTTCCTGCATTTCAGTGTCCGGTTCCCAGTCAGCAACTAGGCCCAGTAACAAGATAAGTTATTTAAAACTCCATTTCCTTTACCAAGACGTTCTCCTGACCCCCAAAGAGTCAGCCACATTGCCAGATCGATGTAAGTTTGGATCTTACCCAAAATACCACACTGCCAGCCAATCCTTTAGTAACTAAACTAAAAGTTTATTATAAAAGGAAAGAAACAAATGAGAAGAGAAATGTTAAACAGCCAAAGCAATCAGATACATACAAATTACTTTAAAGTCTACATACATCAGATTCTCAGTAGAACTGCGGAGTTTGCAGCCTTGTACAGTCCCTCTGGTGTATATCCAGTACCTGGATGGGTCTCAGTCCTTTGTTTCACAACTTCAATTGTAGATGAATTGATCCAGAGGTAGGAAGGCCCAATTGAATGTCCAATGGTATTAACTATGAAGGAGACATATTATATATTAGCCTGTCCATCCCTCTGGGGGTAAATAGAGCATTGTTTCTTCTGGTATAGTTTCTAGTGAATTATTTTACAATCTATTTTTAAAAGTTCCAGGCTTTGGGTTTTTTCTTATTCTTTTGGGTGACTATTAAACAGCCTCATATCTCATCATCAGGAAGTTTTTGCTAATGTTCAGCCTAAGTAATTCATTTCTCATTTCATTATTTCTGGCTACAAAGTTTTCCAAAGCACCCTAAATAATTCCTCTCCTTCCTTGGTGTTTATACCCTGCAAATATTGTAGTTTACAATGATATTGGTGAAAAGAGGCAGTAGGAAAGCTGGCTAATGTCAAGGTCTGCTGGAGAGGACAGCTAGGAGTTCAAGCCCTTCCACTAAATTAGAGTTTGTGATTTTATTCAAAACAGGGGTCCTTAGCATCAGAAAGTTTGAGCACCACTAATTTAGCTCAGTTCTTCCAGGTGAATTCATACCTAGAAAATAAGAGGTGAGAAAGTCCTGCATGATGGCACCTCTCTCATGTGTTATATGTAGCATTGATTTGTTTTCAGTGCATTGTGCTGTTAAGGTGGAGAGAGATCCTGCCTTCCTGCTCCATTATTTTGCATACAGATGCAGCCTGTTACAGAGACACATTGTACTCTTTCATGGAGACCTTGGTTTTGTTTTCTTAATATAAAAAAGTTCCTGCTGATAGAATATATGGTTTCTCTTTGTGTGTGATGAAATATACTACTCCTGCTTATATTCTTTGTCCAAACAAACCAAAGACGACAGCCCACGCTGGTGGTTTGTACAGAATTATTTGCAAACCAGTAGGCCAAAGTCACTCCTACGCAACCCCACTGAAATCAATGCAGTTACATAAGGAATTAATTTGGCCCAGGGGTTCTGAACTATTGTCTTTTTTGCTTTGCAATATACTGTAAAGCAATAGAGCTTATTGCTGCTTCGCATGTCACAACACAAAAAGAGTGTGTTTTCTATGCTTACTATTTGAATGTGGTGCGCTACCAATTCTTGTCCTGCACAGAGACATGTACAATAGAAGGGAATGTTTAGGCTTAGTTTCTGAGTGGAGAAGTTAAATATGGATTAATTGATTAAGAATTGGTCTACTAAAGGAGCAACTTGTATGGGAAATAAGTGATGTGATTGGCAATTTGTTGTCAATAAGGGTTTTGGTGACATTTCTAAGGGGAAAATATTTCATTTCATTTCAGACATTGATATGCTGAGATTTCAATTTATGGATAATTTTTAATGATTAGGTAATACTAAATCTGTCACTGAGTCAGTTTCCTACCGATGAAGGTGGCAATGAGGCATCAAGCACTTCATACAATTATGAGGAACTGTTTCCATTTGGCATAAATCAGTCCCCATTCTCCATTATCTTTCCATTAAAAAAGCATGAATGTCTTGGCTTCTCCATATAAATAACTTCCTTTAAGATTATGCCTGCAGTGTGTATGAGTGATGAGTTAAGCCTGTTATGTGATTTTAATGCCAAATTACATATTCCAACTGAAATTATACTGATTCATTTGTAATATAATTTAATAGCATAATTACAGTTTTCCATTTACATATCTTTTTCTTTCTGTCAATGCTTGAGATCATTTACAACAGAGAAGGCCCTCAGGAGTCCTAATGCCTGTAGCTGCATAGTCTCATAAAGTTCCCTATAGTGCTTTCTCTAAAACATAAAGAACTATATTTCTGATGCCCTTACTCATACTGAATAGCATTTTACTGCACCAGTAATCCTGTTGTCTTCAATGGGAGTATTCATGGAGTCAGCAACTATTCAGCATGAATATGTTCTCAAAATCTGGTCCTAAGGGAGGAATGAAGGAATATTATTTAGTCTTGCTATATATATTTTTTAACTTGTAAGTATATGATTGCCCCGTGATTAATTTAATATAGTCAGAAGATTTGTTCCCCCCCATATAGAAAAGGTCAAAGGGAGTAGCAGAAATCCATTCCAAATAATCCCAGTTGATTAGTTACAAATATCTAAACAGCTTATTTTAGTTAAGCAAAACGCTGATGATCTAAACCTCGTGTCTGTCTTCCCCAGGCACCCAGAATAACTTCTCAGTCCATCAAATGAGAATCCCAATCCAGTCATTCAGTAAATGTGCTTGGGGCAAGAAAAATAAGCAAGAGTCAAATGAAAAATAAAAGTTCATTTACAATTTACAGTTCATAGGGATTTCCGGAGTGTCTCCCTCCCAGTGCTGCATAATCCGACTACATCTATATTAAGGAATAGATGAGACAATATTGCTGTCTCCTCCACGTGTTGGATCATTAGCAGCAATTTCTGAACAGCAACACAAGCACTGCCATAGATAGTGGCACAAACAGTCTCAAGAGCAAAAGCACCACACTGAGTTCAAGCCTCCCCTGGAAGGCATTTACTTTCCTGACATTAGCAGGGTGCCAAAGTGAGTAGAAGCAGGTAATGGAAGCAAACACTGTCATTTCTGTGGTGTGCCTGGCTTAACTGAGTACAGTACACTACAAGCTTGCCTGAGATCCAGTATGAAATCTCTGATCAAGCCAAGTCAAAATTCTAGCTGAAGCATGAATTATCTGTTGCCGTGGTTTGCAACCTTTTCTCTGCCCTGGCACATCTTGATACCTTTAATTATTTTGAGGCACATCACCAGATAGTCTCATGAATATGAATATTGAACTCACGAATATTCACGAGCCAATCCAGAACTCTTCCCGTAGTTTTTCAAAAAATTCCATGGCACACCTGCTCAGGCTTGACGGCGCACCAGTGTGCCGTGACACACCAGTTGGGAAACACTGGTTTGTTGTGCATACAGTACCCTTGGACAGTTATACAGTAGCAGTGGGGCCAGTCAAAATCTCTTGGCCTAGATACCCCTGGAATTTTAAGGAATTCCAAAATCAAACCTGAATCCAAGTCTTTGATTGGCCCTTATCCCTTACCCCTGCTGCAAACATCCCCCTCCCCTCAAATGAGGGGGAGCGGTGCATTTCCATAGCTAAATCTGAGTCTGAAGTTTGAAGCTAATGCTCCTCTCTAATATGAACTCTTCCGTTACAAGAGAACGGTAATACGTGACTTTTGGTGTCAGAAATGCAGAGGAGCCCTTAGGTGAATGTGCACGTTTTAACTTGAATTTATTTGCCTGTATTTCCTTTGGCAAGGAAACAAAGTCATTTCTCAACTTCCAATAATAATCCTTCTCATGCAAATTTATACCACCCAACTATATTCTGCAATGGATTGTCAAAACACGTTTTAAAAACTAATAAAAACATTTAAAATATTTCAAAGATCTTTCTGGCATTATAGTTGTAAGAAAAATGGCCTGTTGTAGGGGCTTGATTCTGCTCTCCTTACTCACATTGAGTAAGGTACTAGTCGTGGAATAAGGTACCACTCAAGGTGAATACGGATGACAGAATCTGTTCTGATGAGCCTTGTATTTTATTAGCTGCAGGAAGTGATTTTAGATGTACTAGATTGTGTTCAATAATCAAAATGAGTTTTAAAAACTAGAATTTTACTTTTAATTCAGCATCATTTTCCCCCTTTTCTCTTTCCATCGTCCCCTTCTCGTTTAACCGCTCACATGCCAAGATTACCCAAAACATTATCAGTGTGACAGACTGACAATATCCTGAACAAATCTTACGGAATTAAGATAAATATTACTGAATTAAGTTAAATCTCATTGAATTAGTGTTAACACCTGTGGGGTACATTGTATTAAAAATGAAATTGGGTATGTGTAACTGTGGCACTGTCTGTACCTTTTCTAGTAGGGAAGGGGGGTGCCAAAGTACTTCCTTTGTTATCAACCCTTTGAAGCCACCCCCTTTGAAGAGAGTTGCATACACAAGTTCAAACTGGATTCTCCAGGGACTAACAGACAAAGCAAGAGCTTTTGGATAAATAAAACTGGTTTTAAATTGGCTCATGCCCTTCTTCATGATCTAGCAAATTGGCAGGACCACTGGTTCTGAGAGGGCCCCAATCCTTAGGGTAGGGTGGAAAAACTGGGCCTACTAAGATCCCATAAGATTGGGTGCTTGTTCTGAGGAGTGGGGCCTCCAGGTGGATGGTGTGCTCCACTCAGAAGTCCTACAGTCTGAGGGCTTCTTAACGGAGGGCTGAGGACTGCACTCTCCCTTGTTTGTTGACATAGAGCATCGATGCTGTGTTGTGTCTCAGGACCCGCACAACCTTGCCTGAAAGCTGTGGAAGGAACACTTCACGGGCCAGGCAAATCATTCTGAGTTCCCTGACATTTGTCTTAGGAGGAACTGTCCCTGCGTATAAGAGACCTTGGGTTCTGAGACTGCTGAGGTGGGCTCCCCACCCTAAGTCTGAAGCATTCGATACCAAGGTCACCATTGGTTGAGAGACCATGAAGGATATCCCTTTTGTCATGGAATGCGGGTCTGACCACCATGTTAGCGAAGCTAGTATAGATGAGGAAATCGTGAGAACTGTGTCCAAATGCTATCTGACCAGGGAGTAGACTGACGCCATCCACATCTGAAGGGGGCCTAAGGCATAGCCTTGTGTACTGCACCATGTAAGTAACAAACTGCCATGTGCCCTAGCAGCCTGAGGCACACTCAGGTGGTGGTAAGTGGGTGAATTGTGACATGGGCGATTAAATCTGACATAGTCCGGAATCTGGCCTCTGATAGGAAGGCCTTGGCCTGAGTAGAGTCGAGGACTGCCCCAATGAATTCTATCCTTTGTACTGGGATCAGTGTTGATTTCTGTTCGTTTATCAACACACTCAGTGCTTGACAGGTGGCTTGAACTGCGGCGATGCTGTGCTGGACCTGTGCTCTCAAATGGCCCTTGATCAGTCAATCACCAAGGTATGGGTAGACCTATATTCCCCGACCTCTGAGGTAGCCTGCGACTACTGCCATACACTTTGTGAATACCCTTGAAGCTGTTGACAGACTGAAGGCATTGGCCCATGACAAACCTGAGGAATTTCCTGTGTCCCTGGAAAATGGAGATATGGAAGTATGTGTCCTTTAGGTCCAGGGAGGCGTACCAATCTCTTGGATCCCGGGAGGGAATGATGGAGGCCAAGAAGACCATGCAGAACTTCAGTCTCTTGAGACACTTGTTGAGGAGACACAGGTCCAGGATGGGCCATAAAGCCCCCTTGGCCTTCGGAATTAGAAAGTAATGGGAGTAGAACCCTTTCCCTCTCAAGTCTAGGGGAACTTCCTCTATGGCCACAACCCATAGGAGGGTTTGCACCTCCTGGATGAGAAGTTGCTCAAGAGAAGGGTCCCTGAAGAGGGATGGGATGGGATGGGAGGGACAGAAACAAACTGGAGGGTGTAGCCCAGTGCTATGGTACTGAGTACCCATTGGTCTGTTGTTATAGAGGACCATGCAGGAAGGATGGGTGAAAGATGGTCCAAAAATAAAAGGGGAGTTGGATCCAGTGCAGAAGCTGGTAGGTCACCCTCGGGCATGCCTTCAAAAGGCCTGTGTATTTCTGCTGGGGTATTGGCTCGAGCCCGATTGGGACAGCATGGTGGAAGGTTAGTCTGATGGCCCCTAACCCTTTCCCTTCTTCCTGTAGGGTTCATGCCCGACCTGACCCCAAAACCTCAGAGGCTGCTGCGGCCTAAAATACTTCCTAGAGGCCAAGGATGTACACAGCCCAAGGACTGTAGCGTGGCACTAGAATCTTTAAGGCCATGCAGCCTGGTGTCAGTCTGTTCTGAGAACAACGATGTGTCTTTGAAGGGCGAGGGCTTGCATAGACTCCAGTGTAAAGGGAACCCTCAGTTGCCAGGTGCTCCACACGCTCCTGGGAGTCGGTGGTAGGTCCTGGGTTAGGCTTGGAGCCTGAGCAGCGATGCTGCCGCCGACCATAGTTCCAGGGAAGATGAGTGGCACGGCACAGGTCTCCATTCGTCCTTTGCTCCCTTTTTGCCTGTTTTGGGTGGCAGGGAGCGCCCTCTTCTGGCGTGCTGCTTTTTGTGTTCACCTCAGCATCGGCGTCGGTGAGCAGTGCCGGGAAGAGCCCAGTGCCAAAGGAGCATGCTGTACGGACACCAATGTGCTCCGTACCGAGTCGGCGTGGCATGGCTCAGAGGCAGGTCTAAGAGCTGCGTCCAGTAGTAGGGCCTTCAGTCGAATATCCTTATCCTCTTTTGTGCGCAGCCTGAATCCCCTGCAGATCTTACCTTTATCGTGTACGTGAGTTTCTCCAAGGCACTTCAGGCAGCTGAGATGGGGATCACTCACAGGCGTAGACTTATGACAAGTTGCACACAGTCTGAAGCCTGGGGATTGTTGATTCTGGACACTTTGTGATCAGTGTGGATACCAGTGAGACACGATACGCCCGATTTGCAGATCAATAAGGTTTAATGTGCAAGGTTTTCCGTAAATATACTAGTTAGACACAAAGCCTAAAATTAACTACAATATATCATACTCAGTAAGCCTGGAGAGCTAAGCAGTCACCCAGAAGGCTGTATACAGGAACGGCTTTCTTTAAGGGCCCCGCCAGGGAGTCAGTGGATCCTCTGATCCAACCAGCAGCACTTCCCACGGAGTCAAGTGTTGATGGAGCTTCCCCTTTGTCTAAGTGGTGACTACTTATACCCTTCCATAAACAACCTTCACCTAATTATCTCTCTCATTATCATATATGCTAATTACCTACATTGGGTTTCCACCCTTAACTACATTCCATTCTCACCATAATAATTGGGGTCGTCAAAACAACATCTGGTGATAGGAGGATCGGAGTAAAAGTATGCCCCTTGGCAATAAAACAGTGTACTCCCAGACATTCAAGGATAACTTGTTGTTCCCATCACCGTTATCTATGTGCAGCTGCAAGCAATACCGTATCTGTATTTTGTCTTATTATGTGCCGTGCTATGCAGAAACTGAGACATCTATAAGGTTATTCAGTCTCTGCCAGCTGGAAGATGTCATGCTACAGGGGTCAGAATAGCCAAGCAAGCAACTGAAGCTATGCTAGGCCTGTAGGACAGCGGTCAAGCAACTCAAATTGTACTGGGCCTCCAATAAGTAGCAAATACCACCCTAAACTGATAGGAGGGAGGGGAGTAGCTGCCCACGCTTGCTAGTTTGCCTTTAGACTGGAGTCCTTATATTTACAACACAATCTGCAAAAGAGAAAAGTCCTGTGGTTACTTGTTTACATTCTCTCTGTTGCAGTTATCATAAACTATTATTTAAAACACCATGGGATGAGAGGAAAATACTGCTGGCATCAGTACAGTTTGCTGCATTATGTCTAATTGTATGGCTTGCATGATGGGGACTAATTAAAGTGCGATGCCAGAAATGAAAACGAAAAATGTAAACTTTGAAAATTATTTTGAAGCATGCTAACCCTGAAGTGCTCCAGGGAGAGCTTTATGACTACCAGGTGAACATAATAGGCTTTCGCCTTTCCTAGTTCTATTAACTTATTCTAATGATTTCAGAGGTGGTTTTTTTCTTTTCCCTCCAGGTTAATGCTTTAACACTGTAAAGGAAATGCTCTCAGGTCATCGTTGGCCTTGAATTTAGGCTCTGTATGACTAACAGAAAGGCTTCCACTTTTTGTTTTGTTTTTAAATCATTTCAAGAGCGAGTTTAACTCACACATACACACAAATGTCTCCTGGCAGTTCATGAGAAGCTTAGCGTGACATTAACCCAAACCTGACTACTAAAAAGTGATACTGCTATTCTAGTTTCATTGTCCAAGCTTAAGAAATGCAGAAAGTAAACAAACAACACAAATAAAAAAGCATAAACTAGATTTTAAAAATGCAGTGTTTTAATAGTCTGTGATAAACTTTTTTTATATATCTTACAAATTGTTTTTTAAAAAATATATGATTTTTAATCCTATGTCTCTTAAATAAACAAAATCTCTTTATACTCCCAATCCAGCTCCCACTGAAGTCAATAGGAATCTTTCCATCAATTTCTATGACAGTTGGATCAGTTTTCATGGCCCTGAAGCATAATCCTGCTCCTCTGTTCAGCCAGCTGTGGATTTCTCTTTGTCTGTGTTACCATATCTCCAGTGACGTTTGTAGAACCTTAACTTGCTTATCATTGCAGGAAAACTTTCCCTCTAAATTCTCTCTCATTGACCATCTCAGCCTATTCTTGTCCTGTCAGGAAAGGGAGTTGCTTTGTCTTCCTTTTCTGGACTTTTAGCCCCCATCCACTGCTTCACACTTACTACTGAAGTTCTGTTGTACATGTGTATAGTGCCTTTCATACTGACAGATCTTCAAGTGCTGCACAAACTAGATGCACACAAGTTCATTGAGGTGCTTCCACCTCTAGGTTGCAGGACAGAAGCCAATTGGCACAGAAATTTATTAGCAGTGGGAAAGGCAACTTTTGTCCAAGGACATTGGAACAAACTGTATCTCTTAAGAAAAAGTACCATAAGGTCTTTAATACCTTCCCAGGGTGGACAGGATATCTCTTTCTACATCCTGATCTGAAAAAGACAGAGACGAAGGGCTTGACTTCCCTCTCACTTACACCAGTTTTACGCCACTAACTCCATTGACTCCCTTGGAATTATACCTGATTCTGCTTATATAAGCAAGAGGAGAATCAGGCCAGGATTGCCCCTTTCTAGACTTTTTTCCCTGTTGACTTTCATCAATATCTCCCATATGTTTCATGATTGTAAAATTCTCTGTTTTGCAACAGATTTAAAATTATTTTGTGATACTATTGTATGACCGACATTTTAACATATGCATTATTCATGTGTGGAGGGAAAGCGGAAAAGCAAATCCAGTATGCAATGTTTCAGCAAAATGCATGTTGACTCTAGCTCAGGCTTTACTCTGCTTCATGATGGAGGCACCAAATTCCAAAAGAATGTGAACAGCATGAAAAATATTATTGTGACAAATTACTTATATAGCTTCAATAATGTACACAGCTCTCTACAAACATGGAATAAGGCATGTCCTCTGTCCTGAGGTGCTTACAATCTAACGAACATAACAAATGCAAGACAAGACAAGACAAAACAAAACATGAATGCTAGGTTGTGGATAATGGAAAGGGAGCATGTGGAAAGATTAATGAGGAGGAAGAGAAGCTAGGAAATATTCCTAGCAGAAGTAGGTATAAAGGAAGGTTTGCAGGAGAGCGAGGAAAATGAATCTAGGTAAAACTCACCTTGTTACAGTAATGTGAAAGGATTTGTACAGAAAAACAGTGAACTTGTTCTAAACCAGCTTTGCCTGAACGTGCTTTTCTTCTGCATTACAGGCTACAAACATAAGAAGCTGACATATGAGGTCTAAGTGAAGGGATCATCTTTTTGGCTAAGGCTTTGCTTTACTTTAGGTTCAGTTGCTGGCCATTTCTCTATCTGGTGGTTGGTGTTTGATAAGGGTAGAAACTGAGTGGCTGTATGAAGAGTAGGTAATGCGGTCAGAGACCATGGTTAGGATGCTTAGTAAATTTTTACTTGACAAATAACATACAACAGCTCATTCCAGCTGAAGTCTTTGTTGCCAAAATGCAGTGTGTGAAATGAGCAGTGAGGCTGTCTACAACAGACAAGTTTGCACTGCTGTTCATTCAATTGATGTAGGTGCACCAGTGCAAGATTCTCTACTGTAGAGTGGGCCTAACACTTGCCAACTTACTTATATAGTTTTAAAAAGTCTCAGTCTAGAAATCTCTGTTTAAGTGTGGTTAACAGAGGACAGATGGTCTGTTGGTTAGGTTGTTAGCCTGTGACTTCGGAAACTGAAGTATGATTCCCTATCCACCCAAAACTTCCTGTGTGACCTTGGGCCAGACATTTAGGGTAATAATTGCGTAAGTCCCATTTTCAAAAATGACTTAGCACTCCAGAGCCTGTCTCAATGAAAGTCACTTTTAAAAATGAGACTTAGGTTCCTAAGTTATTTAGACTCTCTTGAAAATTTTACCCTTAGTCACTTTGTGCCTCAGTTCCCCACCTACAAAATGAAAATAACAGTACTTCCTTTCCTCACAGGAATGTTGTGAGGATAAATACATTAGAAACCGTGAAGTGCTCAGATATTACAGTAATAGGAGACATACAAGCACTTCAAGTAGATGGAAGTGTCTGCTCAGTCATACCCTGACGATATACCTCTGGGTTGTTGCATTTTTTCCATTTATTTCTGTTAGCATTGAGTGCCATGAGGTCTTTAATATCTTCTCTGAGCAGACAGGGTCTCTCTTTGTAAAATCTGATCTGATAGGTGAGAGATTGGGAGGCCTTGGTCCCTTTTCACTTACACCAGTTTTACACCATAGTAACTCCATTAACTCCCCTGAAATCACTCCTGGTTTCCTATATTGCCCTATTGAGGACTTGCAGAAGTGAAGAGCTCCCCCAAATATGAGGCGTTGGAGTGCAGTCCCATATCAGCTGCAGATAATGACTTTAGCAAGTATTTGACAATGTTAGGAAGAGAATCCCAGTGTAGTCTGCCTGATAAACTGATTAAAGGGAGTAACATGCTGGTTAAGTCATTCAACATCAACTTTATGTTCTATATTCATTAGTTTTCTTTGTTATTCTTTGGTAGATGTAAGAAAGTTGAGCAACATGATATAAACTACTCAGGTCTGGCAATGTAAACATCAGAAAAGGATAATATTTAGTCATTATTTGCTTTGCACCAGCCTTTCATTCTAATCTGTCCTGTGAAAATATATTAGACTTCATTAATGGTAGACCCTCACGTGTGTCCTACAACTTCTGAGCTGTCTCTCTGAGCCTGCCAGTTGGATGTCCCCATTGCATAGTTTCTAGGTCTTCATGAACCTTCTCCAATTCCTGACGCCCTTACTCAGTTTTGCAAGATCCTTATTCAGACATACTCCCATTGATTTCAGTGGAATTACTCAGGCATAAAAATGGCGCAATGGAGTGGAGAATCAGGCCCAGGTATTCTAAAAATATTTTTCCTCACAGTCAGGATCCTGTCCATCTCTCTATTCATAGAAAGTGGCCCTCACTTACAGAGGTGTAAATCTGAAGTAAACGAGAGCAGAATTTGGTCCTAGAAGCCACACTGTATTTTTTTTCTCTGCTGTGGTTGTTTGGTGTGTTTATTTTAATATGTGGGTTTTTTTTTTGCTCTGTGTGAAAGTCACACACAAGCCTAGACCTGTTTGTTCTTTTGCAGGCATTTTAATGATTGACCCCTTCAAAGTGCACTTGTCCATGGTCAGTCATGCAAGCCCTTTGGAATAAACTGGCAGAAGTGAGATTTGAACTTGAAGTTAAACTTCAAAAATCTAAAATGATTCCAGCTACCGCTGCTCTCCCTTTTACTCAATGTCAATGCCCTTCTCCAGTTCCTGCTGTTTGCTGATGGTTTCGGCTCTGTTTATCCTGAAGCCATTCTAGTTGTTGTAGACAGCCATTCTTCCTCTTGTGAAAAGTTAATCATTTAATAATAACCTTGGCAGAGTTTGCCTGAGCTCCTTCACACTAGCCTCCTCTCTGCTGTGACACTTCAGAGAAAGCAGCTGGGCTTCATTACTTGTTGAATCACATTTTTAAGAAGTGGCACAGAAATGTCTCATTTACTTGCTTGTCTTTCCTCTTCTCCCAGTTCTTGCTTTTGTGTTTCCTTTTGTCTCTTGCTTTAAGGGCTGCCTCTGACAATGGCAATTATAGAAATCCAGTCTTCCGGCAGAGGCAGCCGTAGATCATTTGAATCAAAGGTGCTATAAGTGCAAATGAATTTTAATAAAGAATATTAAGGCAAAATCCTACCCTTCCTGCTGGGAATGATAGAGAATGAGAGGGAGCAGATTGCACCCCTGCACATGGGCCAAGAGCCATCCTGCTGTTGCAGGGCTGAATGGCTCAGATCTGACGGGGAAAGAGGTGCTGCCTATTTAACTTTAATGGCAGCTCTGAAAAGGATACTAGTGTGCCCCCAACTAGCACATGCTGCTAGCTGCATCATGTGCACTGGCTGGCTGGAAAGCTGCCCAGAGCTCCTGGCCAGAAGGACACACACACACACACACACACACCCCTCTTTGAGGGATATGGTGCACTGGCAGGTGTAGCAGCCAGCCTGCCTGCCTAATGCTTTCATGGGAGTTAGGTAGGAATTTTTCCTTGCTGTTTGGCAGGTATGCTGGGGAGCAGGGCCGCACAGCGCCTTCTGGGAACCTGAGGCAAAATTTGAATCTGAGGCCCTTCCAAAAAATGACCAAGGAGGTGAAAGTGTTTCAGAAGAGGAAATGAGATTTGGTGAGGGAGGGGGGAAAAGGGTCCAAGTCTGTGGGGTCACTGCCCTCTCCATGAGGTTTGGAGGGGGAGGGGGTCAGGAAGAGCATGGGGAATCAGAAAGGCCCAGGACTGTGGAGTCACTGCCCTCCCTATGAGGATGGGGAGCTGTAGGGGGTCCAGGCCTGTGGAGCTGCTGTCCTTCTCATGGGAAGGTGGTGGCTCTGCCCTGTGTGCCACCATGGAGACGCCCCTGGTCCCTTCTGCCCCTGAGCTGTGGATGGTGGAAGTGGTATCCCTGACTCCACTCCCACCTCCAGGCTCTGGATCTGGCTGGTCACTTCAGGCCCGGTACGATGACACCCACAGTGTTGACAGTGGGATCTGGGCTCAGCTGGGGTGGGCAAGTCTTTCCTGCATTATGGATTTCAGGCACATTATCTGACTGTGACCCCGTGCACCAGGTCAGAACACCTCTCACTCAAATGTGGCCCAGCTGCCCCGCTGTCATTTTGGGGGACTGGGCACACTATTTTCTTTGCCACCTCCCGCAAAGTGGCTGTGCTGGGGAGTAGGGTGCCACCTGTCCCTAACTGGGAGGGATAGTCCCGAAATGTAGATTTCAAGTCCGAGTCCTGGGCTGAATGACTCCGGGACAGCATTTGTCCCAGATTCCTTGCAGCGCCGCACCACACCTGCCGCTCGGGGAGGGGCTGAAGTGGGCCCCCTGCTGCCTGCCCCCTGCTCCTGTTCTCCCCCTGCCAGGCCCTGCCACTGGCCAGGCCAGAAGCTGGAGCCAGGCAATAGTAAAAGCAGCCCAGCGAGCCCAGATTGCTGTGGGAGCCCTGGAGTCCCAGACCCTCCATCTGCCCTGGGTGGCCTGCCCCGGGGGGCAGGGACATGGGCTGGAGGCTGCTTTTGGGCATCCCAGCTCTCCGCCTAGGACAGCCTCCCCACAGCAGCTCGGGCTCCCTGGGCGGCTCTTACCATGACCTGGCTCCAGCTTCCAGCCTGGCCAGGGGGCAGGGCCTCAGAGGGAGAGGAGGAGCAGGGCGAAGCCATGGACTGGGAAGGGCTCCTGTAACATGTCCCGTGTTTGCATTTTGAAAAGGTGGTCACCCTGCTGCGGAGGGTGAGCTAAGAGGCTTCCATCCCTATTACTAAGCATACAGATGAGTCCAATCTTACCTTGCTGATAACTTTTCTCATTGACTTCACTGGGAGGAAGACTGTGGCCTATAACTTATTTCTGAGCATAGGAAGGTTTGTCTGAACAGATATTGTGCTAATCAGTGATCAATACTTACCTTCAAAATACCGAGCTGCTCCTCAGTGTAAACTGGCATTGGTCCACTGGAATCAACGCAGCTCCACAACTTACAGCAGCTGAAGCTCTGGCCCACTGGTAGCTTTTAAAGCATATGTTAATGCAAATGCATTTTTAAAATATACCAGTAAGCAATCTCTAGATCAGCATTCCTCTGTTATCATAGTGCTGCTCGGGAAATATCAAATGAGTCTCTGCTAGCAATTATAATAATATTTAAATGAGGCTTTAATTGGCTGTGTTTTCAGTCTTATTATGGAAGAAAAGTTATTGGGGAATTTTTCTTTAATACATTTTCTTTAATAAATTATGTTCCATGGTAAATTAAAACACACCTGTACATTTATTATTTAATTCACTTTTAATATTTAACTAATTCATTCAGTTATTTCATAAGTCTTTGAATTCATTACTTAATTAAAACATCATTCCCAGGTTTGTGTATGTGGGAAGGGATGTTTGACGGCTGCTCCAAAGAAAAGCTAATACAGCCCTTGGCTGAAATCTGCTCTGACCTGTGCTAGCAGCTGACATCCCCATGGAGCGGATTGCTGGGAATCACTGGGCACAGGGAAGCCCTGGCCACACCCCTTTTCCCTAGGGCACAGTCACTACACAGGCAGTGGAAGGTTGGCCAAGCAGCCATTATGTTGCCAGAAGATCCCCCTATAATGGATTGATCCTCCCATGGCAAGCTATGCAGCCTTTAGGACTACTTTGCACCAGCAGTGTCGCACAAATCAGCTGCAGCACAGCACAGAACCTGGTCCTATGATTTTAGAACCTTTTTTTTTTTTTTTTTTTTAAACTATGCACCCTAAGTTGTGCTAGGGTGACCAGATGTCCCAATTTTATAGGGGCAGTCCCAATATTCGGGCCTTTGTCTTATATAGGCACCTATTACCCCCCACCCCATCCTGATTTTTCACACTTGCTATCTGATCACTCTAAGCTGGGCATAAAGGCACTTTGCTGTTGGCAATGATCCAACTAAGAATTTGTTCACACCCCTCTTCCTGTTTCATTTGAAGTCCAATGAAAGATTTATTGGATTTAGCTGCATTGTAAACAATATTTATAAACTTCTACCTTTATCTCGCCTTCTTTTTAAGTGCTATCTTTTTGTCCTTGGCTGTTCTAAATTATTAACATATCCTACAGTGTGCTCAAGATAAGAGAGAACCTTCAGCTTCTATTCTCTCACCCTTTAGTCAAGCCAGTTATGTTGTTTCTCACTGGATATCTTTGATCAGCCTGCTTGTTGGATGCTAAGCTACAGGGACACCATCGCTGAGAAAGAAAACAGGGCGGGAGGCCTTTCATGACTCCTTAGTGATCAGCATGCAAAATCCCCACCAGTTTCTGAACTTTCTGATGATCTAGGGAGATTATTTGGATTTGTACAAGCAAAGGGCAAGGTTGTGATACTGGTCATCCTTTATATTAAGGTTTATAAATAGTTTAACAAATTATTACTACATGTTTTAAGCACGTTACACACATGAAATAAGTATTATGTACATGACTATACATCAGCGCGTCAGTGTAAGAGATTATGGATGGTTATAAACCATCTATTGACCTGTTGGACTCTGTAACAAACAATGTCCATTTAGCACATTAATCATTCACTGATCCTTTCTAATTTTGAATGTACCCACCATGAGTAGTACCTTACCCCACAAGGAGCCTCACTGACTTCGACTTCAACGGGATTATTCATGATGTAAGGTACTATCCAAAGTTAGGTTCTCACAGTGTGACCCATAGAAAGTATTAAAGAGACAACATGGGTGTGGTAATATCTTTTATTGGAGAAATTATTACCTCACCCACTTTGTCTCTCTAATATCCTGGGACCAACAGGGCTACAACAACACTGCAAGCAACCAAAGAAAGTATAGCAGCCCAGGAGACATAAAGTCATAGTATTGCTCTCAGCCTGCCTGGGTAACCCCCATTGACATCAGTGTGAATTATGCTGTTTACTGAAGACTGTATATGGTCCATGCATTGACACTGTCCTGGTTTGCACACAAATTCTATGTAAGGATATAGTCTCAGATGTATCCACTGAGGATAATGAGGCGATGTGTCCCTCCCCCTTATTTTTACTATCTTGTTGATGTCCCCTTCAATGAGGTTGCAGCAGGAGTCATGCATTTTCACTCAATGCTTTTATACAGTGTTCAACAGCATAGTGTCTGGTTTCTCCCCCCCACAACTTTTTAGGGGCTGCACATACATATACAGTATGCATTTAACAGATCCTTTGTAAAAACATAGTGCCTCCTTTATATACAACTTTTGCCAGTGTTCTTGAACCCGCTGATATTCCTACAGGCTGAAAATTAATTAAAAGAGAGAACAAGCATAAGTGAACTGACATACATTTTATCAGCTTTGTTCATTTGCCACGATAAAGCACAACGGAAGTTTTGTTACAGAGAGATTCCACTATGCTGCATTAAACATCCTCCCACACCAAAGGATATGCTGTCTCTAATAAACAGCTATAGAATTGTTATAAACAATTAAAGGCAGAAACACACTTTTGGTGGCTGGCTTCCACCCAAGATGTCACTACAAACAGCCAGATGCAGATCCCTCTGGAAGAGGATGCAACAGTTTATGCATCGCATAGTAATATAGCGCCATCTAGAGGATGCTGTGCTTTAAAAAAAAAAGCAAACCAGAGGGCCCGATTCTGATTGTACTTATACCAGTGTAAATCTAAAGTAATTCCACTATCATTACACTGCTGTAAAGCCAATGCATGTCCGATCAGAATTAGGCCCAAAGAGTATTATTAGCTGATTTGTGTCTAATCATTGTAGACAAACTAATGAATTAGCAAGTTTCTCTCTTTATGCATCACTAACTGGGTATCCCATTACTCCCCACAACAGACAAACTTGATATGAGTGCATAGCATCATACACATGCACTGCAGGGAAAACATCACCCTTACAAGCCTGTGAAACAAAGGTCACACACAAAAGCCCATAAAAATGGATGCAAAATTGAAGGGACTTCTCAAAGTTGAAATGCAGAGCCCTGGCACCTTGTATGCTGGAAACACTGGGGCTGGATTTGTATTGAAAATTATAGAAGGCAACTGTAGCTGGAGACAATTTTTCCACATATGTTCGACAGGATTAAAATAATATGTGCATTCACACACTGAAATTCTAACTACAGCTTCACACTGTTCCATAATCCTCTGCATTCTCGAGCCATTTACAGAGCTGTCTGAAGGAACACTGTTAATATTAGGGCCACAGTGACCTTCCCCTTTCCTCAGATGAAAATCTGCTGGGGCTAATTCTTTTCCAGGATTACCCCTTGTTCTGTGGACTGCAATGTGTGGAAATATTTATATTATTTTTGGCAAAAGAGTTTATAAATCATTCCAGATGTGCATGTGTAGCTCTGCACAGCTTGAAACTTTGTTCCTCCCACAGCTATGCCCCTTGTTTAAGCGGGGTGATCTCAGAACTCATGAAACAGCCGAAGTAAATAGAGGCTATAAAATGCACTAAAGAGAAATGTTAGCTCTTCCCAAGGAAGCTATAGTTTATAAAAGTCATTGGAGAGTTCCAAATGTCAGTTATTTTGTCTTAGAAACAATATCATCATTTTCTTTTATGTTTTAACTTAAATGCCTGCACTTTTAGAGTTATCTAGAAACCACAAATGAGATCAGAGCCCCATGGGGGAAGGCACTGTACAAACACATGGTGAGACATAGAAGAGCTTACAATTGTAATAGATAAGGCAAATAAAGGGTGGGAGAGGAAACAAAGGCTCCAAGAGATGAATTATCCACGGCATGCAATAGGTTAGTGGCAGATCCCAGTTCAGTGTGCTATCCATCTGTCTTAGGTATTTATAAGGCCTCTGTGACTGGGTGTACCTCTGCAGTGTGCCCTCATCAGGGCACAAGTCAGCCACAGGTCTTTGATTATAGTGTCAACCGTCCCTGCAGCTAAGGTACACTTCGGTCCTACCCCTTCCAGGCTGTGGAGGTCCAGAAGCAATCAGGAACGAGAAACCACAGCTCAAAGCAGGGATGTGAGATAAACATTCAGTGGGACCCTCCCTTCTATTCAGGACTTGTCTTCAGGCAGTCCGTACTTCAGCTGCTCGGCCACAGTCTCATTGTCCCTTCTAAGGGGGGCTTGTCTGACCGACAAGCTAGATCAGTCTCTGGGCTGCAACCAGGCTTCTCACACCAGAAGCGGATTTTGCGGGAGCGAGGTCTCCTCCTTCTATCTCTGCTCTCCATGCCTCACATTTGCTGCCAGCCTAGTGGGATGGGACTCAACTGGCTCCACAGGCTCTTATTAACCCTTTCATTGCCAGTGTGGGGGCTATCTGCCTCATCACAGCCCCTACCACTGTAATAGCTGAGCACCTAACGTTATCTCATGGGTTTATCCTCACAACACCCCTGTGAGCTAGGGAAGTCTGTTATGCTCACTGTACCAATGGGAAGCGGTACTAGATTCTAAATATTTTTCAAATTTTACCAAACAACGGACATTTCTAACTGATTCCCCCCACAAACTATCATTTGAATGCCTTGCAAGTCTTCTCTGGCTCTCGGTTTCCCTCTGACACCCAGTGCACAACTATTATTATTTAAATGATGGTAGATCCTAGACGCCTCAGTCAGGAGTGGCACTAGGTACCATATAGGCAGAGTAAAAGGACAGTCCCTGCCTCAAGGAGCTTACAATTTACCCCTTTTGTAAGCTCCCCACAAAACTAGACCCTTCTATGGGCCTGACTCTGCAGTCCCTAAGTCAACAAAGTGCCTGCTGAGCTAAATAAGAGAACTCGATTGGCTCTTGAAATCTGGGTAGCATGGGTGCAGGCCACAGGTCTGATTTCTTCCTTTCTGATTCCTTCTGCCTCCTTTTTCACATATCTGTGATTTATCAGAGTGTTAACCACTTAGTAGGCCTAAACTGAGCAGCCTTTATAACCTAGACAAAGACAACAATTGATAAGCCAGAAACTTACTGTTAAAAGACATATTAAGTTTTTTCCCAGAAGCTGCACAACATTCACCCTTTTCCCAGCTAACGTTGGTTCAGGGATCATGTACATTAAAGACTGCATTATAACCCATAAGCAAGAAAGGTCAGAGTTAAGGTTGCAAGAACAACATTAGCTTTGCCATTTTCTGTTTTTTGAGTGCTTTAGGACAACCTTAAAGTGTGGCTTTGCTATAAAAATGACTATGGAGAAATGGCCCTTTTTAATAGATCTGCTCCGTATGTGTGTTTGGAGACAGATTTGCAGTCTGTAGTAACCAACACATTTCTTTACTCTTTTAAGTCCCGTAGAGTCAGCACACCTAAGAGAGAGTGCACTAAAGTTTCCATTCCATCTTGTGCAGCATCAACAGAGAGATGTAGTAAGATCCAACTGGTAACTCCACAGCAAATCCAGTGAGGACAACATGATGGCACAGCTATCAGTGAAGAAACTAGTTTCCATAAGTGAAACTGAGATTCCTGCTCAGTTTTCACTCACCTTCTCGTTGAAACTGATAGGAATTTATCTGAACAAGGAGTGAGTGAGAACTGAGGATTCGCCGCATTGGAATGGTACAGAAGTCTTTTGATAAATGGTAAGATAAAAGTGTTTTCTTGTCTGTATGTCTGATCTCACAGTTTAATCCTCTAATCCTTTGGCACAAAGAGTGTTAGTCCAGGCTACTAGATTGTCCACTTCTCTTTCCCATAGGTCTTCCTCTTTGCTGAGGGGTCTTTTTTTATCTGCTGCTTGGCTTTTTGGTACTGGACCAGGCACATCTATGGTTTGAAACATACAAAGCAGAACAGATGAATAAAGAGAATAAAGACAATAGGTACACAATAGGCAACAGATGACAGAAGAGAAAGGAGACAACAGGTAAGTGCAAACAAGCTTTCTAAAACAAGCCACAGTCACATTTTTCAAATGCAGATTTTAATTTGCTCTAATTTCTGGATCCATATCTCGCAGGCATATACAGAGGCTGTACACATGTATACACACACACTAAAAATCCAGTGACACCTATGTGATAAATTGCAGAATCATGTGATAAACCAAAACCACATTTATCATACTGCTCTGTCTGCCTTTCC
Source organism: Emydura macquarii macquarii (assembly GCF_026122565.2). NCBI lineage: Eukaryota > Metazoa > Chordata > Testudines > Chelidae > Emydura > Emydura macquarii. Next base: position 10,568,650 of record NW_027133643.1, on the reverse strand, counting down.
TGAACTCTGGCACTCTCCAGTCTAAACTAGGACTACTTCTAGCATCACAAATTGCTTTAATCAACAGCCATAAAACCAAAACTCCAACCTATCAAATGTGGAGTTTCTCCCCCACCTTACGCTAGGACTCAAGCTCAGGACAGGCAATATTCCGTCCTGGACCAATGACAAGTTCTTTCTGTCATTCACACCACCACACTCATGGTATTAAAGATTGTGTCAGTAGGACTCCCTTGGCTCCCACACAACAGCTGTGGTTCAGTTCTCCACATCATCATTAAGCTCCTGCACCTGTATCTTTTACCAGTGAAAATGTGACCTAATTCCTGAGCTTAGGAATGTACAGTCTGATTCTCCTCTCATTTACACCAGTTTTACACAGGTGAAATTTCCCTCATTTCAGTGGAGTTAATCCTACTTTTCACTAGAGCAAGTGAGTACCAGAGCTGTAAACTTGATCCTCATCTGGAGCCTGATTCATTAAAATGAATGAAAAGACTCCCATTGTTTTTAATGGGGTTTGGATCAGGTTTCTGGTCATTTCTCACTGAAAGGTGGACGTTTATATCCAAGTTCCATTTATGCTTTGGTCAACAGAGAATAAAAACTGCAACTGGTACTAGGATTGTAGGAGATTTGAATGCAGGTGTATAGTGATACACACAATTTCTGCTATTGATCCTGCTCTTGCTCCTGCTCCACCAATGTCAATTGGAGTTTTACCCTCAGCAAAAGTAGGATTCTGTCCATAATGCCAACACTCTTCAGGCCTGATTCAAGTCTCATATTGGTTTTAAAATACAATGGAACGAATTCTGATTTACACAGTGTAAGTGAACAGTGAATCAGGTTCTATGTGTACCTAACAGAAACTTTACATTGTATAGTACTGACTCTTTACCTGGAGTTTGGTAAAGCAGGTCGTCGTCCTGTTCCATTTTCCTAATTTCCAACAGTTTCTCATCTACTGTTTGTTGCTTTTGCTTCCTGATGAGCTGAGAGACAATAGCATTGTATCTATAAGCAGAAACAGAAATAAGTTAATGGATACTATCAACTTAGTTTTGGTCCCAAATATAAATTTGGTTAAAACTAGCTTTTATATAAGGCCCAAATCAATAGAACACGTATGCATGTGCTTAACTTTAGACCTGTACTTAAACATATTCCTAGTCAGCAAAGCACTAAGAAGCCATAATAAATAAGAACCTGAAAGTGACACTGATTATAGGTAGAGTTCTGTAACTCTGGCCTCAACCCAGCAAAGCACTTAAGCACATGAATAACTTTAAACATGTGAGTAGTCCCACTGAAATCAATGGGATTACTTGCATAATTCAAATTAATCATGTGCTCAAGTGCTTTGCTGGATTAGGATCGGAGTGCTTGGCATCTTGCAGAACTGAGCCTTATAGATGTATGCAAAACTGAGGGCTTGTCAACACTGGTAGGATAATGTACTCTACAGGGGTGTGATTTCTAAAGCACATTAACATGTTGTGCGTTAATTGGTTCATCTAGACCTGCTGGTGTGCATTTAAGGTTCCCTGCATTTAAATAATCTGAGGTGTTACCAGTGACACAAGTACAGTAACGTGAATTTATAACAGATGGTATCATTTTTAAGCAGACTATGTCCCTTTCAGTCTTCTCATTCAAAAAACTTGCCTGCCATTTTAAATATGTTGCCTTTGGAGACAGAAAGTGCAAAGCAGTGGATTGAAAAGAGAAAGTGGTGTCCAATAGGAAGGGTGGATTAAGTGCAGCTCTGAAAAGTAATTGTTTCTGTTTCCTACTGTGACTGAATACACCCCTGTATTCACACCCAACACGCTATTGTAATAATCTTTGTACAAAGGATGCCTTGTAAGGTATCTGAAAATTCATAATTTGCTGGTCAGTATTGTCCTGATAAAATATATGTGGCAACATTGTATGTGAAGTTATAAGATTCCCCTGTGTGGTGTTATTAACACATGTTCTAAACCTCACAGCCCGGCCCAAACAGAAGTTGGCAGACAGATCTGTCCTAAACAAAAGGAATGTGCCTCTACTTAATTTGCATTTAAGCAATAACAGAGTCATCAAGCAGGTAGACAAAAGAAAAAAGATAAAGGCAGTTCAAACAGGTGAAAAAAAACCAACAGGAAATATCCTTCCATATAGACTCTTTGGTTGCTCGTTCTCAGCTGGAAATGTTTTTGAAGCGGGGATTGAAACTATCAAAAGGAGAGACAAATACCCCAAAGCACCCCTTTCTCTCTCCCTGCCCATCACATTCATTGTAGCTGAAGAGATGAAGCCGGCATGGGACCTTGGGGGAGGGGTCTTGACCTGAGAGTTTGGTCAATAATCTGCTGAAGCATGTGGAGAGAACCTTTGTTTGAATCCAGGGGTGTGTGCAAGAATAAAATTTGCCCCCTTTTGGAGGAGCATGTTTTGATCTCCTGCCGCTGTCCTGGGGCTGGAGAAGCAAACTCTTCCCCCACAGTCCCACTGGGGACTCTATGCTCCTCCCCTCGACTGGCCACTTCCTTGACTGCCCCACCCTCAGGGGCTCTGCCCACTGCCCCACTACTATTGGTTAGGAGGATTGTCACTCCGTATCATCTCAGCTGCTGATTAGTGGAAGCAGAGAAGGGGGTGGGGTGGGTGAGCTCCAGAGAATGCCGGCTCCTAGAGAAGGAGATCTGGCTGCCCAGCTCTGCAGCTAAGAGATCTGCCTGGGGTTGGGTGTGCACTGTGAACAGACCAATGGTATGAAACTAAAATGGCACCTCTGCCCAGGGGCCGGAGGAGCTGTCAGCTCCCACCATGGTGCCAGGGCTGGAGGAGTTCTGTGCCCCCACCAGTTATTGGAAGGGACCTGTGCCCTTGCTTGCCCCACCTTGTGTGCGCTCTTGCTTAAATCTAATATAGTTTGTTAAATTAGGCATTAGTAAATGTTTTATCTTTATTTTCCTGGTAACCATTTCTGACTTTTGCGCCTCATTACTTGTACTCACTTATGCTCTCTCTCTTTGTAGTTAATAAACCTGTTCTAGTGTTTTATCTAATCCAGTGTGTTCAGGTTGAAGAATCTGGGTAACTCAGTTTGAGGTAACAAGTCGTGTGCATATTATTCCCTTAAAGGAATAACAGACTTAGTATATCTGCACTGCCTAGAAGAGGGCTGGGCAATACAGGACATGCTGTTAGAAAATATTTGATATACTCATACCTTCTGGAACATTTATGATCCATTTGTACTGGGGAAAAAGATATAGAATGGGCTTCTGTTAATGGGACTTTTAATTTTTCTTTGGTAAAATGAAATTGAAAGTTCAGCTACATAAAAAGAACATTTGTTCAATATATTCTCTTTCCAGCCACAAGATGGCAAACAAGGTTTTAGTTTTTGATAAATAAAACAGAACAACTTTTCAGGTAGGAAGACTTTATATATAAGTGTATTGGTTTTATATACTTTTTCTTCTGAAGTAATCCAGCAGCACTGAATTTTAAAAAGTAAATGGTGCTCAGTTAGTCTACATGATTAGAATTCCTTTTCATATCAGAGGAAGAAAAATACAAAAGGCTCAATCTTTACACATTCATTACCACAACAAGTCATTTAACTGCTCTATTCCCCAGTTCCCTCATGTACAAAATGAAGGTAATGGATTCACTTGCCCCATCAGGGAATTGTGCAGCTGAATTAATTAGTAAAGCACTTTGAGATCGTTAGCTGAAATCTTGTGCTCAAGTAATTGCTGAACTTGGGCCTATAGCTGTGTGCTGGGAAACTTCTATATTCCTTTCATTCTCATCTTCAGAAACTTTCACTCTGACATAAAACCTAGCAACTAATTTTCAAGATCCTCCAACACTCCAGGTGATTCCACATGCCCTCCAAATACTAGTTCTTTACTATTCACCCCTTTTGTCCCGCCACAGGAGGCAACATCTCCTTCTGCCACTATCACAAGATTCATCCCTCTGCCCTGACTGCCTGATTGTTTTAAATGCCAGCTCTGCTTCCTGGCAGCACAACATGTACCTGGGCATCCCTTGTGACCAACTGTTCTCTCTGTATCGCTGCCCTATCACTAGGGTTGTCAACACTCCAGGATTGTTCTGGAGTCTCCAGGAATTAAAGATTAATCTTTAATTAAAGATTATGTCATGTGATGAAACCTCCAGGAATATGTCCAACCAAAATTGGCAACCTTACGTATCACATTTACCGATGATGTGCCACATTCCGCTGTCTGTTACTCCAGAGTAAATCATAGGTTCAGCAGAGTTACTTCAGATTTTTATTGGTGCAACTGAGAGCTGAATTTGACTCAACACCAATTAAATACACACTAGTGAAGTAAATGAATATACATAATCAGCTGTGAAACATCTTGTACTACTTTTATATGAACAGTGTTATGCAAAAGCAAACTGTGTTGCAATCTAGTGTATAATGTTTCTTAATATTATTTCAACTTTAATAAGAAAACAAACTATATTTACATACTGTTAACATTTAGCTTATTATATAGCCAACAATTAAGGTTGTTTCTGCACTGATGTCAGAAAATATGGCCTCTTTCTTCCCTACACAATGCTATGAGTTAAGGACATATTGCAAGCTTTAAAACATGAACATGTTTTGTGAGCTGTTTGTAATTGTGGAAAGAATATCGTATGAGAGGTAATTCTGTTTGAACCTGATTCCAGGCATTTGAACCTGCCTTTGATCAATCAAACCCAGAAGTTCAAAGGCAGAAAAAAAATCTGTTAAAAGTATATTGTCTTCTACCACCAGAGGGCAGTGAGATGTGGCTATTTCACATCAGTAGGTTCCCTCCTCTACCTCCCTTCCCCAAGAAAACCACAAGTAATTTTTTCTCCAGCTCCAATGAAACTGACATGAAAAATTTGCTATGCTTGACAATGAAGAAGACAGCTTTCTGAAACAACTCCTGACTGTTGAACCACAAGCAAAAATGGACAGATGAGTTTAAAAGGACAAATTCTTGGTTTTTCTGAATATTTTCTTGGGTAATGTAGGATGCTCTGGCATTACATAATGAAACAATTATCAAATATATAAAACAAAGGAGTTCTGTTAAAGGAAATAAAACAAGGAAGTCATCTCAATGGAAAATTAACCTTATGAAAGAAAAATAAGTTCTTAATTTGGGTTCAGAACTTGCTGTCCTTCAAATTCAACCTGAAATGACCTGCTCTTTTGCTTCCAATTCATGTTGAAGGCAAATAGGATTTTAACGGTAAAAGGGGTTCCTAAACTTTTTGGCCTGTTGTAAAGCTTCAGCAGCAATAAAAAGGAGTGAGGAAGCCTAGCTTGATCTGAGAGATTACAGGGCAGCACAAAGACCTTGCATTTTGCTTTGCTCTTTCCCTACAAACGCTGCTTGGAAACAGGGCTTCAGTCACAGGAGAACTTAGAGCTAAATTTGAGTAGGCACTCCAAATTTAAGGGCCTTGCTTCAGATACTCAACTGACTTCACCTGCCTCAGCTGAGTTTGGCAGGATGTAAGGAAACAGTGGAGAACACATGGGAGTCCCAGAGTCATTCTGGTGCTCAAGAGACTCAGCTTACTGATGTACCATAAAAAAGCAGCATTCATCCATTTTAGCAGACCCCTATCCTAGAACTCTCTTGGGTACAAGATGGGAATCCTGCCCTGCTTCTGTTCCCTATGCCCTCTGCCCCCAGACCATCCACACAACACAAGGTAGGATTTGGCCCTAAACCTCAAAATCAAAGACACAGTTCAGAACAATCATCAACAGTCTGGTAACATTTTACAGGGTACAAATATGGACAGCCTGAAAACATCACAGAAGCACTAAAGTTCAAATGTTGCCATTGCATATGCAAAGATCCTGGGCCTAAATGTTTAGCAATTTAAGACACTTACGTTTCCTCATCCCATTCTTCTGTCCCTTTCACATTTTTTGCCTTCCAGCCATAGTAGTTCCCTATAAATGCTGGATCTTCAAACACTATAATGGCATAATTACAGAAAATTACAGTTAGAGAAAAAGATCTACCAGTCATTACATTTCCCAAAGAAATATTAAATATCAGAGTAGTATAAGCATATGCATCAGTTAGAGAAGTTTGTAGCGTAATCCTGCACTATTAAAGTCAATGAGAGTTTTGCTATCAACTGGAAAAGATCAGGACTGTAACCATTAACAAGTATTGCTATTAATAAGGTCCCTAGACCAGACTCTGATCTCAGTTACAGTGGGATACATTTGAGATAACTCCACTAAAGTCAGTGGCGTTACTCAGATAAACACAAGTGCAATTGAAGGCAAACTTTGATCTCTTGTCTTACATGGATGGCAACACTATTAATGTGCATTTTAAAGTATTATGAACAAAACAACAAAATTGGACAAGAATTGCCACTGAAATGCATGGCAGGAAAAGAACATAAAATGGTGATTATATGACACACATTTCTTTTGAATAGAATATATAATAAATAAACCTGAAAAAGTTCTGATCTTATCGTCCTCCCAAAACGTTTTCATACTCATCATAATTGTACTCATCATTCACTAGTGGCTCCTTAACATGTTTTATTCCAATGCAAATCTCTGTTTCCAAACTTTCTAACAAGAACTTAAATTGTAAGCTCTTGGTGGCAGAGACTCTTTTTGTTCCATGTTTGTACACTGGACTTGCTGTGCTAGGCAGACTCTTCGGACGTACTGCAATGCAAATAATAAATAAGAAAAAGGGCCTTATCTTCAACTGGTGTAACTGACATACCTCTACTGAAGTCACTGGAGCTATGTCAATTTACATCAACTGAGGATCTGACCCTAAATTGTGGATGCTTAAGATGTAGGGCTTGATTTTGATCTCACAATCAGGAAAGGTCCACTGAAGTCAAAGTTGTTGCACTAGTGTAAACCCAGCATGAGAAAAGAATCAGACCCATTATGTTTAATTTTACTAAGCCAGGTATATCATCTTACATGGGGATTTAAAATGTTCTGCTGCTTTTGATGTGGCTATTTCTGACCACGTCCTGTGGTAATCTTCAAACGAAACGTTCGTAATCCTTCTGAAAATATAAATGCATAACAAAGGAGGAGTTTCTGGTGATCAGACAATCTGGCAGTAAATACAGATTTTCATGCATAACCTTCCACAAAACAACAGAATCAATTAAAAGGGGTTTTAAATTATTGCATTACTGGCTGCCCGCAAATGACAGAGAGATAAAGAGTCACTAGTGTGTAAAGCAGCCAGCTCAAACAAGAGCAAACACTAATATTTTAAAGACATTCTAGCTATGTTTACATGTTACCGGTTTATGAGACAACCAGATGGATTATTTTCATAGTCTGTCGCCTCCCCAGGCCCTTCCAAGGATTAGTTTAGCAGAAGAGAACCAATTTTCTGATTATTTATAAAGCAGATCTGGTTAAGGGAATATATAGCTAACAGGGAAGGAATATATACCTCCTAAAATAGCTATAATTACTCACCAACAAACAACACAGAGTAGAGTTTTTATAAATCCTCTTTATATGCTTTATGGCTATGTCTTTTGTCTCAAAACTATTATACATATATTCAGTATAAATGAAGTAAAGTGATTATTTAAATATTGAATCCTTTTTTCTTTACTGTTCATTGCATTACTGTCTGGTTTATTCACACTCTAGACCAAATTCTCCTCTCAGTTAAACTCTGTGGTTGCTCTAACTTGCACCAATGGCTACTACAGTCCCCAGTGAGCTTCATTCCACTCAGTTATACTGAGGATTAAGCTCAAGAAGTGAAATCCTGGCCCCACTAATGTCAATAGAAGTTTTGGCATTGACTTCAATGGAGTCCAGATTTCACCCCAAATCTCTACACAGACTCTAGAATAAAGACAAATGTGGGGTTTCAAGGCCCAGATGCCTCTGAAATAACGTGACATAAAAGTATGAGAAGAATTTTGTAAAAGAGAAAAATACATCTTTTTTGTTAGTGACACATCTCAGAAACAGCATGTCACACCCACCTAATTCTGGCCCAAAAGTCTCGTCAAAGGCCATTTAGACTAGACATCAACTACAGAGATTTCCCTAGAAGCATTTAGAAGAGGAGGTTAAGGCCAAACATCAGAAAATGAAAAGTTGGTTGCGACCTTATACTAATATCTCTCCACGATACATTATTTTATTCAAAATTATGAATATCAATTAGCCTTTTGAAATGTATCATCTCTCTTGCCATTACATGTTTAAGCAAAATTGTTTGGGTAGCTAAATAAACTCTCATTTTAATGTGGTGGAGGGGATTTTACCTAGATCATTAGCTCTATTACTAGCACGATGGGATCCTGATTCAAGAGTGGGGCTCATAGGCGCTACCACAATATTACTATTATTACTACTACTACTACTACTAATTTTCAATGACACCCAGTGTCGGCCTCGCTCTGCCTTCACCAAAATCAGTGGGAGTTTTATCCTTTGCGTCAGGGCTTGTCTCCATGTTGCTTTAGTCTGCACTAGAGGGGTGTAAATTTTAGCAGCCACTAATGTGTCACGTAGTAACTGGCCTAGTTGGACCCTGCTAAAAGTTCCCTAGTATCTGTTAATGTAGTCCCATTTCAAACAGGACTACATTAACACACAATAGGGAATTTCTAGTGTGTGCCAATGGAGTCCACATAGTGTGCAACATGGTAGTGTGGACTAAAATGTATACCCCTCTGGTGTTGACAAGCCTGACTGAGAGCAGTTAGGCCAACTGGGTGCTTTTGAAAATCCTACCTGATAGCATCAGCTTCTGGAATACATGGATTTGGAACACCACAAATTTATTGTCTTACTTGGCTCTTTGTTATGTTCTGTATTGTCTTGTGCTAGGTGCTCTTGCTTCAATAATGATACCGTTACAATTTAATCCTCAAAAAAGTCAAATAAAACAAATCAGTAGTCTATGTAATGCTATATAATTTTGTAAATAACAAATAAGAAATTGTATGTATGAACCATGAAAACCCCTGCAATCCCACTGCTGTCAGATTTTCAGGAGGTGACAATGAGATTGAGAAGAAGGAAACCAGCCCTTGAGAAAACATGGACCCTTGAGCTCAATGACCATCATTATTTTTTTATCTATCTGATATCCTCCGCTCCCACACCCTGGCCTTTGAGGTACTGTAAAATGTTAAAAGCAGCTCTTGAGAGGTGTTTTGCTTTTACCAATATTTAAAGCTATATCCTGATAAGGAAATGATTCCATTATGGACCTTGATCCTTAATTCCTTCCATTCCAGACCCAGAACCCTCACTTCAGTCAATGGAAATTTTGGATCTCCAAAGAAGGTGGGATTGGACCCATAATATGTTGATGACAAACTGATACTGTTCATTTTTTGTAATAGTTCTGTATCCTCTGAAATTCAGGAAAAACTAAGAAATCTTGGCCCCACTGAAGCCAAGGAGAGTTTTGCCTGTGACCTTAGTAGGGCCAGGATTTCACTCCTAGTATCCTAGGCACACCCTATGTGCTAGTTCCTGGAGATAAGGTGGAGAGGAACTCACTACACTAGCTTCAAACCCTAACACTAAAGCTATGTCTATTCTACAGCTTAGGTTGGCATACTTATGTCGCTCAGGATTGTTTATAAACCACCACCTGAATGACACAAATTACACCGACATAAGCACCAGTGTGGACAGCACTTTGTCACTGTGAAAGCTTCTCCCGCTGACATAGCTACTGCCGCTTGCGGGGGTTGGAGTACTTAGCCAACGGGAGAGAGCTCTCCCGACAGCTTAGAGTGGCTACATTAGAGAGTTTACAGTGGTGAAGCTGCGCCCCTGTAAACTCTTTAATGTAGCAGTGCCCTAAGGGAATTCACAGCTAACCAGAAACAGTCAGAGTGCTGGAGTGGTGCAAAGGGGCCTAAATTAGGAAGAAAAACCTGGCTCTGTACATTAGCTTGAAATTTAATTTCAGAATTTCAGTAGTAATGCCATTCACAACTATAGCACTGTAGAAATAAATACAAAATAAAAATGATCTCATGAATTACAATATATAATTAGAAAGAATTCATTGCCTTTCCGATACTATTAATATAATAAATTACCTTAAATATGTATAAACTCCTGGAATAAATGTCACTGACTAGGTCAAATCAAAATATTCACTTGGCCTAACAATGACACGTTTCCTGATTATCCTCTTGTAGATGAGGAACTCATTTTATTTGGAAATTAGAGTTACTAGAAATAGCTGTGAAGGCAGCTGCTTGCCAAATGTTTCCATAAGGAAGTTAAATAATTGGGAATATTCACTAGCAGGAAAAAGAAAATAATTTCTCTTTTTGGGATACAGCACAAAAGACAACCTGAGCCTGACGTTGCTCCTTCGGAAGATATCAGTGGAAGTTTTTGTTGTTAACTTCAGGGGAAGTGGGATCATTAAGTTCATCATAATCTGTTACCTGACATGGCCCTGAGAAGATGCTTCTGATGGCAAGTAATACTTCAGAGAAGAAGCACAATCTTCCCCAATGCTAAGAAGGTCTGCAAAGGAGAAGATGGACATTTTTTTTAATTTTATGAGTCAGATCCTGTTAATTGGTTCAGTTCCATTGACTTCAATGGAGCTATATTGGTTTACTTATAATTCACTCACAACGCACCACAACTGCATTATGGTACTGATATTGGGCTTGATTCTCCTCTTCATGAACACTAGCCTCCTGTCCCTCTCATTAAATAGGGCAGCCAAAAGGAGTGCAGCCATCCCAAACAGTACTCCCGAGATTTGGGCAGGCAGCTGGCACAGCAGCAGATTCTGATGGCTTTGGGCCAACTGAGATTTCCCTTGCAACAGGGAAATTCTCCTCAAGGCACCAACCTACTATTGCCAGAATACAGCCACTGCATGACATCCGAGTAAGCGTAAAGCGGTCAGAGAATCTGGCTTATTAAGAGCAAGTACAGCAACAGTACTACTCTTTCACATCTCCCACATGTCCCTGCTTGCACCAGTAATTTATTGACATACTGACCCAAATTCTGCTCCAATTTTTACCCTGTTAGTTGTTGCTTTTGCAGGCTAGTCATTGTATAGCATAACCATAGCACACTAAATGTCATTCTCATGAAGATTTACAAGGAAAGTGCACTCCATATTAGGCAGGCAAGTCATAATAAGGATAGCAGTATTTCTGCTCTCTGGTTCCTTGCTTCATCTAACACCCTTCTCTTACTCATTTTTCCTGCAACAAATCAGACTTTCCCTAATATCACTATGTAAATTACACTAGCGCTCACTCACCAATGTATAATTTATAGGACCACTTAAATAAGCTCTGAATTTGGCCCAGCATATTCCCTTTCAAAACACTGACCGGTGTTGGTTGACATTAAATTGCCAGGCATACTAATCTAAATTTACTGTTGAGCATACAATAAACTGTTTTTTAAAAAAAGGAGTTTTAAAAGAAACATTTATAGGTAATAACAAAGCAAGTATTACCTTCTGGGTGTTGGCTAGTTCTAACACATTGTATAACCATTTGTCTGTACAAGGATATGTTGTTTTTCAGCATTTCTGCTGCTTCTACATTCACTGCATTTTCCAGTTCTGGATTAGAAAGCATTACCTGTATAAAGATATAAACAAACAGAAAAAGAGAAAGAGAGAAATAGCCCATTGGTCTCTAAAGCATCTATCCTTCTCAGAACACACAATCCATCACAATGATTGATTTTATAGTTTTACAATGAGTTAATAATAATCATACTGGTATGTTAAGTTCAAAGCAAAAGAGAGGCTGCTTTGTGTCTTTGTTAGGACTGGGATTGGGCCCTTCATTTTGATTTCCTTACAAAAGGGCTAGGTGGCCATAACCTATGCTCCCTTCTTCCTGTTTTATCTCAAATTTTTGTATAATTCCAAGCAGACAACCATGAATGATACATGACTCTGCCATTTGTTTTACACATAAGCAATACTAGGGATGTCCACAAAAATCACACATGCATATGGGGGACATTTTCAGTCATGAATGGAGGGCAGGATATTCTTCACAGTGATGGGAAAGACATTAAAAAGGGGTACAGCTTGCTCCATGGAGAAAGCTGCATGAATTTTTTTCTTGGAAGAAAAGGCAGTAAATTTCAAACACTGAGGCCTGTGTGTTAAAACTGAACGTAGCTGCTTTGAGTTACTCACTAATCTCAAGACCTTTGCCAACACTCATGATCCAGACTTTGACCATGAGATAATTCAGGAATTTAAAAGTAGAGCTATCAGCATTTTTAAAGTATTTTTAAAAGTACAGAGAATCAGGCGGAGTACATATGTCTTGAGCAGTGGCTTACTCAAGATAAGAGAGCATAAATCCAAAAGATCAAAGTAGCTAACCGCCATGGTAAAAAATATTTAGCACTGGCAACAGCTTCAATCATACTCATTCATTTATTTATCTGTCTTACTCAGAAGTAAAGTGCTGCCAAATGAGACACCAGGGAACAAATACAGAAGTAAAAAGAAATTAATCTTATTAAAAAAAGATGTTCTATAATATATATTCGCTTAGGGTCTGAAGTCATCCAGCCATTTGCATTTTTAATTGTAAACCAGATGAATAATCCTACATCACATTGCAAGTTTGAAATCTCTCTAGTATTTTCTTTTGTGAAAAAGATTTAAAATAAATTATTGACAATACTCTTTTCTTACCTGGATAGTGAGTAAAATGCTACTCATCGTTAACTTTCCATTCCACTCTTTAGGATTGTCTAGAAAATCTATACAAGGCCTCCCTGAGCTTTGATCCACTGCATTGAAAAAAATTGTCATGTGACTTCAACAGAACTAGCAACGTGGCTATTGAATCTAGAGGAACTAGTGATAGTTATTTTATTTTATTTATTTATAATTTTAAATTACTCAAGCCATCTAGGTGTTGCATAGGGCAAGTCAAGATAACCATGTGTTGGTATCATTTTTAAACTTGTCCTGCCTTCCACATTCCCTCTGATTGTTCAATTACATTATACTCTTGCTTTGTTTTGTATAGTGCCTGTACAACAAAGCCAAAACCCTGAGTGGAGCCTTTGGGCATAGCTACAATAACAACACAGAAGTGAAGAGGTTTAAAAAAGCTGTACTGGCTTTTTGATGATGATACTACCCTTATAGGGTTCTGGAATGCCACCATAGGGCTCTGGACAGTTTGGGCAGGGCATCGGAAGGAATAAAAGTGACCAGAGACCCAACGAGGAGGGTATTCCTCCAGACAGCCAAGATCTCTTTGCACACCAAACCCTGAAGCAGAGAGAACACCAGAGATGTCCCTAAAACCCAGGTGAAGAGCCAGCTTGTCAGTGCTATGGAGGGGACCTCTTCTGGTAAGTGTGATGTGCTGTATTACAATATAACTGCATAGGGGGATTTAAACAACGTTGTTCCAGTTACAGGCGGGGCACTGTAACGTTGGCAAATGTGAACGATGATCCTCTCTGTCTGCTCCGCTTTTATTAACACAGCCTTTGGCTATGTAGACTTTCTTCTTGCATTTCACTTTGTGCAGGATGGGAGGTTATGCGAGACAAGGGAAAGAGGGAGCTCCTGCTTCAGTAGCAGTGATTCTGCTATCTGGGAAGGGACATGTGCTTGCATGGACCCTAAGGGCATGCTGTGGCCCAGAGAAAGCCCAGTTTTCAAATATACGAGTCTTAAGACCCTGCATTTAATCAATGAATCCTACATTTGGGCATTCAGGCATAAAAATGGAGATTTATGCACCCCTGGGACAACCTGAGCATTCCAATGCATGGTTTAGAAATGTTTTTGTAATCCCCTGCTTGAAAACTGCACAGAGTTTTCAGGTAGGGTTTGAACAAGATTTCTATTGGAGCAATGATAGTGCTGGGAAATAAAAGTCAAGATAAACACATATCTGAAACATCTCATTACACGATCACACAATGTCTCACGTGGTCCTTACCGTTGGGATGGAATGGAATGGTGTTGAATGTAACAGCTGGTGGGACACTATTGTACTCATCAGTGTACTTTATTGACAGCTGGAGAACAGCCCCTATTACAGAGAAAAGGATTGGCATTAAAGTACTATACTTTATTTAACAAGCACACCTGTAATGCACTTGTCCAATGAAGGCTTTGCTATTCGAGGTTTTTTTGTTTTGTTCTGTTTTTTAAAGTTGTATTCCTTGTTAACAAGTTCTGGAGGACAACAGGTGAAGCAGAGGTTTCATATTAGATTTAAAAAAATGCTTATTTAAACTATCCCTAATTATACGTATACTTACTGGATTATCATCCTCAATTGAATTTAATGCCATGGAAGAGTAACAGATTAACAGCTTGGACACTGAAATCGATTCACAGAACAGGTACTGGATGTGCCAAGGCCACAGCCGTACAAACCCACATCTGGTGTCCCAGATCCTGGACTCATGTGATTTCATTGATTTCAGCTTTCATTGATTAAACAAAAATAAGTTTCTACTCTTCAAAGGGTTGCAAAGAAACCCTTGGAAATATGACTTGACTGTAACCATTGCAGGCAGCCTGGGAAATAGGAACTGTTCGATGCATCTCAATGGGTTATTAGCTTAGTAAATGCAATCACTGAGTTCTGGGGGTAGCCTGCTGCCACTGATAAACGTGAGGGCCCTTGCTGCTTCTCCTGGGGAGAAAGGGGGCCAGACTGAGGGGATGAAGTGACAGAGCTCCATGCCATGGTGTGCCTAGGGCCCACAATTGCCTCAATCCAGTCCTGATACAGGATAAACTTCTCCTACTACCACATCAGTGTAGCTCAGTGTTGCCTTGGAAGGACCACAGCTAGCGATGAGAGGGGAGGCCAGACAACTTGTTTATTCTGGGCTCTATACTGGAGGAGCTCAACATCATGCAAGCCTGAACCCTTTATCAACAGCCTTAAAGGAAGTCAGTTAGGACCAAAAAAGTAATTTTTTTTTTAACGTGGACAGACTATTGAATAGGATTGCACTGAGACCACCAAATTACTATCAGAGGGTAACAACTTTCAGTCACTACTTACTCTCTCTGTGCTGAATTAGAGTCAGCCATCTACAGATAAAGTGTTTATTTCTGATTTCCCAAAACACAATTCTCTTGGCTGGGATTTGAAATTCATTGTCGCCTGTGAAAATTCCACCCCTTATTTTTTTAAATATTCACATACTTGTATATTGAATAACAACAAACATAATTTACAAAGTGTTAATGTACTATCTGCCCATGTGCTACAGTAGGGGCACTGAAAACTAAATGTGCAGCTAAACATGAGAAGCCAGTCAAGCTCTGAATGCTTTCTTAAAACTGTTTACAGTATCAATTTTTAAAATATCCAGCAAGACGGAAGGATAGAAATAACATCACACACACAACACTTAGAAAATCACATGGTATGGTAAAATCTTTGTGTGTTACGGAACGGCAGACCTTCCCAGAGAGAATCCTTCAGTCCTTGGACTTCGGCTAACCACTCCAGCAAATTATCCTTTATAGGAATGGCAAAGACACCCTAAAACAAAGGTACAAAAAGAAGTTAAAGTGTGGTACGTAATGAACATGACATGTTCCCTTAAAAAATACTTACTTACTTCTAAAGATAAAATTAAGAGTTGTGATAATTTCTTAATTATTGTTTCTAAAGCACATTGAGACCTTTGGATGCATGAAAATACAGTAAATAAACATGAAGGATTCTTATGAAACCTAACAACAATATAAGTATGTATATTTAATGTGGTCATAGTCCTTTTCAACCTGGCTTTCTAGGGGTACAGCATATTGCTACAGTAGATATGTTTAAGAAAAGGTAACTGCTAGGCATCATCAGCCAGCACTGAATTTGAACTGTCTATGTAAAGGCAAATGACCCTATATACTAGTTATCAGTCCCAGAGCCAGCCAGTCCTCATGAATATTTTGTTTTAAATTTTTGTTAAGTAGTTCACTTGTGACATGAACTTTGACTCAGAATTCCTTTCTAAAGTTTTCTTGAGGATTATATAAGAGAGTGCACACTGGAGAAGAACCAATAGGGCATTTAAAAACCAACGTGAAGCTAGCCAGAAGTCAGTGGGATTTTTGCATACATATGGTGACTGCAATAGTAGGGCCTTCATTTGGATTCTTATCACACTTCCGCTAGTTAACAATGAAATCCCAAAAGAGTAAAGTTCCATGTAGAGTTATATTTCATTAAATTACATCTGATAATCTGTGGACTTAACTGTGAAAAATGAAGGGTAGTAGGGTTAAAAACCAACAACAACAATCCTCCCTCCTCAAAACCAACAACCACCCAAGAATTGTGTGTCTACACTGAAGCTGGAAGGTATAGTTTCCAGCACACAGGAGCATGCACCAGGGGGTGGGAGGGAGCAGAGACACGGCCCCCCCCCCAATAATTGCCAGGGACACAGAACTCCTCTGGCCCTGGGGCTGCGGTGGAGAAAGGAAGCTCCTCTGGCCCCAGAGCTGTGGTGGGGGCACAGAATGTATCCTTCCAAAAAGATTCAAATTTTTATTCCTGCATACGCCCCAGCCAGCACAAGTAGCCATAACAGCACTAGCTCTGATCAAGATAGCACGCTAAAAATAGAAATGCAGCTGCGGTGGCGCAAGGGGTGGGACGGGCTAGCAGCCCTAGTGCAATTCTGGCTAAGACTCTAGTTGCGTACTCAGCACATAATTTTGTGGTTTTATTTCATTTGTTTGTTGAAGGGACACTAACACAAAATGGGAGAAAGCCAGGCCCACGATGAAAAAAGATGTTAATTGGCTATATCCAACTCAGATATTGGAAATAAACAAAAGATCCTACTCACAAAAATGTTGGCTTCTTTATACTCCAGATACTCTTTTTCCAACAGCAAGTAAGCTCTGGAGTGCATAGCAATAATAGAACGTGCACAGGACTCTTTCTCTCTCGCCTTCCCCCACAATAAAGTTCTTGCTTCACAGAAACTGTTGTCTTGCAAAAGGGCAGACGATCCTCCCACTCTAATTTCTGCTTCACAGTGGTTAGTGGCTTGTCACAATTTCTGAAGGGTTTGAATGGAGTTTAAAGAGGCAGATTGCCCCGAGCTGAAATCCGAAAGGACCACCAGTTAGAGCAAAAAGTACCGCACAATCAGAGCTGGTGAACACTTACTAGCAGAGGCTAAACAAACCCAGATAAGGAGCTTATTCCTCATCCATTGAATATTCTTCTATGGTAGGAGAGTGTCTACAGGAGGAGGAGGGGAGCCAGGACAGCTGGGAGCCCCCACATCCGGTAGCACAGGTACAAGGAATAGACTAAACTCTGTGTATAGTGTTACCCAGCAACAGACTCCCTGATCTGCTCAGCTGGTAAGGCTACAGCTTTGTTCCCCTCCCAGCCAATCACAGGATGCCTTAGTTCATTAATCAGCTTGCCCCCAATCAGACATGGCCTTTCAAGCAGTACTTAAAAAGACAGTTCCCCAGGACTACAACTGCCATGACACTAGAGGCAAAATCTAGAGGCCAAGCCAGGACTCTAGAGGCAAAGGCCAACCCCTGACACTATAGGCTGAACCTGAGTCCAGGAAGATGCCCTCAATATGGGGCATCCATCTTCCTGGGTTGAGACTTGCCTGGGCAAAGGGCTGCTGGAGGTTGGCTCTGCCCCTGGTTTTTTATGGAAGTATCATAATGAGTTTTAAAGCTTGGGGAGTCCTATAGGATAAGAATTACGTGCACATCACTTATAGTCTGTACTATTGAATAAAAGTCTGTCTGGTTACAACTCCACCAGCTCCCACACTGTTATCATGAAGTGAATCCGTTGGCCCAAGCGAGGTCTAGTTGCCTTATTCCCAAACAACTCAGTCAACTGGGTCAATGTGAATGGGGAAGAGTTTAAAAAAATGCAGCTGTTTAGAGCTGCCACACTCACACAAAACTCCCTTCATTGCCAGAGGGAGGGAGATATAAAAATCTGCCTGTGCTATGAATAGCATGGACAGAGCACTTTTCCTCCCCAGATCTCAGAGCACTTTAATATGGGAGGTATCCCTGTCCCCAGAGGGAGAGGGAAAGCAACTTGCCCAAGGTCACATAGTGAAACAGGACAGAGCTCAGAATACAATTGCTTTCTCTTGACTCCCAAAGACCTGTGATTTGAATGCTATGCAATACCTCCTTTTTTGCAGTAGCTCTGGAATTACAGGGTTTAATACAGCAGCCATCTGATTACAGAAAATTATTGCTTTGACACCTGGGCAGACTCTGTTATTGCTAAGTTTAATTTACCTTCATGTGTATTTATTGAGATAAATTAATAATGCCCATAAAGTTGGAAGAGGGGAGATGATCCTTCCTTAGTTAAAAACGGAGACTTAGCATCATGTTTAGAGATAGCTCGCTAAAGGCCCAGTTCTGAAACCTTTACTTAAGCAAGGAGAGTCCTATTAACATTGACTGAAATAAGGCTACTTCTGGGGATAAGAGTTGTGCAAGAAGGGGCCCCAAAGATCACAAACTCTTCTGGGTTTACCAGCGTTCTTCAAGTGTAATATCAAAAAATAATTTGGCTGCTTGATTCCCTGTGATTGGGATCAAATCTAGTTATTGTCTCCAGTGTAGGAGGGGGCTGTACAATGGTAGCTGGTCCTTGAGACATTGTGTTTGCTTAGACACAACAATTCCCCCAGAAACGACTGGGGGAATGCCCGGAATGGTTACATCTGCTATTACTACATCCTTTTGCAAAGTGCAGTATATACCTACCACACTCCAGAAGCTGGACCAGCTATTCTGCCTAGCACGTAGAACTCTAATACTCTTTGCACTGATACTAGTGTTAGGTTTCCATAGTCTTTTCACACAAGGGACCTGATCCTGCACAAGATGTTAAGGAATAAGGAGCAGATCTTCTCCCTTTCTCACAGAGAGAGATACCGAAAATATGATACTGTAACTAAGTAGAAATTCACTGAAAATAATTTTTTCTAGAATTCTCCCTGAAGTGTCAGCCATGTTTTAGGGGCAAAATCATCCCCTCCTGTGGAGAAACATCTAGGAATGGATGCTTAGGTTAGGAAAATCTGAATTATTGTTTTGCCGTATTGTTAGGACTGGTCTCTCTCGGATTTGGAATGTGTAACGGGGGAAGATTTAAGAAATGAGTTGGTCAGTCTCTAAGTACCTACATGGAGAGCAGATTTCTGATGGTAGAGGCATCTTTAATCTAGCAGACAAAGGCATAACAAGATCTAATGGCTGGAAGCTGAATCCAGAGAAATTCAGACTAGAAATAAGATGCACACTTTTAATAGTGAAGGTAATTAACCATTGGAACAATTTACCTGGGGATATGGTGGATTTTCGGTCACAAAGTCATTAAATGAAGGTTGGATGTCTTTTTAAATTACATGCTTCAGCTAAACCAGAATTTATGGGCTTGATGCAGGAATCACTTGTTGAAATTCTGTGGCATGTGTTATGAATGAAGTCAGATTGGATCACCATAATGGTCCCCTTAAAATCAATGAGTTATCAAGGCAGAAGTATCCACATGAAACAATTTCCCTCGAGAAGGTCGTGCTCATTCTCTCCAGTCATCTGGTAGCCTAATGCCTAACTTGACCATTGATTGTTGCACAGCATCCCAAAATCCAATCCCAATGAATCTACGCAGCATTATTCCCTCTATAAAAGAAGCCAGAAACTAGGGACAATGCCATGAAGCCGGCTTTAATTGTCTTTGATCTGCTCAAATAAGCTCACTTCACTGGTGGCTTATAGTAGTGGTAAAGGTGATCAGGAACCAAATATTATCCTATATTATTGTACTTTTTCAAAATGTTATTGCATCTATGTGTATCTTTGTAACTTATGGAAATTAGTTACAACAATATTTGTTTGCACACACACACACACACACACACACACACACACACACACACACACACACACACACACACACACACACACACACAGTATTCCGAGCACTTTTTGGGTTTGCTGAACTCATTCACTTTTTATGAATCTAAGCCTATGTCTACACTTGCCGCCAAAAGGGAGATACACCAGCTACGTAGAGTAGCTGGCGTATCTCCCGCCTACTTCCTAACTCCTACTTACCACGGTGTCTTCAGTTCGCTGCACCGATGGGAAACACTCCCATTGACACAGCGTTACTCCACCTGGCGGAGGTGGATTAATAGCATCCATTTCCAGGTCGATTGAGTGAGTCACCACTTCCACTCAGTCGATCTGGATAAATCGATCTGATGGCAGCAAATTTGCCGCCGTCAGTCTAGACATAGCTTAACAGATGCTTTCAGTTTTATTTAGACTCTTTGAATGATCTCAAAACCCCAACATTTTCTTCACACAGGCTACAGATTAAAGCAATGCAATGTCCTGCCCTGATGATACAAATGTGGGTACACTGGTTATCCAACAGCAGTCTGTGTAGCTGAATTTTCCCTAATCAGCAGGAGTTGTCTCAGTTATTTAGAGCAGGGTCTGGAATATTAAACCTGCATCAACTTAACTATTAAAATTATTTTAGACACTGTTCTAAAGTGTGTTGCACTGAAACAAAAAATAAAGACCAGCACAGATGCTTTAATAATTCCAGTTTAAACTAAAATTTTCCCTCCTTTGTCTTAAAGAGTTTTTAATGTGCAGTAACAAGATTCTCTCTCTCCATTTTTAATAATTTTATATTACCTCAGTAATATAACTGTCCTAAAACATACCAAATTTTAATCTTTAAAGATAAGACAGGAAGAAATACAATGGTTATATATTGAGTGACTTGGAGGTGATAAGCTCTCCTTTCATAAAATAAGTCTACAGGGGGATAAAAATTACTCCTGAAATTCCATGGAGACACTATTCTGAAGGGGAGAAGTTTGCAGGCCCACAGAGGAAGTAGCCTTGTGGCTACAAAAACCATAGCTATTGAAGATCCAGCCAGAGGACAAAGTGCTCTCAGAGAACTGATAAGATGTGGCTTGTATGACTACGGGCTTTAGGATTGGTTCCCATCATAAAACTGTCTTGATTAAACAGTTCTCTGTGAGTATAACATCAGAAAATCATTTATTTCCTTTTGATCAGAATAAAATGTGGTCGCTCATTTCAGAGGATGTGCGGATAAGAGGACAAATATGCAAGTGTACATATGATCTTTCTATAGCTCTCCACACACTATGATGCCTGTCAGTGCTTGCTCAACAGGGAATTAAGATGCTGGCTGCAGAAGACAATGTCAGCAGTCAAAGCTGCCACAACAAGAAGGTTGCTCATGGTGCTTTATCTTAGTTATGTGCCATTTTTGTAAAACAACTAGTGCTTCCGTGTTGGGAACAATGCTGCCTTCCCACGTCTTCAACACCCCGCTCAAACCACATAGCATCCCAGCTCCGCTGGTTTTCCACAGAGAGTCTTCTGTTCTGTGAACCCAGGGGTGAGCGTGGTAGCTTTCAGGGCATCTGCCCCTTTTGTCCCCTGAGCATGGTAGGGACCTGCTGAATTCATACTTTAAATAAAATAATTCTTGGTTAAAATATTATGACGTTCAGTTACAATGCTGTTGTTTTTTGGGGGCAAATCAAAAATATTTTCAACTAATTATTTTTTAAGCATCCTGGAGCTAAAAAATATCTTACTCTTTTTGAACAATTATTTAATTTCTCTTTTTACTGGATTTTAAACCTGTTCTGTCTCAAATTATATGTAAGAGGATCCTTTGCAAAGACATTCATATATCTGTACAGATCTGAGAACCAGTTCTCAACAAGGACACGAAAAACACTAAATACTCACCGTAAGGGAACGATTCCCATTGACTTCAGTGGGTTCTGAATCAAGTCATGATGAGACCTGACTGTCCCCTTGCAAGACAGTCCAACCTTCAGGATTAGCCTGTGAGCTGCATATAGATTTTCCACGCTCTCATCTTGCGGTTGTTTCACATGCATAATTTATTATTGAAATCTAAGTATCATGTATAAACTGTTAATCCATCAATATGTTTCACAGGTTATTGTGAGAGTCATAGATTTCCAAGGCCAGAAGGGTCCACTGTGATCATCTCTAGTCTGATCTCCTGAGTAATGCAGGCCATAGAATTTCCCCAAAATAATTCCCAGAGTGTACTTTTTCAAAGATGCTAAAGTGAAAGCTATGTCAGAGTGCCCCACACCTTGAACAGACATATCACAATGAGGCAAGCTGCAATTGCTTAAGCATCTTTCAAGCCAATTGTCTTAATATAGGTCCTGTGGGGAGGCAGAGTTGCTTTTGAAATTCTCAGAAATATAGGGCCTAATCCCGCAAAGGGCCAAGTATCTCCTAAGTGCCAGGGGCCTTCAATGCCCACTGGATTCAATGGAAGTTGAGGGAACTCAATATCTTGCAGTACCTGATCCAGCTGATCAGTATACTATTATAACAGTATGAATAACTGAAGTATGAATTATGAATACCATCAGCAGTACTTTGTTAGGTGAGCTTTTAAAATTCTCTTGGCAACCAAAGGTAACAGAAGAATACTGAAAACTGTAAACTCTTGTCCAACTTCATTCATGCAAAGCACGAATGGAGTCTTCTTTGGTTCACTGTTAAATGTCTCAGGCCCTGGAATACACATGTAGCAGTCCTTGTATATCCAAGTCTTCCAACCCTGTTGTCTGTGCAATACCGTGTAGTACATCTGCAGTTCTCAATCTGTACAGTGTACCAACCCACCATAATAATTCATTCTTATCTGTGGAGGACATAGTCATGCTAACTCCCATTTTGACATGCATTTTGGCCTTTAAACACCAAAATTTTTTTCTTTTTTTTTATGTAAGGATAGGCTAATTTGGGAAGGATGAGAAGCCAGACTGAACGAACATGTTGTATTTCTTAAAAGTGTTATTTCCAAACCTGCAGAGATTCACAAACAACTATAATAGTTCTGACTACGGTTGTCTTCTTTCTTTGAAGGAAGTTGCCATGCTGAGTCTACCATTAGAAAGTCTGGAAAATTCTCTTTTCCTTTGTCCATGATGCAAAAACTATATTTGGTTCTCTGAGTTTCTACCCAACAGGAATTCCCAAAATTCAGATACATTTTGGCAGTTTATTTTCCACATTATCCAATTTATTTTTAATAGTTTTTCTTTTTAACTCCCAAGTGAATTCCTGTCACTCTGTTTTAGCATTCATTAACTCACCTATAACTATGATTTGAGTCCCAGAATTCACAAACTTCATTCACTAAGGGGAAAAAAGCTCTCTTTGGGGGTTTACAGGCTTTCTGCTCAAAGCAGATCTCACATTTTGTAACAACTGTAAGTGTGTGATTCTTTAACAGATTTCTGCCATGGATAGCTTTCAAGCAGAGGGAAAATTAATTGTGAGTGGGTGGGGGCTCTAGCCAATATATTTCTATGGAAAACCAAAAAGAATGTAAAAGACTTTTTTCAAGCCTGCCATTGCTGCTGCACTAGGCACATTTTCAAATCGGTATGTCTAAAGCTAAGCACTTATATCCATTATCATCTAAACAAGCAATATGTTTATTGGGGTGCTGAGCATCTGCAGCATTAATATGTGTACATTTTTGCGTATGTGTGGTTTATACTTGATTTCCAGCGGTTTTTTAAATGACTATTGGTGGTTGTTTTAGCAATTACAGGACATAGCTGGTGTGTCTGGATTTGCGCTGCTGTGGTATGTCAGATGCATGATAGCTAGATCCACCACAATTGGTGTACTGCTATCTAGGTACTTTCTCTTGTCACATGGATATTACTTTCTTCTCAAACCAATGAATCTAGTATGCTAGGGGGTAGGAGTTGTTATGAGGATGTTCTTGGTTTTTTCATACCCTCATTCATTTTGATAAGAGTAAGAAAAATTAAGAATTTTGGTATCACTTTTAAACATGCTTTTTACATGGAGAGCCATGAGCCAGTCACAGTACAAAGACTTTTTTTGTCCTTTTTTACTGAAGATTTTATAGCAGCAGCATAACTCAAGTATCACAATGCTTAATTGTCTGCATGTGTTTTCTTTTGTACGGGAAACGGATGCCTATAAATTGGCAGACTGATTTCAAGATGGCACTGTTATTATTTTCAAGCCCTTAATGCCATAGGCCAAGAGACCCCCTGATGAAACCCTGGTGAAAATTTTAGCTTCTACTTTCTCAACATCTTTGAGGCTTAGGATGCATAAGATGTTTGCAGTGGTGCAACTACTTAGTAAAAGTGTGGAAGGAGAGTAGGGAGGAGAGTGGAGACTGGGAATGAGAATGCATTCATCTTACATTGAACAGGACGTCAACAGGATAGTAAAAAGGTGTGCGCGCACACATGTGCGTGAGAAAGTGATCTTCCCAAACATCCTGATTATACTCATGGATATGATAGTTTGTTATGTACTGGGACAGAGATAAAAATTTGATCAAAGGATACAAAACTCCAGTGGTTCAAAATATTCCTTTTCTAACACTTGGGGTTTGGAGCAATGACAGCCATGTGGAAGTTTAGTATAGATGTAATTAGTGATTGATCCTTGCTTCAAAAAACAAAACTTTACCTTAAATATAGCAAACATCTTAATTAACATTCCAGATCTGAATGCAATTAAACTGGAAAGGACATGTCAGCTTTGTGGGCTCAATATACATGAAGTATTGAAGACTTGGTCATAAAAGTACTTATTGCATAATTATTAATGGGTTTTCATTGCACACATGGGCCCAAATCCTCAAAGGTCTTTTGAAATCAGTGGGAGTTAGGCACCAAAATAGCTTGGAGGATCTGGGCAACGCATCCTCACATGTACACATTGTGCAGAGCTTTTGCATCTATGCAGCACTGAAATCTCACTTAAGACCATAACAAGGTGCTGGAGTTCTATTCAGGGGTTGAACTTCACCCATAGAAAATAGCACAGAATGCATTATTTTCTCAGTGTCATTTTATTATTGATGTCTTTTTAGTACCTTCCCAAAATATCTGCATGGTCAGGTTTTAAATAAAGTTTAAGGATTTGCATATTACCACATCAATTGACACAAAATGTTATGTGCAAAGCCTTGCTTGTCTTACTCAGGTGATTAGATGTTCTGGCTTTTAATAGACTCCTTGCTTGACTAAGGTGAGCAGAATTTGGCCTTCCATCAGATTAGATTTCCCAAATACCTATTATACCAAGATTCAGGAAATACTGATTTTTATATTAAAACAATGTTTTTAATAAACAGCAGCATAAAATAATCAGTGTTTAATATCATCTCTGGTGTGTGAAATACAAAAATGCACAAATCTTCAGTATAAAATAGCCTTTGGTATTACATTTTCATGCTTGCCTAATTGAAATGCCCATAATTAATAAATCAATCATCAAGTAATACAGTGATTAAATGCATGCAGTGAAAACAAACAAAAAAAATATATGTATAAGGTAGTGGCTGAATATCACCATAATAAATTTCAAGAACATCTACAGCAGGTTAAAAACAAAAAAGAAACAGGCCAATATATAAAACGCAGAGATGTATTTCACTTCTGCTGTACAAAACACTTTTGTGCAAAAAGATGTGAAAAATAAAGTCGAATTATACAACATTGTCAACTGAGTAAAGGATTGTTTTCATTGTATTGACATAAAAGATACTATTTTAATACAAATAAAGGCTGTGAAAAGATGTAATGTACATAGCACTTTTGAAAAATCATTAAAGTGGTTTCAAAATGAATAAGCTAGATTGATTATACCTGAATGAATTTCAGTAATAATACAAATGTCATATTTCTAAGTAAAAAATTAACTCTAATTCACATTTTTCCAAAGTTGCCATAAATGTTCTCAGTCCCTGATGGCGTAAGGATTTCCCATTTTTAGGGGTTTCTGGAGTCATAGTCACTGAAATTATGTACTGATCTGAAACAATAAATACTTCTTGGGAAAATTGATTGTCTCATATAAAGTGTGGTTCTGAGCTTTTTCATTAAACAGTTGCATAGCAACAAAAGGATACAAAATTTCTGTTATAACTACACATATAAAATTATGAAATGTTAACTTTGAACCAGTTGATTCATGCTCTGAAATTAAAATTCTTAATTTAATTTCCTTTAAAGGCAATTTCTTATAACTCCATCTATTTTTAGCAGACATTACCAGATTATTTTAGTAGCATGTGAGTTGATAATTCATTCCACTGTATGTCCGGACACTTTATGCAGTTTTTTTATTTTTTAAATATGAACTCAGACTCTCACTTCCAGTGAGAAACAAAAACCTACCTGAAATAATTAATCCAGTCATCAGATGTCAACATTGGTTCACATATTTGAAACACCATTCTTGGCTGCGAAAACTTACAAATGTTTAAACTAGATCTTGGAACTGAATTGCATACTCAGTAAATCTCTGAACATTTGCATCTCCTAAAAAAACTGATTGACAAATATTAAAATATCTTCAGAACAATAAAGTTCTGAGATATAAACCATATCAGAGCGTTAAACAGCTGTAACTAAGTGTATGATGATCATCACAAAGATTTTTTTGTTTTTGTCCCTTATTGAAATAAACATTAATTTGATGCTTGCAAAAATGTCTGTCCACATTGTTGCGTGTTAATTACCACAATGATTTTTATCTGGTTGGTGTCTGCCTATTCTGTTAAACACAGTTAAACTTCACAGAAGATACTTGTTGCAGAAGTCTGTTAAACAACCAGAAAAATCTTTAATAAAATATTTGAATATAAATCTTTTCTACGTCTTTCTAATTTGTACTGTAAATAGTTATATTTACAAAGGCTTGACTTATTTACAACTCTGCTGAAATCATAGATTCGTTAGGTCCATGAATGTTGGCGTCTCCTAATAAGGATGACTGTTTTGAGTCAATTTTGTATGGTTTTTGAGTTTTGTTTCCAAAAACTGTTATACCAATTCCACTTGGATGACTTGGAATTGACATGTGAGATAGCAAAGGTATATTTGCATCCTGATTGGATCCTGAAGAGGGCAAGCTAGTTACATGACCTGTGCTAGTTGATCCACTTGCACTGCTTGGTGAACGACTCTTTGGAGGTGGACAGTGCTGAATTACCCTGGCTGGGCCTGGTGGTTGGTAGTGGGCAGCTGGGAAAGCAGCATATCCTGGAGGAATTGGGTATCCATTGATTGGAATAAATCGCTGGTTTTGAGGTATTGGTGGTCCAATGAACCCAGCAATTTGGCCTTGTGGTATACCCTGTGCTGGAAACATGTAATTAGGATATCTAGGATTACTTAGGTTACTAACTGGGCTTGCACTGAGTGAAGTTGTTTGAGTGGTGGCATTTCCACCAGAGGGAGTAGTAGAACTAGTGTGACTTGAAAGTCCCTCCCAAGAACGCAGCCTGGCATGGATATCTTTAAATCTTGGCCTCCGAGATGGAAGATCATGCCAGCACTCTGTCATCAAGCTATACATTCTTGGAGGACAGTCTTCAGAGCATGGTAATAATTGTCGTTTCCTGATCATCTCTATGACTTCTTGATTACTAAATCCGTAATATGGTTGGAGTCCAAAGCTGAAAATCTCCCATAAGACCACACCAAAGGACCAAATATCTGAATCAGAAGAGAACTTGCCATACATAATTGCTTCTGGTGGCATCCAGCGAATCGGCAGTAGGGATTTATTTTGAACTCTGTAATAATCTGCTGAGTATATTTCTCTTGATAGTCCAAGATCTGAAATTTTCACATGAAGTTGTTCTCCAATTAAAATATTGCGAGCAGCAAGGTCTTTATGGACAAAAAAATGACTGGATAAGTATTCCATTCCTGCTGCAATTTGAACTGCAATATGGAGGAAATCCCCATGGTCCAGACTGGATTTTACAGTACCGTCCTCATCACTGCTACACCCAACATCGGAATGCGGCGATCGCATGATAAGGAATTCATGGAGGTCCCCCTGATTCATGTATTCAAAAAGCATGCAGACGGGTTGTTCCTGAGTCACAACACCTAGGAGACAAACAATATTAGGGTGATGAAGTTCTGCCATAAGAGAAGCTTCTTGCTGGAATTCTGTCCACTGTTGGGGATTGTTAAAGTCTTTTAGTGTCTTGATAGCAACAAGCTGAGCATGGTCCATGCCCGGAAGATAGAGATGCCCCTTGTAGATTTTTCCAAAAGCACATTCACCCAGTTCTTCCATGAAACGAACAGCAGAAAGAGGCAACTCCTTAGCTTTGCTCTGTTAAAACAGCAAATCAAAAAATAGGTTATAATAATAGGGTCAAAAGGTACCTTAATTAGAGACCAATTCTCTCAACAAGGCCAGAAACCTGCAGCTCCCTGCAATAGTATCTATAACTCAAATGGCAGTACAAATATTGTGCTTCTGCTATGTAGAGAGAGCAGAGAGTGAAGAAGCCATATAGGGACACTCTGTATTGTCGATCCAAGCTCTGTAGTAGCTCTGTCCACAGGAGCATGGGTTGCCTCTACTAGCAGAGATGTACTGTGAGCCTTGTTGAAGCAGAGGGATTCCAATACTCCAGTACCTGTGCCGTTCCTCACTAAATACCTCTTTACTCTAGCTGTGTACGAGGACTTCCCCAGATGAAAATTAAAAATAACTTTCCATCCTGTACAAGACTAGATGCAGGTGAACAAAGGCGGAGTATAGGACCAGTTATGGTCATAGAGCAGCAAAGAACTTCAACAAAGACTTAATTTTAATCACATTAATGGTCACATTGATTTCAGTTGGGCTATACACATGCTTAAATCCAGCATTCAGGGACGAGGGAATATGATGTTAGGTGTTTTAAACATGCTCTAGGACTCAGTTAAGTTTCATCTTAGAGGTAGTTATTAACCTCTTGGGGTACAAAAGAGATTACTACTTTGGTCAAAGGAGAATAGAAAGTAGGGCCAAATCTTTTTCAAAGTTGCTTACTTAATTTAGACAAGTACATCCATATTTAGGCACTTAAATAAGTGACCTTATTTTTAGAAGTTAACCAGTGGGTGCTCAGCACTTCTGAAAATCAAGTCACTTACTGAGATGCCTAAATATGGACTTAGGTGGCTACCTTTAGACTATCAAGTTTGGAATTCTCATTCCGTAAAACAGTGTAGTTAAAAACATTAGCATTTGCATTCCTGGAATATTAGCAGTGCAGTTTTGCATGAGTAATATGGAAAAACCGACATTTAAAAAAATTCATTTTAAAAGTTGCACGCTCAGAGTAAATGAATTCTAGTTGTACTGACCACTTACAAACTTTAGATAAATACTTCATAAGTTAAAAAAAAAATCATAAAGACATTTAAACAAGCAGCCAGTAGACTGTATGGTGATGGCAGGAAATTAGCTGTATTGTTGAAGAACAGATGGTTTATATTATATAAATCCTTTAGGCTAAAACTTGTTTAGGTCTGGCATATTGTAAATTATATTTTAGTAATGAAAGTGAAATGACCTCTGTCTGACCTCAGGCAGGGTTTGTCTGTTTGAACCAACATAGTGGAAAACTATGAAAGAAAATGAAGTCATAAAGTTTTGGCAGGAAGGGCTCATTTCAAGTTTAGCGGTTATAAATCTGCTTAGTTTTTGTTTGACAAGTATTTGTCATACAGTGGTGTACAAAATGTAAAGAAGTGTAAAATACATACGAGGCATCACGCCAAAGTAAACCAAGTACAAAGGGAAAATAGAAAGAATGAAGCCCACTGCTTCTATCTCTTTATCAGTTGCTTCCATTAGTTGAATGACAAGATGGACTCAGTTTATTATATTCTCTACGGCAATTAAGTACCTTAAACCTGAAACAGGCTTTTGGTTTAAATGTTAACATTTTTATTTGAAAGAGTAAACACACATTCACCTCAGTATGAGTTAGAACATTTTTAACCAAAGTTGACACTGGTATTGGATACAATATTTTAAAATAGAATTCTACTTCCTTTTTTTAAAAAATTTTGTTTGAAAGGCAGCCAAAACAGTTGTGTCAGTGGGACAGCCTGCCACTCTCCCAATGGGAAAATATACAATTGTCATAAATAAAATCAGGTGGTTTTTGCAGCATATCACTTTAAACATCAAAAGAAAACACTGTGGTCTATGTTTTCAGACATTTATAGGCAAGTCACTTTGCCCACGCTGTAGGAGTAAAGCATTAATATGTAGGTGGTCAAGAGTGAAATTCGGACCCCACTGAGTTGATGGCAAAAATCCCATTGACTTCAGTGGGACCAGGATTTCCTCCCAAGTATCTAATAAAGAGAAAGATTCAAAATCTGAATAAAGAGAAAGATTCAAAGTTTGGATCCAGTTAAGGGGAGGTTTGGATACGGGTTTTCGTTTAGGCACTTCATTAATCTAATGTGTATTGCACACTAGATTTATATTATGATTTTCTATGGATAGTAACAGATATTCTCTCATTTTCATCATTCTGCCCCATAAAATAGAAGTCAGTATTTTAAAACAGTGGTTCTCAAATGTATTTGATCGCGCCCCCCCCTCTTTTGTGTCTGTAGTAGTTTATGCCCTCCACTCCTGTCACACAAGCACATATACCACTATGCATGGCGGTGACGCTTCACTTGAATCAGTTTTGTCTTTGTTTTTCACTTTTTTTTTTTTCTGTTGCACGAATGAGTCAATGATCCATTATAATAAGAGCAAAAGCAAAACTGTGATTGTGGTCCGTGCTTACAATTAAATGTGCATACTGCTTCATAGCTAACGGATTAATGTACAGATGTTAACGGCTTTGTATAACGCTATGCAAACTTGACAGAAATCTCAAAATGCACAGCGCCATCTGAAGCCCTGATATGTCTGGAGGAATCAGCTTTGCTAATTATTCATTTCTGTGGGTAAAAAGTGCACAGTAAGTTTTTCCCCCAAATCTTCTCATGCTCCCTCCCAGTTTGAGAACCTCTGCTTTAAAAACCTAAACGCTTATGCTGTGTGTTAATTTGTAATGTAAAGAACCACAGGCCAAATTCTGGCTGATTTAGCACAGATGCAACACACCAGCAAGATGCTGCATGTATGGTTTATAAATTGTTTGTAGAATAGTGTAATCCAAACACAAACATTCCCCAAATGGTCTAATACCTAGTTAGAACAGACTACTTTCCAGCAGGTTTAATAACCAGTTAAAACAAATGGTAATCTCATTAAGAAGGTTTCTTCTAGAATTTCCAACTAAGGTTTGCAGACTCTAGAGATTAAAGACTAGGGTTTGGTTAACATCAGAATGTTTGAGTGCTTTGCTGAACCTTTTACTGTTCCCTGTCCCTTGTAGAAATCTCGAAGAGGAGAAGCTGGCATATCTTTTTGACCCATGAATAATAAAATGATGGTATAAAGATTCTCATGGAATCAAAGACACATTCCCAGGTAAGGAGGATTAAATAAAATATGAAACCAAAAACAATTCTTACATTACATGTGTAACCATGCAGGGCAGCCAAGGCAGGCCATTTTCTCAGCCTTTTTCAGTTATATATTTTCACTAACGAGAGACCCACATGAAAATCCTGGATTCAAACTCCTCTGAAACTTGGGGAAGTTTTGAACCAGATGCTTACTGGCTTGGGCCCCAGCTTTTTTTCCACTACCCTTTTGTTTTCTTATAATCCATCTCCTTTCTTGAATCCACAAACTTATTTTTCTAAATAAGTTAAATGTTAAATGTTTCTAAGTAAGGGTCACATAATGAAATTATAACAAGAGTACAATTCATTCATTTTGTATTGTGAACAGGCAAAGTCATCCCTCTGTTCTCTCCACACGGTGCATGCTGTGGGTTTACCTTTATTGTTAATTTAATAACAAAACATAAATTTCAATCTAAACTTTCTGCAGAGTTGGCTTATTCCTAGGATTTATCCCTGCAAGGTCCTTTTATCTCTGTCTCTGCCCGCCAGTGCTTCTGCCCATGAGAGAGACACACACACACTAGCCCTTTATCCCCCTACACTGTGGAGCAAATTCTGACACACCTCGTCAGACTTCCCACATGAGTCAGCAGAATAGCTCTGCCTTTCTCCCCGGCGGGGTCCTAAAGCCTGACCCCTTATCATAGGGGCATATTGTAAATCCAAAATACAATGGATTATTTAAATAATTTGTCTGGAGCCCCTGATCACTAATTCTTCATAACCTAATACTATGAACCTGAGCAAGCAGTAGGCACATCTCATGATTGCTGTATCAAACCTAAAACAGATCTCTACTCACAAATATATTCACATGTGGACAGCACAGACCCTGAAGGGTAAGCGTAACCTCCTTTTCTTAGGCCGAGCAACTAAAACTACCATCATTCTGAAAGAATACCTTAGGAGTGCAGAGCAATATTTATAGAAGGAAGGCTACGCATAGTTTGCATTGCTCCTAATGCCAGAACTGAATTATGAATGTGGATTCATTTGGCTGTATCATTTTCTAACTAAAACAACAACTTGCCAACAGGAATGTCTAGACCATTTGATGTAAGTTATTCTAATGTGTTATGTTTTAGATACTCAAGATATTCGCCTGCCTGGAAGTGGCAGAGCCTCATGTGGAGCCATGCAGGTGGCTGCTCTGGACATTTTCAGCACCTGCCTCGCTAACAAACAAACGAGGAGGTCATTGCTAATCTAGTCTGCAGTATCTTAACTGAGCCGGGAGGCTTTTTTAAAATTGAAAAATGTGCTTCATGCATTTGGCGTTTCAGTAAAGAGGAACAATACTGGGAATCGGTGAGCAGGGGTCCTATCTTTCAACAAGTCAGGCTGTAAATACGAATAGGTTTTTGAGGCTTCATTTTGCAAATATCTCTAAAGAAGGTATACATTTGAACATACAAGGAAGAGATCATTCTAAAGTGATTTCAGCTGAATAATAGGTGAGGCAAGGATACAAAGGCTCCATTAAAAAGAGCCTTCTGAAACAGCCGATAAAATAAAAGAATGCGTCGTCACATCCCCCCCCTCCCCCGCCACTTACTAACTAGAACAAGGTCTCCAAGCCACTTCAGAAACAGTTGCTTACTTTGTTAGAGCAAGCTCGAGTTTCTTTTCATCCAAAGATAGCCAGACATATAGACCGTTAGCTTTATGCTGCACAGTACGACACACAGATGACAAAAGGCAGCTTTCAAAAAGTGTGGCCAAGGGCACCGACAGAAACTGTGTGATGGAAATCAGTTGGGTAAGGTTTCAATTCCGGATTGAGCAAAGCATGCTAAATTCATGCTTTTAGAGACAGCGATTTACAAGGCAGGAACCAGGCGCACGATTACCTTTGGTTTGTATGCATTTAGCATTGACATCTCTACATTTTGCCCTCTGACGTGTTTGGGCTGCCTTTGTACTGGAGGCGAGGAAGACTTCTGGTTGTTGCGGCAGATGCAGATGAAGAAGAACGATAAGGCTATGGCCAGAGGGATAGTAACGCTTGGCAC
Source organism: Emydura macquarii macquarii (assembly GCF_026122565.2). Classification (NCBI taxonomy): domain Eukaryota; kingdom Metazoa; phylum Chordata; order Testudines; family Chelidae; genus Emydura; species Emydura macquarii. The sequence continues at coordinate 10,535,137 of NW_027133643.1, read as the reverse complement.
CAATATATATAGGATTTCCATTTTATTTTTCTCCTTGGAATCTTCGAAATCTGGCTCAGAAAAGAAAAAGAAGGTGAAAATGATGAAAACAGATGATGCATAAAGTATCTCATGCAAACCAGTAAACTTCTGTATATCCTGGAAATGCTTGAGAATGATCAAACAAATGGCAGGTATTATTATTCTGGTATATAGTGACTCCTACGTCAAAAACGTTTTAACGGGAGGAACACTTACTGCTTGTGTTGTATTTCTTTATTATTAACAGAATAACTTTATTTGCTACTCAGCAATTATATATCAACAGGGGAGTGGATGACTTAGTTGTAAGGCTAAGGAGACATTCTTCTCTGAGATATCACTTCATAAAATGGCTGCAAATCATTACCATCACATAACCATTTGGTGTGAAATGTGTTGATAGTCCGGCTTTAGTTCCTAGTGGACAGAGGCTCATGGCAAAAGTAACTTCAGAATAACGCACTGGTTGGCAGTCTCAGTGGAGAACAGAGTAGCAAGTCCAGATTTTATTTATTATGGGTATCATAGTAGTGCCTACAGACCCCAGCTGAGATCAAGGCCCCACTGTACTAGGCACTGCAACAACATGTAAGAGACAGTCCCTGCCCTGAAGAGCTTATAACCTAACCAGACAAGGCAAATGATTGGACTGTGAGCTGGATTGCCACTCTTCCCAGCAGACTTTTGGTGTCAGGGTCACTAGGCTTCTTATCCAGTGGTTTTCAGAAGGGGTGGAAAGTGGGTGGGAAACAGAAGCACAGGGAAAGCAAGTCACTTGCCCAAGATCATACAGCAAGTCAATGGCAGGGCTGGGAACAGACCCCCACATCTCCTGAGTCCCAGTGAAGTGCCCTGTCCACTGGACCAGGCTACCTGTCTTGGTCCAAGCATGGAAACAATTACCATAGAGGCACATGGTGGTCTCCAAGGTAGTCAATCTGACATTTTGCAAGAGCATTCCAAAAAGAGCTTAAAGTGGGATTATGTATAATGAATGAATACAGTAGCTACAGGGTACAAAGAGAACTTTAAAGAACACTCCTGAAATCCCCAGCAAATAATTATCCACATTATTAGTGTCAGTTTTCATGTATCTCCAATGGGGCATGACACTTGCTGGAGGCCATATAGTGTGTTTCTCTAATGAAGACTTGACAGTTGTTGAGTTAAAATGAGATGAGGTAGGCCAACAAATCCCTTCTTCCTTCCAAACTGGATGTGGTTGCCCTGTGACAGTAGTCATTAAATGAACAAGATTCATTTAGTGCTAAATGCAAAGCTAATTATTTTTCTAATGCATGTTTTGGCATCCAGAGAAAGTTGCAGTTTATAACGGACTTACTAACAAAAGGAGTCTGTTCTTCTCTTGGTGTGCAGGGGACATACGCAAGCAATTCCTCTTCAATGCTAATGGGAGCTACACGTATAAATCCTGTATGCATCCCACAGGATGCCCAGGTGCCTACGAATCCATATCCCTTACACACACGTCACATTTGTGTGAGACATTTTGATGCCACTGGGGATATGTAAATAAGTTCAGATAGGCCCAACCAAGTTTGTTTAAGCCATGTTTAAGTCAAACCAAGTCAATGGGAAAAAGTTTTCCACGGTTTTTAATTAATAATTATAACACTGTAGAGAACTAACTTGACACTGGCTTGGTCATATACAGAGGTCGACAAATAATCTGCAGACAGCTATTCATGAGATGTCTTTCATTTCTCTTTCTAGTTTCCTCTGGAGGATCCTTACTTTAAATCTACATTACCTCCCCATGAGCATGCCACGGACTCTCCGTGCACATCTATTTAGCCATGGACTTGCTCACCCTTACCCCATGTGTTTCTGGTTCTTTATCTATGCCTTCGAGTGTGCACTCCCCTTTCCAAGTTGCTGGCTCTGCACTGCTCTGCTTCCTCGAAAACCATTGTATACCACCCGCCTCTGCAATCGGTCTCTCTTCTTTAATTCACACAAGTCACTGTTTCCCTGCCCAAGAGTCAGTTTCCCACTCCATCCCAACACACAGAACTTCACTCGTTTGCCTCCCATTACTTGGTTTCCATGCTCACAGAGAATTGCTCTTCTGATGCTCACACTTCACTTTTGGATTGCTAGCTGCCCTGTCCTATTGTTAGCTGCCACTCTTTCCCTTGCAGCAAGGTTTTGGTTGCAGGGTCACTCCTAGGGCCTCTTACCTGGCATTTTGCAGAAGGGCAGGGAAGGGAATATCTTCTACAAACAACGTTTTTGTGTGCACACGAGTGCATAACTGGCTCTCCCATTCAAAAAGACCCGGGGCAGCTGCAAATCCCCAATCCATTTGGGAATACTGGAGGAGTTTGCCATCTGGAAGAGCTGCCTCAGCAAGAGCAAGACAGAATGTAAGTGGCTATATGGGCAAGCTGCCAAAATGTCATGTTGCTGTAGCCTGGGGCCAATTCAAACTCTGCCGAAGGAGGATGAGCAAGAGCAGAGCCATTATGACAAGGCACCTTGAAATATCAGCCAGATCAGTAGGAAGAGAATGTCCGAAGTATTGAGTCAAAGAAACCACACGTGCTGTGGCAGCAAAGGAGAAGGGACCGATCACCAGCACAAGAGACATTAAGGATCAGAGAAGAAGTGAGACCTTTGAAATTGTCTAACAGCTTTTTGCAGCAAAAATGGTAATAATTTACACCCGTGTTCTCCCTTCTTCCCTACTTTGCCCGGCAGGAAAACCCCACAAGCCCAATGCTATGGCCCAAAGATAGGTATTTAAAAAAACCCAAAATCTATTCTATTTGCAAGCCTCCCTGTGGGCTCTTGTGTTCTAACATGTCTTTAGGCCCCACCCTGCCATACTGGAGGCCATCATCTCTCTTGGGGAATACTGGTGCATCTTATTGTCTTTTAAGTCAGTGTTGTTTTAGGGCAAGCGCAGTGGATTTTATTGGAGCCAACGCAGATCATACAAATTTTGACAGTGTGTGAGTCTCTTGCCCTATAGGCCCCCTTCTTTTTCTGAGGGGGCCAGTTCAGTGGGTCAGTAGGCTGAGGCAGGGTAGCATTTAGATTTTGTGGAAGGGCTGGGAGGGAGTGTTTTACTGTTGACACTGGGCTGGCTAAATGTGTTTGTGTTTTCAAACCTAATTAAATACAAACGAACAGAAATCTGGGTCCAGTTCAGATCATGAGGGTGGCAAAATTCAAATGGTTTCAGATTTAACTTTGCACAACTCTTCTTCTTCCCTTATCTGCCGTCTTATCCCACCTTATGTCCTCACCCCTTCCTCATGCTGCCAGTGTGCCCTCTCTTCTAATTGTTCCCTTCAGATCAGATTGTGGCATTGAGGCATGGGCTGAGGGCCACAACACCACAGACGGGGGTGAAAAGAGGGGACTGAGGCACAGTCCTTCCTCTAGTTCCCCAGTGCACAGGGGAACACATACGGCTGTCCTGCCCCCACACTTCACATTTGTCTGCAAAAAACATCGCAGATTTTATCAACTGCTGCATATGTGAGAGCAGAAGCCGGCCAGGTTGCAACGGGTCATAGACTTGGGAAATAAAATGGCTAGAAAGCCAGCTGGACTGCTAAGAGGGTTACCTGTTTTTAGTACTGCCTGGGGGGAAACCACTTTGGGGTGGCTGCTTTCCCCACTTGCCCACCTCTCCTGTGGAAGAACAACCAACTGGAGCTGCTGCAGGAAGCAGGCAGTGCTCTCCTTCTTCCCCTTAGGAGCCCCAGCTGTTCTCACCGGAGGGGAGGGGATAGCAGAAAGAACCCAGCCGCTCTGGGTAGCGCCACTCATACCTCCCTCGCCTCCCTGCTTGTGAGGTGAACAATGGGATAGCTCCTCTCCTCCTCCCTCCTTGCAACACCCCGGCCTGGGAAGGCAGAGAGGGGACTCTGTTGCAGTCCTCCTTCCCCCCACTGGGGAAAGAAGGGGTTAAAAGCTCCAGGAGCTGAAGGAGGAGTGGAAGGAGGGGGCAGAACAGATGTGGGGGCAGAACAGATGGAGGACAGAACTGAGTTGGAACTGGGGGACAGAATTAGTTGTTATGCAGGGGAACAAGCATATGTTGGGGTGATTATAAACCCACGCAAAACATTTGTTTTAGACCACTTTAAGCACTGGATAAAACCAACCATGAGACAAACACAGAGACCTGCGCACCAGTTCATCCCCTGCAGTGTCCCAATCAAGTGGAATTACCATTCAGATTAAGCAGCAGTCACGACCATGAAGCCTCATTAGGTTTCAATTGGTTCCCTGGGAGACATCCCAGCTAAGTCAGTTTCCCAATTAAGCTGGTCCCAATTAGGCAGAGTGTATGATACTTTTTAAAATGTGCCTGAATTGGCTCTTTCAGCTAGTACAAAAACAGCTGAGTCGTTCCAGTTCATACCTACCCAGCACTTTACATTTTCAAAAGGCAGAATGGCACTCAACTGCATAAACCAGCAGCCACCTGACAGGATTCTCCCGAGTTATATTTAAAGCAATAAGGACCGCTATCTCCACATCTAGACACCCTAATATAATGAATTATACTGTAAATACAATTCAACCTCAGCAGCATTAAAATCTTTCCACGGGAATTTTGTGGGCAGGGCAGCCAGACACCTAAGCCCTTCATCATCTAGGAAGGGCACCTTCAGCCTTCTCCTTAGACCCTAGCAGTCAGATGTGTTTTGCAGCCTGCCCAAGAAGTCACCAAATTTGGGCTATTTCAGATTAAAGGGGGGCAATGTTCTAGACTCTTGGAGCCCTGCCAGAGAACCGCCTGCCAGGCACCATATGAATTTAACACAGGGCATGACAACTGTCAAGAGAGACAGCTTTGGCTATGTAAGTGTGTATGTTCTGTTTCCTTTAACAGACTCTCTCAGTAGGAACCTGAACCAAAGCCCATTGGAATCATTGGAAGCCTTTCCATTAACTTAAATGGGCTTTGGTTCAGGCCCAGAATGCATAAGATCCATAAAATAGTCTGCTTTACAAAATGTTCATAACCATAATCAAAATTAATTTTAAATTCAGGATGGGAGACTGAGTATCAAAAAGCACCTCACTTCCAAGAGGAAAGTTAACCTTATTGCCATCACTTGTGTAACACATAATCATTTGCATGAAACCTTTTAGCACAAATTACCAGAACAAGAGTCTATTCTCATAAGGTTCATTGCTGGTGCATTTTCCAACACATACCTGCAAGCAGCAGTACAGAATATCTGTATTAGTTTTAATCTAGATTTAATAAAATGGGAACTATTTATTCAGGTCTTTCTCCCACTCCCTCCAAATATGAGGAGTTCAGGTAAAATGAGACCTGGATCTCAGCTAACCCTGAGTTTGTAAAACCCAAATCTGGGTGCTGAAGTTTTGCAAAATCAAAACCAAAACCCAGCTGACAAGTGTTTTGCAAAACCATCTCCCCATTTTTTAAACAAATGCTAAACTGTATTATGTTAGGTTTGCATTTATTAAACTGATTAAAAATAAATCAAAGGGAAACAATTTTATAATGCATTTAGGATCAGCGTCCACAATGCAAATTTTACCTGCCTGAAGAAGTGATATTAATTGCAAAGATAATTTTGAAATGTAGAACACATGACATGCTAGAAACACTTATGCTTCAACCTATCATTGAGGAGGTTTAATCTTTACAACCGTTCCTAATAAAATATTTTCATGCTGTTGCTTCAGTTGCTTACCAGATGCACAGGTAAGAACTGTAAGGTTCCCCTTGTTGGGGAATTTCCTGTTTTGGATGCTGTGGCTTTAGGTGCAAACACTGTATGTAGTCTTCTTTACCAGAGCTCCCTTCCAGACACAACAAAGGCGTTCTGTGCACAGCTGCACAGAACTTATGTGATGGAGCACAACTGTATGGATCAGGCAAATGTTACATTTTTTCCTACAATAAAGTAATTCCTCTGTTTTCCTTTTTAAAAGTGATTAAAAATAAAATAGGACAGTTCAGTATTTACCACATGCTGGGATGTCACAAAGCTCAGACTTAAAATTTTCATCTAGGGTAAAGCACCATGGGGCTTCCTTCTGATTTCCTGGATTTCGGCAATAGGAATGGCCCCCATTTAACTCTGGGTATCTGATCGCGGTGAAGGTATGCGTGTGTGGATACTGAGAATTCCATGGCTGGCACTGACGTCCTGACCGTGTCACACTGACGGTCCCCCGGTAATCTACTCCAGTACTGTTGTAACATTTGTGATCTGAAAAACAGTAAGGCAACAGCTGATTGCGGCGGGTCAGAATGCTACCGTACAGACTGACCACCAGTTGGTCTGAAACTGCGTAATTAGCCTTCCAGAGATTAAACACATTTCTGCTGGCCTGGAAACCCCATTCAAGGAGTAAGAGGTCCCAGTTTGCTGTGGCTGTAACACTGGGCCCTCGCTTTGCACTCACATTCCTGGGAGGATTTAAAGCTTATGCTTCAGAAATGAAAACAGCTTACTTCAAGTATTTTTAATATAAAATACATAAAAGGAGTCAGAATTACAGTGGGAACCTGAATCACATCCACTGTTTTGATACAGAGGCAGAGAATACGTGGGACACAATGTAAATAATGAAATAAATATTTTCCTAATTTGGACATATAAACATTTGATATTGCGGGTGAGTTCCAGTCAATGCCTGTGGTTATGCCTTAGAATAATATCTTAGGCCATGTCTACACTAGAGAACTCGTCGATACAGCTGTGCCACTGTAAGATCTCTCATGTGGCTGCTCTACACCGACAGGAGAGAGCTCCCCCATTGCCATTATTAAATCACCCCCAACGAGCAGCGGTAGCTATGTTGGCAGGAGAAGCTCTCTCCCATTGGCGTAGCACTGTCCACATGGGCTGCCATAAGTGGCAGTGTAGACATAGGCTTAGGCAAGTATAGTCAAGGCCCTTGTGAGCCTTACTCAGCTGAGCAGTCCTTAATCACACCAGCAGTTCCATTAGAATATACAGAACGACAGCAGCAAGCACATCTCACATGAGGAAGGGTTGCAAGACCGGGACCATAGATGTTTACTGATCTTACAATGTTACAAGTAAAGCCATCATTTTTTGTTAGTTAATATTAACACAAAAGATTGGAAGCCAATAAACCGCTAGCAGATTAAATCCAGAGGCAATTAAAGAAAATATTGAAAAACATTATTTTGAGTTTCTGTGGATTCTGGAATAACCAGCTCAGTCTTCCGCCAACCTGAAGCAAGACTATGATGACTGAGGCTATGTCTACACTGACGGTGGCAAAGTCGCCGCCGTCAGATCGACCTATCTGAATCGATTGAGCGGTCAGTGAATACCTGCTCAATCGATCCAGAAGTTGACGCTGTTAATCCACCCCCTCAAGTGGCGTAGCACTGCGTCGACAGGAATTATGCAAGCTACTCTGCATAGCTTGCGTAACTCCTGTCGACTGCCGCCGAATTGCCAGGCAAGTGTAGACCAGGGCTGAGTTTTCAGAGTTCATGACTAACCAATTTTGGGGCACAGAGCGATTAGATAAAACCTTTACACGCTGAACTGATGATTTTTGCACAGGACACGAAGTCAGCAATTTTCACTTACTTTTATTTATAGGATCTGCCATAGGAATTCCAATCCGGATACAATTTACAGCTTCTGGGCTATCTGGCTGAGGAAGATCTTCACAGTTTGGCAGCTTTAATCTCATCAGAATCATAGGATTGGATCTTGCAAAAATATACTCTGTCTGACAAAGGACATTTTCCAGAATTTCACATTCATCACGGCACAGGTCCCGGGGCTTTGGCACAGGTGAGGTCTCATCACAGTATGGGAAAGCATAATGGCACAAAGAAGGGATGGCAAACTGGGAACATTTGTCAGATAAGTGGCTGGAAGTGCCAATCATAGTGAAGGCAGCTGTAAAACACACAAAAGGATTTTATTTAACATGACAGGAGTTTTAGGCTCAACAGCAAAACCCCTACTTTAGTAATTTGCCATTGTCAAATGTGTACAAAGTAAGAAGAACAAACTCATTTTCTCAGGAATTACAGTAATAACTATTATTTCAGAACATTAGATTCCAGCGGGGACATATGTACATTCTAGATATACAGGATAATGATTACTTTAAAAGTTGGTATAACATTCATTTCGGTGACAAAAAAAATTACATTTGATGTCAACATTGCATTTATTTTAAGCTTTCTCAGAACCATGGATTAGATTTTGTTTTTATTTTGCTTTTTCCCAGATAGCCTGTGAAGTCATCTAAATATTTTGTTTCTTGGATTACTTTTATCTGATAGGTGAGAACAGCTGCTTCTGCAGAATGCATAACAACAGAAATATTGTTCATTTACATATTGCATCCTTCATCCCAAAGGATCCCAGATCACTTTATAAACAAAAACTGGCATCGTATATGAACTGCTGTATATTTATGGAAGATTTCCATCATTGTGGTGATGCAATGTTTTAAAAGTGCATGGCAACACAGCACAACACTTTATGGAAAGAAGTGAAGCACACTATCCAATTGAAACAACAGGTGTGCTTTAGACTACTGGGAAGTCATTACATTGGCTGGAATCTGGCCATGGTTCACACACCTAAAATTGTGGGAAGGTACCATGTGTACAGTACAGCTGTGTGAGTCAGTTTTAAGTGTAGACTAACCCTAAGTCAGAGGCAAGAATGCCACCAGTTGAACTACTTACACAATCTTCTTCAGTACCCATGCTTTTTTCCTTAACAGTCTCTCAACCAAGTAATGACCCAGCTTGGCCTTGCTTAGCTTTTAAAATCTGCTGGGATCACAGCACAAGATAGACTAAAGATGAGCCATGACTACCTCTTGTTCTTAATAAAAATATATATATTTTTATTTTTGGGGAAGCCAATCATCAGAGACATACAGCATATTAAAAACTTTTTCATGCTTGATATGACCCTATCCACTGAAAGTATGCAATATACCAGTCCCAATTAGGCTTTGCTTTGGGGAAACTCACAGCAAGTGGGATGGAAGCAAAAGAGGATAAAATATAAGGAAAAACATAGTGTTAATGGTAAGAGGCTCTAGCAGTTCTCTGGAAAAAGGTGTATATTTTTGAGAGCTAGGGGAAACATCTAAGCTTTACCTACCTGTAATCTGATTTTCTATTTCACCCTGCATATGTAGAGACTCCATATAAATTGTTCGATTCCCAATAAATCTTGCACAAGCAATCCCTCTGTATGGCTGGCAAAAACCATCCTCTTCATACTCGTCACTAAAAAACAATCATATACACAAAAGGCTAAAACACAATGTATTTTCAATTGAATCATTAGCAAAAAGTCACTAGAGGGAGTTCACATTTATGTTATTTTAGGTATCTTTGACTTCAATCATCTGAACCCAAATGAAGCAGTAAAAGCAACATTGGACAGAGACAGAAGTGTGTGTAAAACACCACAGCACTCTTAGCACTCAGAGCTAATACCTATAAATGGGAAGGAGCTGCTGTCACATTTCGCAAATGCTGTAAAATTGTTCAGAAAACAGGGAAAGAACTAGAAGGGGAGTCCCACAGAGACTTTTGCTTCATTAGGTACTTTGTTTTAGGCATTTAATCCATAAATACAAATGTGAAAATATTTGCCAGTATTCTTCAAACAAGATAGGAAAGGGAGTTACCAATCCTCAAACAACTGGACCAGACATTGTTTAGTTTGAACAAAGAATCAACAGTTAATAGTAGGCATGTAATAGAATTCATTTTCGGAAGGCATCAGGGAGAGGGGGGTTTTGTGTCACTTGATGTGGGAAAGGTATTTAATTGCATTGTCTGGCCCTTTTGATTTCCCATTTCGGGACAATTTAATATTGAGGGAAGGCTTGCAAAGGTGGAGAGAGTGTTTAATCAGAGACCTCAACACACAGAGAGTGCCTAACTGCATATGTGAGCAAGACACCTGGCTATCTCCCTTACTGCTCATGGTGGTATTTGAATCCTGGTGCAGGCAGGCAATACAATCCAAGTTATCCATGCGTTACAAATGTGGAAAGAGGCCATTGATATAGCCCTATATACAGATAGGCCATGCAAAATCAATCCTTCTTTGGGTAAGGTTTTTATAAACATTTTATGTGCCATCAGGTTATGATACAGATAGCAAGAAATCAAATGCTTTTAAAATCAGCCTGCCATTTAACAAAGATACTTTCCTTCTCTCCCCCCCACCCCAGACACTCGGTTCAACGGCTTGGAAATACAAATGACAAGTGGACTTTTTGAGGCCTTCCACTTGTATGCATAGTTTATAACTAGTATCAGACCTATTACCTAGATAGGCTAATGTCTTGTCCAATGACTTGGGTGAGTTAATGGGATTAAAATGGAGGTGGCCCCAGGCATCTTTCAGGACACCGCATATATCTTTCAGCACTTTCTAGAAACTATCCTGACAGCAGTGCCTGTGAATGAACACAGTACACTTTCTAAATTCACATGGAGTGCCCAGAAGCCACAAATCAATTTAAGTACAGTAATGCATATCTGTGAAGGAAGGGAGGGAATTGAGGAGATGCCCTCTCTCATTTAAAATTACTGGGTCAACAGATTCAACTTCCTGGAGAGATGGCTCCAAAGGGATTGAACAGTTATGTTGCTTACACATGCCTGGAATGCAAAGAGTTATATAAACTACAAGTAATGACATTTTTCATGCCTTGTCTTCTTTTTCTATTAGAAATAAAATCACAACTCAAGTGCTCTGTCTCATGGTAAAAATACAGATGCGTGGTGAGAAAGGCTCAGGTGGTGTTTCACCTCTTATGATTACATTAATAAATCTAGATACCTGAATGTGCAGGGAGGCACCTAGTGGGATTTTCAAAGGCACCTAGGCACCTAACTCCCTTTGTTTTCAATGGGAGCGAACTACTGTTGAAAATCCCACTAGATATCTGTCTGCATCTTTCAGCACTTAAATACTTCTAAAAATCTAGCTCTTAGGGTTCCCAAGTCACTTAAGCACTTTTGAAAATGTGACACTGCTTACTTTGAAGAACTAAAAGAAAGAATATAATTTAGAACTGGACTGAAAGAAACATCTATTCTAGACTCTGGAGGTGGTATCCCTGGTCAATTCTCCATCAAGTTAAACATATATTTCTAGTTTATGCTGGAGTTTTCTGAATGATTAGACAAGATAGCAACTCCTTCTGAAGGTGATCAAGCATGAGAATGAGATATACAGCCAGAAAGAAATCTGATGGATGTATAAAATACTTTAATTCATAGCAAAAGAAAAGTCTTAACAATAAGGTGGCTCCACCGCACACTCAAGATTCACTCTTGTTTCTTGTACTAAGGAATTTTTAACCCAACCTAACTTGCTGAATGCTGAAAGGAATGTGAATGAGTAGGGAGTATGGAAACACATTGATATCTGTTGGCAATGCCCCGAGGCGCAGGATTTTAAGAAAGAGTTAATCTTAGGTATATAGGTTACAGATAAAGGGAACACACTGGATCCAAAAGACCCATCTTCGGGATGTTGGCAACCACAGGAGAATTAATTTACACAAAACAGAAGATTAATAGTTCAAATAGTGCATGCACTATTTTGCAGTATTTTGGAAATTAGCTCCAGTAACAGGGCAGTGGAGTAAATCAACTGAAAGAAACGGAAGTATTGAAGTCTGACAGACACACGCCTGGGAAAAAAGAGAGGATTATAAAGCCACCTGGCCCCCATTTTGAGCCCAAGAGGGTGAGTTGAGATAGTGAAAGAGAAGCCCAGGGGAAAATGGACTATGGTGTGCATATCAATTGTATCAACTACCATTAACAGTTCAAAAATGGACTCTTGAATAGATCCTGTGTGTTACGGATCTGTATGTTCCAAACAACTTCTTTTACTTAAACAACAAAAACTATATGTTACATTATGGAGTATGGAGAGTTATAGTTATTTAATTGTGACTGAAGGGAGCTCATCTTTGGGGAAAGGTGCTATGCAGTGTCAACATTCCTGGGAACTGAAGTTATTTATTTATCCATGGAACAAAGACCATATGTTTCCCAACCCTGGTCTCACCCCTGACCAAGAAGGACTGAGAAGTTGTGATGGTTGGCTTTAAGACATACATATCTGTTCACTAGGAACAGGACTGAGATCACCAATTAATTTTACATACTACAGGTTTTATGTATTTCAATCCCTTTTGTGTAATCTAATCACTGCTTCACTATTTAAATGTCAATATGTTTCTGAGGCATAATCCAATTCCCATGGAAAGCAACAAAATGGATCCCATTGGCTTCAATGGGAGATGGATCAGGCTGTTAAGACCTGATTCAGCAAAGCACTTGAGCACATGCTTAACTTTATACACATACTTAAGTTCTACTGAAGTCAATGTTAATGGAACATAAGCATGTTCTCAAGTGCATTGTTGAATTAGTCTTTAAGCTTATTGGGCATGTAGAAATTACAAAGGTCAGTTTACAGTAAGTACTTTTCTCTACTTCTTCTTTATTTAGTTTAAACTATTAACATTTCAGTAGCACTCCTAGGACCCAATCAAGATCAGAGTCTGTGTTCGGTGCTGCACAGGCATGTACATAAACATAGCTGATTTTGCAACTTTTACTTCCTGTGCTCCATACGTCAATGGCAACTTGCATGGTGTTCATGTCAGTTTACAGCATGACAGTACAAGGGAAGGCGTGAACTTTAACTACTGACAGACAATAGATACTGCATTGTTTTAAGGTGATTTAAAAAAAACATTACTTTCTATTTTTTTTTTCATTTGGTCCTTTTAATAGTTTTGCACTAGCCTGGAAGTTTAGCTTGGAACTTTCCCACTACATTTCGATTCTGCTGGAGTTTCCCATGCGCAGGGCCGGATTTCCAAGTAGGCATGTGTCTAGGGGCGCCGGCATTCTAGGGGTATCTAAACAATGGTAGATTACTTCACGGGGCAACAGGGCCCATGCCCAAAGGACCCGGCCAATCGGGGGGGCCCGCATGAACACCGGAATTCTGGCCCCTCCCCCTGCTCCACCTCCTCTCGCCTGGGGCCCCATTGCTCTGTTCTTCCTCTTCACCATGAGGTCCCACCCCCTGACCAGGCCAGAAGCTGGAGCCCAGGGATGACCATATTCTCCTCGCCTAGAGTAGCTGAGCCGGTCGCCCCAGCACCTGTCCTTACCCTCCTCCCACACAGAGCTCGCACCTTCCCCCCACATGGAAAACACAAAGATCAGCTGTAGGCAAGGGTGGTGCTGAAGATGCTGTGCCTGAGGGTAAGGTTTAATGTTTAAATCCGGTCCTTACCATGTGTCATTACTTTTAGCTTCATATAACAGTACCCTGTATTGAATATACAGTATACTCAGGTGTCCGTAACATTTGACTGAACAAAGCTGGCAAGAGATAGCAAATGAGACATAAGGAATAATATGCAAGCAGCTATCTGTGAAAAATGACCTGCCCCTTTCTGATTTAAACAAAAACGAACCTCCATTTTAAAAGAGCAAGAGCAAAAGTCTCTACTCAGAGCTGCACTGTGATTTCTCAACAGTAGTATAGGTTTCGTTTGAATATTCTACACTTGTTACATTTACAGAATTCCTCTGTGTCTAGTAAGCAAAGCACATGCAGAACATGCCGTACAGATCTCTAGGGCTGAGTAGAGAGGAGAAATTTGCCTTCATGTTGCCCATGCAGCATGTTCCATTGCCTACTGTACTGCCACACAAAATCATCAGACAAAGCAGGTGTTTTCAAGCTTGGAGTTGTGAACTCATGCCAGAAGGATCGCAAACACCCTCCTTTTCCCATATTGGTACATGTGACGGTAGCCCTGGCTAGATTCCAGGTAGATGGGGCTCAGGGAAGGTCATACCATGTAATAGACTGAGAACCATTGGCAAAGAAATCACTATAATTTCTTGGGCGTGTTCTTTTTCCATTAGCTTTCTTTTGATTTTTGGATTAAAAAAAAAAAAGAATTCCCTCCACTGGCAATATTTATGTCAATCTTTGGCATTAGCTATCTTTGCTGTAATCGTATTATAATAGAAGTGTAGGATTGGAAGGGACCTCAATAGGTCATCTTGTCCAGTTCCCTGCAATCAAGACAGGACTAAGTAATAATTAGACCATCCCTGACAGGTGATTGTCTAACCTGTTCTTAAAAACCTCCAATGATGGAGATTCCACAACCTCCCTAGGCAATTTTTTCCAGTGATTAACTACCCTGACAGTTAGGAAGTTTTTCCTAATGTTCAATCAAAACTGCCCTTGCATGTTTCTTAGAAGTTTAATTTTTGTTGCTCTCCTCTGGACTGTCTCCAACTTTCCCAAAATGTGGTGGCCAGAAAATGACCAATCCAGAAGAGTTCATACTTCCCGTTTCTCCCTTTGCTTCTCACACAGGGAAGCTTCTTATGCTTTCCCAGTGTTAATATATTTTAAGTTTTGTCCTACTCTAATTTCTCCCATTTCAGATATCTTGTTTCATTCCATCTGGGTCTGACAAATTATAAACGTAAACAGGAAGGACAACAAAGCACAATGGAACTTATGAGTTATGGCTCCTTACATAAGGGTCTGATGAAGAATAAAAAGGCACATTCAAAGAGGCAAAATGGTTGCAGACTATAAAGCCATCTATCACTGGGTTTAACACTATTATAGCCCAGCTACATCACTGTGATGTCAAAATGCAGAGGTGCTTTGTGATGTGAATTCATGGTGCTGTTTCTTATAAAGGTTATTCAGTTGCCAATGACTCCAGTTCCATTCAGTCCTCATAACTTTCTGGCTCTTTTCCAGGTGAACACTGTATAAGTAACACACAAAAGAAGTAGAAAGACTGAATGCAGCAGGCACTCATAGAAAGGCAATCCATAAATAAGGGCTTTTCATAAGGGTCATTTCTTATTTGAGATGGAGATGTTGTACGGTTTAAAATATAACCAAAAAAAAAAAAAAAATCAAAGGAGGATGAAGGAAAAAAGATATAGGGCCAAATTCTTCACTCACTAAAATCAATGAATTTGTACTGGTGCACCATGAGAGAAGTTAGTCCAATGCACAAATCACTGGAAAGCTCTCTGTCAGCTCAGCATACTGCACTATGGGTCTGCTGAACCAAAAGCTTAAACTGCCTCACAGTATACTGCCTTTTTGTTGCAGTGTGAAGCCACCGGGAATTTTTTTAATGGCCTTTAGTGCACCTTGTGACATGAAACAACTGCCCCTTTATTAGTATCCTCACACAAACCAGGTTAATATGCTGATAGAAGAAAATAAGTTAAGTAGAAATGGGCTGAAATATCCAACCTTGTAACACATTTCAGTGACAAACTGTTCTCAGTATTAACACCCAATGGTCTGTTTCCTATTCAGTGATGTAGTCTGAACTTAGAATAGCTATCACTTACCCACTTTATTCAACAGGTCTGCCAAGCCTGTTTTAGAAATACCAATGAATGTCACTGCAGATCCAGATTTTTATTTTAAAGTCTGTTTTCTAAAATACTTCCTCTTCTATTTTAGTTCTTTTCTATATTACCAGAAATTGCCAAAATCCAACTAACACACCTAATATACAGCACTTTTTTTATATTGTCATTAATTCCAGCAACAATGAATGCAAGGAAACAGATCTAGGGATTTGTTTTAGCAATAGTTGTTGCTTTAAGATCAAGACGTTAATGTGAGTTAACTTTAGACATATTTACTAAACTAATAGAGGAACTGGCATTAGAGGGGTCAGGATGGTGTGTTGGTTTTTGTTTGTCTGTCTATCTTGTGGATAACTGAATTCCAATGCATTAAGAGCAAATACATAGAAAATCGCATGAGCAGGATCAGTTATTTTTGCTACATTAATAACGAAGGTAGTAAATTTAAGTACTTAATCACAGTACCTGAAGATAAAAAATGGAAAAAGAGGAGGAGAAGACAAGGAAGACAATATCCCAAAGGCCTTGGGTGAAGTAAGGAGGAATCTAGGCCTATTATTGTGTTGAGCATCTTTGTAAGATGCTCGGATACTAGTGTGATGAGTAAGGTGTAAATGCTTGGATATATAATTGGTTAGTTAGATTGGACAGTTGGTCTGCCATACTCAAGTGGCCAAATTTGCAGATAGCACTAAATTATACAGGTTATTATAGAGGAGACTGAGAGAACCTCAGAACCAAGTAACAAAGGTAGGTGAATGGGCAACATGATGGCCAGTGAAATTCAAAGATGACAGTGCAAAAGCACACAGACAACTACAATACATGTGTATAGTTAACAGACTCCATTTTTAACTTATTTTGAGGGCAAAAGCAAAGAAACATATTTTATCTCCCAGATATACCAAGTACGATAGATGGGATGACATTAACAGTAAAGACAGTCGTTCTATTTGCTTTTTTTCCCACTTGTAAATATGAACTGGAGCCACTGTTTATCGACAGAGAAAAAAAAATTAAAGAATTATTCTTGTTTTACTCCACCACTAAACAAGACAGACCCATTAATATAAGTTACTTACATTAAGCAGCTGAGCATTGATGGAAAAATACATCCTATTCTGCCAAGCACAGATAACTTTTTGAATGTTCTAATTCACTGTCTATGCCCCCCACTTCTCCAAGGAAAAAGTACAGAATGTTTTAAGAGGGACAACAGAAAGTTCAAGAGCTTTAAGGGCTCAGATCCTGAAGTCCTCACACCAGCAAATTTCCCACTGCAGTCAAAACTCGCACCAAAAACTGATGGGAGATTTGCTGGCAGGAGGACCACAGGATCTGGGTCATTAAAGCTCTTGAACTTTGGGTTGTCCCACATTCTTCACTTTCCCCTTGGAGAAGTGGGTAACTAAGGTTATACGCTTAAGAACATGTGACCCAAGACTGGGACTACATATAGGATATTTTGCTTTGGAGGAACTGAGCTCATAATAAATAGTAAGAAATGACAGAATGGAAAAGTGAAATCTGCTGCACTTAACTGTATAATTATTTGTGTGGGCAATCAGATGGGCTATTTTTATTATTACATATAGCACAATATGCCCATATATACCGATTAATCCTGCATAATTTATCTTTATATTATTAACCAAATCATATCATTTCTCTATATTCTTGTTCCAACATTATATAAAATAAGATTTAAAAGTTTTTACTTGGCAGGAATCCATTAAAGCAAACAGATGAATAATATTTCCTCATACTTTCCAAAGGAACACAAAATAGTTACTTGTGTCTAACTTAGAAAATGAGAACATATTGGCACTGTTTCATAACAATATTTCAGAAAAGCAAAGGTTGTATTTCACTTTGGAAGGGGAAAACAATTGTCTAGGCTTGTATATCACTGTGTAATTTCAGGGTAAGTGATGTCTGGGTAATATATTCTATTCCAGTTTAGACACCCATTTAAAATCACAGGGCAGTTATCGTTTAGTGTCCAGGAAAAACAACTACAACAGAGAGATACCAATAACAAGAATGAATAACGTTGCTGTTTTGTCATTAATTAATGGGGGTGGAGGGGGGGCAGGTGGGGAGGGGGTCTTGTGATACCATTGAATACTCCGGTTCCTAATTTCAGTGAATTATACATATTACCCCAGCAGGTGGTTTCTTTATTATTCTATTTAGCTGTTGACTGTTGCACAGGTACCTTAAAAATGTTGCCTCAGATGCCTGGGCAGACAAGCATCTAAAAATAAATGTGAGTTCAGATTGCTATATAATGCACAGTGGTACAGATCAGGATCAGTGCCTTCATTGTACTTGGCCCTGTGCAAACACAGTGACACAGTCACTCCCTTATAAGATCTTACAGTTTCACCAACATATTATTCTGAGTATTACTCAGTTCTACCTAACATTTCACTCCCTCCCCCAACCTGCAGTCATTTCTAGTTAGAGTATTTTTCTGCAGAAAGAAGGCAGGTTTGTGCAAAGACATAAACATCACTGGTGAGAGCAGACATGTGTTTTCTACTAGCGAAAGCAAGGCAGCGCTGTAAATTCCACAGTTCTGGAAGCTGAATAAAATACATCTCTTACGCAATTAATCTCTTGGCAAGGATATACCAGCAATTATTGCATGTTTTTCTCTGTCGTCGTTAGAAAGTTCTACAGTGTCTCTGTCTACATAATTCATTTCTGGAAAGAAAAAGCTGCCTAGAAAATCTCAGAAATATCCACACGTAAAAACATTTCGTCTTCATACATTTGATTTAAATATTGACAATTATTTTCAACTGGAATTCTAGCGCCTCAGATTCACTCCTCTTAAATGCTTTACAATAATTCCTCCCCTACTAAAACTTCTTCTAGAAACTCAAGTCACATTCTTACAAGCAGGAGTTGCACAGAACATGGTATAGCCAACTGTTCTTATTCAGAAGAGCAGCAGCTGTAACTGGTTATGAAACAGCACTAGTAATAGTATTTGGATCTTTCCTGGCAGATTTCTTACATCATGATTCAATATGAACTGCAAATCATGTGCTTGCAGTTATGAAAATGGCAGGAAACTCCTAGTGCTCATGTTTTGTTTGACAAAGATATTTTAGGGTTATGTTGGAAGGTAGGTCTGTCCAAGATCCTGGATGTAGAAAAAAAACTAATATACAAAGATTCTGAGGACTAGTCAAATAGGATAACATTGTAAGTGTCAAACACTGTCTCTTTTATCAAACCTTTATACTGGGCTCCCTCACACAGTTCTGATGATCTCACATATATGTTATTTATCCAACCCTCATTGGACACTGACTTCTAGATAGGATTATTTGATGGAACGCCCATCAACTTCACTCCATCAACTAGCTGCAAGGAGTCTTAATGGAGAGATATCAGACTCATTTTCCGCCCATTTTTAGATTGGCTCTTTGATTCTACAGCACACCCAATACCTGATGGACTGAGGAGAAATTCAAGCCACAGTCTCATATGTGACAGTACTGAATGCTTCTACTCAGCCACTGATCTAGGAAATCTAAATTAAACACCAATTAAAATGGAAATTTAAGGGAAAGTAACTTCACCTGTGTAACTAACTATGCTTTGTTATTTCTAACAATGAATTCTTCCAAAATCCTTAATAGCTGACACATAATATATATTTTTAAACACCTATTTTATTAACAGTGACAAACTGTAACAACTTTACAGTCAAACTGCTGTGTCTTCAATGGCCACCCAGATTCAAATCTTTCATGGCTTGGTGTAGCTTTCTTAAGATAAATACCATCAGTCCAATGTATCGGAGGATCTCCTTAGTTAAACAATTAATTGTTTTCACATGCATAAAAGCTGTTTAAAGGACCCATTTGACCGGGAAGCTGATATTCCCTAGAGGAATGTACACTACACATGTACACTATTGCCATAGGTGAGAAATGTCGTATGTGCACTTAATATAGTGGGAAACTTGCACATTTTTAGCATACACGGTGTAGAAGAGGATACCTTTTACCTCTCGGGTTTCCCAGAAGGATATATGTATGTATATATGTATGACTACAAATAGTAGGCCAAATCCCAAAACTACATACTTAGATTTTATTCAATCTTTACTCAAACAAAACTTCTTTATAGTTATGACTGCGGGATTTGACCTTTTATCCCATTTTTTGATATTGCCACTCTAAACTTCTTGTCCTATGTTGATAACCTAAGGAAGACTGCTTGATATCTATAGAACCTGAACCTGAAGGGACCATCTCAAGAGGTGAATGATCCACTCGAGTCCTTGGTGAGACTTCAAATAAGACTTTGAATTAGCCCCATCTGAGATGAAGAGTTTTGTTATGTGATTACCTGACACTAGAAACTGGACTGACTTAAGTGAGTTCATTTGTTTGTAACTTTTACTCCCCACCTCATCAGTTTGATCAATTTTATTGTTCTTTTTGCCCTTCTTTTTTTTTAATTGATTGGTTTTACAGCTAACTTTTAATTTGTCCTGTGGGTTGGAGAGTCAATATTTTAAGCTTAAACATGATAAAAAACAGATAACATAAATCTGACACATGCATCAGCACAAGTTAATTAAAAATAATATATATTAACTCGTTTAAATTATTATTCATATGAAAGTTTGCATCTGCCATTAACGTCTATAAGCCAGAATTACTAAAAATAAAAACCAGTTACCTCGTTTTTCACCTCTGCTTTTTATTTAACAGTAATATTCAGCTCAATCATCAAAGATCTCTTTTAAGATATCCAAACACGATTCAAGATGTATTTCCAAACATACTCAAAGGTATTCTGAAATGTAGAGTGTATTACAGATTCGTGCATGTACTTTATGGATACTGAAGACAGTCTTGTTCTTCACACCAGGCCAAATGTTGCCCTGAAATACAGTTCCTACTGCCTTCAGTGTGAGCCACACACATGCACCCAAGAGCCCAATGCACCTGAAATACGACAGCATCCTAAATATGCATTATTGTTTACATAAAATCCATGAAATAGATGAGCAGTTAAACGATAATGTTCTCAGTGGTTGTGGATGAGATAATTACTGTCTTTGGTAGTGATTTGCTATGGCCCTTGACACACACAGAATAGGTCCAGCAGGATGAGTTTAGATGCATTTCCCTTGTCTATGGAGAGGAGGTCATCTACCGGAACAACAAATGCTGTCTCTGTACCATACCTTGGCCTGAGGTCTAACTGAGAGGAACCCTGGTGCTGGAAGCTAACTAGAAGTACTGCCGACGTTTTTACTTTGATTAGCTTGCTTCTTCTCTGTGGTAGTTTACAAGATAGCCAGTGGTGAGCAAAGCCTTCTTTAGAATTGGTCAGACTACTGCATGTCGTAGTGGTAAATCCCCCTCATCAAAACATGTGCAGACTATAAGGCAGCATGATCAAGTGGCTAGTCCACTAGACTGGGCATTATTAAACCTGGATTCTATTTCCAGCTCGCCAAATTACTTGCTGTATAAGCTTGGGCATCTCACTTCACCACTCCATGACTCTGTTTCCCCTTCCATCTCTCTTTGGGGCAGATACAGTGCCTAGCAAAATGGGTCTTGGTTGGGACTGCTAGTTACTACTGTCATACAAAAAATAATTATTAATAGAGAGAATAGGGGGCTGAGAATGACAGCTGATGGCCCTTATTGTTATTGATCCTTCCCTCTCTACTTCTTGAGCGAAAGTGCTGGATTATTGGAGAGAGGGCACTATGATCCTGCCCTTAGTTTATTGCTGTTGGTGGCACATTAGGCCCTCTTCCATGTAGGGCACTTTCTCTGTGAAGTGAGATGATGATGATTCCTCACAGCAAAAGGTACCATGTTCTGTGGTTGTGTGTGGCAGACTGGAATTACAAAGCAATTTATGAGCCAGAAAAGTTCCACAAGCCACAGCCTTACGGTCTCTATGGGAGCAGACAGATAGGATCTCCTTGCCTCCTTGGCATACTTTTCCAGCAATGTCCTCTCGAAGTCTGCCAGTACCATACTGTGTTTTCTGCCAATAAGTCTTAACTTTTTCCCCCTGCACTCATTACAAAATCATGGCAATGGGTGGACAGTGGGCATGGAAGAGGATAGTTTGAATCATTCAAAAACCCAACAGAACATATCTTCTAAATGGCTTCCTAAGTATGAAATAGAAAATGTCAAGATGAGAATATCGTGTTTTTTGCAGTTGACAAGCAGTCTGGAGTTTGCCTGGTTTATGCCCATGATTTTCAAACTTCACTGGAGACAGCTGGTGAGTTCAAAACTGTTCTAAGCAGCGACTCTTGCTGAAATAGTTGGACTAGTTTAACAACTGTGAAAACATTTAGTGTTCACGTAACTTGTGTATCTTTCATAAATTCTGCTACTGATAGACACATATAAATAGAGGCTACTCATTTGGGAATAACCAGTCTACTCTGAAAATCTCATGAGCACTATTAAATCTAGGTAGAATGACTTGTGAAAAAGATTTCTCTCTAGATAAGAAACTCATTCTTAAGGCAACAAACATCTGTAAAAACATGCGTCAATGAAAATTAAGACCTGTCTATCCACTCACTAATGGTAATAGGTTAGGGCTAGGAGAACATATTTGTTTTCTCTAAAAGCACTATGTTGCATTACTTAGACTCCATGGACCAGTATAAAGCAACTGCATTTAAGTAACTTGGATTTAAATCCAAGTTTCATATTTCAATGAGCACTGAGAAGGGCATGTAGTCTTTAATTCTGAAAGAGTGGCAATGACTAGAAAAATAACTATGTAAAATGTAGTGTTTTTTTAAACTCATCACGTCTACTCTCCAAATTTATAGTCTTCAGCATAACATTTGTTTATTTCCGAAAAAAATAAACATTTCCTGCCTTTTTTTTTTTTTTTTTTTTTTTTAAAATCCTATTAACAAAAGAGTCAATACTGCTATAAGAAAGCAAGTTAGATCCTGTTTCTTGACTTGTCCAAATAAGTTCCATTTGTAGAATCTTTATTGCTGGTTGGGGTAAAATGAAGCAGAAGGAACCAGACTTAATTTTTACACAGCCATTTTTATAGCCCCTCTTCACAATATAATTTCCCTTTAAGAAAGAAAAACCAAGGTCCTTGAATTAATTAAATTTGCACCAGAAAGAAATGATTCATGTTTTACTGGACATAGCAAATGCCACTTGCTGATTTCTACCACCATCATCCCAACTATTTATTCTCCTAGAGTAGAGTTTTATTTTATTTTTGTTTTAATTTTATTTTGTCAGTATGTCAGCTATATAAAGTAGTGAACAGTTAAGAACTTCTGCACAGGAAATAATTCTATTATTTTGCCACTATGAAGTTTATAATAAAGTTTTTGCACATTTTAAAGATGATTATTTATCTTGTGTTCTGATGCACAATATATTCCTGAGTAGTTACCATGTCAGGAATTTCTCCGTAAGTAAGTACAGCAGCGTCTGTCAAATTTATCACATAGTACATAGTGAGAAAAGTATTGCTTAGTTCAATTTGCATGACAAGGGCAAATTCTAATATAATTCTGAAATCATTTGCTGCTGATATGACTATCTGCACATTAATCATTCTACTAATCTGTCCTTTCACTGGAAAATTATTAAAGTTAAAAGTTGCTTCAAATAAATTGTTCTTTAAAAATGTTGTTTTAATGAAATCTGTTGGCATACTTTTGCAGTTGCACACTATCAAATCTAAAAGCTGGTTTCTATCTACAGCTAGGTGGAGAGCTGGTTTATATCAATGTTAACTCTTATCATGGTCTGGTAATAGAAAACATGTATTTTATAAATGCCTAAAAAATTAAATGAGGATTAAGCCAAATATTATTTTAAAAGGCATACATATAGACTATCAAAACAGCAAAGTAATTTATGCTTAGTATGTTTGAGAGGCCAATCAAAGGAAACACTGATATTTATATACCATTGCTCCTGTTACTTGATTTTGGTATGACTATATAGCCTGAAGGTAAGGTATAAGTTAAGGCAGTAATGCCATGAGCCTACAAGCCTCAAAAGCCTGTAAGACAATAGCTTAGCTAAAGCAATCAAGGCATAAGGCCCAAAAAGCTTTAGCATAAGCAGACAACCAGGAGAAACGCTAGATCATAAAATATCACAGGATAGAATGCTGTAATGACTAAACTGCTGACAGGAAGCCACTGGATGCTAGTTTATACCATCTTGGGGTATTTTAAAGTTAGGAACATCAGCAGATGTCTGACTACAAAAAGAGCATGGTAACTGACTAACATATATGCTAATAAGCTTGAGGTAAATGAACTAGTAAACTATGGGAGAAGACACAACAATATTAGTAGGGTGAGGAAACACAAATAATGAAAGGTGATGAAACCCCTACTGAATATGCATAGGCATAGTGGCGGCAGTATAACACATTATACAAATTGTATGCTGGCCTGTGTGCCTTGAGAGATGTAGCTCTTGGGAGATGCCAGGATGATGACTACAGATAATGATGACGAAGGAAGTTGATAACTAACACTTGAAGATGTTTAGCAAGGGATAATGTGGATGCTCAAATGCACATTCTGTATTATCTCTACCTTGCTGGGTTTGAGTGTTTGCAACTTTGCTGACTGTGTTAATAAAGCTATTACAAATATAGGCTTTTCTAAAGTGAGAGTGTTGCAATGGTGCACGTCGGGGTTCCCAACTTAACTGTAAATTCTAACAGTGAGGCTGATCTCAGGACTAAAACCTACCAAATCTCAGTGTTAATTGGGAATTCTTAAATAATCAATATAAGTAATACACAATCAATAGATCAGGCAACAACTTTTAATGTCTATTATTCTCACAAAGGTTGATTATATGTCAGGGATGGAGGAGCAGATTCTTATATCATTCACACGGATGCAAATGTGGAGCAACTCCACCAAAGTCAATGGAGGTACTCTTGATTTACACCGGTACAACTGAAATTAGAATCTGGACCAAGGGGCACTTTTTAGAAGTGGAGGACAAGGCCAAAATGGTCGGCCCCAGCGGTGAGACAGCTGTTCTTTCTTCTGGCACCACAGCAGCCCCTGGTGGGCAAAAGCTGTGGTTGCAGCATCTCCCTGGCAGAATTTATTATTTTGCAGGATGTGGGAAGGGGCGGAGAAGAGAGGGAAGAATCTGTGGGGGACATGATTCTGCACTTATGTTTCTTTTGTTAAAAAATGGGAGGGTATGGCCCTCTGATCTCCCCGGTGCTGGTGATCCGGGCCACAGTAGCAGCCTTTAATAAGACTCATTGCCAAATAAAAATTTCAAATGTAATGGACAATAGATTTTGTCAAACTAACTGGATATTTTTTTTTGATGAGACTACAAGTTTAGTTAGTAAAGGTAACAGCACTGATATAATGTACTTCAACTTCTGTAAGGCATTTGACTTGGTTCCTATCCAAAATTTTGATTAAGAAGCTAGGATGATACAAATCAACATGGCACATGTAAACTGGATTAAAACCTGGGTAACTGACAGGTCTCAAAATGTAATCGTAAATGGGGAATCATCACTGATTTAGTGTGTTTTCAGTAGTGATTTGTTCTTGGCCCTATGTTATTTAATATTTTTGTCAGTGACCTGAAAGAAAACAAAACCATTACTGATAAAGTTTGCAGATAGAACAAAGATTGGGGAAGTGGTAAATAATAATGAAGAAAGATCACTGATAAGCAATCAAGCAATATCTGTTTCAATGTGGCCAACTATAAGCTGATACATCTAGGAACAAAGAATGCAGGCCATACAAACATGATAGCAAACTCTATTCTGGGATTTAGTGACTATGAAAGAGACTTGGGGGTCATGGTGGATCATCAGCTGAACATAAGCTTTCACTGCGATGCTGTGACTGAAAAGGCTAATGCAATCCTTGGATGCATAATTGGGGAATATTGAGTATGAGAAGGGAATGATATTATCCTCTGTACTATCCCTGGCTACCCTGCTATTTTTAGTGTGCTACATCGAGTATAGCTAGCACGTCTGTCTACCCGCATTGCGAAGCACGCTCCCTGATGCGGTGCAGACATACCCATAGTGAAATTCTCAAGTAGCTCAATCTGTTTAGTTTGCCAAAGAGAAAGTTATAGATCACGGTCTATAAGTACCTACATGGGGAACAGAAATTTGATAATAGAAGGTTCTTCAATCTAGCAGACAAAGGTTTAACAAAATGCATGGCTGGAAGTTGAAGCTAGACAAATTCAGGCTAGAAATAAGGCGCACATTTTAACAGTGAGGGTAGTTAACCATTGGAACAAATTACTAAGGGTTATGGTGAACTTTTCTAAAAAATATGCTGTAGGTCAATCACAGACATTCAGAAGCAATTCCAGGAATTCCTATGGCCTGTGTTATTGAGGCACTCAGACTAGATGATCACAACGATCCTGTCAGGCCTTTAAAATCTATTAATCTAAGTTCTAGCCCTTAGTTTTAGCAATGTTGCTACAGATTAAAGGCTACACATTTTTCTCCTTGCCACTATGTACTGGACAGAACTGTGGCATGAGAACATAAAGCTTGGTCTTGAAAGATGACTTGTGCGGATTGAAGTCATTTACTATGGCAAGGACTCTGGCAGGAAACGGAATGGAATAACAGTTGCAATGTATTTTTGATTACCATGGGTCCTTGTTGGCTCAAGCACCAATAACAGCATCCAACTAGTAACAGGTCAGATAGCTGTTTTTGTTTCCGGTAGAGGTAACCACACATTTTTCGCTGTTAACAAGATCAATAAACTTGCCACATTCTGAAATCAATAAGTAACCCCTTTTACAGTATTTGAATTTACACAATTTTACTATGTTCAATGGCCAAACCTGTAGCGTCATGTATGTTTTAAATTATCAGAATCAATGTAACACCTTATACTCTTCCCCCTTTACCCTTAATGATTTTGTGATGAAGTACTATAAATTGCAACTGTGCTCCATAACGACTACTCAAGGTCATAATGTACACTCTGGCTATGCAAACGATATTATCTTTACTCTTAAACTCCTTTCAAAATGTTTTATAGTTTATAGCAGTAATGAAAAGCATTTTGGGTCAGTGGAGATTTATCGCCTTTTTAAATGTTTTTACTAGACTGAATAAACACGTTCCCCAGGACTGAAACTACTGGCTACCCTAAAGACTGCAGAAGCACAGGGAAAACTCTTAAGTGGGGGCTTAAGTATCAGTATCGTGACTGATACTTCTTTACAACAATGGGAGGCATTGTTAGCTCAAACTGTTCTTTCCAGCTTTATATTAAGTTTTACAGCACCTTCATTGCAAGACTCTCTATTATAACACTCATTGATGGTAGCTGCCAATGGCACTTTGCTCCAAAAGAGTGACCCTTGTATAATGCTCATTCTGATGAAGATGTAGTAGATTTTCATGTTCTCGTGGTCTTCATGGAAGAGAAAGTTTCATTTTGCTACATTTGTAGTTGGTCTGTAGTTGGTCAATAATTAAGGGGTCTGTTCTCCTGTGGAAATGCATGTGAAAATCCTGTTGAGGCTAAGGGAGTTAAGTGCCCACTGAAGCTAGAAGAGACCCTTTCTGTCACCCCATGATGATTCAGAATGAGAACAACTATATTTATATAGGGAATGATGAATGGTAGGAAATTTTGGATCCATGCCCTATGACTGCAGGGGACCCAAACACATTTCTGATTGCTCTTGCATTTGCCATGACAAGAAGTGAAAATAGCAAGAGAGAGGAGCGGTTTATGAAGTATTCCTGACCCAACCAATACAGTATTTCAACCAGTATTTAATTCCTGAGTAACAAAGGAGTTAAAAAATGAGTAAGGATATCAGAATTTGGCCCACTGTGATTTTATTACCTCTTTGCCTATCACACTTCAGAGGTGCTCTAGGCTTTTACGCAAAGCCTTCTGTTAACATATGAATCCTCACAAATGACTATGCCACAGCAAAACTTCACTTTGAGGGAGGGAGTGCCTTAAGAAATTAATTAGCTTCAGTGACTGTCAAGCACCTCTTTGTTCTTTTATTATCCCTTGTGGCTGATCCACAGCCAGGATCACTGCAGTTTTTGTGTTGTTGGCATGGCAGGCAACCTTCTTCTATGCTGTAAGAGCACTGTGTAACCAGATGCTGGAGGTTATGAAAGAGCCTTCCCCAGGCAGAGGCTGAGAGCATCCAAGACTCAAACACACTTGCCCCCATCTGACAAGGTTGAATTTTATTATATGGAAACTTACATGAAAATGACGGATTCTCAATTTCCACAAGCCAGCCCTCTGGCTCACGTAGCTACTTTGCTATACTTGTCATTGTGTTCATGAGGTGACAGCACCAACTTACTTTATCCAGGAAGGAGACATCACAAATTGCTTAGCACATTCTTTCCTTTCCCTCTCCATATCCCTAAGGACCCTCCACTCTTATATTCCCCAGAAATAAGAACTGCATTGACCTTCAAACATTGCAATATGCTTCCAGCGTGGCCACTGATTCAGATAGAAGCTAAATAAATGCATTTCTTTACACAGTCAAACTTTTTCATGCAGGACACAGTATTTACTAAAATAATTGCCAATGTGTTTTGGCAACAATTCAGAGATAACACCCTTGAGAAATACAATAGAATAAAAAACTGAAGCAGAAGATGGGGATAAGTGAAGGAGCTTTCAGCTTCTTCTAAAGATTTTTTTTTTTGCAAGCTCCAAAACATTCTCGTGCTGTATCATCCTAAACACACCCAAAATAAATAAATAAATAAAATAAAAAGCCCACACATATAACCTTTGCCTTGTCTTAAGTATAAATGTCAAATATGTATAATTATAGGATTTCCTCCAAGTGTTTGTATATTCACTGATAGTGTAGATCACTAACTCTTGAAGGGATTGGTTGAAACTCTTTTAAAGAAAATGAAAATCTAACCTTTCACCCTAACTTTGTGTGTCACTCAGTTAAGGGTCACATTGCCTTTTGTGTAGGTCCTCAAGGTGTGCATATATACATTTGATTTCAAAGTTCCTATATGCAGTGTTAAAAATTTGCTATTCAATATTATCCGTAACATTGGCCAAACAAAACTAAACAGAGTCAGGGCAAAAATGTCCCTGAGTTGACATCATCCTGCCAGTGAAGGGACACACAGGTGTGCTGTTAAACTAGTTAAAGCACAAAGAAGCACAAGCACTAATACAGCATTTCCCAAACTTCTGAAAGCTAAAACTCTCTCCAAGAAAATTAAAAAAAAAATATCTGCCCCCATTCTTAACGCATGTTGTTAAAGGCCTACATATCTTAATTTTACTTTAACACTATACCATCCCTTCCTGCTCTGCTTGTCCTTTGTGTCATCTCTTTCCACTCTGAGAAACACTGGTGTAGATCTTCATGATATGACACTGCCTCTCCATTCTTACATATTTTGATGGGCAGTGAAAAGTTAACAATATTGGCATATAAAGTATCATCACTGGTATTTGTGATAGCCCCCATTGAAATGAATAGGGGAGTCCACAGCTCAAAGCTATTGTTTCAGGCTCTCAGCAAAGTCAGGCAGACAATCATGTATCAGTTATACTTGCTTCACCTGTTTAGTTTTTTTTAATGAAAGGTGAGACAAAAGAACAATTCAGAGGTCTGTCAGCACCATCCTGGCTAGTTGCACCTCAAAGTTTGTGAAACATTAGACCAATCTCAGCTGAGTGGAGGGTATGAAAGAAAGGAAAGGAAAGAAATAGGTTGTGACAAAAGAGCAGGTGCTATTTGGTGACTGTTAATAGAGAGGCTGGATCAGTCACTACCATGGTGTATCTGTCCCATAAATGGGGGTGGATATTGTGAGTCTGACTGAGTAGCAGAGCCAGCCTACCCACCTAAGGATAAAATGAGAAGTGCATTTATAATAGTCGCCTAACAGCTTACACTTAAAGGTGGTTAAGAGACAGCACCAGAGCAAGTAGCATTTATGGCTCTAGCCTGCTCTTGGGATGAGCGCCCAAACCAGTTTGAACAGGGTGGGTCAGACAGAGAGCTGGGCTGAGACACTCTCAGACGAGCTGGGGGTGCAGTGGGGGTGAAGAAGAGCTGGGCATGCTGAGAGCAGTGACCATTGCAGTTGATGGAAGGGTCTGGATTTGCTAGGAGAA
Organism: Emydura macquarii macquarii; assembly: GCF_026122565.2. NCBI lineage: Eukaryota > Metazoa > Chordata > Testudines > Chelidae > Emydura > Emydura macquarii. The sequence continues at coordinate 10,505,459 of NW_027133643.1, read as the reverse complement.
TATAAATCATTTCTGCTCTGTTCCTGTAACTGTAGAGGAAAACCTCTCCAACGCAACTTGTAGGAAAGCCAGCTTGGCTGAGACTAAGTAAGCAGCTAGGCTTATTTAAAATCCTTTTTCCCGCTAATGCATCGTTACAGCTACTCAATAAAAACACATTGTTTGAAGGAGGCTGTTAGACAGCATCAGTGGTTCCTGAAGGATGGAAATGCAGGGATCTGCAACCCAGTCAGAGTGGAGGGTGATGAGCAGGTGGCATAGCCAGGGCAATGTACCCTAGTCCTCATCAGAGGGTGGAAGAATTGTGACATTCTGCCCAAGGCAGGTAAGAGTAAGAGGCCTAGGGGGCAGGAACGTCTCTGGGAATGCGGGAGTGAGGGATAGGAAGGGTAATGAGGGGAGCTAGCCCCTGTGGGGAGGGGGAGAGGGCCAGGGGAGGTGGGCAGCTGGCTTCAGGCTAGGAAAAGGTGTCCCAGCAGTTCCTACTGACTTATCTACAGCAATTCTTGGCAGCTGATGCCTGGGGATTCCCTCCCATCACCCAGTAGCTGGCATCCTGTGTGCCAATGCCCACCTGCCCCCTACCTAGATAACAGTGTCATGTCCCATCCCCCACTCTGGCAGCTGGCTAAAGTGCTCCTCTCCTTCCACTGGGCCGGGTGTCTTCCCCAGGATCCATGGTGTCTGTAAGGCTGGACTGGGCAGTCCTGCCTGCTTCCCAGTGGCTGGCCTGATCTCATGCATTGCAGTGGCTGCTCCACCCCCTCCTTCCTCCAGTCCCACTCTTGTCTCTACCCCCCGCCCACACCCCTCCCCCAGCACATGCTTGCAGGAGTGGAATATAGCTGGGTCCCACTCTTGCCTCCACTGGATATTAGGGGTGTCAAAATATAGAGCCACCCACTCCCCGATATTTCTACTGCTGGGGCTCGACCCCCCTACCACTCCATCATCCTGAAGAAGTCTAACACCTGAGCGGATTCACTCAGAGAGACCAGAAGGAAAACAGGCGCAGCTAGTCTTTCAGCCATAACATATGCACAAATAAACCTGGATAGTTCCTGAATACCTTCTCAAATCTGGCAGTGCTCTGTACTGTCTATGTCTGTTTTCTCCACTGTGTGTATCCGATGGCTTGGAAAAGGCCTGGTGGGCAGGCAGCAGTGTCATTTTTGAACTCATGTGTCAGCTTCATAATAAAGATGAAATAATTATAGCCAATTCTTTAATTATCAGTCTCACAGCACTTCAGTGTGATGTGTGCCTCTTGGTACATTTACATCAGCAGTTGCTCAAGATGCAACTGTGTTTGCAGAGAGCGTAACAGAAATAAACATGCAACACCTCTTCAAATACAGCTCACAGGTACCTCCAGAAAGGTAGCTTTTAGGTGAAACATTTTTTTCTAGAGATGGTGTTAAATGCTGGTACTTGGTGGGGCAGGAAACAAATGCAGTTCCTATTTCCACATTGACTAAGGCAATCTGGGATCCTGCCATCTTTACTATCCTCCCCTTGCTCTCACTTTTATTTACATGAAGCTGGTTAATTCAGCTTCAAAAAATACACCTCTCTCTCCATTTCCCCTTGCACCCTTTCTCTCAAGAACTGCTGCACCAGGACAGGAGGGCTCCTAGTTTGCCCAACACAGGGATGTTCCACAGAAACATTTCAGTTCAAATAGATGTAAAAATATTGATCAAATTCCCTTTCAAAAATGAAGAGCATTCTGCGGCTCACATTTTGCTGGCAGCCACACTTCAGTGGACTTTCTCTGGATTTATATTAGTGTCATTGAGATAATTCAACCCATTGCATTAAATATGAACACATGATGACCCTATGATGGGGAGTGCTCCTCACACTGGCCCTCAGAGAGTTGAATGAGGCCAGGCAGGCCAAATGGGGGAGATTTAGGCTGTGGGGAGGCTGCTAATTAAAAGGAAGCTCACTTGTGAGGGCACAAGCAGGGCTTCTATAAAGGTAAGAAGCGGACAACACTATGAGGCTGCAGGGAGGAACTGTGCTGTCCCTCTCCCTGAGGTAAGGGAGAAAGAAGTGGGGGAAAGGAACCCTTGAGAAAGAGTTTACCTAGCAGGCCTGAGAGAGAGGGGTCTGACTAGGAAGGCTGAAGAAAGAAAAGCCTGGGGAAGCACGGCAGGAAGTATTTCAGGGGCGAGAGCAGTAAGGTAGACATAGCTGCAGACCTTAACTGCTTGCTATAGGGCCCTGGACTGGATCCTAGAGTAGAGGGTAGGCCTGGGTTCCCCTACCGCCCACTATGGGAGTGACATAGTCAGGGCAGCGGGTTTGAGGGCTGCCTGTGGAGAGAGCTTTTGAAAGACTCTCCCGGAAGGGGAATCACGATTGGACCGGGCCAGAGGGCAGAGTCGTGCAGCAGCCGCAGTGTGACTCTGTGGGCAGATGGAGAACTGCAACGGTGGCAGAGAAAAAAGGGGGGGCGCTGACCTGGGTGGAACTAATCCCCAGAATTGCCAGAAGGAAGTGCCATCCAGCAGAGAGTAGAGCACTTCATGATAGACCCCAAATAAGAACAGTTGACTGTCGTAGCAGAGAATTTTCTCTGAATTACAGACATAATTTACACGGGAAATACCCCCATGCTTTCAAAGGGATCTGTTGGGTTTTAGCAGAGTGACCCCCACTAAAACAAATGGAGATGCATGGCTCCGGGTGCATGAAACACAACGAGGATGCACTTGTTATAACACTAAAGAATGTTTTCCTAAGTACTGTATTATACTTAGCGGGGGATTTTCGTATACTGTAGCTTGCTCAAAAGGCCGAAGGACATGCCTCTTTCCAAAATGCACGCAGCTGAAGCACAGGCCCAGGTACTATTGTACATTCTGGGGGGAGGGGAGTAAGGAGGGCAGGGGAAGGAATTTCATACGGAGCTGGAAGAACAGAACCACAGGGAAGGTGAGGAAGTGGCATAATCAAGAAATGTGCACCAGTGCAAACACATTCCCAAGTGTGCGAGTCCACCTGTCTCCTGGGAAAGCTTAGTTTACGTGAATGGACTCTCACAGCAGATAACACTGGCTCGCCCAGACATTGGTAGGGCTGTGGAAGTATTTTTACTAGGTTGAAGTAATGTATTAGAATGGAACATGGCTTCTTTCAGCATCAGTCATTCAGGTCTTCATTTTCACACCACTTTATTTGATTGCACAATTATATTTTTACTGGCCTCTGCCAAGAATATTCCACCTTCCATTTGTAACTGAGCTCCCACATGTCTTACATACAGGCTACTAGGCCACAGTGCATTAAGGCTGTAAAAGACCTGGCTCTAAAACTCAGAACTTCAATCCTCCTTCAAGTCTCCATTGTTGCTGAGAAACAGCGATTATTGATGCATTTTCTGCAATAGTAGTAAGATTTTGTATGTCTTCAATTTGATAAACCTCATCAATGGATGCTCTGCAGGGTGCCACTTGATCCACTGCCCAAGTGAAGAGGGGCATCATTGGCAGACGTTTTGGAAGTCCTAGTTTTGGAGCACCTGAGGAATGTCAGAATGAGGATGTTAGCTGAAGCAGCTCGCCTATGAATCTAATCTGTTGGCTCTTGCACATGACTGAAGTTTGATTCTTTATCAATGTTCTTTCTTCTTTAAAGAATAGCTTCTGTGGTCAACAGAGAGGATTCCTTCCGCTTTTCTTTGAAATGCATGAGCAAGTACATAGCTGGCCAAACCTCACCTGGCTGCCAGCCAGTCATTATGCATTTTCTTGTTGAAGAAAACCATGCTGACATCCAACCACAGAGAGCCACTGCGTAAAAGCAAAGATATTGCAGATGTGTTTAACCAAAGAAACACTAATCATTAGAAAACAGGGATGGGGAGACCATGTGGAGTTTGTGGTTTTGAAAACCCTGAAAACTATTTCTGGGGTTCAACAAAACTAGTTTGAAATTATGACCCAATTCCTCCTTTAATTACAGCCCAAATCGGTTTGTCCCCGAGGCAGTTACATTTAAAAACAATACGTGTTTAGCTAACGTGGATGGAGCCCACGCTATATATTAAGGATAGGAGAACCTCCCAACAGCTAAGCCGACACAAGAAAGTGTCCTATGGATGATATACACACTTGGCTTGATTTTCGGAGGTGCCCTTCTGTCTTTTCAGCGCATTGCAGTCCCAAGAGTTGGTTAATAATATAGAGACACTGGACTTTTTCTCCTTCACAGTATATAACTGTGCATCACATACACCTACAAAACATGTGCAAGTGGCAACACATTGTTAATGCAATGTTTGCAGGATGAGGAAATCTAAATTCCATTTGGAAAGTTAAAATGCGCAGCCGTAGCAGGATAACAGGCCTTTCTTTAGCTGTGCTTGCTGTGCAACTCTAGAAAAAGTTTCCAGGGAACAGGCAGTCTGTGATTTTTGTACAGTTTGCAGATCTTCTGCACAAAACTTATGTGATGTTTTTATGCTTCCTTAAAAATGAACCTCTTCACAATCAGTGACATGCATGCAGTTTTCATCTTAACTGGTTTTAAAATTTGATCTGATTTTAAATGAAAATGTTTTTTTTTTTTCCATGCTGAAATTCTCTGTACCATTAGTTCCTGTCTGAATGTCATTCTGCACAGAATGTGTTGATTTGAAAATGGAGTTGCTCCCCCACACCCAACTTATGCTCTTGAAAGAGACTGAAACAGAAGCATGATTACTAGGTGAAAGAACTTGTTACAATGGGCCCAATTCTCCTATCACTTACATCAGTTTTACACCCATGAAACTCCACCAGCGTAGATCTGCTCTCAGTTACACCAGTGTAAATGTGTTACATCTCTATTGCCTTCATTAGTTACTCCTCACTTATCCTGGAGTGAGCAAGTACATAATCAGGACCAGTGTAAGGATTAGTACAGTTAATGGAAAACACGAGAAGTGAGAAAAGGAGGCAAAATCATCTGACAAGGGAGGTGGCTAGGGATTCAACTACTTTCCAGGGCTGAAATATCTTTTTTTCTTTTATTAAATCCTCTTATCTCCTGGAATCTGCTGTACCATGTCTCCAAAGGCTGCTGCTGTACTGAGCTGTTCTGTCTCTTCCCTGTCTGCTACTCTATCAAGCAGCAGCCAAACAACTCAAACACTAAGTGAGTGGCACAGTTCAGAGGCCCTTAAAGGAACAGACCACTGAATGGGTCATGGAAACGAAGAGAAATTTCAAGAAATGTTGTAATAATGCATTGCTGTAAAGTGTACTTACACTCACAATCCTGGGAGCAGAGTGATGGCTTAGAGCCTCTATACATGTCCGAGGACTTATTCCAGTGTGTCTGTCCCAAAAACACACGTGATACACAGCAGCTTCTTTTAGCCTCTATTAGGACATAAGCCTTGTGTGTGCTGGAATGTTTCCTGGGAGATGTTGAATGCTCCTAATTCCAACCGACTCTAAAGCACTTCCCCAATTTGAAGCCTTTTAGAACAGGGACAGCAATAGTGGCTTAGTTACTCTCACATCAAGGGGACGAGCATGGGATAAAATAGAAGAAAGCTGTTCTCGATTGCACACAGTTGTCGGTCTCTCTCACGTTGTCCCATAGGCCCCGCTCCTTTTCCCACCAAATATAATCTCTCCATTTTTTCAGTTAAACAAAAGGAAATTTAAGAAACAGAACAAATGTTAAGTAGAAATATAACTTATCTGTATGATTTTCTATTATATTCTTCATTCATTTAGTAGAAAAAGAACCATATGAAAGTTGGCTTGCAATTGGTTTGCATGAACAACTTTTCCAGTACAAGTCAAAATGGATGGCTTAGTTCTCTATACACCAGGGACCAGCTCTTATTTTCCTTTAAACCAGTGGGAGTTTACTCATTGACATCAGGCTCCAGGTTAAGAGTAATTAGATTCTCTCGTACTACTGGTTGAAAGTAGGACAGGGCTGACTAGTCCTTTCACTCTTCTTAGAAAGATCAAGTCCCATGCAGTTTGTCATGGAGATCTTAACAACTGAGGTCCTGTTTGCTCTGTTTCTACTTTAACGATCCTTTGGCACTTTTTTTTTTTTTTTTTTTAGGGAGGCATTTCTTTTGAGTGCCCACCTACCCTGTTGTTTTTAGTGCTGGAGGCAGAATTGTCTGCCTCCAGCACTAGAGGTGGCTGCATTTCAGTGGTTGCATGTGTATCATTTGCAGAGCACCTTCATTCAAAATGAAAGATACTATGTAAACACTCTATATTTTATTTATAAAGGATGGATCTTCATCTTAAACTCTTTAAAATACAAGTTTCTTTTGCAAACCAGTGCATGCACAGCAGAAAGCCACAGCACACAGGAATGTATCCTTAGAACATCACAAATAAGAAGGACATTAAAGCCTGTGTTAAAATAAGAGACAAATATGGGAAAGGAAGGACATTCTGAGGCAGGACTGCCAGTGCTTTAGCACAGAAGTACTGGGGTTTCTTGGTTTGCTTATAACCTGCAGTGGTATGCTCTTGTTGAGGTTTCTTTTATTTATTTGCTTTTCAACTTAGTGAATGATTACAGGTGTTTGGCAGTAGCTGAAGTGAAAATGCAATTTGTTCATGAAAGCAGAGAGAATAAGAATGTAAAGCATGCATGAATTGTCCAGATATCTATTACTTCTCCCATCTTTTACAGAAAAGCTTTTTAGCTCTCCCTTTTTTTTTTTTTTTTTTTTTAATTCTTAAATTTGGGCTACCTTTTTTTGGTACCACATCAGTCCGGAGTTATGCACCTATAAATTACGTGAAGAAAAAGTGATAAGCATGTGGTTTTTTAACATTGTCCTCAAATGAAATACATGAATGACTAGGCACTTGAGGAAAATAAATAAAGACAACTGAGGAAAACATGCCCACTAAAGCACATCACTAGCCTCAATCTATTTTGTTGCCAGTGCAGCTTGTATTATTGTGCGGGAGGGGAGAAACACAATTAGATCAGCCTTAAATGTCGTAGAATTAATATCTTTCATGTCTATAGCACTTTTTATCCACAAGAATCCCAAAATACTTTCCAAATTTAATGTTGATTCACAGAGACAATCACTGCTAAATACAGTGAAATGTGCTAAACAGGAGGTTTGCCTCACCTGTGTTATTTAACTCTGCAGATCACAGCTTCAGGCAAGAGCCATGGCACTTCACCTATGCACTGTGCATTTGCTTTTACAACTAGCTCTTCCCTAAGGAGGGGCTAGCATTCTGATGTAATTAACATTTTATCAAACTTGTTCAATTGCTTGCTTGTGATGGGAGGAACGTCTGAATATGTTAAACAATTGTCTTGAAAAAAATGTTTGGAAAAATAAGAAAAACCAACTTGGAACTGATTTTGGGGTCTACTTTACACTTCTTCCTTTTTTTCCTAAATTTTTCTCATCACACTATTTCCAGTTATCAAGCTAATACTCTTGGAACCAAACTTTGCTGTCATTCACATGAATGTAGCACTTATGTAACTGGCAGCAAAATTGGCCTAATATGGTCAGGACAACCCATGTCGAGGTTTTTGTTTTAGCTTAGTACAGATTACAAATTTATCATTCCTTTTTCATAAGCATCTTAATTGCCCCCTTAATAAATACACTACATGCTTAAGTTTCATTTAGTGCAAATATTCTGCAAAGTTCACTTTATTTACTGTTCATATTTCATTTTTTTCACAATGTGCATTACAATGTAATCCCTCAGAAGAGTCCATCTACAATTTTCTGGGATGATGAAATGTGATTACTTAAATTTATTTTTTGGTTACAAAATTACAATACACAGATAAAAACCCAGCTATTGAAGAAAAAGTTCCATTAATTTCCTCTTTTAAAAACTTTTGTATTCGTACACATGCAAAACAATGGGTCATGTGTTGCTGAAAATTAAATGAAATCCTTGGTTTATTAAAGAGCAAACAATAAAACTTTCACTTCCTAATTTTGTGCCTGATCTAACGTAGCCTAGAGTCAGTGATTGTCCTTCCATATACTTCAGTGGGTTTTGGATTAGTCCCTTAGAACTCAGAGAGCACTCACTGAAATCAGTTGGGACATTCCCATTTATTTCAATGTGATTTGAGCAGGCCCTCAGCTAGCTGAGCTCTACATAGAAGCTGCCATAGAGAGAGAGGCTGGAAGAAGTCCTCAAATATATTTTACTTAAAATTTTATACACTTCTGAATGGGCCAGACGGTGAAAGCTAGCCTTTCTTCCTCTTATTTCTTTGCTTCATCTCTGTTTTCTTACACATTTTCTTCACCAGTCAGTGACAACCGGCTTAACTCATCCAAGCCCCAAAACCTCTTTTAAATAGAAGCCACCACAAAAGTACAGAAGGTTGTGTCTTACAAGTCACTAATCAGGTCTCCTGAATTAAAGAAGAAGCAACCTTACCCAGCACTGAGATTTAACAGGCACTTAACAGTACTTAACAGTACTTTCCTCAAGGTCATAAAGCTACAAAAGAAGTCAGTGGAAACAAAAAACTCTCCCTTCCTAAACAAACCAAGGTGCTTTTATTTAAATTACCTTCAGAAAGGATGACAAAGACACGTTTTGTGATGTTCCATTAGAGGGCATCATAGCACGTCATTTTGCGGTTACAGGCTTTCCCCAGATTGCAACAATCCCATTTATTCTCTGCAATACATCCAGCGTTACCTGGCCATCTTTACACAAAGAATATTCACCGTCCTCAAGATTTCACACCCCTAATAAATTTATTTAGTGGTTTAGTGTATTTGTATTTGGTTCTATTATATTTATTTTCCACCAATGCAGCTTCCTCAATGTCACAACAACAGGTCAGGTTTCCTCCTGTGTAGGTAGGTAATAAACTGTACATATAATACAAGGCAAGCAACTTGACTTCAACTGTAGAACAGTTGAAGATATTATTTTAGAAGAAAATGTTAGGATAATAATACAGGATCAGCAACTGGTATCATTTATGCTGTAACTGGATCCATCTGGGAGCATCCTTATGTCAATGAGAACTACAGCACTCAATGGTGCTACCTACAGATACAAGAGTACATTTGTGCGAAGCCAATTACAGTGCCAGGATCTAAATTCCAGTATGTAATATTGCCATGACATAATGAAACATCACTTCCAATGCGCATTTCATGTTTAATCACCTGATCCTGTGAACACTTCTAATAGTATGCATAGTGCTTATTACCATAAGTCCCTGAAGTATCAGTTTGACTACTCACTGTAGTAAGACCTACGCCCAGTATTAAGTGTTTGCAAGATTGGGCTCTGACGTACACTAAGGCCATATTCTACCCATATTCCATGCTCAAGAAATCAGCTGAAGTCAATGGGATTCCAGTATGAACATTGAGGGTATCATGCAGTCCAAAGCATTTATAAAAGAAAATAATGTTGAAAATTAAAATAATCTGGGGTAAGAAATAAGAGTCAGTATCATACTGGAAAAGTGTATCTATGGAATGGATCATACAGTTATCCTAAGTTACTATATATTATCTGACGTTAAGCACAATGTACAACTGCTTCTATCACATAAAATGGTGACTTAATGTTTGACTGTTCAAATCCAGAATTAATAAATCTGTATCATAGACATGAAACAACTTACGATGATCCCGGACTTGCTGTTGGCGGGGGACCTGGTGAAATTAGAGAATAAAAACAGCAGAGATTAGTTATGAAGGGGTAACTAACAGGAAGTTTTAGCAAACCTTTTAAAAGATGAAAGCAATGATATATCACATGGAATGTAGTTCGTTTATTTTAGCAGATGATTCTGAGTTTCCAAAAGCAGAAGACAAAACTGCATCATCGAACAGAAGCTGTCTAACAGATTGTCACAATTCAGCGAAACTGCACCTGTATTACCCCTCTGGGATCCCTCAAGAGCGCCCACTCTTAGCTTCCAGCTCCTCAGCCATGACCTCTCTTGGGTGAAAACCTGCGTCTCTCTCCCTCCTGACCAGAGTTTCTTCAGGCTGCACAGTTCCCTGTCTACACTGTTATATCCCCAGCAAGCCAGATTGCCTCAACAGGCCAGCATCTCTGCTTTGCTCTCTCCCAAAGGCTATGAATAGCTGTAATTGCCAACAGTCGCGAAAGTACCACATAGCTCTTTATCAGAAAGCATATTTATTCTTAAGGTGAAGCATTACAAAGAAAACATTCAAAACAATAAAAGAATCTACATGCATACTAGAAAGCTTACAGAGGGTCACCACAACTCCAGCCTTGGGCTCTGGTTGATGTCAGTCCTTCAAAACCCACAACTGGGGTTTTCCCCGTGGTCCCTTGTTCATAATGGTCTCAGAGTCAGAACCAGAATATCCATGAATAGTTCAATCTTTCCTTCATACAGCCAGCCTGGGTCTCGGATCTTGGCCTCATGTAACAAACAATCAGCAGACAATGGCCCCCTTTTCAGAGCATAGCTACACCTGCCCCTCGACATTCCCCAGGAAATCCATAACACTTTTTGTTCCAAAAGTCCTGTCTTGTCTGACGCACTGTTCAATACTGTCCTTTCAATCCCCAGGTTTTACATCTCCCTCTCACCCCGGTAAGAAGTTACATGCAATCCCAGTCCACAATAATAGACGAACACTAATACTTAGTCCTGCCTCGAACGCAGGGGAATGGACCAGAAAACCTCTTGTGTTCCCTTCCAGTCCTATGATTCTATGAATACATAAATCATTCATTTAATACGATGGACCTCCCAGGCTCTTATATTTATTTCAATAATGTGTCCCAAAGATATTGCATAAACTGGACATTTCTGTCACACAAATGCTACAGAAAAGGACTACATCAAATAGCTTAGATCCTGATCCTGAAAATGGGCCTGTGCAGAATTGGGGAACTTCCACATGCAACACCTAGAAACTATAACTGGATGAATACTGCATAACTTTTTCATGTGAATATTCTTTTACATTTTTTAATGAATTCACTTTAGGCCCGATTCAAGTCCATTGAAGTCAATGGATAGATTCCCATTGATTTCAGCAGGCTTTGAATCAGGGCCTTTGACTGTTTTCACACCCCTTTTTGTTCTGCTTTCTGCATTTCCTGCAAATATTCTAGGAACTGAGTTCACTGGCAGGAATGCTCACTGAAGCAGCAAATTTTAATCAGAGTGCTGCATAATGTTTACAGAAAGTGGATTTCCAATTGATATTATTAAGTATTTGCTCCAGAAATCTGATTATGAGATTTAGTCTGCTCCTGTCAGAAAACAGAAACATATCAGGTGTCTGTTACCGGAGTAAAAGCGAAAGTGACAAGTCAATGTATCTGTCCAAACAAAATCGCCTGACTTTCAAATACCAAATCCTACCCCAAAGCCAAGAATTATTCATAGACATTATTCAGTGAATAATTTTGAAAAAAACAATAAATTTGACAAAATCTTGATAATTTATGAACAAAACATGTAAAATTTCATCACAAAACTACTTATTATTGGTCTAGTTCTTCAAAAGAGTAATGGGGGCTCTGTGTAACCTTTTCAGCTCACAGGACTGCTGTCTCCGGAGTTGTTCACCTGACAACTTTCCTAAGCAATTGTTTAACCAGAAAGTTTAAAGAGAGAGAAATCTTACCAAATTTCACAAACAACACGCCAGTTGTGGAAACAGTCTTCCTGCCATTCGTAGCAACACACTGAAAGTAGCCAGTATCCGTAGTGTCAAGGTTTCTTATTCGTAATCGAGACCCATAGCTTGTGGCACGAAAAGATATCCTCCTGGGCTCTTGAACAACAGGGGCATCGTTTTTCAACCAACGCACAGTTGGAGAAGGATTGCCGGAGACTTTACAATGCAGTTCTGCAGTTTGGCCAAGGGTGGTGGTTATGTTATTCATAGGCTCATCAAGTGTCAAGAAGTAATCTAGTAAATACACAGGGAAACAGGTTTAACAATTCACTCCAATTTACAAAACATTGTTTTAAAGAAATCTCATTCTTGCCTTATGCAGGCAGATCAGAAAACTGAGTGTAAACAAAATCAGACAATGACAAACTTCAGTGTTTCTGAGTCGACCTGCCATTAATAAAGTCCCTTTTCATAGCCAGCATTATATCCAGTATAACATTGTGTGGCAGTAAAAGGAACAAGCTCAGGTGCCCTCACTAGAGACAATGTATCTTATTTAGACAAACACACTATACTCATGCAATCTTTCTTTTCTTCACACAGATATGTAGCCAGAAAAATGGGCGTCATGAGTGCTCTCTCTCTCAGCTTTCCGCAGTGTTATATTACTTTATTTCATTCAACATTCAAGCATTGAGTAATTTGTTCGTTGCTCCTCGTTGCTGTTCTTATCTCACTTCGTAGCCGTACAATTAGAGGGAGATTTTCAAATAAGCACAGGGCCATATTTTCAAGTGCTCAACACCCAAAAGTGGAGCGAGATTTTCAAAGGTACTCAGCACACATCAGCTCCCATTGTGACACTTTGGGATAGATTTTCAAGAGTCCAGTACTCAATGTGCTGTGCTCTTTTGAAAGCTGACCACTTAGTTTGCTGATTAAATTAGTACTTAGCTTTTCTAAAAACCTAGCCCTTTCTGCATTCGGATCTAAATTCAAAACATGAAATGACCCTCAAAAATAAAGACAACAAAGTTTTAAAATGAGGTGCAGAATAGTTGAGAAAAAAATTGACATTTACACACATCTTCATTAATGTTTGCAAAGCACTTTGTAAGTGTTATAATCTTCATGTGCGCTAAGGAAGAAGGTTAAAATTCAAAATGGGGAGATGGGGACATTTTTTGGTATTTCAGGATATTATCCTGCAAAGAATGTTTAAGTTAGTTTTCAGTCTGCAGTCGCTCACATGATAAGTGTAATTATAAGATAAAGAATTCTTTAATTTTCTGGAGATGAGGAATGTTAAATAAAAATTTAGAGACATATTAATCTTTTCTAATCCATTAGTGAAGATTGTCTTCTTCAGTCAAGTACTATTTTATCCATCTTTCAGTAAAAATACTACTTTGAGTTAACAGTATTTAAGGTTTAATTAAATCCTTTATAATTAGAGAACTAGATGGATTGGAGTATTAGTAATGGGATGCACAGACTTTCATCTCAATGTCACAGGTTCAAAGCCAACCTTGGGTACTAGTGTCCAAAAGCTATTATCATCTATCAGCTGCCTCAGCAGCAAGTCCCATAAATGAATGAGCCATAGGAAGTGTACTTCCTCCTCACCCTTGGAAATAAACCCTTCAGGTCAAGATTGAAGCATACTGATTGGGAAATTTCTCTTGCATTACTTATGCTGCGCCCATTCTACAGATACACAGAAAAGTTCAATCTCCTTGTTTGTACTCCAACACCAGCACCAAATCCTCTTAATTACAATAAAAAAAACCTTTGATCATCATGTATTAATCTCAGCATTAAAAAAAACAATGAAAAGGTTGTTAAAGCAGCACTTACTGACTACTGATGAACTGATCAATGTGTTTTGTACAGCTCCATTTAATACAATCTTTGGCATGACAGGAATGATGAACACACGTCTTAATCTATTACTAATTATGATTTATTTATTTCTACTGTGGTTACTTACAGTCTCTGCCCACTCACCCTTCCTTCACATTTCCTTTTAACTAATACCATCTTAACTAAACCACATCCAAAATTTGTGGTACCACTCTGATGTTTCAGACCACATTGTTCACTCTGCTTGTGTGTTCCACCCATGTCCTCTACCCTTCGATTCTTTAGAATGTAAACTCTTTCAGGCAGAGACTGTCTCGTACTCTGTTCATACAGCACCTAGCACAATGGATCCCTGCTCTGAGTTGATTCCTAGGCATTATTATAATAAAGAGTAATTATAACAATAAGGAAATCTCCCCACACTCATTGCGCCAATTAGGTGAACTTCTAATGTGCTGACAAACATGAAGCTGGGCGAGACAACTGGATCTGTGCTGACATGGTCAGCCAAGACGTCGTGTGTATGAGTACAAAGGGGCAGCAATCCGTGTACCAGCCCACAAGTTAGAGTAGGCACCAAGGTGGGCAACAGCCATGTTTTTCTGCAATTCTCACTCTGGGCTGGGAAGATGGATTCAATCCCGCGCCTCCCAATTAGTTCTTCACACAAGCCTAATATCATATTTAATCATCTTTTCCCAACTCCCTGCAGGACTGGAAATACTTCTGACTCACTGTCTTACTAAACTCACTGGGAAGTGTAATCTATGTCAGCTCACACATTCTTGGGTTCTCACTGCAATCTGCATTTAATAAAATCACATTAATAGCATGAAACTTCTGAATAACCACATTTAATTATCCATCATGACATTTCTATACCACCCTGCTCTATATAATTCTTCATAGTATTTCAAAGGCAGCAATTTAGCTGCTTACTATACAATACAGTCAGAAAGCAGAATATTAATTTTCTTGTGACCATCTTGCTGACAACGCTACAGACAACTAATACCATATACACAATGTTTCTTAAGCAGCTAGGCATGAGATGCCACTAATGAAGTGAGTGTTGAGTAGATTGCAACAGGCTTGAGAATCAGTGTATAAAAACCAAAGTGGTAGTAATAATAGACAGTGATATAGTAGTACTGGTTATATATAGGGTACAGAAAGGTTATTCTGAAGTTACAAAGAGAAATAGATTTTTTTTAAAACAGTGATTTTGATGAACTTCTAAACCTTTTTCTAAAGCAGTGTTTCTCAATTGGTGTTCCGCGGGAACTCTGTTAGGGTTCCGTGAGAAAGTGACATCGTGCCGCCGAAAAAGGGAAGATGTCCCAGATTTTCCGGCAGAGGGTATCGAATATGAGTGTAATTTCCCCGCGGAGCCTAAAGGATTCCGCGGGGAAATTTAATTGAGAAATGTTGTTCTAAGGTTTCTATTTGTTTTAGAGCTTAGCTTCTTTCCTTCCAAGTATCACATAAACCTTAAAACACAAAGTGAATCTGCCGAATTTAACTCAGTTTAGCTTCACATCCATAAATTTTGTATCCAAACCATAAATCAGATAAGGTTGCAACCAATCGTGAACTTGAAGAGAGGTTTGAGTTTCTAGTAAAGTTTGACACTGGGCAAGTTTCATGTGGGTTTGGCATTTCATAATGAAAGTTTCACATAGATCAAAGTAGTTTTGTAAGTGAAAATGAAATAAAGGTCTGACAAAACTTCCAAAAATCCCCTCACTGTTATACGTAGTTACTGAGAGATATATGGTAAGAAAAATCTTCCACAGGCATATGTCAAAGGCATTAACTATTGAATTTACTCAAACTGGAAAAGTGCGACATGGATGAGTGTGTCCCATTTTCTTTTATTAATCATTATTAAGGATGCTGGTGACTCAGAGCATCTGTTCTAGAATTCCCTCCCTACTCTACCCTCCAACACCGCTTGCTTCCATCCCACTCTTTCAATAATCACGGATCAACAAATATACATAGCTCAATTCCTCTCTTGAATCCAGGCATATCCTAAACCATCCACTCTCCCTCTGATCCCCTTTCCTTTGCACCTCCATCGAAGCCCTCTGTAACCTCACCTTTTCTACAAACGGAAGCCCTTCCTCACAGGCGAACCTGCTTCAGTACTTCGCAGCAGCAGGCTGAAAGGTGCTGATGAAATATGATGATGGCCGGTGCATACATGATGACAACATGCAGCCACAATGCCATGTTTTTACACAACAGAGCATTTCATGGGGCAAACAGCACAAAGCCATGTTGTGCCGTGGTTAATCTGATGGTCTTTCCTGTGATGAAGCAGCCCTCTGAGGCGCTAGGGCGGGTGTCATTGCTATATATGGAGACACTACTAAAAATGAAAGTGAATTTTTTGGGCAAAGTAATTACTGTCCTGTACTGTGGGAACTGAATGGTCCAGTGGAAGAACTGGGAACCTGGAACATCTGAGTTTTATCCTGGCTCTGAATAGACTCCTCCTGTGGTCTTGGATGAACCACTTGGGTTGGGATTTTCAAAGTGGCTTAAGGGAGTTAGACCCCCAAATCCACTTGAAATTCACATAGGTTTATGCATCTCACCCACTTATGATCCTTAAAAAAAAAAAAAAAAAAGCCTCAATTTTTCTAACTATAAAGTGTGGATAATAACCCCTCCCTGCAGCATAGATGCTGTGCAGATGAATTAGATGCTTGTAAAGCACTTTGAAGCTGAAAAGAGCTGTATCGTGCAAGTGCTAAATATTCTGACGATATTCTGAGTTAAATCTGTGCCTTTTCTAGCTTTAAACACACAGTGAAAGCTTGTCCATATTTTAGAGTAGCAGCACATAAAACAATTTTTGAAACCATTTTAAGTGAGAGAAGTAGAGGAAAATGATTAGAAAATAGAAAATCTCAAAACAACAATGAAGCCACCTATAATTTAAAAATATTCAATTTGATTTTTTTAACCTGTAAAAATAATTTGCTGCTGAGCCCAGACCCTGAATGCCAAGTTTCAGCCTACAGAGATTTTTTTTTTTAATGGCTGAGTTATAAACCCTTGAAAAATGCTGACAGACCCTTTACTATAGCAGCACTAGCGGGTGCCCTATAATGAACTTTTAAATGACTTGAGATAATATCTGGAAAGCTTAGCCTGAAATATATTTCTGGTTTTGAGCCTTTGCCAATGCAAACACAACACATCATAAGTCATCTTCATGATTCCAAGACCATGAATTGAAGACATCGCATATAAAATCTAAATATTATGTATCCTTTATATTGAAACTTTGTGCTGTTTTGATGTTACGGAATAAGGACAGCTGTGCTCTAAAAGTAGTTGTGCAAAGACAAAATAGACCACATTACGTGTCTTGAAAGGAGAAACGTGTACACTTTGCCACAGCTATGTCTTGACTTTGTTAAATAGGAGACTTTCCCAGTTATAATAAATTCTTAAGTATTTCACTGCCTTAGTGGAGCCCAGGTGGCTTTCAAAATAAAAGCTTGCCATTCTGCCCAAGGAATGTTAATCTCCATTGCAACTCCATGGTTACTCTGTCCAAAATCACATCTTAAAGCTGTAACACCCTCTGTGATTGGTGAAGGATTTTGCCTGCCACATGAAGATAGTCATTTCAATAACACTGTATATGATGCATCTTTCCGAGCCTGATCTTACATTTCTTCTACACTCAAAACTCCCGTTGACTTCAGTAGGAGTTTAGGGTATGCAGGGAATGCAGGATTAGGCCCTTTTATGTTCATTTTATGAGAAGAAAGGTTGTTTGATTTGTCCTTCTCTTTGTCTTTTTGAAGTTTCAATATGCTGTGTCCAGTCCCACCTATAGTATACAACAGACGTACCCCAAGCTGGCTCAGAATTTTGTATAAATCATAAAAATGTCCCTTTGGATTTGCTCTCCAAATCCTTCTTCCAGTACTGAAAAAAAGAATGACAGGCATAAGGAGACCAATTTCCAAACTTAGGAGCCAGAGAAAGAGTGTTTAATTCTGGATTTGGACATTTAAATCTGCATTTAGGAGACTAAAATAGTTACCTGACCAATGATGTCTGAAAACTGGCCCCACATACTAATCATGAAGTTTTATCTTGGTTGGTTGCAGCAAAGGGTTTACAAATTCTAATTTTTTTTATAGTGTAGATTGATGATAAGGAGGAACAAAGTGTCTCACTCAGGGATTGTGAGATGAATACATTTGGGCATCAATAAAACTTAAATAGAAGAGAGCCTTTGTCTAAACTGGTAAATGCTGATTGCACTATAGCCATTGGCTATATCATGGGCTGTGAGGGATTCTTAGCAACAACCTGGAAATCATCACTGGCATTCATTTAGCACTGTGGATCAGCAATGTTAGTCTCATCAGATTCTGCATTTGGAAGCAGAGCTACCCCATCATAGTTCTTGTCCAATATCCACACGCATCAGCACTACTACACTTAAGAGGTCATCCGTCCAAATTGGTGGAAATTTCTACATGAAAACTGGGTTACTATGACAAAGATACAACAATCTAGAGCCCACTCAGTCTGAATGCATTGGATGTTCTGTTGTTAGTTCCATAAGTTCAATAAACCGTTGGTTTAAATTATTCCAGTTATGCTAAGCACGATTTCTCCCTAGAGTGTGGAGACCAGAAGACAGCATACTTCTCAATGGGGAAAAAAATTCTACCCATTCATTTGGCCATCTGCCCATCTAGCATATTTGAAGGGGAATGCCCATCAGCCCAAACTAGTGGGCCTGATCAGCAGAAGCCGTGTTTTTAAAGGGGCAGGGGAAATAGTTGCTCTGTCCTTTGTTTTAAATGAATAAAAGTAGAACAATGACTATAAAATGCTGACTGTAGACAGGAAAGGATACTGTACTTCCATGATTTTGCAACTCGGCCTGAAACATATCAGAGAGTTAAAGAGGCCCAGAGGGCTTAGCTGAAATATTTGAAGTGAGCTGCATGGGGATAGCAGGAAGTTCACTATTGGTTCTGCTTGCCCAGCTTATTTTTGTTTGTTTAAATAAGGTCCTCAGTAAATCATGTATGTAACACTGTATGCAGAACACGTTCCAGAGCTGTGTACTGTTTTTCTACTCCTTCAGACCTTATTTATGGTAGATTGCACCATCCTAGGGATTCTTGCTGTATCATCCAAAGGGCTCACCACACTTATAGTCTTTTTGCTGTTTGAGTCTTCATGACATTTTAGATATACAGTGTATGTTGCAATTGCTTCTCAGAATTAATACAGAATACAGCTATTGTTTCTAAGCTGTATGGAATATAGCTTTTATATTGATCTAGGGCAGTGGTTCTCAACCAGAGGTGCATGTACCCCTGAGGGTACACAGAGGTCTTCTAGAAGGCAGATCAACTCATCTAAATATTTGCCTAGTTCTACAACAAGTACATAAAAAACATTAGCGAAGTCAGTACAAACAAAAATTTCATACAGACAATGACTCGTTTATATTGCTCTATATACTATATACTGAAATAGAAGTACAATATTTATATTCCAGTTGATTTACTTTATAATTATATGGTAAAAATTAGAACATAAGCAATATTTCAGTAATAGTGCGCTGTGACACTCTTGTATTGTTATGTCTGCTTTTGTATGCAAGTAGTTTTTAAGTAAGGTGAAACTTGGGAGTACGCAAGACAAATCAGATTCCTGAAAAGGATACAGTAGTCCGGAAAGGTTGAAAGACTGTGATCTAGGGCTTTTGTTTCTTTTTTTTAAGACAAATGAAAACAAAATGCTATGGTGTAGATATATGCTATGGTGTAGAAATCCCCTTGGGATTATCAGAAGACGATGAGGCAGTTAGATGCCCAACTCCTATGGACTTTCTATGGGAGTTGGGCAACTCACTGCCCCTTGTGCCTTTGAAAATATACACATCGTCTTTCCTTCTAAGTTAACTTTCAGGTTTAAGGTCTGCTGCCTTGGTGATGGCTTTGACACTGCAAACTGGTAAGAGGGAAATGAAGCATTTCTCTACCCAGGATCTAGTTTTATAGCACAAGCAGGAGGACCCTAAATTTTAATCACAAAGAAGTGATTCGGAATAGGTAAACAAATGTCCATATCAGGCTATAAACCAAACTACTGAAAACCATCAAGGGATTTTGTTGTCACTTTAGAAGTTACTCTGTAGTAAATGGTCACACACAAACACTCAACCAATGAAAAACAGTGTGTATGTAAAGGTATGTACCTTAAGATTAATGCTACGGAGTCAAAGAAAAGCTGTTATTTTTGACATTTTGACATACAATCACTTTAGGATCTGGTTCTTATTAGTCTTTTCTCTGCCTTTTAGAGGTCCATTTTTTTTTAAACCAAAAATGTCAGGAAATTTGGAACAGAAACTTACAATAAAACACGTCCCTTGACCCTGTGATCTATCAATCTTTCAAACAAACAAAGATAGCTGGATGACCCAGGAAAAGGTTATTATATATACTTACCTTATGTACAATGGTCAGACTTTCATTACTCACACTAGGGTTAAAAAAAAAAAACCCCAATACAAGTTAAACATTTTGTGAAAGGCTTTAAGGGGAATTCTGTATGCTACTGAAGGTGATTTCTTTTTTAGGTTTTGTTCTATGACCTTCACATTTTACACCCGGTATTATTAATAAATGAGACATTCAAGAAATAAATTCTCAAATAAAAATGTACACTCCGTCAGTGGAAAAGCAAACAAAAGGAGCTAATGTACTGTAGCTAAAAAAATTTTCAAACAAAGTAGCAGTAATTTACTGCCTCGACTACTAATGGGACCCCACAAATAGAATCGGAATCCCTAGACCCATCCAGAGAATTTTGATTTACTGAATATCCCCAGATAATAAAAGAAAACAACAAGGTAAATTGTGCATGAATGTGAAGGCTGTAATTCTTTCCCTTTCATCACATGAATCAAATTCATATCGAGAGATTTCAGGGGGAAAATCTAGACGTCTCCAAAGGCATGGAGCCAAATAAACATGGTCTTATTATTTTTTTCTTTTTAATACAGTCCTCGCGCAGGCTGAATTCTCACTGAGATCAAAGGGAGTAAAAACTGATGGCCAGATAGTGACGCTGCTTGGACATACTTGTGAAGGGGACAGTTGTTCTTGAGTTCTTCAGTAGAGTGGGCAGGGTTTGCTTTTCACCATGGGAAAAACAAGGGGTCCACCTCCCAAAGTGAGTACACATCAGCGGTACAGATACAGTCACACAGAGGCCCTGCACATCAGCAGGTAATTATGAAATCACAATGCCAGCAAGCTCCCTGCTGGTGCCTAGTTCTGGGGTGCCCCTTTTAGAGGGATCCTCAGCATGGAGAGAGCTCTGAAGAAAAATTTTAATGCAGCATCAGGTTGTATTAACTTGCCTTATCTGTAGGCATTGAGAACAGGAGTGAACAACACGTCTCCCCAGCCCTTCTCCTCCTCCTGCTCTCTTCCCTTCCCTTTTTTTCCCCCCACTCATGGTGACTCCTCCCATGACATTTGATTAAGGTGGGATGATTGCTACAGAAATTAATGAACCTCCATACCTCATGGGGAGGGTGTGATCCATGCATAGAGGTGCCCTCGGGTGCACATACTCTTGGGACCCAAAGATTTAGCCCGCACTAAATTAATTAACTCTTGATTGATTGTGGCATGTCCTTTTGCCCACAATAGAAAATCTTGACTCTTGCCATCAAGTAATTAACTCTCTGGGGCAGGGACTGTCAATTATTATGTGTCTGTACAGCACCTAGCACAATGAGGCCCCGATCTGGTTGACCGATAGGCACTATCACAATAGGAAAGTTGAATAATAATAATAATAATAATAATAATGAGGTCTGTCAGCTAGAAATGGGCTGAAAACAAAACCCTAGCTCTGGACAGTTCTGAACTTCGGGGAGTTTGAATTCTGTGGCTTGGACCCATTGCTAGTCAGGAAATAAAAATGGTTCCTAAGCCAGGAAAGATGGTCCAGTTTTACACCTCCTTGCCAAAACAAATGAGCTATGAAATACAAAAAGTAGATAAACAACAGCTGCAAAATTCACAGGCCACTGCTTTGTTGTGAAAACTGGAAACATGACTGAAAAGCTGCTGGGACTGTGAGGAGTCAGTGATCTGATAACATTCACCATATTATTGCAACACTGATCACTAACACTGCCGAATCATGTCTCCAAGGCCGGTAGGGTGAGGGAACACTCTGTATGACCATCTCCCTCACCCACATGGAAAGGGAGATTCCAACATTCCATGGCAGGGTGCACAGGGCAGCTCTCCAAAGAGTCAGAGATCTGAATGGGGGAAGTAGAGAAGCAACATATGGAAAGGAAGAGGAGACATTATCACCAGCTCCATGGAGGTTCTCCCATGAAGATAAAGAATCGGCAGAATTTTTCCCCCGAGTCCTAGCTGAGCTGGACATGCACTCTGCAGAAATGCAGGTCACAATCAGTGAAAAAAAACAAACAAACCGGAGTGGCACAATAAGCCTGCCAATTACTTCACCTTAAATTAGCTTTTCCCTGCAGAAATCTCACAGAGCAGTCTGGAGAAGAGGAGTACTCAGTCTGAATGGACCAATGTATTCAGATGATTCGCAAATGCAAACCTTTTAGTGGCCGCCTGACTGGGTGCTGTCCCTGGAGACCTTTCACTTCTGTGGGCAGAAACTCTGTAGCAGGTAATGCTTTGGCCTAGTCTTGTGTCATTTTAAAACAGAAAAGTGACCAACCATGGTTTCCTTTTCTACTCTGTCCGAAAGAGGCAGTCACTCAGGTTTCTTGCTGCACAATGGGATACTTGGCTGGTATGTGGAGAGGAATGCACAGCTCAGAGAGGCTAGAGACAAATGAAAACAGAGGGGAGCCATTCCCAGTCTTCAAACCAGCAAGGGTGGAGAGTGCTGTGAGGTAAAATGTATGGCTCTTGGGGAGGGGGCGTGGAGTGCCTGGCTTTTCTCAGCAGTGGCCCCTCTGGTCCATTATAGAGTGGTTGTGACTGGCTCAAAAGTGAGTCCCTTTCCAATTAACATCTGCAAAAATCAAATGATATCCACAATTGAGGAGGGGGGCGGAGATATTTCAAAGGTGACTCTTCCTTGTCAGTGTTACTGATGTTATCTTTACCTAAGGATGAATTGCTCCTGAATAGTTTCTCTACTGTATTAGGCACAGACAGACTCCTCTTCATATTCAAGCCCCTCTCCCCCTCTCTCCTTTTAAATAAATAGGCATCCAATGAAAGGAAAAACCACCTCTTCCTTTTCAGTGTGCAGCATGTGGGAGGAGAAGCAACTGAATGAAGGTCACCAACATCAGTTATCTATTCTAATGTGGGTCAGAAATGAATAATCCATCATATAACTCCAATATTTTCCAGTACAGAGAGCAGGAGTCCCTTTAGCAAGTGAGTTTATCTTTGGCGGTGGTAGTGGTGGTGAGGTAGAAACTGGCTGTGTGGTAGGGGGTGGTGGAGGAATGGAGGTAGGGGGTGGGGTAGAAAAGAGGAAAGCCACCAACAGACGAGAAAAAGAGGCCAGGAGAAAGGAGGAGTTAGGAGCGGGGAAGAGAGAGGTGGGGGAAGGAAGGAGGACAAAAACAACAAAAGACAAGTGAGACTCAGCCAGGAAGTAGTAACGATGGCACATTTTGGAGCCCAGGGGTGGCACATCAAACAGGGGGCTCCACTCAAGAGATGGAAAGTACTGATCTAAGGGATCAATAACCCTAACGCTAGATCAAACAGAAAACATTCTACTTCATACTGGCCTCCAAAAAAAAAAAAAAAAGGCTACATAAAAACCTGTCATTTCTTCATGAGTTAATGACTTGTCAGCAAGGAATAACTTGCAACAACATACTAAAAAAGTTAGAAGAAATCTCAATGGGGCCATATTTAAACCTATAATTGTGACAAGAACTGCCCTGAAGTAATATAATTTTGTTCTAAAGATATGCTGTAATTAACAAGCTTCTCAGGACCTATGCAGGAAATCTTGCCTGGCAGAGGAATGTAGAATTTCCCAACCTGTCTTAAAAAGTATGTTCCCTGTGTGGATACATATTCATTTTCTGTGTGAAAGGTGGAACAGAATGTATGCCCATCAAAACACTTCTCCTCCAGATTCTTGAATTTCTGTCTCAGAAATGGTGATGTATTTCCTGTTTTGAGGGGTCTTGCCCTTGAAGAGTGGTGTGCATCAGATTGCTTCAGATGTCATAGTAAGATCGCCTCTGTGGGTCCAAAAGCCAAGATGGAGCTTAGAATCCAAGGTCAGGGCTTTCAAAAGTGACTAGTGCTTTTTGGCACCCAACCTGAGACTCTTTATGGGGCCTGATTTTCAGAGGGAGACTGCTCAGCACAAAATAAGGCTCCTTCAATTTGTCTCAAGGTGGGCACCCAAAAACTAAGTCACTTTTAAAAGCCTTGATCCAAAGCTCTGGCATGGCATTAGGCCAGAATATCACAGAGAATAAAAGCCACCAGCCCCCATTTTAATACAATTTCACACTGACACAGCACCTTTCTTCAGAGGCATTCATAGCATTTTACATGCATTAATCAGCCTCACAATCACCTCAGGAAGTGGATGCTATTGTGCTTTCTTCAGTGATGTAGTGCTAAATCTGAAGATACTGGAAGAGCATATGCCTGCCCCCGCAGTGTGACCTCACCACGCCAACGGTGGAAGAGCAACATGCTCTGCAAAATAGCATCCTCCATGTGATGCACTCTGCAAAAAAGCCCATGTAGAAAAATCTGCGGGCATGTAACAATCTTGGGGTTCATTAAATAACAAACCAGTGAAGGAGAAAGGAATAAAAATTGAATAAAACAAACTGGAGAGCATCTCTGGTGAACTGCTGCACACAGCCATGCAGTGTTTCCAGTCCCCGCCTCCACGCACTTCTCCAAATTCCTATGTTCATAACACTGCCCCTTATGAGGGGGCGTCTCTAAATTATAATCTTCTACAGGCCACTACTTTGGTAACCTCGAAGTAGTATTGCCTATTTTACAGAAGGACAAACTGAGGCACAGAAAGGTTACGTATCTTGCACAGAATTACTGACTTCCAGTCCCCGGAACTGAACAACAATCCATTGTTATGGCAAAGAAAGATGAGAGACATTTTTCTTTTCTATTTCCTGAAGCTGCAGCACAGTTATAACTATAGAGAAGAAAGGCTAGAGTGTGGCTGTTGGGAAAGTACAATAGTATGGGAAAATGAGAGTATGTCCAAGCGTCCCACATTAATCTGCTTCCTGTTGTAAACGCTATGCCCCTTATCCAGAATTTCTTTCTTCTTATCCACAATTTCTCATCCAGAAAGCATGATTCTGATACTGTGCCAAATGCATTATGGGGAGGATTTTCAAAAGTGCTCAGCATTGGCCTACCTCTGATTTCCATTTCCCAGGTAGTATTTCTCTCTCTCTTCTCCTTCTCCCCGATACATTTTTTTCCTCTACCTTGTCCTGTTTGTTGTAAAATCTCTTTCCTTTGTAAGTCTCTGTCTCTACACCTGGGGATCATTTTCGATTACCTTTCATGCTGTTTTACCAAGCAGGGAGACAATCACTCAGTGATAACAAGACAGGCCAAACTCTCTGGCAGCCAGTGTAACATGGAACACTAGTGCAATGACTTCTCAATGGCCTGCCCTACCTATTCAACCAAACTACTACACATTTAAAAAGCTGTAGTACTGTATGGCCTTCTTGGTTATCCTCAGGTATGTTATGTTGCAACAGTCCAGATTTGGTGTTGTGCCAAACTTGTTGTTCGGGAGGCAGACTTAGACCATCAACTTATTTCACCCATGACACTGAACTACCATCACATGGTGGTCATTATGAGCAGATGTAAAGAGCAGAATAAAAGCAGCCATGTGCAGCGCACAGCAACAAGCAGTTCTATTGGTCTTACAAAACCCATGAACTAGGCTACATATTCTTGACTGCCCTCTATGGGCACCCTAATTATTTACAGATATGCAGACATCTCTTGTAACGGTGGTAACTAACAGCTACTCCTGACCTAAAGTATATTTGAACTGGCAACCAAGGGATGAATGGCTTTGTATCCTGTTACTGATCTCCTGACATGCAGTCTTCCAACCACAAAGTCCTTTTTTCTGAAGTGTGCATGGGAGTAGTTTTCATTTCATTTTAAATTAAGTATCTTTTTCATCACATTTGAATTTTTCAATTTCATTCATGACATTCTTTCCCTGCAGGAAAGGCACCATAATTGAAGGGTAGAAGAAAAAGAGGAAAATGGCACTGACTGAGATTCTGCTGTTTTTAAAAGTGATTATTTTTATTTTGATGTGTAGTTTGTTTGTTTTAAGGTTTTGGTGAGAAACCACCTTCTCCCTCCCATCAATTGGTGCTTTCAACAGCTCTTCACGGGTGACTGCTTCTCTTTTAAATTTCATTTCCTGTTAAAAAGAATAAACAGGCAACGGTTTAATGCTGTCGATTTGGCTTATTTAATAGAAATTGAAACTTAAACGGAGCTCACTTGTGAATCAATTACTGTAGAAGCCGGCAGGCTGGGAGAAAACTTTAAAATGATTACACATTGAGTTTTTGTAATATTGTTTAACAATACCACGTTAAAAAACCAGTAAAGAAATATTCAAGCAAGAGATGTTAACTTCCAAGCAGCAGTAGGTACAGTAAGAGCCAATTAATAGGAACAGTTGCTTAATTGGGAAACTTGGCTGGGAACCATAGGCTTTAAAATCTGTTTTATTGGGACTTCTGAGACCTCCTGCCAGATGGTGGGAAAGACAGGTGGAAGCTGATTTCTTTAAATCCTAGGTGCTAGTGAGGTGGAAATTGAAGTGTAAATGCAATTTTCTCCTTCTAGGCTTCAACTCGACTGACTAGCATGTGCTACAGTTCAACTTGCCTTACCTAAGCTAGAGTTCAGAGCATACTGGTTAGGACACGGTAGCTAACATTTAAAAAAAGCCACTTTTTTATCCTATACAAGACAAAATGTGTGTTACTTTGTTCTCATGCACATTTACAGAATCAGGCTCTTAGACTTTAATCTCCGTCTGTAAATCCATGTTTTACCTGTGTAAATTTACAGTTCTGTAGAAATGACAATAAGAGCTGAGGATAAGGATGAAGTGGTAATCCCCTTGGAATGTAGAATTTACTTCAAGCAGGTGATAACTGTTGCATTCCAAGTGGATTAGCACAGTGAACTTTTTACCCAATTGTCAGCAATGGCTGTTATTAACAGGTGCCTCTGAAACAGTGCTGAAAACAATTTAACTGCCAGTGTAGATGGGACTGAATCACATTCAGTGCCATCACAGAAACCTTTCTCTGAGCAGTAAAATGACCTGATGCTCAAAATGGTGGCAGCAGCTACAGCCTTGTCTACATCAACACTCGCACCACCGCTTGCTGTTGGAACTGAAATGTTGGTAGCATTACCGGGAAATACAAACTCTAGTTGGTGTAACTTGCATGCTGAGAAAATGGAAGAAGGTGTACAGTGAAGTAGCCCACATCTTTACCATATACTTTCTTTTGGCTCTGAAGTGTATACATCACATCGACTTAGATAGCCTTGAATCTCAGTATAAAGGCTTTAAATTGCCTCAGAGGGTCACAGGCCATGTCCACACTGCAGACATCTAAAAAAAATTCCCATCCGTGTTAACCCTAGTGTAGAAGAATGGCTGGTGACTAGACCTATTTTTGCTACCATCTGAAAAAAAGTCTAATCAAAACAGTGATTACAAAACGGGTCTGGTCACAGGAATCTTGTCTGCAAATCAGACCCCAGGTGTTTCAAGGTCGGCACACAGAAAATGAGGTGGCAACCTGTGAAACGTTTGATTTAAGTGACTTGCTTAGCATAATAGGAACTTTGAGGCAGACACTGGAACAGAATCCAGTTCCCCAAGGCAGCATTCAATTGCCTTAACCACAAGGCCCTGCTTACTCTTCTTGCAGTCCTGTGCCTCATTCACTACACACCTTCCAATTTCTGCAACAAAGCTGGGATCCTACAAACAGTCTCCTTCACTCCCTCCTGATTCAGCCCCAGATCATGGTCTATCCTGTGTAAGGGTCCTAAGGAAAAAATAGTAGGTGATCACCTTCTAAAATGTGTATCATAACGCATACACACAACGGGCCCAAATTAAGGTTGCATAACACAACCATAATTCTGGACTTTCCTAACTTTTGACTGCTCAACTCTGTGACCTTTACATTTTTAATGCACTTTCTCTATCTTTTCTATGTAGTTTCCTATGTTTAAAAAAAAAAACAAAAGAAACCAACCTAGAAATTCCTTCAGTTGGAACCATACTGACCTTCACATGGGCCAAGAGCAGTGTTGGAACCTTTTAGATCTATAGCACTGGCCTCTGCCATTTGAGCTAACAGAGTAACTGACACGGTAGAACTGTGGCTTGTTATCCTCTGTGGACCAACCACTGGAGAGAGAGAAGACATTTTGCCAGTGGGTTTCACAGCTATTCGCGGACAGCTAAGGAATATTGAGACTCAGGAATCCTGTGCGTTAGTGCTTACAAAACCTTCTGCCCTGTCCCACAACAAGCCTGATCCTTTTTACCCATGTCCTCTCCAGACTGTCCCTATCTCAGTCCTCCTCCCATAAAACCAGTTCCTGTTCCAGTCTCTCTCTCCCCTCTTCTCACAGCTCTTGCCATCCTCTCCACCAGCTCCTCACCGCTCTGTATCGCAGTCAAAGGCTACTTCTTTCTCCTCCATGCTGCTTTGGTGTTAGCAGGCAGAGTTCTGAGAGTATGCGAGAGACATCTTCCTGCTCTCAGCTCTGCTGCTTGGCACTTCTCCCTATCAGATGCAGTTGCAGGGAAAGGTATGCTGAGCCCTTACTGCACTGCGATGCAACATTTGCAGTTGCTCTGAGGTGATGGTGCATGCATAGTCAGCACATAGCAGCTACGAGGGGCTGGAGCATGCTCAGTGCAATGGAATCTTTGAAGGATTTAGCAGCCAAACTCTAACAAGACTCTACTGAGGATATGTGAACTGTGATTTTTCACAGGTTTCTAATGTGACCGGATTTTGGCAGAATTTCACGTGGATGGCAAAAGGTACATCTGTGACAAGAGGTTGAAACAGATGTGCAATTTTTTTAGAATGGGCAAAACAACATATTTTCCTCTAATTTTGTTCTCTGAAATGGCAGCAGCTGGCATGGGAAATTAATTAAAGTTTGGAAAAGTTACAAGCAACTGAAAACAGGGTCTTCTAAATGAAAGTGTTAGGCAAACGTAACTAAAAGTGTTCTACCAACATTATGTAAATACAAAAAAAAAAAAAAAAAGGCACACTAGAAGTATTTGTGAGACCAAACTGGTACAGAAAGATGCAGTCAGAGGCTTCACATTAAGGCTAAATAAGAGGCTGAACGATCTGGCTTAAATCATCTGTGCTGCTTAACTCATTAAATGAAAGGGAATGAGAAATACATTTCTTTCTTTTCTCACAATTTATACCCTTCAATCTGGCCAAACTCTCACATAATTACTGCTTACAAACATTTAGCATTTTCCCCTTCTGCTAATCTAATGTCTTGAAATTTCATAGAAAAACACATACAGACAAACTGATTCTGGCCAATGCTTATTAATTTTGAATCCAGATCCTAAGATCCACCAGGTGAAATGTCAGGCAGGTCATAAACTGCTTTAATTCACATCTTGAAATATTTTTACCACGTGGAACATTTTATTGGTTGGCGTGGGGGGCAGGATCCCATCAACACAACATTCTTCAAAAATCACAGAACTGCATGTAATTACACGTCAAATGATCATGAGGCAAACAAGGCTTGTCTTAATTTCACCCTCCACCCCTGTTTACGTGCTGATTTGGATAAGAAAGTCAAAAAGAAGTATGTGAGGTTTTAAAACTTGGTTTTACGTCTTTCTGTTCTCTCTCTCCATTTACCTTTGTCTAGATCGTTTGAAATGTTCCAGGACGATGTAGGCATTAAATCATCAGTGACTGACAAATTTGTTCCTGAAAAGGAGGGGAAAAACACAACAGTTAATATATTAATTTACAGACTGTTAGGAAAATTACTACTTTATCTTTCCAAAGATGATGCCTTATGAATAAGATAACGTAAATACCACTGGTTATTAAAATCTAACGGATGCTCCACGTTGCCATACTGAAGTGTATGAGCAACAGAGTTGGTCAGGGGAAAAAAGGGCAGGCCAGCCTTGGAATTTTATTTTGCAATGCTGTCACTGTTTAAAATGTATGATTCATACTTGTGAGACCTCATATTAGTTAAGCAACACATTTTTGGGAAATATTTGTCTCGTCTTAAGATTTATCCTCTAGTTGTCTGGAGATGGAATATTACAGTATTACATGCAGCACTCTGACAAGAAAAACATAACATGCTCCAAGGTTGCTGAACATATTATCAATTAACATTTATAAGGAACCTACTCCTGCAAACCCATGTTCACAGAAGTAGTCACTGCTTATGCAAATAGTCCCACTGAAGTCAATGGACTATTTTGTCAGAGCAATCCCTGCTCACGTCTTGATCTGTGCATCAACAACATCCTACCTCAGCCGGCTCTTTGAAAGTCAAATTGCTACTACAAATTGATTTTTTTTAAAAGAGAAAAGGCTATGGATGTGATTTATTTTGCAAGGTCAATCCTAAAGTCCTCATTTTTAACCCAGTTTACTCAAATCTATGCATTTTTTTCAGTAACCTCAGCTCTTTCATTTATTGCTACAGGGCTTCGTATTTATTTGTTTTTAAAAAAATCTTACACTGTCAATGCACACAGCAGCATTACACAGAATCCTGCTAAAGAAAACGGACAACTCAGTAAATCCCCAAATTTGTGTTAAAACACACCCCTAGTATGAACACAGATGTTTCCATTAAATTTGGAAACAATGAGATCCTTTAAAAAACATGTAAACTCTACTGCAGTGCTGTGAATCCACTGTCCAAGGGATCCATGGGGCAGAAAACGGCATTATGTGGAGGCCACTACTGGATTCTACCTGCACAGGTCCAGTTGCAGGATTGGAGCTGTAGGGGTGTAATCCACACCTACAAAGGGTGGTACTCTGCCGCCTTATAATGTCTAGCCCAGAATTTATGAGGCTGCTAGCCTTTGAACTAGCAGAATCACTTCTTTTAGCTCAAGCATTAGAGGATCAAGTTTTTAGAGCCAGAGGTCTAGGTTCACCACTGATAACCCATCCAAGGGTGGAGGAGGTGCATTAGAGTGGGATTGAGTGAATACACATAGAACAAAAAATTAAACTGAATTCAGCTTCATTTTCCAAGCTGAGAGAAACACTGGAAATTTCCAGAATAGTGGAAAGTAAACAAGATTTCTACACTTCTTCAATTTTAACACTCTGCATTTATTGTGCTACCAATGCATGATCCTGTATTCACTGTGCACTAAATTCTTCAGCCGATTTCAATCAGGCCAGTGAATAGAACGGAGGATCTGGAAGCTAATAACTAGTAATTAACAACATAGATAAGAATGTATTTATTTCAAAATATATGATTTGTATTCTGACACTGCCCTATTAACATGTTCCAAGCAATCAAAACAGTATGTGTCCTCTATACCTAGAAAATAATTTCATGGATAAAACTGTCAGCACAAAGATGTTCAAATCTTCTGCTTTTATTCCATCAATTATTTAATTGTTTTTTTATTTAATAAATTGTATGTGTAAAGTCACACAAATGCACGAAGTAATAAGATACGGCCATTACCCTTTCCTTATAAATACCCTCTTTCTTACAAGCCCACCTGGTAGCACTGCTTATTTAAGAGCCTGTCAAGCATTTCCAATGTAAACACAGTATTTGAAGGCATTATAAGTCATCCATTTTCATGGGGCTAAACTAGATATACAAGATAGAAACACACTCAGTGGGGCCGGGCCAGATCCGCAGCTGATGTAAATTGGCATCGCTCCACCTAAATCAATGGAGAGACATATATTTACACCAGCTGCAGTCTTGGCCGAGCATGTACATCTCTGTGCACTTTTAGCTAGTGTGTCTGTGTGTGTGTGTAATAAATATTTGCCCAGAGATATGTCATGTTTTCCAGTGCTGCAGACTCAATGACAGCATCTTCCATTATGCTGCATTGCCTACGCATGAGAGATTTCCTTCAGGATGCCATAACGGATCTGTCTGAATTTGTTGGATTTTGTGGGATTAAACCTTAGGTTGACTTCATTTCAGACCAATGTATTATTCATTTTAATGCTTAGATTTAATAATTAATTGGCATATATATACCTACCATGCCATACTGATTTTAGGGACAAGTTCCTGAATCTCTTATGGCTTCCCCAACAGTAATCTGGTTTACTGATTAAGTACAATGTCAGATTGCTGACAACTGAACAGACCCATGGCATTGCTGAGAGCAAACATGGTCACCATTCACCTTCCTGCACTAATTATACTACTCAGAAAGCCTTAGATCTGAGGCTGTAATGGAGATGGTCCCATTGGAGATGCACATTAACTGACTGTATTGGACCTTGAGAGGATTATTTCTTGGTTTTCATGGTAAACACTGAGACACAGTTACCACCGAGAACAGACAACGGGCCAATCTTGAGGTGAAAAAGGTCCTGGTCTCCCATTCCCGGGAGCTGCACAGTAGCCTAACCGATTCTCAGGCTTGGGTGCGAGGTCACATGTTTCACGCAGAGATCGGATGCGGATCAGAAGGAAGTGGGCAGAGTTCATGACAACGAGCTACTCTCTGTCCATCCTTCATGGAGCCTGGCCCTTGTGTCCTCCCTGCTCAGAGAGCAGAGAGGCTTCTGTAAGCCTGTGTCAATCATCTTGTGGCCTCGTGCAGGAAATAGGGAGGAAAACAGAGAGGCTCTTCGACTGGGGTGCTCTTTATGAGCTCTCCCAAACTGGTGCTGGTATGTGTGATGTTGGAGGGGTGTGTGGTGCTTTGCTTCCCTCATCCCCATGTCCTATTCCTTAGGAAGAGGACACTCAGCAGCTGCTGCATTTCAGATGTCAGTTAGCCCGTCAGGCTGGGCCTCCTGGGCACCCTAAGTATCTCCTCAGTTGAGGAGATCTTGCCTGACAAGAAAAGTCATCCCTGGGGTGGGCGGGTCTGCACCACTGACATCACTTCTTAGTAACCCTACTGGGATGTGGTAGGGCGGAATCACAGAGCATTAGTGGGGCAGTCAGGAGAATGTTTAGAACCACAACTTCCAGAGCACAGAAAAACTCTTGTCTCATTCCAATGCAAGCTGGAGAGACTGTATCACTAACGTGTGATCTTGAGTATCCCATAGGGGTCTGAGCTTTGTAATACAGGCAAGCACGGAACAAAACATTACAGGAGAGGATTGTGTGACCATTGCATTTCAAAGCATTAGCAAAAAAAAAAAAAAAAACACAACGAACAACCCATGAAATTAGGGATCATGTGAAAACTGATCACATGAATGTTTTCAGAAATGCTGATGATTAGACCTTACTGTGCAGTGACAAAATGAGCAAAACAAAATGGGATCAACATTTGCTTGCAGAAAATGTAACAGTTTAAATGACTTCTAAACGAAGAGCAAACTAGGAACACGGACTTTTGTCGGTTTCACCAGAAAGAACTCCTGTAAACGTAGGAACACAGGAATTGCCATATGGGCTCAGACCAGTATGCTCCATCTAGTCCAGTATCCTATCACTGACAGTATCAATTGCTTCACAGGAAGATGCAAGAAATCCTACAGAAGGCAGTTAGGGAATAACCCGCACTCAGGAAAAACATTATTGCTGACCCCCAGAAGTTCAAAAATCATGAGACTGGTTTCAAATAATGAGATTTCAAAAATAATACACTTTGGATTCCATTTACTCCCCTTCTGATGTTGAAGCATTTAAGGTTCACTTTTTCAAACTTTCTTCACAGCTAAAAGGGCTACAAACGTACTTTTTTTTTTAAAAACACAAAATTAAAGCCAAAATTCCATCATAATAACCTAATTCCAGCAGCTGCACTTTTAAGAAAACAGCAGATATTATTAGAATTGTAATAAAATTTCAAGAGTTGGCAACACTGGAAAGTTTCCTCCTAATCCCCAGAAAATATATAAATGGTTGGTGTAAAACAAGCGATCTGAGTCATGTTGTTATCTAAGTTTGTGTGTGATATTGCCTTGAGTGTGATGAGAGAGACGTGTTGCTGCTGCACAACTGGTCATTAGGGTTAGCATACCAATAGCCTGTGATGCATGTACAGCACTGAGCACTGTCTTTATCATTATAACATAAACTAGGCAGAATCCAGTTTGGAACTTATAATGCAGCTGGGAAGCCAAAACACTTCTTGTGGCTCAGGCTTATCCCTTTATGTGTTGGTCCTTGGAGGGAAAAAGGATTTTTTTTTCCAGACAGGCTCAAAGATTTTGTTTCCTCAAAAATTACTATTCCTCTCTTTAAAACTACGGCATTAATCCCCAAATGATTCTCACGTTGGACCTGAGTTTCAGGTGCTGCTCTAATCCTCCCAGAAGCGTTGCCAGCTCTTGCAAACCATTTAACATTTTTGTTCAAAACATTTTGTTTTAACTTGCCCGAATTGAAAATTCCAATCAAACCCAGTCTTTTACTCATGGAAAATTTCTATTTTGACTAAGCACGGTTTTCCAACATGAAAATGTTCCATTCAGATTATTTTGACAAGCCCTAGCCCTCGCAAGTTGCAGAGAAAAGCTTGCAGACATGACCCCATACAAGCTCAAAACACAGAGGGGGGAAAAATTCCAAATGTAGTACTTTACAAAAAACCCAAACAACTCATGACTTTGAAGACCATTTCATTATTGTTATGTGGCCTAAATCGTGAGTTTCCAATGCTTGGGATTGGCTGACCATGTTAAGAAAAATAGTTAGGACCAGGGTCAGTTACAGCCCTAAACGGGGCCTTGTTCACAAAAATAAATACAATAAAATCTGGAAGGGCTGATGGGTTTCCTGGAAGGGCTGATGCTACCCCGAGGATTCCCCTTCCCTTCTTTTTGTGCTATAGCATAGCAAGGGGAAGGCCTCCCCTTGGAGGCTTCTGGGAGCCAGAGCCCGGCTACTTCCCTGAAAGAGCCTCCCTTTCTTTCATACATCATAGTAAGGGGTGGAGCTTCTAGGGGAGGCAGCGCTTAGCAGGAAGAGCTATGTGGAACAGAGAGCAGCAGCTATAGCCCATCACAAAACAGGCTCTGCCTCCAAAATGCTGGATTAGTGGGGGAAGCAGGAGGGACAGGCAGTGGAACAAGAATGAGGACGACTAGAGAAAGGTGAAAAACGGGAGAGCTTTAAGCCGGTTTCTCTGGAAATAGGCTTCTCAGGCTCAGATCCTGTCTGCTGCCTACAGGCAGGACTGCCCCAGCATCTCTCTCCCCTGTCAGGGTAATTCCTTTTGAAGAGCCATGGAAGGGAGGGGAGCTGAATGCAACGTTTCACCAGGAGGCTATGGCAAAACACAACAACTTAAACATTAAGTGCTGTTAAAAAAAATGCTAGCCTCCGACAAAAATGAAGTTTGCAGTGCTGTTGTAGCCATGTTGGTCCCAGGATATGAGAGAGACAGGGAGGGTGAGACAATATCTTTATTGGACCAACTTCTGTTGGCGGAAGAGATAGAAACACACTTTCGAAAGATAAAAGCTATTACCTCACCCACCTTGTCTCTCACAGAACTGAAGTGTTATTGACATTGATTTAATTCATGTCCATCATTTAAGTAGTCTCCAAGACACCAGCCCTTAAACAAAAACCTTTTAAAATACAGCGAGTTTACACTGAATTCTTTTCGTCCCCCACCTAGGTGCTCTCCTTCATTGAGCTTACATTCTGTGAAAATAAGGAGTGTGGTTGGTGAGGAAAGGTACCTTCGTGGCATCTTTTCACTTCCCTGATCTGAAGGCTGAAATGGTCCAGGACACAGTTTACAGAAGCCTAAGGGCTGCTCTAAAATATGCTGGTTGCAGTAGTCCCATTGGTATTGCCCCAACCAGCCCAGCTGAGGATAGACTGGAAGACATCAGGCTGTGCCTCTGTCCCTGCAACACATCTCCTACACATAGCTGCCAAGATTTGTGCTGCTCCATAGTGACATTTATGCAAATTATTGAATGAGCTAATTTGCATATATTGAAGTATTTTGCATATGTACATAACTTTGCGAAAAACTGCATGTAGTTAGAGTTGGTGACAGGAATTGGCTTGAGCACCCTGGTGAATGAAGTCCTCTGCTTATCTACAGGGCAGCAGGCAGGAAAGCAACCCTCATGCTGCTTTGCCAAGATGGCTCTCTTTTGAGGGGCCTGGGACCTCCACTGGGGCAGAAGCGGTAGTTTAGTCTCCATGGCTGCTTTGCTGAATCTGCCAATTAGTGCAAATTTATGGTGCCGAGTTCGTGATGTGGGAGTTGGAACTGTGAATCCCCCAACTCATTCTCACGTAGGGATTGCCAGTCATCCATCAGAGTGGAACAACTTTTAATTCTGAGATGGCATCATTCAAACTGATGGTCTTTTCTACAGATGGAAAGTGCTGCAGCTCATTAGCATTGCCCTAAAGCATCCAGTCCCCCAGTCAGTGCTAGTGTTACACAGCTCTGAGAGTAAGGCTCATTTTCTGAAAAGACAGTATTGCCACCCCTAAGCATTCAAAAATCATGAGTCACGTCACAAAACTCATGAGATTATTTTAAAAATCATGAGATATATGAAATAAATTGTGAGGGTTTTTTTATTTGCCCTCTGGCTTTTGAGACTTCCGGGCACACTCCAGTCATGTTTTCAAGATTTGCTCCATAATCAAAAGGGCTGGAAACTTACTGTTTTCTAAAATGAAAGCTTAAATTCTCTAACAATCACTTACCTCGGGAACTGGGGCTTTACGACCACCACCAAATATCATGAAATTCGCAGTAAAAAAATCACAAGAAATGGCAACACTGGTTATTAAATCAAGTTCTGACCTTTTCAGAGCATCTTCCACTCTGCACCCACAGGCAAAACCTCCCACACATCCATCTCGGTCTCCTGAAATCACACTACAACCAAGTGCCTACAATTAACCCTATTCTTAACAGAGAGAGCTACTCCCACTGACCAAAATATAAGCCCTACACGTGCCAAAAAACTGAATACTAACAACATTCAAATTCACTTCTAAATAAAATAATTTGCCATGCAAAATCATTTCAGCAATTTCAATAGCCTCACATTCATGTATATTTTCCCAATATGGGTCATCAACAAGTTTTAAATATACAACCTTCAGATCCTCCTTCACTTGACCTACAGAAGTAACTGGTGCAAGAAACAGGCTATTATCTATGAGGAACAACCCTCAGAGGCAGACACAACCAGAGACGACCTGTGCATGCCAATAGTGGCCGAGGGGGAGGCAGAGCAGGGCAGCAGATTCAGTTTGTGCAAACAGCAAATCTGCAGAGGCACATGAGCCTGCATCGCCTCTGGACGCAACACATACTTTACCAGTGGATTACACAACTTTTGGTGAGATAGCCTTCAGAATGCTGGGCATCAGCTTAACAAAGAGAAGTTTATGAGGTGATTAGATTACAGTTTATTAGTACCTACCTGGAGCACAAAATATTTAATAATGAAATTTTCAATCTAGCAGGGGAAGGTATAACACAATCCAGTGCCTGGAAGTTGAAGCTAGGCAAATTCAGACTGGAAGTGAGAGTAACTAACCATTGGAACAATTTACCAAGGGTCATGATGGATTCTCCATCACTGACAATTTTTAAATCAAGAATGACTGTTTTTCTAGACGATCTACTCGAGGAATTATTTTGGGGAAGTTCTATGGCCCGTGATGTACAGGAGGTCAGACTACCTGACCACCATGGTCCCTTCTGGTACTGGAATCTATGAATCAGCATTCTATTTCCGCATCTGGAAACAGAATGTAGTCTAGGGTTTAGAGACCAAACGGCCAAGTGTACCAATACCCGCTTTAGGCTGTCTGTAGGGACTTCACCTGGAAACGTTGTGTCTAAAAGCATGGGCTTTTACCATTTGAACTAAAGAGCCAGACCCCTCAGGACAGAGACCGCAGTGAACTCAAATCTCAGTATGTGGCCTAGCCACTAGCAGGGGAAAAAGTCACACCATATTAGCCTGGACTATGCTAGCACATACATTTAGCCCATTCCTTTTACAATGCAGCACGGCTAAATGGATGTGACTTGAGTCTATTATATTACAGGGTGGATTTCTACTCCCAGGATGATATAGTGTGACCACTCAGTTATCCACGCTGTAAAATGGGTGAATAACACATGCCTCCCCCAAAGTAGAGGTAAAAACTAGGACAAGAACTCATGATCAGCTGGTTTATAGGATTATGTAAGTATAAGACTGATTAGTATTTAGCAGTGATAATTATGTATTAGGTATCTAAGTAAGAAAGGCTAAAATGCAAGGCCTGTTAGACTTGGAATTTAGCTTAGATATTTTAGGCCTTAGAGATAAGAAATGCCGACATAAATAAGTGACCAAAGAACAACCTGATACCCTAAGATTATGGCAAAAGATGTACCAAGGGGTGAAATTGTGAAAATTTGGGTGGAAGATTAATTTTAAATCACAAAAATGCTTTAGAGGCACATTCGGCTCTAACACGTGCCTTAGACACAGGGCACAGGTTGTGTATCAATGTTAATGAGATAAAGGGAACTATACACAATCTGTAGGAAATGGGGTATCAAGTTTTGGGGATATCAGACCAATAAGAAAAAAGAGGGTTGACACTTTCATGGCCA
Source organism: Emydura macquarii macquarii (assembly GCF_026122565.2). Classification (NCBI taxonomy): domain Eukaryota; kingdom Metazoa; phylum Chordata; order Testudines; family Chelidae; genus Emydura; species Emydura macquarii. Next base: position 10,467,058 of record NW_027133643.1, on the reverse strand, counting down.
TGCGCTGATAGGTATAGTCAAAAGAACATTATAAAAGACGGTGCCCAGACTGGGAAAAGAGAGCTCCCTCTGGGAAAACTCCAGCACGAACCATCCCTTTACTGATGATCACTCCAAGAGACACCATTCAGATCCTTACACTATCTAGGAGGACGCGAGTATGTCTGTACCTATATGTGGTGCCTGGGTATATCTAGGATTAGTATATGCTGGGATATTCAGAACTTTGCTGGTAACTTTAATAAAATTGATAAAAGACAGTAGACCTTGTGATTGTGTTACTTCCCCATGGTTTCATGTGTTCCTATGAGCTCTAGATCTAAACCAGAAGCAACTCTGTTGAACTCGAGACTGTCGCTACCAGAGCTGAACCCTTGGTGGTGTAATATAACATCACTAAAATTAACTTTAAATAAAAACAAAGCCTATACTCGGCTCTCTCCAAATGTCCCAAGACAATTCTGTTAGAGTTTTAACTCATCACTTGGGTGACTGTTCAGCATAGACTTCAACTGTAATCCACATTTAAAAAGACTTTTCGAGCTTTTGGGTCTGTTGCTTCCTGGGTCAGTGTAAAATGCTTCAATATCCCAGGATAAAAGTTGCTATTTATGAGCAAAATATTACTATTTTGTAAAGTAAATGCTTTATATAAAGGACAGGATCACGCAGAACAGCTACATATGGTGGGAATACACAACCATTTAGTACATACATAAAAAACTATGCAGCTAAAAAAACATTCCATAAGACATGGAGAAATACATCACTCTAAGCTTTGACTGGGGAAGCCAGAGTGGCTGTGGAGGAGAGAAATCTACCACCCACCAGTACTTAATTTGTGCCAGGGCTTGCCAGGGCTGAGTCCCGGCACCTCTAGGCTTGGCAGTTCATAGCCCCGGCACCTCTGGGCTTGTTGTGTCAGTTACGAAAGTACAAAAATTGTTTGAGCCGCAGTACCTCTTTCATTATAAATTAAGCACAGCCCCCCCCCACCTTGCAAAATACAGGATGTTTTAACCTGTAGGCCAAATTTCAAAGATGTGTTGCCAGCCGGTTTCTAATGGAAGGAGGTAACTGAGTCATGAATGGGAGAATGATCAAAGTTACCATCTGTTCCGCCTGGTCCACCTAGCCAGATAGTATACCTCCAGATGCAGAAGCATTAAAAAAAAATCAGTTTAGGAATGAGTAGCCCTCCCCCACTCTCCTTCCTTAACCAAAGTTTGTTAATCTGGATACTGGCTTTCTCTCCCCTCCAAATATCTTTAGAAAACTTTTGATATAAGCCAGAAGACTCCTTTGCAGGAGTATTTCCTGGGATTTGCTGAAATAAGCAAAGTAGTCTGGGAACTACCTCCATCTAGTTCAGCTTAACCCACAGAATCAGTAGGAAAAACCATTCCTCTAAATCTTTCTTTATTCTAGAAGTGATCAGGGAATAACTGGACCCGAGATCTGAGAAATGTATCTGGATTCCCAGGTACTGAAAACTTTCCAGGAGTGTCTGAAATGGAGAAAAGAACATAAGGGAGTCTGGGGACAAAAAAAATCAGCAATCACTCCATTATTTTGATATTTTTCATAGACAGTTGGCTCCAGAAATTTGCAATATCTAACAAAAACATATGCAGTGAGTAGTCCCACTGAACTCAAATGAACTACTAAGATGCACAGGATTACTCCTGCAGTCTTTATGTGATCTAGGTCCAGGAGGTATGTGTGCATGCAGATGAGGGTGTATGAATTTAGGCCTCACTCTTTCAAACACTTAAGCACATGTTCAACTTTACTGGATGTATTAAAGTGCATGTAATGTATGAGGTCTGTGGGACTACTCAGGGTAGAAGGTACCATGCCCAGTAGTGTTAGCAGGAACAGCCTCCACTTGGTTACACACATGGACATCCCAGGCTTTGTAGCCCTTCTAGGTTGGGGCTTAATATTCCCATCATGTATATAGGCTTTTCACTTGGATTTTGAATCAAAGACGTTACACTGTATGTGAGAAAAAATATATTTATGTTATATGTCTGGGATATTGAACTGTCTCAGTGCACTCACTCTCGTAGTTTAAAAAAATTATTCCACATTTCTACATGGAAAGGAGAGTTAAAAAATTAATCCTCAATTATCAGATCTCAGTTTTTAAAATTCTGTTTTCTTATATCCTGCTTTAACTATATAAGCAGTTGATTTTTTATTAAAAAAAAAACCAACCGATGGATTATGACCAGTAGCAAGAACCATTATCCCATTAAGATTTTATTTATAAATGCAATCATTTCAAATTAATCAAGAAGACTACCTTTATATATGAAGATAAATATTTATTAAAAACGTTACTTTAAAAAAAATAGTCTTGGTTAAGGAGACATCTCTACAGTCACATACACACTTGATAGGAAGCCAAGTAAGGTGTATTCAAATATACTCCCTGCAGAAAAGTTGGCTGATGTCTGATTTGATTAATATATTGCATGTGTGCAGACTGAATTTCACACAAGTCAACCCTGTAAGAGTCTTTGTGATCAAATAAACTTTGCAAGTTAAATAAATCTGCTTCTGTCTCTCACACACAGACCCGTCCCCCCCCCCCTTTTCTCTCATCATAAGCAACAAGTACTCAACAATTACTGTAGTGCTCAATATCATGAGTTGGCCCATTGAGTGGGTGTGGACAGAGTGATCCATTAGAAAGAGGACAGAACCACAAATTACTCCAGGTTCTACCCCTGGCTATGCCACTGGCTGTGTGACCAAATTCATTATTCCGCTCTATGCAGTGCCTTAGTTTCTGCATCTGTAAGAGGGCATGAAAAGAATGCAAAAAGACAAAAGAGGAAGATGGCAGAGAGATAACTAAGAAAGACACACAGCCCGGCCTTCATAGCCTAAGCTATGGTTTAAATTAATGAAAGAGGAGAGCAAGGGACCAACCAGATCTCCTCCTCCTCGCTGGCCAATAGGGGGAGGGGCCGCCCTTGTGTTCCGCTAGCATGTGCTCTCCTCCCGCTTTCTAGTAGCAATATCACAGACACTGCCAATCCCGTCAAGTTTTCCAACAGTTGAGATGGGTGTGTGGCATTGAGGGAAGACCTCAGAATGAATCAGCTCAGGTGGAAACTAGACGTAGAGAAAAAATAAGTGTGTTTGTAAGACTAGAGAAATTCCTGGATGTATTAAAGTGTATGTAATGTATGAGGTCTGTGGGACTACTCAGGGTAGAAGGTACCATGCCCAGTAGTGTTAGCAGGAACAGCCTCCACTTGGTTACACACATGGACATCCCAGGCTTTGTAGCCCTTCTAGATTGGGGCTTAAAGAAATGACAAAGATTATTTTTTTAAAACCCCTTAGGGTGATCTCATTTTACTGGGATGGGATTTCTCTTAACTTTCCTTGTAACTTAACTTGAGCCTTGTCTACACTAGCACTTATGCCGGCAAAACTTTTGTCGCTCAGGGGTGTGAAAAACATAAATTTTGCCGGCATAAGTGCTTGTGTGGACAGCGCTATGCTGGTGGGAAACGCCCTCTCGCCAACGTAGCTACTGCTGCTCATTTAGGTGGTTGTATTATGTTGGCAAAATTGCTCTCTCCCGTCGACATAACGCAGCTACACAAGCGCTCTTACAGCAGCACAACTGTACTGACACTGCTGGGCCACTATAAGTTTGAAGTGTAGTCTAGCCCTTGGTAACTTACCTTCGCTAACTTTGCTTGTAGCTGCCCCTCCTCCCACACCTTAGCAAATGATGCCCCCACAGGGATCAATGCACTATTTAGTTATACTCGCACAAGTTATATTTGACTGCTCAAGGCTTAACGTTTTCTTTTCTGTGGTGTGGTCAGTTATAGACATGAACGGCCAGGATGTGTTACTGTAATAAGATGGCTGCAGACAGAAGATCCAGAATCCCTAGGAGAGAGGGAATTATTTAGAACCACGAAAGGGGGGATGAATAGGACTAATGGGAAGAAATTAAGCAAGGGGAAGTTTAGACTGTGTATAAGGGCAAACTTCCTGATGTTGACATTTGTTAGCCTGTGAAATCATTTAACCAGAGAACTGACAAAATCCCCAGTCCCTCGAGACACTGAAACTAGACTGGAGAGAACACTGGGAGCTATGGGACAGGGCACAACCTGGCACTGGCAGGCAGACTCAATGACCCAGGAGTACAGCCGATCAGAACATTAGCACCAAAACATTTTTTTGAAACAAAACATTTTGTGGAGACGTACTGGTTTTAACAGGGAGATTTCTGAGACCCATGGGGGATTCTCTAGGCAAGTGCAGAGAAGAAGACAGACAAACTGAAAACCTGACCTTGTCAATCAGACGACGGACATTTTGACACAATTCTGTTTTGTGAAACAGACTAATTATTGTGGCCGCCCAGCACACCAAACCCCTAGGGTGCCAGTAGCGTGCAGATGTACCGCAACTCAGAGGCATGCACTGCAGGAGCTTCAGCCGCTAGGCCTTGTAGGCGCTAGCCCTGGTGGGTCTCAGTAACTACCTAGACACGTGGCTAAGTGAAAGGGCATTTTATTAGGGCTGGCAGGAGAGGGAAAGGTTGCAAATATCCTAGGTACAGAGGCTTAAACAGCTAGAGTTCAAAGTGAGTAATAGCAGTTCATGTTTGGATCCACGCGGCCGTCCAATTGAGAGTCAGGGCTCTTCAGCTCTTGTGCCTGGGGTGCCCTCTCCAGTCCAGTCTCTATTCTAGAAAACAGGCACTTGCACCAACTGAGTTTCAGGATGTGGGCATGCGCAAGCCCCCCCACAGCTACAGGCCCCTCCCCCAGCCTAAGGGGGAGCTACTGAGCCCAAGGCTCAAATAATTATGGGGGACAACAAATGATGAAACAGGAACAGGTGTGAGGATCTCAAGATCATAAGCAGGGAACCAGAGGGGGACATGGAGCAGAGAACCCCAGACAGTGCCAATTTCTCCTCAAAGGTGTCGATGGAGCCAGTGGATGCAGCCCAGAGGAACTCTGCCTGGATACGTGAGCCAAGGGAGGAAATAGGCCCCACTGTTGCAGAACACCTCCCTGTCTAGCATCCTCTTCCTAGTGTTGTTAATGGCCACCTTGGCCAGTGCCAGGAGGAGGTTAATCAGGATGTCCCATGACTTTGTGCGGCCATGAATGGGGTGTGCGCATGTTGGATTTCCAAGCCAGGCTCAGTTAGTCTCTCTCATTGGGGCCCCTCTGCACTGGCTCCCTGTCCAGCTGCTGCTACTCCCCCATAAATCCCAGACAGATCCACACCCAGCTGTATCATCCAGCATCCATAACCCATTCCACAAGTGGCTCTGTCCCCAGTTCCTGGGCTTCTCTCCAGCTCCCTGCTGCCATGCGGCTCCTACTCCCAAATAGAGCTGGTCTACTTCTTGGTTCAGGACATTTCCTCTTACCTGGCAAGAAAAAAGGAAAGTGCAATAGGGAAGGGATTCTGGGGCTGATGGGAGTTGTAGTCGCCTGTTTTGCAGATTCATCACAACACTAAAGGTTTTGATTTTGCTCTGATGTGGAATGAAACCAAGTTCTGAACCCTTGAAAACTGGTGTGAAATGGAATTGTTGTCCTCTAGCTCAGTGGTTCTCAACCTTTCCAGATTACTGTACCCCCTTCAGGGACCAGATTTGTCTTGCATACCTGTTTCACCTCACTTAAAGTACTTGCTTACAAAATCAGAGATAAAAAGACACAAAAGTGTCACAGCACACTATTACTGAAACTTTCTCATTTTGTCTGTAAGAATTTTTAGTTAGTACTGACTTCACTGGTGCTTTTTATGTAGCCTGTTGTAAAACTAGGCAAATATCTATATGAGTTGATGTACCCCCTGGAAGACCTCTGCGTAACCCCAGGAGTACAAGTACCCCTGGTTGAGAACCACTGCTCTAGTCAGCTCTATGAACAGGACTTTTCCATCTCTAGATTCTAGAGCTGGGATTTTTGAAGATGCCTAAGGGAGTTGGGTGCCTAATTGTCTATAATCTCCATGGAGAAAAGCAATTCCCACCCTCTTAAATTTTAAAAAGCTGCACTAAAAAAAAATTGGTTCAGCTTATAAAGCCTAAAACTCAAACAAACCAGTGTAACAGCTTAAAGCTATAGAATTACTTTATGGTCCTATAGAATTGCTTTATTTGTAAATGCGTATGCTTGTTGATGCTAATTAATCTGCATAGATAATTCACACGCTTTGTGACTGGTGCACAGAAGGGAGCTTTCCTGTACTAGAAAGCCTAATGGAAAGCACTAGTACTAAAGTAGTTTTGATATTTAATAAATACTTTCATTTAGCTATAATATACCTGCAATATATCTATTGAGCACCCTTTAAATATCAATCTCAATACTCTTTAAAGAGATGGATAAGAATCTTTAGAAAATTGTCATTCATTAGCTATCCAATTCACAGCCATAACATTGGGAAAATTATAATAATGGAAAAAGCTAAAAAAAATTAAAAGCAAACCCCAAAATACATTTAGGTAAGTGTAATTTTTCCACTTTTCTGCATGTTCCACATACACACACATCTTCCTCTCTGTCTAGTTCCTATCTGACTGACTCATTTTAAGATCTTTCACAAATATACCTTGTGGATGGTTTTCTCCTTAGTTGTATCTCCGTCATCCTCCTTCTTGTCCTTCAGCATTCCACATTTCACTGATCCTTTGTCTATTCCATATACATTTCCATCTGATCTCCCAACATACTCTGTTTTGCAATAAGTCAACTACCAAATTATCCACAGCCCACCTTGGATCTGCTGTAGGAAAGCTAAGATGTCTGTCAGATGCATTCTCTGCATATTGTAACATACACAGCCTTTCACTTACTAATTTACCGGTCTGTTTACAGAATGGTGCAGTATATAATATCATGATAAGGTCTCTCTGTTGTGTTGTAGATTCACAAACTTTGCTTACTGCTGTTCAAGAGGTTGCTTCATCTTCATTACTTCAGTGGCACTGCAGGTCATTCGGCATATCTGCTTCATATAATTCAAATGGGGATGGCATTTAGTTATTATGATGGTGGGCACTACAGAAATACCTTAAAAACAGACAGTGGAGATGGATAACACAGTAGCAACTTCCCGTCAACTTCCCTTCTCTCCATGTAGGAGAGCTTCACTCAGGGAGAATTGTGCTCTATGGTTTGACCCTATGCTCACGGACATCAGCGGCAAATCTCCCATTGACTAATTGTGTAGATCAGGGCCTACAGCACGCAAATCTCAGACTGTCTGTGCACTCTGGTATGCAGAAATGTAGCAGACCTCATCTATAGCAGTGAGTCTTTAAAAAGTAAGTGGTTTCACTGAAAAAGGCCTCTGCTTTATATGTTCACACTTGGGCACAGGAAGGGGTGAGCTTAGGCCTTCCAGCCTTGATACGGTCACTTTAAACATTCTGAAAGAGAGGAGAATATAAATCCCCTAGAATTCTCTACTGGATGTGAAGAGACCTTAGCTGAAGAGCTTTTTGGTAAGCAAGCTTAAATTCTGCACCACTGCATTTTTCCTCAAAATGCCAAAGTTACGGTAGTTCCCCTTTTCCCATCTGATTCCTGTGCTGTTGTTGAACTAAGTGCAAATGCCCGTTTAGTCAAAGTCCTGCACAAGCAGGTTTTGATAGATATGGTTCACTAGTCATACTAAGAGCTGGCATCTACTGTCCTCAAAGAGTATCACTGCCTTAGGATCCATACCTCCATCCAGCAAATGTCTTTAGAAAAGAAGTGTTTAAGTTAATAGGATTCAGGACCCACTCGAGCCAGTCCAATAATTTTGGCCAGACAGGAAAGGATATGATTTTACAGTGGTATCTGATAGCTTTCAAATGGTTAATTTTGCTCAAAATGCTAGGATTTAAAACATTTAACATATCTATCTACTACTTATCTGTCATGCATCTGTGGGATATATTAATAACTAGCATTGCATAGGAAACCTTTCAACAGAAATGAATGTTTCTAGCTCTGTGGATTTACAATATAAATATAATCTAGAAAACACACTTAAAACCAGAAGCACAACAAGATGTTCTAATTTAGTGCAGTACTGGTAATTGTTACAACTTCCATTTACACCACATCAGATTAAATCTATCAGAGCATCTTATCAGTGCTACTGGACCTGTCATGATTATGTATACAATAAGCAACCTCTCTACCTGTGAATGTTTACAACCAACCTTTACTATTGCCTCAAGCTACTGTTGTGGGTGATGGATGAATTGTGTGTTTGTTTATGATGATGCATCACAAATAGTCTGTCATGAGGACTATGCACAGGAAACCAACATGCTGAATGCACTTAACACCCCTGGCCTAATTGCTTGCAGGTCTGCTTTTTCATTCTTTGGGACTTCAGTTGAGTTACAATGGAGAAGAACTGGGCTCCAAGGTGGACTGTAAAGACAGAATTTGGCCCACTGCACTTAACATCACCCCAGGAACACCTGTCCTGGAAGTTTTACCTGGTGGACGAGGCTTTGCAGCTAAAAAATCTGTTTTTTAACCTGATTCCATAAAAGCTACTAATCAGGATATATTCAGTCAGTTCTTTAGCAATCTGAGAAAAATAGTTTTCACTGCTGCACACATAATACTCATAAGTGGAAATGTATCTTAATGTATTTCAGCAGATTTGTTTATGGCATGTACATATAATTTAATTTAGATCTTTTTAGTAAGTTGGCCTTTGATTAAGGTCAAATGTAGTATCAGTTTCCTACTGAACGTATGTTCTGTCAGGGGCACTAGATCACGCTCTTGGAGGAGGATGTACCTAACCATCATTTAACAGGTTTCTCCCATTGCTAAGTACTCTAATTCTGTGATCCAAAATACTGATCTAATATACGCTTCTCAGAGTTATTAATGATAGGTTATCATTATAGATTTATGTTATATGGATTTATGAGTCACAACCACTGTAGAATCTGGGTGCACTGATGACGCTGGGGTCATTAACATTTCCACTTCAGAGCAAAACACCCCATTCTGCAGCAGCCCACAGCATTAAAGACAGGGAAAGAGATAAGAAATGGCCAGTCACCTGAGTGCCTGCAATTTCATCGTCTTTGTACACATGAACGCTTTACACGTTGCCCACAAATCATACTTCAATACATTTCTGGCAGGCATGAATTTCAGAAACACGGACTCACCACTGACAATGTCCTGACACCAGCTCCTATGAGGTACACCTTTGGGACAAACCCTTTATTTAAAATGAAGAAGCAAAACACCTATCAGTCCATATTGGGTATGGGCTGAAGTCAATTTCAGAGGGGTGAAAGTACCCGCCATATAATTCACATCTAGTGTGAAACTGACCTGAACCTATACCCAATATGGACTGATGGGTGTTTTGCTTATTTATTCTAAATAAAGGCTTTGTTTCCCTCACCTAATGTCACCCAGAAATGCATCCTTTTTGGCTCTTGCTGTGGCCATTTGTCACTCTACTGACATAACATCTGTAAATTCCCCATTTGCCCACCTCATAAAACCAGTGCACACAGGGGCACACACAAAGGGGGCAAGCAGGGGCATGGGCCACCCCAATAATTGTCCGGGGCACAGAACTTCTCTGGTCCCAGGGTCAGGGTAGGAAGAGAGCAAGACCTCCTCCCAGGGCCATGGGGGCGAGACAGCAAGAACTCCTCCCAGGGTGCAGGGAAGCTTGAACTCCTTCTGGGGCTGCAGGGGTAGGGGACAGAGAATGTACCCCTCCAAAAGGGGTCAAATTTAAATTCCTGTGCACACCCCTGAGTGCACGCTTTGATACAATTAGCAGTGTTTGCTGAGGAAAGGCCCAGGATTGGAAAAGAAGGTATGTCTGCAGGCCAAGACTGAAGTGCATTGACAGAGGTGTGCTTTGCACCTGCTTGCACTATTCCTGGCTCACGTCAGCATCATGGCACTAAATTCGCCCACAAAAATTTAAAAGAAATAAAACCTAGCCAATTATAGGCAAGATCGACAAGAAATCATTAACCTCCCCCCAGCCAAATGTAGCATACTGTAGCTCATTGAGTTCCAGGGCTTGAGGGACCACAGATGATTGAGGTGGACAGGGCTACAGCTGATCAACAATTAGACTCACTGCTAATTTGTAAAGAAAATTACAATAAATATTTTACATGTTCACATTCATTATTTTTTTAGCATAATTATTATTTTTGTAGTGGAGAAAAAAATCCCTGTCAGCTCGTGAATTAATAAATGGTCCTGAAACAATTACAGCTTAAATACACAGAAGTCTCCCCCGTGTAAACATACTTTATTTTATACCATATCCTCTTGGTACAAGGCGTACATTTCAGCATGACTTATTGCCTGCTTACGACAAAACAGTACATGCTGCACGTTTGATGGCCTCAACCTATCACCTAGGATTTTACGTTGGTTGACGTTGATTCATGTACAAACAGCCACATTTATTAAAAGGTTTGAAACACAAGGATATACTGTAAGTGTATGCTAATAGAGCACAATTTATATAAAAATGGGGGAATGTAAATATTTAACTGATGCCAGAGGGGGATGCTTTGGCCAAGGTGGAACTGAGCTACACTGATCATGCAAGAGGCTCTTAGTCACTGGTCTAAACCTGCAGAATCACTAGTCTCAGAAAAGACTCACTCTTCCATTTTTAAGAGGGAATTTAAAAAAAACCTTCTGCTGATCTCTAAGGATCTGATTTTTGCCATTCCCACTGAGTCAACCAGATGCTGGGTGTGAGTATATGCCATGCCGTGTGAGTACGCATTGCAGAATTAGGCAATCCTAATTTGATTTAGAGTTCAGATGGGCCTATAGGGCACAGCTCTGAGTTGGAGGTGCCAAAGGTAGCACTGGAAGACCCTCCTCCCAGAATGCCTCCCACACCTCCTGAAGATGCAGACAGCATGCTCACTACTACTCTCTGTATAGGTACTTATAAGGCTCCAGCACTACAGTACTTGTGCACATCCACAGGACATAGCTCATGTCTCTGCAAGTGGTTGGCCTACTCCATTGGCTGGAGTGTGTGCACGTGTGGCGTTATATAACTCCCTACCTGGCTTTCCCCAGCGTGCCAAGTGTTCCTGGCAGAGTAGGGAGGGAATAGTCCCTGCACTCTCCTGAATGCAGGGATTACATTTGTTTTTGGTCCTGTATCTTCCCCTGTGCAGGCACCTGACACAATTTAGCCCACACGTGCAAATGGAAACTGGAGGGATTGCTTGGCTCAGACCATTGGTAACAGAAGAGCCTTTTCATCTCTAAACTGCCAGTTTTGATCTAGTCCAGATTGACAGTGACCAAACATTACCATCTGAAGGCTGTTTGGTGGCCCGAGAGAGGACTTTAGTGGTCTCAGTGCATTGCCTATTATGTCCAAATTACAAAACACACCAGAACAATCTGCACCTGTTGGCAGACTCAGGCGCAGCCAAGGTTGGAATAGGCCATGGAGATGGCATTCCCTTTCACTGCCAGAGGGGTTACCTCCAGGTCAGGTGTGAGGCAGCATAGAGATGCTTGAACAAGAGCTGTCTCTATCCTGAATCACAAACAATCCACACGAAAGCTTTAAATGTATAAACTAACTCCAGAAACATTCCTTTAAATGTCTCTTCAGGTACCACCCTGGAGATAACAAATGTAACCACAATAAAATCTTGTATTCTTCAGAGGCGGGCTCACATGAAAATCCCAGATTAAGAGCACTCCAAACTTTAGGAAAGATCAGGTGCAGACATTGTAGCCTGTGTCTAGCTCAAGTTTGTTTGCGTATTTGCAAGCAACGTTTTGTGTAGGATTTTCAAACATGCTCAGCATTGGCCTAACTCAGCTCCCCCAGTAAATTTCCACTGATTTCAAAGGAACATTAAGTGCTTTTGAAAATCCCGCCCTTTGTCATATAGCCCAAAAGTACTGCAGGCCTGGTGCTGTGACTTTATTGATGGGAGTCAACCCCAGACCCATCACGATTGCAGAGAATGAACAGATTAGAAACTGTTGATTCTTGAAACTGCTGCATTCCATACACATTTTACAGCACACGGCAAAGATCCAAAGGAAACAATCAACGTGAAAAAACACTTTCATGTTATTTCTAAATTGTAAACCTCATACTAATCAAGACTCTCAATCTCAATCAGACCCAGGCGTCAGCTTCTGTAGTTTGCATACGACACAGTAAAAGCCATGTCACACAAACAGAGCTTAATGCTGATGGCTTATGCACGACAAATCAACATGAGCACAGAAAAGCAGACAGTTGGCTTGTACAATCTTAATTGCTTTTGCAGCCACCGAAGTCTAACGGAAGGATAAACCACTGATGATCTTTTACTATTTCAACAAAACAGCAGCTACATATTTGATGTAATGCTATTATAAATATACGGAGATTATATTTCAAGCAGTAGCAACAGCCACACTTTAGAGAACTGGTTAGGCAAGAAGAGAATGTAGGCTTTATTGGGAAGAGAGGATGATTCAAAGCAAACTGATTAAAGTATATTTCCATTGCCAGCCTGGTTACCTAGAGGCAGCACACGACACTGCCTTACCAAAAAAAACAGGTTTTGTTTATTGTTCCTAATACCTTATTCCCTAGTGCAAAGTGTTGTATAGGGACCAGGCTCAGCAGTTGGTGGTGACGGTGGGGCAACTTTAGCCCAAGTGTAAGCAAGTTCTGCTGAGTGCAAATGAGTTGTGCTCATTTATGTTAAGGCTGATATTGACCCCACAGTCTCACTTCACTGTGATCCCTACAGTCAATAAAGGAGCAGCATTAGCAGGCTCCAATGGGACTTCCTCTTTGGTTGAAAAAGATAATAATCAAAAAGTGAGCTTTTGCAGATTTAAGTCAGGTCTGCACTATAGCACCACAGCTAAGGTGCTGTAGCTATGCTGCTGGAGCACCATAGTGTAGACACTTCCTATAGCGACAATAGGGGTGTTTCCACTGCTGGAGGAACTCCACCTCCCCGAGATATGGTAACTAGGTCGAGGGAAGCATTCTTCAGTCAACCTAGCTATGTCTATACTGGAGGATAGATCAGCATAACTTCAGACTCGAGGTGTGTGTGAATATTTCACCCCCCTGAGAGCTGTAGCTATGTTGATCTAGCTTTTAAGTGTCAACCAAGTCCTATTAATTATTTGCATTAGAGGAACAACCAGAAATGTGCTATGATTGTACAGAAATATAGGAACCCATGGCCTCTGCCCTGAAGAACTTACAGAAGGGTGGAGAGAAGGGACCATGGTGATGCGCGGTAGGTGTCTTATTAGTTCTTCGTCTATATAAACTATTCCCAGCATGGCTTTCCACCTACCCATTACTAACTATTGACTCATCCCTCACTTTCAAATCCAAATTACTTTATGATTTCTTGTCTTAAACCCACAAAAATCCTGGCTCAACTATAACACCTTCACCCATAAGCCCCATGCCTCCCGGCTGAGCATCCTTCTGTACAAGTGTCCGTTCTGTCTAGAGAGGAGAATGTCAAGCGAGTTATTGCTGATGCAACAGGGGTTTCTGGACTTGTGAGACAGACTAACTGCACAACTGGACCCTTTAGGAACTGGCTGCACTTCTGGGAGAGCGATTCCAGCCTCATTTGATGTCTGAAGGATCCTGGGCATTGACTGGGGGAGATCCAGATGATTCAATCAGAGAAATGGAAAACCTATGAGAGGAAGCTGTACTATACATCAGAACTTGGGAGATTCTCTTTTAATTTTTGGTGGTCCTGACCAAGTGTCCCAAGAAATTTGGTTTTATTTAAAAGTTCTGAATTAATTAATCTGGCCTTTTATTTTACAAGACTAAATACTTGCCACTATTTAATTATGTGGATGTTCCAGGACTGGTTGAGCTTAGTCCAGGGTACTACCTGGAAAATCCAGCACAAGTTAATGACTGTGGAAGCCATCTCAGGTTTGCAGATTTCTTCAAGTCCTCCTGAAACTATAAAATTGCCGAGTTGTGTATTTTTTTACTAAAAATAATGTCCCATACATAACAATCTTTGGCTGAGGCTACGTGTGCTGCTGTTGGTAATGGTGTTGTATACATGGTTTCGGATAATAGACTGTGGCATTATGTGAACGGCTTCTAAAATATGTGAGTGTAAGATACAGAAAGGGGGGTACAGAAGACAGAGAGGTCATTTCCCTGTGGGTTACCTGATTTCATAATGAGGTTATGTTTGGTGATCTCAGTCCAGTTCCCAGCAGACAAATGTCTGCATCAGAGAAATCACGACTAACAGATATTAGTAATTTTGCTGACAACTGAAGTAGGGAGTCAAGGACTCAATAGAAGGGCTGGAATTCTCTCTCATCCCTTCCAAGTCAGTTTTTGCACACTGGCAGCTAAGAGCAGAGATGCTTATGTTCCTGATGTCTGGGCTGTAAGTATTCTGTGGATGGCAGATTTCAGCTCCCAGGACTGTTAGCCAGGCATTTTTCATCAGTACTACATTGCCTCAGACATACAAAAGAAAAATGATCTATGTCTATATTTTATACTCAAGTGTGTTACAAAGGAAGGGCCATACCTAGTAGGCACACCACATGTGAAACCACCCCAAGCTTCAACAGAAGTTATGCACATACAAAGTTTGTAGGACCAGATCCTCCAAAAGCAGCGTATTGACTTTTCCAGAGGGAAGCAAGCAGAATACTCCCGCTAACCCTGGGCAATGAAGTGAATATGGAAACACACTATTTTTCCTCCAAAAAATGTATAAGTTGTAAATATCAATCATGTGGAAGTGTCTTTTTCACCACAGTTCTCAGTGAATCGGATCGTCTTTGAAATTTCTGGTTTGGCATGCTGAAGGCAGGAATTCTGGAAAGATGTGGTTCCCTCAAAACCACAAAGCAGAACATAGCCCATGATTTTGGTTTCCTTGCATTACTGGCTTTTAAACTTTGTAACCATAGTTGGTTTTTTTTTTTTTTAAATATATATATATATTTTACTGAGCCTGATTTGGGGTAATGTAACCCCTGAGTTTTGCTGGGTGCACATACAGCATTGTGTATCACCTTACAAATAGATATAGATATCTCCTCTGCATCTCACCTCTGACCAAGGATTATTTCTGCAGCAGGTGGGCTTGATAACATACTATTTTTCCTTTTTTTAAAAAAACTTCTTGGAGAAGCATTTCTCATGGAGACTGGAATGATTTCATTCTGCTTCTGGCCTTCTATTTAACACACGGACACATCTATCTATTTAGCTGCACACAGCCTGTTAGCAATCAGAACGCATAACAAATCTACATTATGAGGTTATGAGTAAAGTGAATATGTGTTTATTACACAAACTTCTAGGGGGGAGGGGTGGAATTTTCAAAGGTATAAAGGGAACAGGATGCCCAAATCGCATTGACTTTCAGTGAGCTAAGTGCATAACTTCCCACTGTGCCTTTGAAAAATCTGTGTTCTAATTCCTACCTGCACCCTGATCAGCTCTGGAACTCCAGGAGTCTCAAAGGACACAGATCTGGAATAGTTAAAGGGCATGGCCCTCTGTAGGTTAATAGGCACCAATACACCAAATTAGGCAAATCATTCCTATTCAGCAAAGCACTTAAATTCCATTAAATGCTCGGAATAGAATCCTGGAGTCCTTACTCCTGGTCAGATGATCTAACTACTAGAGGAAGCATTTTAATTCTATAACATGATTACTTCTTTTACTAATAACCATTTTACTGGGCTAGATGGACCATTGGTCTGACCCAGTATGGCTGTTTTTATGTTATGTTCTATGTTATAAGTAAGAGAAAGTATAAAGCATATAAAAGAAGTCACTTTTTATTCCTGAGTGGGAGAGGAAGGTGCATACAGTAATATAGTTTGTGTTTATTTAAACCAAATCCCATCTTCTGATCTCAGCAAACACCGAAAAGAGCAAGGTTGTTGAAAGATTAAATAGCAGTAAATGTCTATATATTCCTCTGTCCATATCACTCCCCCACCAATAAACAGATTATATAATGTTAATGAGATGACTTGTAAGGAAAACAAGAGCTGAAACTTTGCATAATTGTAAATGCTCAATGACACAGCCTTGGCTCCAGAGATTATATTTTTTAAAAGTGTAAGAGGAAACTGAGGATGGGATTTTCAAACAGTCTGTTGTTTTAATTCTGGTTTCATTAAGAAGCAATACTGAGCACTTCTGAAAATCCCACTTTTATTCTCCAGATCAGCTAGTTACAAATACCCTATAAGCAGTTAGCTTATGGTGTCTCCGAATGAAGAAGCTGATGGAGACATCTGAAAGATCCCCCACTCGTAACTCACTACACATACTGACTGGCTAATATTATAGTAGTCAGCTGAGGTGACCTTGCTCTTTGTCCCATATGGTGAACTTTGCATGAATGGGGGACTGGTGGGCCTGGATCCGTGCCCATCTCTGGAGCTCACAATCCATTACGGCATGCTGCAAGATGAATCTGTTTAACTTTAATTAGCCGTGAGTGGTAGCAGTCTGGGTATATTGATTGCCCATCTGTAATGTTTATTTGAATACTTCATATTAGCATGTGCTAGGCACATTATAAGTTAATATATGAATAAAAAGAAATCTGCCTTGAAGACATCTGGGATCCCTTGCTGGATTTACAGGTCTTAAAGGAACAGTATGCTCAGACTCCTAAAGTAAAATACTCTGAGTACTGTAATACAGGGCTCTGTGGAGTTATTTGGTCCTCTGACGAGGGTACTGCAGGCTTGTCATTTAGACTTTTTTTTAAAATCACCATTAGTGAAATTAAAATGTAATTCTTCGGTCTTCACCTTCTGTAAGCTCTCGCTGACCACACTGAGAGAAGCATCTCGTGCTTCATTCGAGGCTGAACTATATTTTTAGAAATCAAAAGTAGAAGTGAATGCAGTGACGATAAAGGAGGGCATCAGTGTTACAAGCCAAGCTGGCTAATGCCCTCCGGGGAAGATGCTGTGAAATCCAATGCCTTGATGTCTGCCACTGGAATTCTGATAAACTCCAGGACCCTGCAGATTACATTCTCTTACAGCAACTCAAATGTGCAGAATGTTTTACCTAACTCAGATGCTGGGGAGAAGAATTACATAACTCTCAGAAATTTGCTTTGGCACAGAGCAAGGACACCGTGGCACCATTAATGTGTACTCAGCAATTTCAGTATCCAAGGATCTTTCAATGTTGCATACTTGGAGATCCAACAAGAGAACTCGGCACAATTTCTGCACTGGTAGAAAGCAGACAAAAACCCCAAGACTGTTGTTTTAACTAGACTGTCGTTAGTTACAATTGCCAGTTCTGTTTACGCTCCTTTTATAGGGTGCTGTGCCTCTGTGCTGTAAGTTACACAATGTGCTGCTATTAAAACAGCAAGTCAGTGCTGTCAATCAATATGTAGATACACCAACATATTCAAGTGTGGCTGCCTAAAAGTAGGGTTCAAAATCTATGATATATTTCTACCCCTCTCTGGCCAGAGTAGTGGTACAAGCAGGAAACAGAAGTGAAATGTGAGGTCCATCGTTGTTTGGCAAGAGATAGGAAGAGTGGAATTAAGATGCGATCTTCAAAAGTTAGGAATAGTCATAACTCATAAAGCAAGCATCAAAGATGCACAGGCCACTTACTCATACTCATCCCCACTTTAAATAATAAGCTGTTCTAAGTAAAAACAAAACCTAGGACTAAAGTGTATTTCAGCCTTTGCTATGCAGTGTGCTGGTGGCAGCAGACAAGAAGGAAAGATGTCAGTATCCAACCTTTGTAAAAAGTAGCACAGTTTAGTTCTGAAGGCCTGAATACAGCATGTGGGTTTTCGGTAAGAGGAAAACATACGGAGATACTGCCTGAAGGATAATCTAGTTTTAAAGCATTCAGGATGATGCACTGGAAGGACCCCATCATAGGCACAATGTGGAAATTTTCAAAGGTACAAAGGGCAGTTAGGCATTTAACTCCCATTGACATTCAATGGTAAAGGACTAAGAGATAGTGAAAAAGAAATTAAGAGACTACAGTCACCTGCAGAGGACAGAGGGAACTCTAGGAAATGGAGGAGAGGAAGCAGTCCGAGCTGGAGGCCAGATAGCCTTTCCCTGATCCCTGGAACAAAAAAACGGACGAGTATTAGAGAGAAATGCAAAGCCAAGGGGCAGGCTAAGGAATCCAGCACTGAGATTTCTTTTCTCCCCTATGACATTCGCTCATTTAGTTTGTTATAAAAACATTGTTTTCATTACTTCAAAACTAATTCTAAATGTTCTGAGAAATCCCACAATGATTGCAGGCTTCTGTAACAGAAGGATAATTCTCACTAGCTGTGTGTTCCTTGCACCTTTTTTTCTCTTAATATATTTGTTTGTTGTTTGAATTTCACAAGCAAATGTCATAAAATGTGAACACTACAAAAAGAAAAGATTAAATAGCACATTGCCAGTGAGATGAAAGGCATAGCCAGTTGACTGTGCATTGATGATATTTCCGTACAATGGGCCAAATTCTGTTCTCAGGTGTCCGTACACAGCTCCCCCCAAATTTGCAAGGGGATTTAACCTTGTCTCTAAAACTGGGCATGTGATTTTGCACAAGTAAAACACTGGATTTTGGGGTACTTCATTTGTTCATACAAAGCAGGCTGTTGAACATCTAAAACCAAGTACCAGAGTGATATGTATGAAAGTATCTTGTTTGTACAAAATTTCGATGGATGGAAAACTAGACATATACAAAATAGAGCCTGCATTTTAGAAGCCATTTTAAAAGTGACTGGATAGTTACACTATTTTGCTTGAGACTTCCATTAAAAAATGTTCCTCTCCATTTATACAACGGTAACCTATGCACACCAACAGAACTATGTAGGTAATAACTAATACTTTTGCTAACCTACTATTAGTAGGCAATATATCTGAGATATAGATAAGCTGTTTGATATTATCATGTGATTTGACTGTATTCCTAGATATAAATAAATTAAATCTGCTACAGTGAAGATGAAGAGTAAGTGTCAAAGTGGTAATTGAACATAAGGCTAGCAGTCACCCTAACTAAAGAAAGTAACAAAAGAAAAAAAAAAAAGAGAAACAGTTTCAGGGTCAAGGAGATTAAGTGATTCCTGTGAAATCAAAGCAGAGAAAAAACAATTTAACTTGGTGGTAAATGGGGAGATAGACAGAAGAAAGCATTGCAAGACAGATCATGCATTTCTTTATTGTTGACTAATGTTTTGGCTTAGTAACTGTTGCTGAAAAACCCTTTCTGTATAGACCGCATCAGGCACCAAATCCTCATGCTAGCCATGCTGAGATCTGTTTCTTCCCTTCTTACTGGCCTTGTTTTGCCCAGGGAGGCTGATTTACATCTTTGCTTTGTAACACTGCTCTTTTGAGCAATCAAAATTTTGACAACACTGATTATTTTTCAAGCTTATTTTGGGGTAAAATTTTTCCAAGGCTGGATTGGTAAACGTTTAAACTACAAATCTTCAAACTGATTTCAACATTCAATAGATTTATTATGAATGTAATGATTGGGAGTTTTACTGGAAGCTGATGGCTTTTCTTTGGGTCTAGAATCATTGGTCTGTTTCTCACATCTGGATACAGTAGTAATTTATTCCTTAAACCTGAGCAATCAAATTACTCTACTTTTCAGTTGTCTAGGCTTGAACAAATATTATCCAGACAAGTTAAATTAAAATTATGCACAATGTTGTGCAGTTAAATGTGCATAACATCTGTACTCCACTATGACATAGTGAGTGAGAGGGATGTTCAAGCACAAAGGAGTTTGGGAAGTCACACAACCTCCATTTGGGCTTAATTTAATAAACTATTGTCTTTCTCAGCCATCACTGGAGCTGCACAGCCAGGAAACAGAAAGGAAGATGACACTGGGCTCCCATAACTGATGCAGAAGCATAAACATGGGAGAATCCTATGCGTGACAAACTGAATCCCTGTTCATTCTGAGGAGTCCAGAACCCATCCAACACTTGGCTGACCAACTGAAGAAAAACAGCAAGGAAATCCTCAGAACTTTCCTCCCCTCTCTCAGCTCCCTAACTACTCTTGCAAATTTTACCAAGGGAGGAAGTGATGGGGATCTCAGTTAGTGATTTGGGAGCTAATGCCCAAAGTTTTGTCATAGACACTAGTGGGAAGAGGATCAGGCCACTAACATAACTGTTTGATCTAGGTGACGTTTGTTTAATTTTTCACAAGTTATCAATGAAAAAGAGGGGCTTTTTTAAAAAATATACATGAAGTATGTTCTCATTTTTAGGCCAGCTCCAGTAACTAATTGTTTTGGGGGAGGTAAGGGGGTGGAACAGGGGGAACGAAAGCAGATGTTCTGTTTCCTATGAAACTTCTCAACAAAAACATATACAAATACTAGACGTCCAGCTACCCGAGGAAAGAGCCTGACTAGGTATGTCTATGACCCTAATTTTTGTAGGTAACTAGTGTGTAGAATTCCCTGACCAAAATCCCCCTTGGCGTCTTATTTTCTCCTACCAGCTGGCAACAGCAATTGGCAGGCATTTCTCAGGCTGTTCCTTTTTAAAACCAGAAATGTTTCAGTCTTCTAAAAATGATGTTATTTTCCACAGTTCTGCAAGAAACCATGCATGTTCAGCACAGCCCAAGGCAAATATAGGTGCATTTAACTGTCCTTCTCGTCAAGGAAGCAGTTTTCCAATGTGTTGCCATTTCACTGCAAGCGTTGCAATGCAAACAACTTGCCTTCTTCCTTCTCCAGACTTTGGCTGTCACTCAAGCAACTCTGAGTCAGGAGTTTGGATTCATTTCAGTCTCTTTCCTGGAATGAACAGCCCCCAGCCCTCCTTCCCAGAGCTGGTTTATAATCAAACAGACCCTTCTACTCCCTGCAGAAGCCAGCTGCAGCTTCCCAGCTTCTGTCCTGCTTGGCACTCTCAAACCATGTCTAACTTCAGTGTTAGGGTCCAACTTGAGCTCCCTTCCTCAGGGACTACCCCCAGAGCCTGTCCTTGTTTATCTCCCCAGACCTGGCCTCAGTTCAGTGTTTCACTGGGGTGCCGCGGCACACTGGTGCGCCGTCAGGCCTGAGCAGGTGTGCCACGGAAGTTTTAGAAAAACTACTTGAAACGGTCTGGATTCGCTCATGAATATTCATGAGTTCATCTGGAGGCTGTATGGTGGGGTGCCTCGAAATAATTAAAGGTATCAAGGTGTGCCACAGCAGAGAAACGTTGGGGAACCACTGCCTTAGTCAATCACGTGGCTGCCTTAGTTACGACTCATAATCCCCACTTGGGGAGATGAAGTAAGCTTGTCACAGGTGGGGCTGAAGCCTGTCTCCCCTTATGGGACCCAGGCCCCCCATCACAGGGTTCTTAGTTTGTGGGGTTTGAGCCTTTAGGGTACACCGTGGTCATGTTTTTAAGCTTTTCTCCACAACCATAAAGGCCAGAAGCTTCCTTCTCTTTTTAATGAAAGCCGAGAGACTCATGTAATCACAAGGCAGTAAAAGCAACACAACAAATATCACAAGACTTCAGTAAAACTGTAGAGTTGGCAATGAACAAACACAGGCTCACAGAAGTTCACTAGTGATTCCTGCATTAAGTCCAGCAACCTGTGGCTGAGCTAGTGCATATCTAGACGATAGGGCCTGCGTTTTCATAGACAAAGGCACTGAGCACTATGTGGTCCTTGACCTCCTTTGAAATGCAAGGAAGAGATAAGCCAGTGGTATGGCTGGTACTGACCTCTCCAAAGTGGAGGAGACAGGAAAATGTCCTGTCCCTCCCAACACTGGCCAACAGAGGCAGCTGGGTGCAGAGAAGAGTGGACATGCACCCTGCGCTAGCCTGATGCAGCGACAGCAGTCCTCTTGTACTGCCAAGACAAGGGTCCCGAAGCAGGCACAATGCCTCCTAGAGCTCCTGCTGCTGCAGTGCAGATCCACCACAATACTCAGCACTGACCTAAACAAGCACATTAAACCCAATTTAATCTTCAGTGGGGGGTAAAAATGCCTACTTGACCCATTTTTCATATATACAAACTTTATACTGCAGCAGTTTGGGCCCAACACTGCTGTTAATCCATACGTGGTAATGGGAAACCGATGACAGAACACAGCCCAAAATGCTTGGGGCAAAGAGATTCCCTAAACATCTCATTGAGAATAGTTTTGCAGAACACGAGATGCAGAGGCTCTCAAGATTTTTAACATAGGAAGTCAAAAGAACTCAATCTCCTCTGAAGAGAGAATTCTGTCTGCTGAGACAAGGCATAATTGATGTAGAAAATGCATCCTAATAAATAAATATCATAGCAAACGTGACTTAAGGCATTTATGGGAAGGTGATTTAGTCTGGCCTGGTAAACTGATCTGAAATATAGACAATTTGGGAGGATTAGAAATACAGGGGCTTGGTTTGCTTCCAACTCGGGAGATTAACGTCAATATTTAAGAGAATGACAACCCACTTGCTCAGAAAAGGAAACAAAAATTTCAGTCATCTGAAACAAAATACTAAATTACCTCACTGCTAGAGGATTATCCGAATGGAGTAAAATATCTTTCTGTTGTTCTCTCTGTGTTTGTGTCTGTCAGATGTCAGTAGATTGTGGCCCTTCCAGCACTTTTATGAGCAAAAAAAATGTATGCCATTTGAAGAAATAAAAAAGCTTGCTGTTCTTCTATGGCCAAAGCTAAGTTTCCCTCTGTCATAGAGGTTTGGCTATTTTATAGTACGTTTCTGTACATCTGAGCCTCACCACTAAAAGCCCATACATGCGCTGCTACTGTGCAGTTGCATACAGTTAATTTCAGATGAACCTATTAGGTCATAACTATGAGCCATAACTGGATAACCTTTTGAAACACATCATGCTGTAGTTAATATGAAATAAAATGACATTTTCCCTCTAGCTCCATTGAGGATAAATTCTTTTTATGGTGTGAGGTTTCCACAAAAGGGACCTAGTCCAATCTCATTTGTTTATATAACACTGCCAGGTTTGGGTGGGGAGCGGGTAGGCTTTTCCATTCAGTGGATGTGTAGAAAACAATGCAAATGTTGCTCCCAGGAAGGGACTCTCTGCTAAGGGATCCTCAGCGGGTTTCCCTCCACCCCCCAAGAAGTCCTTCCTTGTGGCTTCCCTTGAGGAGGGGGAATAACTGGCACATACAGATCAGTACAATACTTTATTGGGAGTGGGAGGGAAAGGAGCAATTTAGAAGAATTACATTTACATATATCCAATCTTGTAATTAATTGGAAATAGTCTGACAGGTCAAAGGTTTAAACAAGTTTTTTGAACTCTTAAAGGAACCATAGCAGGAATTTTAATTACTCAGCCAAAGTCATGCATGACGCACACTTAACACCAAGTGCCAGGTAAAACTTTAACAACAGAACTAAGCTACTCTCTCAGACTCAACTTTCCGCTGCACAGAATTCAGGCCCCGATTAAGCTAACTTGACCTCGACATGAGTTAAGCATGTGCTTAAGTGCTCTGCTAAGTCAGGACTTCAGTGATTAAAATATTAGAAGAAATAAACGGAAAGAAATGAACATTCCAAAATAAAAAGTATGCAGGGTGGGACTTTGTCCATGCTATAGATACGGTACGGATAGTTATCCAGAGTTATAGTTATCAGTCTCAGCACTCATTTTATTAACATCCTATAGCAACCTTGCAAAACTGTCTAAAAATGTAACAGCCCATGAACAAAGTTTACTTATCTGTGCCTAGCACAGTAGGGATGATCATGAAAAAGCGAATATAAAGGTTTTTTACTCATCTACTAAAATTATACCACTCACCCACCAAAAAACATTACCAGTGAGAAAGAGGAGAATTTTGCAAGGCTGTTCTAAAACACCTCTCCTACTGCTCTCATCGAGAGTGATAACTGGTGATGGCTATGTGGAGTGAAAGACATGCTTTAGTTTCAAACATTATTGAACTTTGATAGGTAGAGACTCTCCTGCTGATACATTTTCAGTATTTCTTTGCACCTTTTTTCATTTCTTTCCTAGGGACATCAGTACTAAACACAAGAGCTTTGTTTCTGAGAGTTTGCTGGCCACTGCTGCAAACTTCTCACCTCAAGCCCTCTGTACGTGGCATTTGTAATGTCACAATAGAGAACACATTGATTTAAATATTTTCATATTTACAAAATGGGACATAGCTACTCCCAGACCCATGCATATCACTTATAAAAACAACATTTAGAGCAGAACATATAGGAGTTGGTCAAAATAATTCAGGTTTCCTTGAAATTTTGCAATGTTTCAAATTTTCACGCACACAAAAAGTTTTTTTTTTTTTTTTTGCAAAGTTTCACAAAAGTTTTCAGCGTGTTTTTGAATGAATGCTACAGTGTCACCTTGAAAGGGCTCAAAAACAAACTTCCTCAGATCACATCAGTAACAGTACACATACACACTTCTCCTTATCACCTTCTCTGGCAACCAACTGAGCTACGTCCTGAATGCCAATCAACTCATGCATTTTCCACCCAAATTTTAAAAGCAAATTTTAAAATCAAAGGCTTCCTTCTCTCTCTCTCTCTCTCTCCCCAAGCACACCCTGTTTATCCCACCCAATTTAAATCTAGAAACTATCTCTATTTAACCTGTTAGGCTAGAGAATAGGGGGAGAGATTGAGATGATCTCTAGAATACAGTCATCACATCACATGAGCAATACATTTAAGAAACAGATGAATTATTAATGATTAAGATCTTGGGTTTTCAATGAACGTACACAAACAAACAGTGGTTGTAAAAAATAAGAAAATAAAAAAAAAAAAAAAAACCCTGGTTATTCTGGTCTAAGGGTTTTAAAAGGAATGGCTTCTAAAAGGAATGCTTTTGGGCATTTTACATGAGGAAAACAGATCACAAATATTGCTACATATGGTTAGCTAATCAGATAAGGTTTATACATCTCTACTGGTCAAGAAACACCACTCTGACCTGGCAAGATCTAGGATCATAGAAGTTAGAAATGGAAATATCCTATTTGATACTGTGTCCATCTGCTTACAAGTGTAGCTTATAGACTCCCAATAGAAAGTGTATCAGATCTTGAACTGATTCTATACTTGGAAAACACACACATACACACACACACACACACGTTATAAAAGCACCCCCTACTGTAAGTACCATGGCCCTTTGACATGCCTTCCACTGATGTGAATAGGAGTTACATGCATGAAACTAATGCAGAAAGGGGCCCAACTCTTATCAATATCTATCTATATAATCTTAAGTTAAGGCCCCCGCATTTATGTACTTTCACTGGTTGTAAATGCAAATAAACTTATTAAAATGGCAACACAAGCTAAAAATCATCTATCTTCAATTGTAAAAAATCACTTACACAAATTGAAGGGGAACAGTCAGATAAGGTAAAATGCATTATTATAGGGTACAGTGTTTTCCTTCGGTAAGTGTTGCAGACATTCATTCAAGAACAAAGTAACATGAAACACTTTAGTGGAACTCTGAGAAGAGTTAGTTCTCAGTGGGAGGTTAGGAATCAAATTAACCATTTGTTTTTTCAGACCTATCAGTTTTAATCAGGATCAGCAGTGATCAGACTCTCCTGCTTGTCACTGTCGTCACTGACTGCTGTGTTTTCACGTTAAAGGTAGGCTCGCTTGCCCCGTATGGCAGAACAAAGCACAGCAGCACTAATCCAGGGACAACTCTTTCCAATTACGGAAGGGCCCCAAACAAAACCACACCTCTCAAGACTTCAACATATGGGAAGTTCAGATCTGAATTCTAACTACGTTCCTTCAGCTGAAGCTGCTAGCCATAGATGACAGTTGCCTTTTCCCCTCAGTTGCTGTGGAAGCACACATGTATCCACCCATGATTTTGCCGGACATCGTCAGACTTATTCCAGCCTGGCTTGTCAAGCAGCCCCAACTCCTTCTCAGTTCCAACGTTCCCACCCCAGCAGCCTACTCCTCTACTCGAGGTTTCCAAGCTCCAATAGCCATGACTTCCTGGGCTTCCCGTGACAGCTTTCCCCAGGGTCAACTCCATGTTTCCACCTTCAGACTTCTGAAAGAGAAGCTGTCCTCTTCCCTGCTCTCAACTGCAGGCTTCTCTATGACTCTTCTCAGATGAGCTGGTATCCTCACCCCATGCCCAAATGTCAGCTTCCTCGGAACCAGCTCCTGCAGCGAACGACTCTTGGCTTTTTACTTGCCTCCCCACTGGAACACAGATGTTCTATTAGGACTTTGGTTCTAGGCCACGACAGTGAAAGATAGTTGCTAAGTAAAACATCTCTTACCACAGCCTCAATCTGGAAGGCTCAACGGGAAGTGCATACACAGTTCATCAATCATGTGGTGGTTTTCTAAAGGACTAGTTGCTCTAAACAAAACCTAATTTCTCCAGTGAAATAACAAGTCGGTTACTTGGGAGAGGCAAGATATATTGATTATATGTTTCATTTTTCTTGCAATGCAGTTTTCTCCTACTGTCCTCTTTTGTGTCCCTTTATTGCTATTGTCAATATTTCACACGTTCATGAGTTTTCTCATATATTTACATGCCTACTGCACCCAGCAAACACAAAATGCACTAGGATCTATTATATTAACCACTTTGAATTAACCACTTTCCATCTAATAATTACAGATATTTTTAAGCTGTCTCACCAGTGAAAAGAAAGATAACTTCTGTCCTTAAAAATAAAGGGATCCAAATGGAAAAGATCCATACATAATGAAATCATTCTCTCCAGAAAACATACAATCAGAGTCTCTGGATCCACAAAGAGATAAGAGGGATATCAATTTTTTTAATTGCTCAAGGGTAAAAGTTTACACCCACGTCAGCTACACTGAAATTCAAATAATGTTAGTTCAGTTCCAATTTTCAAATTTTTTTTTAAGCAAAGTAAACAAATGTAAATGCTTAAGTATTGTATCTAAAATCCATGGCAGATATTAATATGCAGCAGGCATTTAAACGGAGAAATACTCACAAAATCATAATTATTTAAAATATCCCAAAATATTTTAAAATGTTACACAAGAGTGATCACATGTTGATTTTTTGTAGCTTTCCAGATTCTGTTTGACATTAATGCAGTATTTAGGTTCAACAGAGAGAGTATTTTAGATATTAAAAAAAGAACAAGATGGCAGCCTAACGACCACTGCAAGTTAAAAAAAAAAAAAAAAGTATAAAAGCCAAGATATTCACAGCACCTGGACACTGGAGAGCCAGCTTTGAAAAAGAGTTAGCCTATTCTTTCACCTAAAACTTGAAACGTGTCTGAGTCATAGCTGAGATGTGAAGAAGTTTGGTGAAATGTGTTTTCTTTTAATTCTCATATCC
The DNA here is from genome assembly GCF_026122565.2 of Emydura macquarii macquarii. Lineage (NCBI taxonomy): Eukaryota > Metazoa > Chordata > Testudines > Chelidae > Emydura > Emydura macquarii. The sequence goes on along the minus strand of NW_027133643.1, from coordinate 10,439,615 downwards.
ATTAATACTACTTGATTTCAATCAAGAATCCTCTGAAATGGAAATTCAACTTCCAAAACACTACAAGGTATAGTACGGTTCTCAAGGTATTCCCACCTGTCTGAAAACAGGAATTACTTTTCTCAAGCAGACTCACAAAAGACTAATTTGAAAGATTCCCAGTCCAAGTTCCAGACTAAAAGAGTTTGATATTGTTAGACAGGTTTCTCATAAGCTTCTGAGACCTTTGTGTACTTATATGAACCAATCTCTGAACCTTTTGAATTTTGTTCCATCACGGCTTAACGTACATAACCATTCATAACAGTGGGAGGTCTGCCAGCTGCTCAGCGTACAGTAGGTGTCGTCTCTCCAAAATAGTTGCCGTATTTTCCTGACGTATAAACATCAATGAAGCTGCATAAATAGCTTTTTTTGCAACTTCAGTGGAGATGATGATGCACAGCGTCTCTTGGTACATTGCAATATGTGGCCTATAAAAAGAATATAAATGAGTCTCTTAGAAACAAGCTCAGATTTGAATCCCCTTTCCTGCAAAGCTGTACGCGGGTTCCTGCATGGTTGCCTTTTGCCCAACATGTGAATGGTAAGCATCCTACAACTGATAGATCAAGGATTCCTTCTTCCTTCCTGTTTTGCACTATGTACTGACCAGAAGAGGCCATAGGACCTTTTTCCTCAGCATTTTTGGAGGACTGTAGGGTTCAGAGTATTTGCAAGGGGATATGAGTTGTTGGTTCAAATTCGACATTGGTCAGTAATGATGCAACATTTATCATCATCCAATGACTGTTCAGGGAAACAAAATTTAGATTAGATGCAAATGAGCTGAGATGACTTATCCGGCATGTTTCACCAGCATTAAATTCACTAAAATTGAAAGGACTTGCAAGGTGGAAATTTGCCATACACGTGAGAAATTGTATTTCCACGCCCCCTAATTTGTTCTAACATGTGGTGATACAGCTGTAAGAATAATTCTTGCTGTAAGAATAGTTTTTCTTATTTTTTTCAAAAAGCACTGAAAAAATCAAATACAATAAATACCAAAAAATAGCCACTTGCTCATTCATAACCCTTCATGTATATTTATATTAGTTCAGTCCAACTATTTGAGGGTTATAACAGTGAAACATAGTTACCATGACTTCTCTTCATGACATCTATAGTTACAATAAATTGGATTTGTTGACAGTATACATATATCCCTTTATTATTAAGACAGGCATTCCAATTGGCCCTGTTCAAACATGGATTTATCTCTTTTCTGATCTCTTCCGAAAAAAGCCTTTGGTATGGCTTGGTGAATACTGTGATTTCAGTAAAGCTGGTATAAGAATTATACTTTATTAAATTTCATGATAAAGTGCTCAGGCACTGATGCACAGCCTATTAGTAGCTTTAAGATTTCAATGTTTTGGTGGGACTGCTTCAAAACTAAACTATGTTTTCCTTGGCTAAACTACCACCGTTAGATGCAATTTTTCTTGACATTTTAAGAATTGTTTTATGACTGTGTTTTCTATAAGTAATGTCCATGGAGGTCAAAAAGGAAATTGCTGTTCCAGGAATGCTCAGACAGCATCCACCACAGCACAAAAGGCTAAGTTAAATAGCTGCCTTCTGGCTAGTCCAATGGTGTGATGATTAACAAGTTGTACTGTCATACAGAGGCTTCTAATCGGGAATAGCCTCAGGAATACTGGTTCCCAGGCCTTAGGATTTGGGCGTGTTTCAGTGACTGATACCCTCAGCATCCCAGAGAATATACTTTTCCCAGCTGTCAATTTTTCTCCTTTTGCATTTCAGCACATACAATTTAAAACAAAAAAACAAAACAAAACAAAACAAAACAAAAACGACCAATACCCATGTGAATGCATATTTCTTGCTGGGGCCACGGGTCAGATGGCAGGACGACTAGCCCATAAAATTAAAAGATTATTTTAGAAAGTGATTAATCCATGTTCACTTGAGGCTTTCATAAGAAAAGTGATTGTAAATTTACTAATTTCACTTGCAATCAGGAAGCTGTTAAAGGCATCAAGAAGCAGCCAGATAACCAAGGCCATAGAATACTTTAGCATTGAGTGAGAGTTGGGCCTTACACCCTTTGTGACTATCTGGGTTTTGAACTTTTTCCGTAGTTCCCAGTTGCTCATATGCAGGACTTTTGTTCAGGTTCCATTTGCAAAGTCCAGAGTGGGATCAACGGGCTCAGGGATGCCCTTTATACTTGGTTTTGGTTCTGGCCCATCTCAGGAATGAATCAGAAATCCTGGCAGGTCTCTGCAGTTATTTACAGTAGGAACCTGGCACTCTGGGCTTTGGTTATACATTCATTGCAGATACTATATGAGAAAACATAAGAGCTAGTATTATTTACTGAGTGCCCAGAAGACAGCCAGATGCTTTACTAATAAAAAACAAGACACATCCCTACCCGAAAGAGTTCACACTCTAAATAGATAAAACAGACAAAGGATAAGGGAGAGGGAAAGAGCACAGAAGCAAAATGACTAAGGTGAAGTTTGGCTCATGTCTTATTCAATGCTTCCTCCACCATCACTCCCTTTCCCCATGATCTGCCCTCTCTTGCAATGACAGCTGGTCGGAAAAGGCGGGTAGGGTGGGGACAAAAATGTTTATGAAATGTAGTCTCTCAGCCAGCCCTCCCCTCAACAACACCATCCAATATCTCAGTCTCCCTGTACTCCTTCCCCATCACAGACTCTGGACTGGGTGTGAAAGGAATACAATTTTAGAGGCAATGCCAAAAAAGTAACTGTCCAAGACTTTTGTTGGTCCCAAGTGTCTAAAAATGAATAAACATTTCAGCTGGAGTTGGGGAAAAAGGTGGTAGTTAGGGAGTAGAAGGGCAATGGGAGTGAAAGTCAATGGGATTTAGGCTCCTAAGTACCTAAATCCCTTTTGAAAATGAAATTTAAGCATTGCAACACGGAATGCTAAAATGCTTAAATACCTTTAAAAATCTGGGCCTTAGTCATTACTATGGGACTATACACTTGATTAGGCCAAGAGGATTTAACTCATTTACTCCTAGACACTTACGAAGGTGACAAGGCTGAAAACATTGGAGGTGAATATTTGCTGGCAAAAGAATTAATGTTTTAATGGCTTTGCATTTGATTGTAAATCACGGGAGTGGACTAGCAAAGCTCATTCGATTATTAAATGAATTCCACTATAGTGCATCTCACAATCCTGTGACTAAACCTTGATAAAGTACTTTAGGATTCACAGGTGAATAAAGGGGGAAAAAAACCTATATGTTACTTTTCTCCTTAGACTTCAGAAAAAGATTCGGAATGACTTCTGTGTTAGACAACAAGAATTCCAGACAGGAAGAAGTGACAATTCGCACACGATAGCTTCATTATACAGTGTGACACTTTTGAATCTCTCATTGAGCACATGCAACAAACTATATTTCATTACACACAAAGATAATGAAGGAACAGTAGAGAACCCAGCAAGAAAAATGCATACAGCTAGGAAAAAAGCCAGAATACCCACACAGTGATAAAGGGGAAATGTACCCCTAAAAATGTGAACCTCAAAAGTGTCACATTCTGTCAAAGCCAGGAGAGAGTGAGGAATAAATATTTGCCTGTATGGAATGGACTATGACATACTATCTCAAAGGTAGATTTAATATTACCTACTGTTTATATAGTGACACAAAGATGTCAGCTGTCTATAGCGCGCTGCTCAGAAAAGTTGTACTTGGTGATAAGCTTACTCGATCATAGGCTGCTATGTGAATTTGGATCAAATAATTCAAGCAAGGAGCAGCACATTCATTTGCAGAATAAAAACCTCTGTTCAAAGGCACTTTCAGGATATCGGACTTCATTCTATATAGTTGAAAGTCTGAACTCCTGCTGGATAGGAAATGCCACGCACAAGAAGTCAGATTGAAAAATGCCATGAACAACGTCAAAGAAAGAAGAAAAAGGAAAGCCTCTGATTGTAATGGTATCTTTGTTAAATTCATTGTCAATGCTTGTGAGAAAGGCACTGATATCTTACATGAGGTTAGCAGGACAAGGCAGATGATCAGGAAATGGCTTGAATGACTGATTGCTCTGTCAAAGAAAGATAAGCACGAGACCTAGAATTACACTGTTTATCATGTGAGAAATGGATCATCATATATGAGAGTGGCACAAATAACATATAGACTGATTTGTGGAAAGACGTGATGAGGTTATCTTGAAGGGCCAGGTTGCAAGGGGGAGCTGCAAATAGATGGCACATCACCATTTCAGAAAAACTACAACGTTTTTGTGCAAGTGGGCAATATTAGAACACAACTCAAACTATCAATTGCAGACATAAGAAGTTGTGGATGTGTCTTATTGCATATATACAATCTTTTGATTCAGCAGGCTGGGGTAAGCCTCACACCACTTTACTAGAATGGGACTTACTCCTCTTGGTGTACAATTTTAATCACAACTGGAAAGAAGTTAGAAAAAACAAGAGACCAGTGTGAAATGGGGAGAATGCGTTAAGAAGTCCAGCACTTGGTTCGCTGTTCTTAACCCTGAAGTTTTACTCTTGATGGAAATGATGATGGCATTAGCACTGGTGGAAACAAGTGTTGCAATCTACTGTATCTTGACTGATGTCCTTATCAGCAGATCTGAGAAATGACTTCAGAAGCTCTTACAACAAGTAGCCACAGCTGGTGTAAGTTTTGGACAACATCTGCAGATACAAAGAAACCCACCTGGTGCACAAAAAGTCACATATCCCAAACAGCATAAAAGTTGGTAATTATTAGGTAGAAAAAGTAAGGGGAGCTGCTACGTGGACACCATAGCTTGTGTGTGCCATGCAAATTTCTGAAACTATATAGAATAACAATGATTATTATTATGCATATTAACCTTTAGTACAGTGCATTTTCCAAACTGTTAAATATCTGCTTTGAAAAATGCATCTATACTGAATGTCTGCACTATCCAAAGGGTAAGGAGGTTCACTATGGTGTGTGTGCCACTCATGAAATCAAAAGTCATTTGGGGCCTAATTCAAAGTCCGCAGAGAAACTCTGTTGAATTCAGTGGATTTTGGATGGATGAGAAAACAGCATTGGTTCTTCTGCCAATACCATTTTGGCCTACTGCTATGTATGGCCATGAGAGCTGGATCATTATGACAAGTACTGAGAGGGACTATCATGGACAAAGTAAAATATGGGATGTTGTGCATTGCTGTAGATCAAGAAGATAAGATGGTTGTAATATTTTGTGTAATTATTTAGTAATGGAAACCACAAAAGAAGGAGGGGATGCTGGACAAAATGAAAGAGTGGATCAGTGACACAGTAGCATTTAACATGTGCAACAGTGAGGGTTCCAACAGCAGCCTGTGGCCTCTGAAATTAAGATGACATTTGATAAGTATAATGCTAATTTTTGTTCTTTGCAAGATACAGTCCCTTTAGAGATAAAGAGTAGTACGGTTGGACCAACAACTTCTCAATAAACCCACTATTCATTTTTCCTCATATAATTCATTCCCCCCCTCTCTAAAATGTAATTATTTCTTGCAAAACGATTCAACAGAGTCCTCTAGCTTTTTCATAGTGTCAGCTACATATTAATAGAGATTGTCTTGTGAACCACCCTTAGAATATGCCAACTACAGCAACTGCTTACATGGAAAAATAATGTTAGGGAAGTATCTAATATATTTTAGCAGCTTTAAATGCAATTTATCAGCTGGAAATAAGGTTGAGAGTCAGCACCATGGCTCAAATCCAAAACCCACTGAAGTCAATAGGAATCTTTCCACTGACTTTGATTGGCTTTGGATTAGGCCAGCTCTCCACAGGCCACCACCATCACAGGCCACAGCAAGGAACCACTAAAACTATTTTCTGGGGTTCCTCATTTATCTTCAGTAAACTCTCAAGAATTACAATGACAAAAGCAATCTGGAGAATTAGAAGTTTGCAGGAAAAAAGGAGATCATGCATATGAAACAAATTTCTCAAGGCTGAGATTTCTCTGCAGCAGAGGAGAGAGATAACGAGAGAGAATTTCTACACTTTTATTAATACAGCCATGACATTATACGTATAACCTCTATCTTAAAATCACATTTTAATAGAGATGGAAAAGCGACTGCTGGAGGAAAATTTAAGTAAGAGATTGATACAGAGGACCAAATTTAGATCTGGCATTAGTGATTGCAATTCCAGTAAAGTCAGTGTTTATGCCAGAGCTAAATTTGACCCTCTATCTATATTTTCTAACATGATAAAGGAAATACAAAATTCCTCATCATAAGTACACTCAGCTATGGGGAATTAGATCTGATAAAGAATTCTAAGGAGAAAACCAAATTTGGAACTACGATTCAATCAAGGGTATCAAATCCATTCTGTGGAGAGGGCTTTATTACATTTTTAATTATAGTCTGAGTACCATGGTACAAAATTATGGCTATATACAATCCTGAATCCACACTATCTCCCACTTGTGATACGTAAAGGAACAAAACATCTGTCAGGGATGGTCTAGATAATACTTAGTCCTGCCTCAGTGCAGAGGACTGGACTGGATCAGTGTTTTTCAACAACAAGTCCAGTCCCGGAGATCTCCCTGACACAGTTTAGGAAGTCATAGGAAGGCAGCAAGCTGGTCCCCGGAATCAAAAAGGTTGAGAAACACTGGACTCGATGACCCATCGATGTCCTTTCCAGTCCTACATTTCTATGATTCTATGAAATATAACAGACAGAATTCAGTCTTTCTGTAGTGACTCAACTTTTAGCTTAATTAGGAAAAGTACTGTTGCATTCAGCATTATTTAAAAGCCAAAATGATTCAAGGCCTTTTTAGGAATGCCACTATTTCTGTATTTGTTTGTGTATGCATTTGTATGCGCCATTACTATACTTGTGGGACAAGCATGGGCAAAATAGGTGCTTTCTTGTTCGCCTTAATGATAACCTGACCCGGGAAGTGGCAACATCAGGCGTCAGAGTTTAGAATGAATGAGCTAAATGGGGCCAGGTCACAACTATTTTAGGAGGTGCTGTTTCAGGCTGCCTAAGATGGTGTTACGTTATTTCACATCGGGAAGCTTATCTCTGCAGCCTATAGGCACAGGCACTTGCTAGGTAAGGTATGGGTATAAGTTAGGGCAGTAATGGAATGAACCTACAAGGCCTGTAAGACAATAGCTTAGCTAAACAAGGCATGAGGCCCAAAAGCCTTAGCACAAGCCACTAACCAGGAGCAACCCTAGATCATAAGATATCACAAGACAGCTATGTGACTAAATGCTGACAGGTAACCACAAGATATCAGGTTGGGATATTCAAAGTTAGGAACATCAGCAGATGTCTGACCATAGGAGTGCCATGCTAACTAATTAACATATATGCTAATAAGTTAGACGTAAACGGGCTAGTAACCTCTGGGAGAAAGGAACGCCGACATTAGCAGGGTGAGAAAATACAAATAAGGCAAAGGGGATGAACCCCCTACTGAATATTAATTAGGCATAGTGGCATCAGCGTAATACATTATAGAAGTTGTATCCTGGCCTGTGTGCCACGGGAGATGTAGCTCTTGGGAGATGTCACGGTGATGGTGACGAGGAAGATGTTGATGAGCAGGAAGATAATGACTAATATTTCAGGTGCTCTGCAAGGGATGGTGCGAGTCTATGGATGCTCAGATGCTCAGTCAGTATCATCTCTATCTAAATTGCTGGGCTGGAGTGTTTGTGACTTTACTAACTGTATGAATAAAACTACTGCAAATTAGGAAGGTTTTTCCTAAGTTTGAACATTGCAACCATGCACGTCAGGGCTCCCAGCTGAATAGTAATTCTACTAACGCTGGGCCTGACTTTGGGACCAGAACCTACCAAACCTGCGAGTGTTAACTAGGAATTCTTAAGTAATAAATATAATTAAATTATCAGGAAACATCTCCACAACATAAAGAAAATGGTCTAGATAATGGTTGGTCCTGCCATAAGTGCAGGGGACTGGACTAGATCACCGCTTGAGGTCCCCTCCAGTCCTACAATTCTATGATAGACTTCTTTTCATTCTGAAAAATCTCAGTCTCTGATGGGGCTTGATCAATTCACTGAGAGCTTGACCCAGCACTCATGTAAACGTGGCTGGGGATGTTTGAGGAAAGTCTGTTATAAGGATGCGCCTGACTTCTGAATTGATTCACTACATGGTTCAAACTAATTCATCCCAACGTGGCAGGAGTTGTGGAGATGCTATAACTATTTATTGTTGGGCAATACATACTTTGGAAATAACTGCATTACAAATTAGACCTGATGCAGAGCTCTTTCTTCCTGTACTTCTTCCTTAAATCTCATGAATGAATGAATGACTGTCAGGATTTATACAGCTATTTCATACATTCAGGAAAGAATGAGAGAGCATGGAAAGGCAATAGGAACAGAATGGATCCATCATATCTGGCATGAAATAGTTGTGTATGAATTTACATCATCATTGAATGGTAAATATCAGGACTATTTGAGCTTGTTTTCTGGACTATGCAAACCATTTTGTGACGGCTTCCTCTAAACTACAGAATTTAGTGAATTTTAAGAAGATGTAGAGATTTGAAGAATGACAAGTTTAATAGGAACTAAAAGGTTATAGTAAATTAGAGTGACTTCTCTTTTACTGAATATGAATTTTACAGATTAGTCCTCAAGAAGCATCAGCTACTTTGATCATTGCTAATGGTAGTTACCCCAATAGCTTAAATCAAAGCATTCTTTAGAAAAATGCTACAATAAAAATATAGTGTCTTGGTCCATGACTAGGTCTCCTAGGTGCTAGCATAATACAAATAATAATTAATAACAAAAGCAACATGGCTCCCTTCCTCTCCTCCAAGCCCAACCTGACGTTTTAACATCCTCCTAGTACCACCATATTCTTGAACTTGCCTACCACACAGAATTCTCTTAATTTGGGAAAGCCTTGTTCATGAATGTGTAAAAAACCCAAATTAGTCATGGCGAGTGAGGCAACCAAAATTTAGGCCAAGTTCATAGGTCCTTATTCAGTTTTTCATTCAACCCACGGTGAGGTTGTAAGAACAATATTCAGACTAAGTTCAACATTAAGGGTGAAATTCACTTCTACTGCAAAGACTTAGAGCAAGACCTATGCGCTGCTTAAACCCCACTTATGCCACCTGGGGCCTTGCGCTGGCTATCTGCAAGGGTCATATACTACCCTAATGAATCTGGACCTAAGAACTTTATTTCTAGCCACATTGTCTCTCAGCCAGACACCAGTTACTTGAGAAGTTTTAATTAGATAAAAGGCAGGAAACAATTATGTAAAATGTTCTGTCTACTGTGAAACCAGTTACACGCCCATACTTAAACTTTTGTACAAAACAAAATCAGTGTGAAAATACCAGGACTGTTCTCTCGGGCAATGAAACAAACAAACAAAGTGCAATCCATCAGAAAGCACTTTACTGATACTCTTTGCAGGATGGTTTGTAACATCTCTTTTTGACCCTCACTTTCCATTACCAGGTACTGCAACGGGATTTCTAGCTTGTGTAATTAACTTTGCTATTTGTTGTTTGTTATCTTCTTTTACCCCTCTTAGAAAGGTTGACGATACTCATATTGGTCATGTTATCAAAACTTGCTCTCAATTTACATAGCTTCATTTTAAGCCTTACATATGGGTTAATTCTTTCTATACTGCAATTATCCGTTGCATCCTAAGAACTCATTTTGTCACAAGTACTGATGTTGCTATGTTTTCAAACATTACTTGCACTATGTCAGACTTTCCGAGAACATGTAGCTAGTGGATGAAATACTTATTTTCAGCTGTATTTGTTTGGGTGTTTTAAAATGTAGACACACAGGGCCAGACCATGGCTCTTGTTAAGGTCACTTGGCACTGCTCCAGTTGCACGAAACACACTTAGAATTGCTCAGCTGGGTATCCAGTGTAGGAGGCATGTCAGAGTTATGGCCAGAGAAGCACGGCTGGAGCACCGCTGTGCTCTGGTGATCCCCAGCTGCTGGAATGGCTCCTGGCGGGCTGTTGCTGCTGGGCACAATTTTGAGCTAACTCAAGGCTGCTCTAAGTCATGCTGGGCCCAAACAAGCCTCCAGCCAGCTCTGGGATTTGGGAGTGGAAGACAGAAGATGTAGTTCTGGAGGTGCTAGCAAAGAAATCTGAACATATTTGTTCTTTCCTACCTTTTGCCTGTTTGCATTTTGCATCTAGTAAATTGTTGTACACTTGCCCTGTCCGATGGTAGAAAAATAAGTTAAAGAATATGCGCCCTGAGCTTCATGTATGGACTGAAATGATAAATATGTATATAATGTTGCTTCAGTATTGTTTGACTAGGCTGATGGAAGAGCAGCTGAGCTGCTTTAGTAAAAACTGTTTATTTTATTTTTTTTTTTACAATGGAAACGCTCTGTTCTCCAGAAAAAAAGGTATCATGTCATGTTTTTCCTACTGTATTTTGCTTTTGCAGCCATAGCATAGGTACTGACTTTTAATTTCCCAGCGCGGCATGGGAAAGGGCTTTCAATCAGCCTTTGATCTGAGGGTCAGGAGGTCCCAGCAGCCTCCAGCAGCTACAGGGGTTTAGATGCTCTCTAGTCCAATTTGGAGCTTCTTTGATGATTGTTTTTCATGCCCAAAGAACTCTGCTGCTGCTTTTAAATGGTGCTTTTCAACTGATGTAACCGTACCTTATTATGAAGATTATTTCTGGTGAAAAACAGCAATCACTTACCACCTTTCTCTAACAGTTACTCATTTTAAGTAAATTGTGCCCATTTCAATCTGGGAAAGTAACAGGTTACCTGTCCCTCTGCTTTAACAAAAATCATTCTGCGTTAACTCAGAACGTTTTTGTTATTTTTTTAACTTAAGGGCGGGGGGGGGGGGGGGGCAGGACATTCTGTGCGCTAATAAATTAACCCTTGGCACTCTCCCTTCCCTTTGAATTTTTTTTAAAAAGTAAAATTAACTGTGTGGGCTGGGCTAACTGCCCTTTAAATTGTCAAAATGCCTGAAAGATATACGGTCACACAGCCTATGCTGCCAGTGCCAGTAAGGCAGGACGGAGCCTCAAGGCCTCCCAACCTTTCAGATCAGTATATCTCTGTCCTAGACACTAGACATCGGATGTAAGTCAGTGTCTCATTTACCCTTTTTTTTTTTTTTTTCCCTTTAAGACAAAAATTGCAATCCTGCTAGGCCAGGACAAAATAATGCCTTTGATTTGGTTAAACAACAGTTATAACATTAAATAATGTTGAGGCTTACATAGACCATACTGAGCATCAAACTTGGGACATTTCATGTTGGGAAAGCAAGGAGTTAGAAATGGAAAAAACAACATGGGAAGTCATGTACTTCATTCTCTTACTATGCAGAATTGTTCCCTACTGCACTTTCTCAAGAGGTTAGTTCCTTGGGTTTTACCTTTTATATCCAATACTGTCCACTTCAGAAGTCAGCATTTCTCACAGTTTTTCCTGTTCTAAACTTAGGGGAAATGTGTGTTGTCTGAGACAATGCTGTGCGATAACTGTTAGCAAATGCTGAATTTTTAATGGTGACGACTGTACTTTTAGATAACACATTCCCTTCCTGTTTAAGCAAACTGTATGTGTTTTAGATTTTTCCACCTAAATCAATTCCTCCTGTTCTTCAGTCATGTTTCACACTGCTCTAAGAAATCCCTTAGCAATCATGGTGTCTTCAAGGAAGAGGAGAAGTCCTCAAAGTTCATGATATTCTTTGCCACCAACATCACGGATGGCCTGCAGTTATCTACAGAATCTACATATCTATCTTCAGCATTTCTAAGATGCCTTGACTGTGCAAGAATTGAGGCAGGATTTCCTTCTCATTCTCTTTTCCTCCTGATTTAGTTCAGAAAAGTCTCCCAAGTTCTCTTCTGAGACAAAATTCACCATTCAGAATCTCACAGGAGGAGAGAAACTTTGTAAAGTATCAGTGGCTTTGAAGGTATCCTTCCCTCATGGGGGCTGAGAGCATGCTCCCCACCCGGGGATCTTAGGAGAAATTCATCACCATCCACACATATCTTGAAGCATGGACATGAACAGTCACTTCCTCAATGATCCAACCAAGCTTTCCATTCCTCAGCTCCTGAGCAGACAGACATAGGTGTCCAAACTATGGTCCCTTTCCCTTGTGGGGAGTTGAAGTTGTAGGCCCCGAACTAATGTCGTTTTTAGCACCTTTACATTCTCTGTGAGTAATCCAAGTTCTCCAGGGAAGCGATGCAAGTAGATGGCCTGCTCTCCCACAACCCAGCATATCCCACCAGTCTCAGCTGCATAGTAGTTATGCACAAGAACTTCTAAGAGATACTGAAAGGTAGGGTGACCAGATAGCAAGTGTGAAATATATCGGGACACTTTTTTTCAGGGGAGGGGCGTATAGTTGTGTATATAAGACAGAACTCTTAATATTGGAATGGTCCCAATAATATTAGGACATCTGGTCACCCTACTGAAGGGGGCCATGAATGAAGGGACCCTTCATCCCTGATTCTGCATCAAGATTCGTTACTACAAGGGACTGTGCATGGGTGCAGGGGCCTGTGTTTGCAGAACCCTAGGCAGGACTGGAGCCCCAATGATTGGCTGAATTTTAACCACATAATGGTTTAACTGTATATTCAGGGAAAAGAAATAAATTCTTAAAGAGCCAGGAATCAGAATCTAGATTAATTACAGACCAAACAGCTATCCTCTCATCCTGATACACAAGAGAGTCCATCACAACACAAAAGAAAATGCTGAACTCATATATTATTATAATCTAAGGAGTCACAGTATTACAGTAGAGTAGAACACAAAAAGAGCATTCATCCACACATTTCTCAACAGAGTCCAATAAAGTCAGACTACAGAGCGGCACATGCTTGTTGAGAGAATTTGAAAGGGGGGCAGTCTGACAAATGTTTAATAACACTGAAACATGATAGCTATCTATATAATACTGTCATGGCTAGAAACAATGGCATCTTAGAAGTTGCTGATGAGAATGAGCAAATTCATTGTTCAAAATAAATATATTTGTCAATTTAAAAAGTCTCATGGTGTTTCTCTGTAATACAGGTTTTCAAGTTTAGAGATGAAATTAATGTTTGCACTACGGGCCAGTATGGTGGATTAGTATCATAAAACTAAATACGTCGATCGTGGTGAATTAGTACTTTATGGAGCTCCATGGACATTCATTCACTTTTGAAAAGATATATGAATACTGAACTTTTAATAAGTTCTTTGACATTTTGGAATTGTTTTTCTTCACCTGGTTTAAACAAAATGTGATTTTAAATTTAAACCAAGTTAATTGTGCATCATCTTCATTCTGAACAAAGATAAAGCACTGCTTCACCATTTTCAGAAACTACAACCTCCAGTAGAACAGACCAAAAACTCTTCTTGGGTTTTGCTGTTTTTCCCAGAGTTTAAAATAATAGACATCTACTAGTTATTTCAGAACTTTAATTATGAATAAAGTTCTATCTGCATGCCAGACAAGTCACATAACTACGTATTATGTCTGTCCATACACAAAGGTTATAACCAGCAGACCTTTATTTTCTATTAACAACAACAACAACAACAACAAAAGGAAGGAAAAAGGTAAGGTCTCCACGAGAAAGCATAGCATTTCCCCTCTAGACCTAGCTACATTTAAACACAAAATGGCAGCTGCCTCGAATTATTTATTTTTATTTGTTCACCTGAGTCAGCCAGAAATAGAGTACAGATTCAAGTGAAATTGTCTTGGGTTAAAATCTGAGGAAAGCCAGAATTTGGCCTTGAGATCTCTTATTCACAATTACATTTAAAAAATATATATATAAAAATCTGAGCTGGTAAATGAGATTTGAGGTTTAAAGGATAAGCACAATAATCTTGTGTGCTCATTTCAGAGCTTTCTTTATGACTTGAACTTTCATAGCCAGCTGGAGTCCACCCTCTTCAAAGTCTGTTAAGGATTTATGAAAAACAGTTCTGGCTCACTTTGCAGTTCATAGCTACCTCAGTCATTCTGCCTTTATCAAGGCAATGCATTTTTTGGTGCTGCTGTACCCCAAGGAAAACACATATCCCATCCTCAAAATATCCTTTACATTCCAGAGCGTAGTAACAAAAGTGAACTATGGTCATTTAGCTTTATCTAAATTGTGTGACAAGGGACATTTTAAGTATTTAGAACAAGAGCTAAAAAGAAGTTGGAAGTAAAATCATCTAAATCTAGCTCAGTGAAGTTGATATATTTTAATAAGATTCAGTTTTAAAAGTCTTTACGTCATTGCTAATTCCAGTCTTACGCATTACAGCATCTTCACATTGAGACGTCCAGCACTGTAATCATTTTACTAAAAGAACTGACGTCCCACCAATATATGGTTGTACTATGCATTGTATTACACAGTCTGCAACATGCCAAGAAAATGCTTTCAACAGTACTTATGCCACAACTTTTATAAATATGGCAATGATCAACTTTAAGCATGATGTGGAGGATGATTACATTTAAAGCAATGTAACGTGTTATAACAAAGCTACATTTAATGAAATAGCATTAAATGAAACTATCTAACAGCAGTCCCGATGTGAAGACTTCGGACCCAATCCTTCGAGCTTTATGCAGATAAGTAACATTTGCCCGCGTGAAGGGCAAGGCAAGGTTTAGGCCCAGACAAGGGAAGACGTCTCGTTCTCTCTTATCCATCCCCTGTACACACGTCCATGGGGGCTAATCACTGATGTGTTGAAAAGTGAGCATTGCAGAGATATCTACCTAACTGGATCGCCTCTTTCAGGGAATTACACCTTTTAAAATATAGCTTATATATCTGCATACACTTTTATGTAATTTAAACATTTAAACGTCACTACATTCTGAACGAAGTGGGAATGGAGAGGAAGGAACGTCGCTTCACAACGGAATCTATTTTAGATATTTACCAGGCCTCTGTCACCTGGGGATATGTCTACACAGCATTTTGGATCAGGTGGGAGCAAACCAAAGGACAGGGATGGGCTTCAGAACCCAAGCTCCAGCACAAACTGCAACTTCAAAGGGCCATCTACACAGCTATTTTTAGGGTGCCTAGCACAAGCTCCATGAACCCCAACTTGTCGACCCGGGCTCAGAGGCTTGCCCCGGCTTGGTCTAAAACTCTGCATAGACATACTCTTGGCGTAACTATCCCCAGAATATGTAACTAAGGTTAACACAAAAAATCTAAAAGAATCAAAACATTTAATATTATTTGGTTATATGGCCCATCTTTATTCTGCAGACAACCAGACATGTTTAAGAAGGAGTTTAATATCCCACTTTACAGACAGAAAAGCTAACTTTAAAATAAATCACAGCCCTAGAGTTATCAAGTTTAAGTCCACCTTTGTGCTGCAAGTACCATACCTACTTGTTCAGTAATAGGCCTAATCAATCATACTATCTTCTGTAATAGTGATTCATTATAGTCCAGGTCTTATCTTCAAATCAAAGCAAAGAAGAAAGGCAGACACAGATATAAGGAAATGCTTTACTTCTCTCTGATAGGCCATACATAGTTTAAATACCAGCACTGATAACGTTAGCCACTCATGAATCCCATGTACACTTAATCATTCATTTCCTTCATTGACTAAGAATAATTTTTGGCATGATTTACTATGGTCTAGCCCTTTATGTCCTCCCAGACATCTGGCATACATCCAAAAAAATGGCACTCTTATGAAGCTGAGTGAGCAGCCTTTTGCACTGGGGAGGATGGGACAGGAAAGGGGTTGAGAACTCTTTTTGAATTCTTCCCATCAATTATCTAGAGGATCTCTAAGATATCTATGTGCTTTAAAACCCTGGGTACTTTAGGAGCTATGCATGAAGACCTTTTGAATATACCCCTAGTGAACTGGCCAAGATGTTGTCCATACCTTCCACTGAAAGCAGACAGCTGCCATTTGTCTAAGTGGCATAGAATCATAGAATATTAGAGTTGGAAGGGACCTCAGGAGGTCATCTAGTCCAACCCCCTGCTCAAAGCAGGACTAACCTCAGCTATATCATCTCAGCCAGGGCTTTGTCAAGCCTCAGCTTAAAAACCTCTAAAGATGGAGATTCCACCACCTCCCTAGGTAACCCACTCCAGTGCTTCACCACTCTCCTAGTGAAAAACTTTTTCCTAATGTCCAATCTAGACCTCCCCAACTGCAACTTGAGACCGTTGCTCCTTGTTCTGTCATCTGCCACCACCGAGAACAGCCTAGCCCCATCCTTCCTGGAACCCCCTTTCAGGTAGTTAAAGGCTGCTATCAAATCCTCCCTCATTCTTCTCTTTTGCAGACTAAACAAGCCCAGTTTCCTTAGCCTCTCCTCATAAGTCCTGTGCTCCAGCCCCCTAATCATTTTTGTTGCCCTCCGCTGGACTCTCTCCAACTTGTCTACATCCTTTTTGTAGTGGGGGGCCCAAAACTGGACACAATACTCTAAATGCGAGCTTACCAATGCCGAATAGAGGGGAATAATCACTTCCCATGACCTGCTGGCAATGCTCCTCCTAATGCAGCCCAATATGCTATTAGCCTTCTTGACAACCAGGGCACACTGCTGACTCACATCCAGCTTTTTATCCACTGTTACCCCCAGGTCCTTTTCTGCAGAACTGCTGCCTAGCTCATCGGTCCCCAGTCTATAGCTGTGCATGGGATTCTTCCTTCCTAAGTGGAGGACTCTGCACTTTTCTTTGTTGAACCTCATCAGATTTCTTTTGGCCCAATCCTCCAGTTTGTTTAGGTCCTTCTGTATCCTATCCCTACCTTCCAGGGTATCTACCACTCCCCCTAGCTTAGTGTCATCTGCAAACTTGCTGAGGGTGCAATCTACCCCATCTTCCAGATCATTAATGAAGATGTTGAACAAAACCGGCCCCAGGACCGACCCCTGGGGCACTCTGCTTGTGACCGGTTGCCAGCTAGACATGGAGCCATTGATCACTACTCGTTGAGCCCTATGCTCTAGTCAGATCTCTATCCATTTTATAGTCCATTCATCCAACCCATACTTCTTTAACTTGCTGATAAGAATACTGTGAGAGACAGTATCAAAAGCTTTGCTAAAGTCAAGGTATATCACATCCACCACCTTCCCTACATCCACAGAGCCAGTCACCTCACCATAGAAAGCAATCAGGTTGGTCAGGCATGACTTTCCCTTGGTGAATCAGTGTTGACTGTTTCTGATCACCTTCCTCTCTTCCAAGTGCCTTAAAATGGATTCCTTAAGGACCTGCTCCATAATTTTTCCAGGGATTGAAGTGAGGCTGACCGGTCTGTAGTTCCCTGGATCCTCTTTCCTCCCTTTTTTGAAGATAGGTACTATATTTGCTTTTTTCCAGTCCTCAGGAAACCTTTGGATCCTATGTGACTCCTCACTAAACCTGGATGACCTGGGAGCCTCCATTTCCAGAAATGTCTTCTTTAACCTCCAGAATGCTAGGAAACGTTATTCCTTCCTCCCAGATGAGGATCGGGTCACACTAATCCATGTATTAGTCACCTCCAGGGTGGATTACTGTAACTCACTGAAATGCTCGCCGGGGACTCCATGCAGTCCACTAGGAACTTTGCCATTCCTATTGATTGTACATGGAAGGCACTCAGATACTACAGTGATA
Organism: Emydura macquarii macquarii; assembly: GCF_026122565.2. Classification (NCBI taxonomy): domain Eukaryota; kingdom Metazoa; phylum Chordata; order Testudines; family Chelidae; genus Emydura; species Emydura macquarii. The sequence continues at coordinate 10,421,853 of NW_027133643.1, read as the reverse complement.
GACAGCAATATAAAGTCTTTAGATAGATAGATAAATTAGACAGATATACTGTCTTGTGACTTTGTGCACCGTACTGACACATTTTTAATATGGGCTTTTCTATGATGCTCATCACTGTAGTATTTAACCATCTATTATACATTAATGTATTTAACCCCCAACATGGCTGTGAGATAGTTGGGACCCAAGATGCCAAGTGGGGAGGGAGTTTTAGGAATATCTTGATTCTGGTACGTATGTTGGTTTAAAAGAATGTCATATGAGGTCTTATATGAAAGCTGGGGTCACACTGGAGTCCTTAATATCATTGTGAAATGTATGTACAGATACTATATGTAAAGAGTTATGTATACATACTGAAAATATGTTTTTAAAGTCTATGTCAAGGCACCAGTCAACAGCAGAGGTGGAAAGCAGATTTTCATCCAGACAGGAGGTAAGGAATGCATCTCTCTCTGTTAGGATGTAAATTAAGCATTGTAGCTAACACAATGCTAGCCCATTTACATACAAAATCAAATGTTAATGAAGAGATCTGCTGTCAACAGGGAAGCAGCACACAGGAAAAATAAGCCAGAGGTGGTTATCCTGTCTCTCAGTACAGACAGTGAACTTATGGGATATATGTAGGAGGTGAAGAAGATTCCACATCTGTCATCCAAAGCACCCCTATAGTGATTATTATTGTCATAATCTTTGTTCAAAATCTGCCTTGTAAGGTATCATTTGAAAACTAATGACTTGCTAGTCAATAATATCATGGTGAAATGTATGTAGCAACATAATATGTAAAGTTATGAATTCCCCCTGTATGATGTTATTAGCACATGTTCAACACTACACAGTCCTACTTAAGTAAAAGTTGTTAAATAGGTCTATCCTAAACAAAGGAATGTGTGTTTACCTCAATTTACATATAAGTAGTAAACAGGACATTTAAGTAGTAAGACAGCAGGGGGAGGAGATGGCAGGAACAGAACAATTTACATTTCAGCAAACACAAGTTAGGGGGAGGGGAGAGCAAAAGAGCAAGGAGCCTCCTTTACCATCAGACTTCACGTCACCTTCCTCACTGCTTGAATAAACTTTACTTTGAGGGGTAGCCTTCAGAAGACTCCTCTTCACAGGTTCACTGGACTATAAAAGGAAGAGGCAGAAAACCCCAAGGTATCATTTGCCTAAGACGACAAATGCATCAGCACCTTTGGGCCTCTGGAAGACAGCTTGAGCGGGTGAGAGGGGAGGTGTCAGTCACCATCTTGCTGGAAGACTGTGGGTGAGAAAGGCCATCTTGAACAAAGCCTTGAACCAAAACTTGCTAGATTAAGTGTCAGACTTTTAGATGCATGTTTTCACTTTTATTTGCTTGTAACCATTTCTAACTTTCTCTCTTATATGTGAACTCACTTAAAAGCCTATCTTCTTTTGTTAATAAACTTGTTTTACTAAAGTAGCAAGTAACACCCAAGGCTGGTGGACACTAGAGTGGGGCTATAGACAGGCTGCTAGGGTGAGAACTACTGAACCAGGATTGCCTAGCACACAGACCTGCATATAGTCGGCTGGTTGTGAGCTACAACAGCAAAGCATTGTGAGGGACCCAAAGTTACAGGAAAGGACACAATCCCTCACTGATCTAGATTGCACCCCAGAATGTGACACCATCACCCTACACCTGGGAAGTAAACGTGCAATGCATTTACATCCATGAAAATTGGATCTCAACCAACCTTGACTGAAAACGCTGAAAAAGACTTTGGATGAGACTAACTTCTTTAGATGAGAGGTTAACCTGATAGTTAAACTTCATTTCTAGAAAGTGTGTTAAAATTTTGTTTTATATGTAGCCGTTTGTTTCAAATAATCCTTATTCGACTACCTCCTGAATCTCTAAATTTTGATAATAGACTTATTCTTGTTTTCATGACAAATATATCTCAGTGCTGTGGTGTTAAGCAAAGGGCTGGTTCTGAGATGAACTTTATAAGCTGGTGCATACACTGTTCCTTTGGGAACAGCAGGCCTGGCATATCTGAGCTAGTGTCAGGATCTGGATATCCAAGGAGGATGCTTCAAAGGGACTTGGGTGCACTTATCATTAATCTGTAAGGCAAAATAAGAGCTGGTATAGCCCAGAGGAAAGTGCTTGAGTAGCTAACAGGCTGGTGGTGTTAGGAAGATGACACAAGCAATACTTCTTAACGCTGGTGACGGGGGCAACAAAGAGAATCACAGTCCTGGTTACTCTCAGAACCATCACATTAGCAAAGTAACTTGTCCCCTTATTTACACCTGGAGAACAAAGACACCAAGAGATGAAGCCACTTGCCCAAGGCCACAAAGGAAGTATGTGGTAGAGTTAAGAACAGAACTCTCGATCCTCTGTCGAGTCCCTTTGCTTAGTACCCTATATGCAAGACCAGACCATCCTCTCCCGAAATTCAGCTCTTCAAGAGAAATGTGCTGGAAGTACTGAAAGCACACTGGGAGCAGATTCTGGGGCAATCTGTAAGCTGGCAAGCAAGCGGAGAGGAGGACGTGCTCATGTAGGAGCCTGCCAGAAGCTCACTGGGAGCACAGAGCCTGATGCCTCTCAGCACCCGCACGTGTGCTAGCTGTTGAAGTGCGGGCAAGAAGGGGAATGGTGAGGATGAAGCCATGACCCCGAGGTCTCTTTGCTCCAGTTCCAGGAGCTGGCTGGGTATAGGGCAAGGAGTACTTTACACCATCTCCAAGGAGGGCTCTAGCATGCACACCCCAGAAGGTACTGTGGTTATGGTCTCTACACCTGTACAGACAGAATTTTGCCCTTACTTTCCATGAAAGGAAATATTATACCTACAAGAATGTATTTCAGTTGGTGCCTTCTAAATGCTCCTGTTCCCTACCTCTTCTGCGTGGGATTTTTGATAGTGGAAAGCTTGTTGATGTATATTCTTGCATTGCATACAGAATGCCAGTGAGATAAATGGATGCTACCAAGTAATTAAAAAATACACTTTCTGAAATATAAATAAAGTTATAACAAACTACTCAAGGCAGGGCAGATGATTAGTAATTACAGGTGAAGAACCTCAGGGAAGGAATATATGATCATGCAACCAAGGCCATAGACTGTTATATCAAAGCATAGAGTGTTATATCAAAGCATTTACACCATCTATAACATACTAATGGTTTATATTTATTAAACCTTACCTACATTTTTATATGTAGATATGAGTGCATGGGTATGAAATACATATGAGCACACACTGCTGAATTTAAGACCTCTTTATGCCATATGAACTGTAATCTAGCAGCATACGCCTAGCAGAAAATTCCCCTTCTGTAGAAGAACTCTGCTGGGAGCACCATTAAGGTGTGTACTCTTATGCCTATCCGCCTTCACTTGGGTCTTTAAGAGACCTGTGTCTGTGGCATAATTTAGAGCTGCTCCTTGAAGCTGCATCATGCCTGCGGCTCAATCTAATAATCAGGGAGCTGGAACTGGCAGCTTGACACTCCATTGCCACCCATTTCGTGCCGAACAGAGCTCTGGTGCACGTTTTTGTAACTTGAAGAATTTGAAAATTAATACATCTTTCCCGGATGTCACCTTTTTCCATGTGGATTTTTCTCCTAAAGGTTTCTAATAAAAAGGAAGCCAACGTGATTTTCAGAGGGGTAGCCGTGTTAGTCTGTATACAGCAAAAACAACCAGAGTCCTGTAGCACTTTAAAGACTAACAAATTTCTGCGGGCTCATGCCTTTGTTAGTCTTTAAGGTGCTACAGGACTCTCGTTTTTGTTTTAACGTGACTTTCCTTTTTCTTTACTTCTTTATTTATCTGCAGAATCAATAATGCCAGCAAGCACACGCACCTCTCTGGAGAAGCGTGCTTGTTAATCAGCAGCGAACAAGAAGTCAGACCCACACAAACAACATGTGTCTGTTTTTAATTCCTCATTTACAGAGTGACTGCTTTAAAGGAACACACAGATATCTGTAATCTGGAGAACTTCATCATATTTCACCCATTTCCTTGTGGCACGTCCTATTTTGGGCTCAAGATACTTGACCATGCTGCAAAGTATTACCATTTTGTTTAAAACCACAGCTGACCGCAGCCAATGCAGTGGCCCCATAAACAGAGTGGGCACAGGAGCGATGTACTCCACACTATAAACAGTCATATGACTTTTATAAATAAAGTAACACATGCCTTTTACCTGAGAACAACCTGAAGGACAAATCAGACAGCTAGAAATGGCATCTTTCTAACCCTACTACACTGAACTTTTCTGAACATGATCTTCAGAAACACAGCATTTTATTTTATTTTTTTTTTAAAGGAACTAGGTCATCTTTAGCATGAGGGTTTCCACATACGAAGACAAAGTAATTGATCTGAATGAAACAAACCTACACCAACCTCTTAGTGTGTTTTATTGCTTTTAACACTGTGTGCACCTGTATGAGTCCAGGGGAGCAGTCCCGCAAGGCCCAATATACAGATTTATATACTCTTAACACATCTTAAGTTACGGAAATGATATATTTTCTTTCCAAGGGATTTGATCTATAAAATTCGTAAGGGCCATTTCACTGTCACTTTTGTTATTTATGCAGAATGCGACTGCTTGCACTTTTCTTAAGGTAGTGGGCTCGTTTCACCTGCCCTGGCGCAAATCAGTGACGCTGCACTTCCCTGTGTCACAGTGGTTAGCTGTGCCATGGGGCGAGGTGGGATGAGGCTTGCAGGCAATATTTGATCCCTTCAGCAGAATGAACTGAAGGAGCCGCAGCATGGGTACTGGAAGTGGAGACCCACAGAGCTGTTTTCTTTCTGGATAATACCCAGAGAGAATATTGTGGGTTTTTTCTTTGTGATGCAGCACCTACCACATTCAGTGCAGAAATAGGATAAACTTGTTTTATGCACAGGAAACGGTTAAGTTTCTTAAAAGGGAAAATAAGGTTTCGATCATCTTTACCAGGCCAGGGATGATATCCATAGGTAATTTTCCCTCTAACTTTTAGGAGATTGAGGAGGTCCAAACCTGTACAATTGTAGCGAAAGAGGTTTTGTTTATTTTTAAATTTTATTTAATCTTATTCTTATTTTAATTCCAGATAGTATTGACCAGATCATTCAAAAACCTAATATTTTGTAACAAGATGAATGTACTTTTGCTTCTGCTCATCCCAGTTTTTACAAAGCTGAGTCTCTCTCTCTCTCTCTTCCAGGATCATCCAAACTGAACAGTGGGAATGGGAATCCAACACTTTTAAACTGTTTTTAGCAGTACTGTAAAGATCACTTTTAACAAATATTAAGTTGCACTTCTATATCATATTCCATTTCAGCTCTCAAAGAGCTCTTCAAGACTACAGAGTTACACCTAGCAGGCAGGTAAGCACTCCAAGGCCAATTTTATCATCAGAGAAACTTAAGAACAGAAAGAAAATGACTTGCCCAAGGTCTGACAAAGAGGCCGTAGAAGAAACAGGGATCTATACCAGCGGTTCTCAACCTTTATTTCCCCAAGTACCACTCGGGTCAGGTACTGTCAAGTCAAGTACCACTTGACCTGACTGTACCTGACCCAAGTACCACTCGGGGAAAAAAAGGGGGGAGGGGACTTTCGGCGGCAGCGGGTTACATGGGGGGAACAATGCCCTCCGCCGAAACCCTTCCGCCGTTTGCCCCTTTTTGGCGGCAGGGTTTCGCGGGGGCGGGTGGGTGGGCACTTCCGGCGGCGGATTCGGTGGCACGGTACAGCTCGCGTACCACCCAGCCTTTTTTGAAGTACCGGTTGAGAACCGCTGATCTACACATTTCCTGACTCCCAGAGCTGCACTTTAACCATAAGACCATCTTTCCTCCCAAATTTTGCTTACATTTTAAAAGAATAGAATAGCAAACACCTCCTGTATCCTTACCGCCACTACTGGAGAGAACTCATGGCAGCAGATTACTTTCCTCAACGTGAACCCTACACTACCCCTTCCTGCTGACTTGCTGTTAGTGCCAGTCTCTTCCTTCATTCTCCCTCAGGTTCCCACTGTTGTTGGCCTCCCTTCTCTCTGACCTTCATACTTTCCTCCTTCCTTCCCTACTCTTTGTCCCTTCATCTCTTTCCCTCCTTTCTCCCCCTTTCTACTTCCCCTCTCTCCCGCCCTCCTTTTTCCTGCTTTCTTTCCTATAGTAGTCTGTGGAACCAACATGAATTTTGCCAACCATCCGTGTCGCTCACTCCACTTGGATGTTGTTGCCCTCCCCCCACCTTTTGTCTGACTGCTCTTCTTAAATTGTAAGGTCTTTTTAGGCAGGGACCGTATCTTCCTATGGATTTGTAAAGAACCTAACTAACGAGGTCCCGATCCGGATCAGGGCTTTTGGGCACGACTGCACTATAAATATTAACTAATTAACAATACACAACTTTAAAATTACATTTAATTCTCCTTGACGCACATGTACAATTATGCCCATTTTACGAAAACAACCGTATGACATTTCTGTTATTTAAAGCACTCAGTCTGACATCTAGAAATTTTCTAACCAAAAAATCCACTCCAACATCAAAACATAACGGCTCTTTCACCAGTTTTTACCTTGCTTTTAAAGAATACTACAAAACCCTTTTTTCTCCTTAGTAGCTCCAAGCAAACGTGTTTGCCTCGGATGTTGCAGTTTTACAAGACTATAAAGTTAGCAGGCTCTCCTATCCAATTAACAGTTCACTATATAAGGTTACACCAGAGTTACATACGGTTGTATTAGCATGAAACGGAGATTAAATGTGTTTCTCCCTTGCCTGCCCCCTAAATCTGCCTATAATGTGTTACTCTTGGAGGGTAGCAAAGGACCAAGAAGGCTTTATGCTAGTGAACAGTTATTAAAGAGATAGACCTTCACATACCTGCCACGTAACAGGATTCAGATGTGCATACCTGCCATGCAGATTAATAAGAAATAACCAGGTCAACTCAGGTTTAATAAAGAAATTATGCTACTATGGTTCTTGCCTATGTCATTGTTAAAAGAAACAGGACAATTCTGGGTAATATCAGAAAATCAGCTCTTTGCCTTGGTCTCTGCTTCTTGGGGCTATCTTTATCATTATTATTATTAGGGTAATACCTGAAAGGCCCAGGTAGGAGGGCTCCGTTGTGCAGGGCACTATACAGAAGCATAGTGAGAGTCCTGGCCTTCAAGAGCTTAGAGTCTAATGGGCAAGACATACAAACGGTGGGAAAATGAAGGATTGCTATTCCAAATTTTACAGATGGGTAAATGAGGCACAAGGAGATTAAGTCACTTGCCCAAATTCACTCCAGCTGTGGTTCACTGGGAATTGAACACAGATCTTCTCAGTCCTAGGCGAATATATTAGCAGCAAGGCCATCCTTCCTCTCTCTTTCAGGCTTCATTTCACCATGTTTCCACCCAAGACGGATATTAAAACTTGTAAAAAATGATGGTCAATAAACATTGAGACATTTTTGCTGTCACTGTCTCTCAATTGTCTTTAACATACTGACAGAAAAGTGCCAAGAATTCAGCATGTTGCCCGCTTAGTTAGTAGTTAATGTAGGTAACCCAACCAGCCGTGTCACAGATATTACATAAAATGTGTATTCTGAACAAAGAGGCAGCTGTGACTGGCTGGTGATTTGGGTGTGTTGCTAAATGCTCGAGTCAATGACTTTTCCCCAGCTCCACCAATCATAATTTCCAGAAGTGCATTGTCATATATAGCATTTCCAGAAAATATATTTCAGTGTCAGAAATGCTGCTTTGCTGGTATCATAACATTAGTTTAAACAGAACCTCTGGGGCTAAAATCCCACGAAGTTTTCAACAGTGAATACACTGCCAAACTTTTCTTGTGCATAGCTCATGCTTTCCTTTAAAAAACACAGAATCCACCTTAAAAAGTTGTCATGGCCCTCTGTAACATGCAACACGATCAGGTTGGCTGTCAAAACACATCATGTCACCGTGGGCGTGACACCACATGACCGAAATAACCCAGAGCGATTGATGTAAAACAGATTGTATTTGACGCTCAGAGAAGGTTCAGTGTATGTGTTCGCTATCCAAAACCCTTTGTGTTTAATAACTGTAGTGCTGGGTTCAGCAAAACGCTACAAGCAGGTTAGCAAGCCACTCACTACTCTCTGAATCAGCAGCACGGACTGGTGTGTTTGTTCTCATGGTCATCCGGTAGCAACCTGGTATATTACATTTACATTTGGTCAGTGAGATACAGGGCCTAATCCTGTTCCTATTGAAGTCAAGGATAAAATTAACTTCAACAGAAACAAGATTGGGCCCATTATATTACATCTCCAGATACACTTTAAAACAGATTCAGAAAGTTGTCTGAGAGATACATGCTCTTTATACTAAAAACTATCTTTATGGCTTTTACTTATAAAAAGAAAACATCAAAATAAGAACAGTATGCCTCATTTATATTTGTAGTCACTGAAGCCCTTTTCTCTTTATAAAAATAAGGTCTTTATTATATCAAAAAAGCAAGACAAAAGTCAAGTGTCCTAATTAAAAACATGTTGTATCCCAGTGTTTATTTTTTATAGAAGATAGAGCTCTCATTTGCAGTCTGGCTACAGACCATATCTGCAAAGATAATCAAGAAGAAGATACAGCTCGCCAGAAGCAACCTTTGTGAATGTTTAAATGTGAAAACATTTAAGGGGAAAACATTCTCATTTAACAGCGATATTCTTCCAGAGAGTTTTAAGATTTAGTATGAACATTTGTTCTACACGTGCTTCCCCCTTACTTAATTCTTTTTCTCCTTGTTATGTTTTCCTTTCCAACTCTCTCTCTCTCTCTCTCTCTCTGTCTTTTTTGTAAGTTTCTGTGGGGTACACCCCACAGCACAGCTTGCCCATTTCCTGAAAGACCACGTGGACTGGTCTTCCAATACGTGCTTAGCCCATATTAATAGGACAAACCCTCAGCAACATGAAATAATGCATAAGTTGACAAAGGGGAACGAATGGCAGTGTGGAGAGGAGAGTGTTGTGGTTAAGGTACCGATCCGGGGCTCACAAGATATGCATTCATTTCTTAGCTCTGCCACATATTTCTTGTGTGACCAAATCACTTCAGATATGTCTGCACACCATAGTAATCCAGGCTCTGACCCATGTGTGCGCCTCAACCTCCTACCATCCATACACAAAGCCATTTGACATGCGCCAGAACTCTCTCAGAACAAGGGCCTGCTGACTGACCCAGGGATGTGGGTCAAAGCTCTCAGCATGCTGTAGCACAGCTCCTGAGGACACAACAGAAGCCCATGTACTGAGCCAACCCCACAATTGTGCTGTCCCACAAATCGCCTGGGTCTGTGCGTCCCAGCCCTTCTCTTTCCAAACTTTCCACTCTACTTCCAGAAACAGGAAGCACTGCAGTGTGGATGCTGAAAGGCAAGCTTAGAAACAACATACCTGCAAGTACAGGTCACACGGGCCCAGGTTTAAGGGGTTGTCTACAGTGGATAGTAGTCTCTCTGTCTTAGCTCCCTCATTTGTGAAATGTGGGTTTTATATTTGGTTTCTCCCACTTCTCATCCATTTAGATTGTAAGTTCCAATGGGCAGGGACTGTGTTTGTATGGTGCCTACCTCAATCAGGCACCACTGCAATACAAATAATTATAATAAATCAGTGGAAAAGGAGCTCATCTGTAGAATTGCAGCCCTCTGGGGAGAGATTCAGGCTCAGAGCAGTGGAAGAGAACAGCATTTATTCACATCCTCTGGTTGCCTGCAACTCAGGATCACAAGAAAGAAAGAGGTGCGGTGTGACATCATCAGCATGTTATATTTGTGAGCTGGCTACACATATCCCGACCTGGTGGGCACAATAGACAATGATGGTATAGAATTTATTCCATGAGTGAAGATGGAATAAGGTAGCATGCACTTATTCCAGCACTGATATAAGAAGGGTGTCTTCAATGGTGCTAATTAGGGTTTGGTGGGAACCAGAAGGGTCATAGACAGGCCTTTCCAACCCATAGCATTCAACCTGAAGGTTTGGGATGACATGCTCTGCTACCAGTCCTTGTGCCTTGGGGTCATCTGTCCTCTTTTCCATTCATCTGCATCATATAGATGTGGCTGTCTAGTCTCCAGCACATGCACACCCTGAGTGCAACCACAGGCAATATTAAACCTACATTTAGGGAAGTGATTAGCTTTATTTTAAATTTCTACATATATCAGTGTATTTGGCTCGATGAATTTGCCTGTTCTCAATGCTTATTTCACAGTTTGCATGTAATATTTAAGGCCATTTTCCCATGTACCAATCTTCTACTGAAGACAACGGGAATTTTAATGTGGATTAATGGCAAAATTCAATTGTGCCTATATAATGCTCAGTTTGATTCATTTTACAGAGAAAAATCTATTCCTTTTTTTATTCTCCCTTATTCAACAGAGTCATCTTTGGCCACCTACCAAACCTGGGTGAGGGATGAGCTAGAGGACGAGAAACAGGGGGGGACGTGAAAATTGTTCTAATGTAACTGAATTTTGCACATTACATTCCAAACAATCCAGAGCAGCTTTATATTACCAGGGCTGTCCTTTCTACCTGTGCAGTGAAATTGCACAGGGACAAAGCATTCTTTTACGAGTTTCCTGCTTAAATCTGAAAGGAACTCTTCTCTCTAGAGCCTTTTGGGTCAGGATGACAATATCCATTATAATCCTGGGAGCTCCACTGACTTTCCTCTACTCTTCCCCCTGCACCCATAATAAATTAAGGCTAGAGGTGGTCACAGTCATTCAAGATCCTTCTAAGTTAATAGAAATGTCAACAAATTCATTGCTGCCTTTTGGAGTTTTGCACACGAAATAGAAATTAGTGCTAATCTATTATTAATGCCAAACGTGCTGTTGGCAACCAATTCCTACTATCCTTTAACCTGGTGCACATGTTTGATTTTAGTACCTGGAACTGTGACCGGTTTCAGGTTGGGGAAAGGAAAAGGAAAGACGTTTTACTCTCTTATGAGAGATGCAATTTGTGCAAGTTTCAAGTATCCCGTTGAAGGGTCAGAGAGAGTTCATGACTTCTTTCAAGCATTAACATAAGAAACTGACCAAAGAACTCCAGTCACAATAAAGACCGGAGTCTCCCAGAACAAAGAGCCCCTGGGAATGTGCATATTAGTCTGATATAAGCTATAACACAATTTTCCATTGTTTCAGTTTGGTTTTAGTTTGCTAAACTTGTAGAAGCCTGCTAACAAGAACTCTTAAAGTAAGACTGTGTGTTTGTTTATAGATCAACTCGAGTACACCACAGTGTTTCCTAAAAATACCTACCAGTGATTCATGGATGAAAAACTTGGATGAAAAAAAGTATTTATAATACATACATGGATTCTTTGAAACCAAGAATAAAAACTTAACGCTAGCAACTTTAACCTCCGGGAAATAATGGCTGCACATACATGCTAAAAATATTAAAGGGACACCAACAACATGACATTTAATTCATTAAAAAATAAAAATGGTTTCCGGTACTACACCTGCCCCTGAATCCTCCTGCCCACTTTCCTTTTAAAAAAAAAAAGTCTTCCCCCACTTTTACCTCCCCACTTCCACCTCTGTCCCGATTCTTTGCATTTGCTCTGTGGTCACCCTAGCCATGGGAACAAACCTCATCAAGAAAAAGCGGGAAATAGACAGAGGAAACAGTGAAACTGACTATACACAACCTGTTGCTAAGTGCATAAAACTTTTTTTTAAATAGAGAAATATGTTCCCCCAATCTCTTTCAGTTATGGTAATCGTAAGTGTTATCTGTAACAAGGGTAAGCAAAAAATGTTTAGACAGAAGTATGGTGATAATATCCCTTTAAAGTGCCACTGTGCAGGATGTATAACTTGATGAGAACAGAATGCCTAAAAACAAATACTGTGCATTTTACTTCTGCTTGACCAAGCAAGCCCTGCAAGAGAAATGCATGATTCTAGGACAAACGCAGCTGAAAGCTATTGCATCGATTTCAACAACAAATGTTTGGCATCAAGAGTCACTATTTGCAGCTTTCTTTTTACAGTAAAACCAGAGTTACAAATACCTCGGGAATGGAAGTTGTTCGTAACTCTGAAATGTTCTTATCTCTGAACAAAACATTATGGCTGTTCTTTCAAGGGTTTACAATTGAACATTGACTTCATACAGCTTAGAAACTTTACTATGCAGAAGAAAGATGCTGCTTTCCCTTTATTTTTTCATAGTTTATGTTAACACAGTACTGTATTTGCCTTTTTTTTTTTTTAATCTCTGCTACTCCCTGATTGCGTACTTCCAGTTCCAAATGAAGTGTGTGGTTGACTGGTCAGTTCGTAACTCTGAGGTTCTTACTGTATGTGATGAAGTGGCCTTAAGACAAATTCTGTCCAGGGCTGGTATGGGAAGTGATTTCTCAGTGGACAAAATTACAGAAAATCTACAAAAATCAAACTTAGTCAAAAGAAAAGTGTTTTGGAGGAGAGGCGTCTAGACAGGACTCTGAGCAAATTTCAAAGCCTCTAACATAACTGTTAGTAAATCTTGTCAAGGGGCCAGATGATACTGCAGGAAAAATCTCTTCCTCAGCCAATCCAGTTTACTATGCAAGTTGGAGTGAAGGGATGGGATACACAATATCCTGCTGCCCAGGACTATGAAAAATAACCTACAAGTCTTAACCAATTCACAAGGGGCATGCAGAATCAATAGTCATTTCTGTCTGCACTACAATGCACAATGTATAAGGTAAGCCAGAAGAGCACTCACTTTTGGACTATGCCATGCCTCCTTTCACCTCCAAAGGGAGGCACGTTACCTATTCGTTTGTTATTTGTATTACAGTATTGCCTACAGGGTCCCAGGGAGATCAGGGTCCCACTGTGCAAGGCACAGTACAAACAGGTAGTAAGAGACAGCCCCTACCCCCCAAAGAGTTTACTATCTGAATAGATAAGTCTGACAAAAGAAGTATTATCCCCATTTTACAGATGGGGAACTGAGGCACAGTAAGGTTAGGAGACTTGCCCAAGGTCATAGAATCATAGAAGATTAGTGTTGGAAGGGACCTCAGGAGGTCATCTAGTCCAACTCCCTGCTCAAAGCAGAACTAACCTCAGCTAAATCATCCCAGCCAGGGCCTTGTCACGCTGCAGCTTAAAAACGTCTAGAGATGGAGGTCACACAGAAGGTCTGTGTTAGATCTGAGAACTGAATCCAAATCACTACTGTCAAAGTCCAGTGCTTTATCCACAAGATTATTCACTTAACAAAAGAAATTGCTCAGTCCATGTCTAGATCTACGCTTCGACATCAGCAGTGACTGATTTGCAATCCTGGTTAAATCACTCTACTGCACCCTTCTTGCCCCAGGCCACCTGGGGATTTCTGCAGATAGCACTGTGAAGAACTGAGGTGAATGGACAGACGCAGCATTGCCTGACAAAGAGGAAAACGGTTTACCCAGTTACCCTCACCGCTGGGCACAGCCACACTGCTCTATTTACAGTCTGTGGTGCAATGTCAACAAAAGCCTATTGACGACAAAAATCAAACACTAGCGAATGCTCTTTAAAAGCCAGATCATGTTTGATAGAACACATAAAACTGTAGTGCCAAGAGAATGGTCAGACCCATCAGGAATCCAGCTTCTCATGGGAGTCATGCCTGTGGACCACCAAGCGCCTACCATTCTCAAGGGGATCCCAATAGGGGAAATCAGTGACTTGTTCTAAACAGAGAGAAATGTCACAAAGGCAGCTGTTTAAAACATGACAGAGATTGATTGTGTTTGGCAGCCCAGGGATAAGAATAATGACACCAGTCTTTTCTGTGTGTTATATTGGGCGTACACGTACACGTACACACACACACACACACACACACACACACACACACACACACACACACACACACACACACACACACACACACAGAACAAGAGTATATACACACACACACATTACATAAAAGAAGAAACTCACCGCATTCAAATACACTGCTGTTGTAGCAGTTTTGCTGGGATACCTGTTGTGTGTGTTGCATTTGATTCAGAAAAGTACATTTACAATTCAATCATTCAAATCACCTTTGGCAACATCCATTAAACGTTATGGTAGAAATAGGAGTAAGTGCAAGACGTATTGTATGAGGAGAGTAATTGACCAGTACAATTTAATTCTAACTATAAACACATACAGAAGAATCCTTTTCAAGGACGGCACCAGAGGTGGCAAAAGCTCACTTTGAATGGAAGGGTGGAGGAATAGGATGGGGAGTGGGATGGGCGCTGTACATGGGGAAATGAGGAGAGCTACCGAGACTGGCAGGGGGCAGCTAGTACTGGGCTGGGAAAGGGGGTCTCAGCTGTTCACATCCCAGTTGCTGGGGTCCTGCTCTCGCTTTCACCTCCCCCACCCATGTGCACAGTTTACAGGGAACTTTGGTTCCCAGAATGTGTAGTGGAACAATGCATGGGGGTGGAAACATTGGTCAGCCTACACAACATTTCCATTAACCCCCACTTCCACTGCTCTGACAGGGACTGACGTGGTTGGACACAGCTCCTTAAAATGATTTCTAAAGATCCTCTGTTCAAACCAGTCGTATTCCCTAGTTTTCCCCCCACCATCTGCAGTCCAAAGTTCTTGAAAGCGTCAGAGTTTCATATGGGTCTTTAAACAGAGTTTACAGGTGATTTGTCACAACAGGATGGTCTGTTTCTAATAAAACTGCAAACTTGTTGCTGACCCTGTTGGAGAATACAGCGTTCATTTTGGGTTTCTTTCTATTTAGTCTATGTAGGAAAATGATAAAAAACAGACCTGACAAACTTTTAATTTTTTTTTTTTTTTTTTTTTAAAGAGTGGACTTTACTTGGTTTCAAATATGGCAGCTGCGCACTGTACAGCTAACCCCGTGCAATACATATGTGACATTGCACTCCTCTCCCCTCTGTACAATGCAGTATAACCTTCTAAGACAACCAAGACCTACAGCCTTTATTTATGTTTTAAATGGACAAGTGCAGAAGCCATTTTCTTCTACATCATGCTGCACCTTTGGAAGCAGCTCAAGGAGCTCTCGTAAATGGCTGAGCTCCTAAAGGATCAGCAGTTGTTACAGACTTGCACACTTCGGGATATTTATTTGAAACACAGAAAATAAAAGTACTTTGTGTTTGTGAAAGTCCATTAAAAATAAATGGCCTGCACCACCTCGGCATTTCAAATCTCCTTCTATATTTTGTTTATAATTGCCCCTTTCCCAGCTCTTATCCAAACAGTCCAGACAGCTTGTTTATTGAGAGTCCTGAGTCTACCTACTCAAAGTGTGGCGATGACAGAATCACACCGTATTTGTAGCTACAGTTAGTACTTTAAAAAAAAAATCACAGGTAGCAGAATTAAATATTTTCTTTAGAGGTTTAGCTCTCTCTCTCTCTCCTTTTTTTTTTTTTTTTAAAGAGTTATTTTCCCAGAAATGTATCCCAAACAAGACATGCAACATCTCTGCAGTTTGATGACTGTGCTACATCAGAAAACTTGTGACCTAATCAATACAAACATCCAACCAAGTGTCTCACGTGGATCTCAAATTTCATTCTAACGCAGTATTAAAGCAAAAATACAGTTGTGACATATTGTGAGGAAGTTACATTAATACAGTGTAGTCTACAGAGCTAAACTTTCATGTGAGAGTCACTGAGTTTAAGGCCAGAAGGGACCCCAGATCATCTTGATTGACCTCCTGTGTATCACAGGCCACCACCACCTACCTGCACACTACACCCAGTGATTTGGATGCTGGTAAAAGGGGTCACGTCCACAGCCTTAGAAAGTGAAATTTTCTATCAAGAGAATAGTAACAGCATGAGCAGCAGCCATGCAGTTTCTCACACACTGCCCCATTAATATCCTCATCCTTAACTCAGAGGAAGCACCCGGGAGGATGTAAAATGGTTTAATTTCCACACCTACTCAACAAGCTGGCCTGTTAAACGACAAGTGTGCAGGTGGCGGTGGGGTTTATGGAGACCCCTGTCCATTAGAAACTGGACTGAGACCAAATTCATTTCAGACATGCCACCCAACCGCCACCGAAAGGAACTCTGAGTCCTACCAGCCTAGGCTAGATTCAGACAGACAGTTACTTGCCCACACCCTGAGGCATCCAGTCCCCAGAATGGAATGGAATTCTAACAGTTATTACCTGGGGCTGGTGTAGGGTAGAATTACAGCTCTCAGTCTAGGTGCATCTCACAGGAATGTACTATAACTAAAGTTTATGGTATGGGTGTTCAATAGGTCTGATATCTTAGTCGCTCTGTGGAGAGCAAGAGATGATACACAAACCCAGGAGAGAGATGACTGAAAGTGAGGTTCATTAAAGACACATTTCCTGTTTCCATGCTTTCCTTTTTGCCATTTATTTCCATGCAATAAATGAAATGTCTCTTCTCCTTTGTATACGTACATCTCTCTTTTAGGCCAAAGAATGTGGAAACTAAAACTTACATTCATTTTCTACTGAATGTAATTGGCCCAATTTGCACACCTAGCTGCTTAAATCAGTACTGTGTCAACGTTAGAGAATTTTGCACTGGTGCAACCTCTACTTTACATTAGTGCAACATATCTAGAGTGGGGAGGAGGGGATTTTCCATCAGTGTAGTTCTACTGGTGCAAAAATCCCTGAAGCAGACAAGTATTTAGATACTCAAATCCCAGTTTAGAATGTTCAAACTGGCATTTCAATGTCCAAATATCCATTGGTACTTAGAACAGGTGCAGGTCTCAAAAATACCATCAACATATTAGAGAATTTTCTGTTTCCCCAGTGTAGAGTTGAAAATTAAGAAAGCAGGTTTTAAGACTGGGATCCCCTTGTCTACTGAAAAACAGAAAACAAAAACAAACACTATCACCTTCCACTAAAGCCCCTTATACTTCTTCCCAATGGGTTTAGTCATTAATATTACCTAACCAAACCATTTGGCCCTTTGCTTTCTTTTTTTTTTTAAATCCATTGAGGAAATGCACAAGTAAATAAAGGGTGAAATCTTGGCCCTACTGAAGTCATAAGGTGTTTTGCCACTGGAGCCAGAATTTCACCAACACTATTTATCATGGGACTGAGTAGTTGAAAAGAAAAAAAGATGCTATAAAACAAATTTAAAAATCAGTTTAGGAAGAACTACAAATAAAATCATGCCTTTTTAATAATGTCATACATGTTCTTATATCCAACTCTGAGCACAAGAATGCCAAGCGTCCTCTGAAAGTCACACACAACACAACGTTACGACAACACTGCAGGACCCAATGAAACCCAAAAAAAGGCAGAGAACTTGCAGTCAAGGCTGAAATTCTATCCTTTCATTTCCCCCAGCAGTGTGGCTTCAAAACACACTGTTTGGATGATCACCTCATGACCTGAAATGGCTGGTATGGAGATCATATCTTCAGCAAGGCAGAGAGAAAGTTCCAGCACCACCATTTTAGCCAAAAGCTCAGTTCTAACAGAGAGAGGGAGCAGGAGCACGTGTATCTGTGCGGGCACATGCACCAGCTCACTTTGCTGTTTACTCTTTATTTCTCTTTCTTTTTAAACAGGCCCTCAATGGGATTTGACCCACCCCGACACCTTTTTAAAGGTTTTAATTGACAGCCCTGTAAATTCAATCTGGGATTTGAAAGTCAAGCTGTAGTGTTCCTGGCTCACGTATTAAAACCCAGAAGAATCCTATCCATTTGCGTGGCTCACCCAGATCTCAGGTCTCATGAAGATGGCCAGACACTCTGTGGACAGGGATGGGGAGGAAATGGGCTGGAACTAGCGGGCCAGGCACAAAGCGAGAAGTAAGGAGGACCCTTTTGTTGGCTCTCCCCCGGCTGCAATATGGGAGCTGGGGAGGAATTGTGACTCTCTGAGACAGTTGCTTCCCAGGACAGGTCTTTGAGCAGAGCCATTACACGCAGAGTGACCAGATAGCAGGTGTGAAAAATCAGGAGAATGGGTGGGGGTAATAAGCGCCTATATAAGACAAAGCCCTGAATACCAAAGCTGTCCCTATAAAATCAGGACATCTGGTCACCTTAGTTACACGCAGCTCCTCAACTCAGCGCTGAGCTGAAAGGTTCATTCAAGTCCACGCTGCATTAAGAGAGCTTTCCTAACATGTATTATGTACCCCATAGACTTTAAAAACTCTGAAGTGTAAATCTCTATTCAGGGACTTATTTAAAAGGCAATTTTTGACCTTTAGGTTTCACGGATTTGAAGCAGTTACAGTGTATTGTGCCAATGATTATTTAGGGAGTCTTAAATCCATGGTTTATTTGGCTGTCACGCATGCGTATGATTCCCAAGTGCCATGAATCCTCATTAAATGTTGGTTGAAAAGCAGGCATGTAAGAAAGTAACCTCGTCTCATGTTGTTTTCCTCCCCTCGAATTATCCACAGGCTGTAGTCCATATAGCGAGCTCATTGCCTGAATAATTCCAATATTATTAAAAACAAAATCAGTATTTTAGGAGTTAGAGAAGGGGAAAAAAGCATGGGAAACAACTTCTGCTTTTTCCACACATGAAACATTTTTTCATAAGCAAAATATAAAGCTCTGGAAATAGGAATTTTCAATGGAAAAGGCTGACAGACCCCTAACCACAGTAGCACTAGTGAGAGAAAATCTTCTATTAGAAAAAGAAAAGCCATTTTAAGATATGCACATGTTAACATAAAGGCACCATCCTACTCCTTAGTCAGACCTCAGTGGGGAAAAATGTACTTGAGTGGTTTTCTTTTAAACATGATGTCTACCAGCAGGCTAACTAAGTATCACTAAGTTTTCCCGTAATTAATGCTCTAAGTCCTTATACTGGTCCCAATACTTGAGCACTCTGTGAATTCATTAGCATGAATACAAAAGCAAGCATCAGTTATGCAGTTATGCTCCTTTCAAAACACCTGCCAAGTGAAACCAAACAGGTCAGTGTCCTGGTATTTTAAATGCCAGAAACCTTCTTCCATTTGAAGTTTCTTATCTCTGAGACTGCTGGAAATTTCAGAAAAGTTAATATAGTATGTGGGGAAGTGAGAAAATAGCTCAATGACATTCAACATCCAAGTCTCAAACACTGTAGCACTATTCCTGCTGATTTAGTAAATGAAATGGGAATAAAATAGATCCGTATGTGCCTCTGGCCCAGTATTGAAAAAAAAAACAACATTTTTTTCCAAGTCTATGCAAAAATTTCTCCAGCACAAAAACTCATGTGTCTTCTCAGGTATAACAGAGCTAGACAGGACTGCTAATGTTCAAGGTATATTGCGTTTGCTCTGTCTGATCAAAGGCAAATATTTCCAGTTTATATATATCCTCACTCATGTGTGTCACTGGACTGTTATTAGACAACTGTTCCCAGTACTGTCCCTCTTCCCTTTTTTTTTTGGATTATAAACAAGTATTGATTCCTCACCCCTCGGTGACACGGGTAAGTTTGTGATGAGCAGCTCCTGTGAAATGGGAATCTTGGTGAGGATCATATTCAGGGACGTAATTAGAAGTTCATGGACAGATCCTCAGCTGGTGTACATTAGCATAGCCCCATTACATTGAATGGAGCGATGACAATTTCTATCCACCAGCTGACAATTTGGCCCTTGGCTGAAAACGGTCTCCTGCAGTTTTTCCCTCTTCTCTCCCCACATCCTGTTCCACAAGAGGCCAAATGAGGCTCTGCATTATTCTGTTAATGATATTAAGAGCTGTTATTTAAAAGGGCAAGGAAGCTGTTTACAGGTTTGTTCTCTGCCTGATGGATGATGGTTACATTTAATTGTTCAACTACCTTAAACTCTGAGAGAAAGAAAAAGAAGTTCTCCGTTCTTAACACTCTCAAACCATGAGAGAGTCTGCATCCCAAGGCTCAACTGCAGAGGCCTTTTTTAAAAAGTGTCCTTACTGGCCAGCTGTGAACTCACGGTAGGTTCTGCAGTTTAGCTGCTTATGCCTCTGCTTTGCAGACACATGATATGGAATCATAATACTATCACTTTGCAGCAATATCGCACTTTTCATTCACAGATATGAGGAGACAGGACCAATTTTACATTCCCAACAAAGTATCACATTTCAAATTTTCTTCACATCAATAGCTCTACCCAACCTCTCTCTCTAGAGAACAAAGATTATTATTACCCAGGTAATGATCTTATAGCTGCTATTTTTAGAAGGCCACCCCACATGCTACCTATGAGCTAAATTGCCTACTGCATTCCAGTCCCTTTTTGATGTTCAAGTGGTACAATGAAACTAGAAAGCAGCTGGATCTGAGCACCTGAGAATTCTGCTGGCATGGGGAACTCTGAGCTGGTATAAAGCTGGGGTACCAGGTTCCTCCCCTCTCATAGGTGTGAAGGAGGTGGGAGTAGATGTGCCAAGTCAATTTTCAGCTGGTGCATAGTTCCTTGGAGAATGTTGGCAGCTGACAATTTAGAGCAGCCTCTAGACTGCTCTAAAAATAAAGCTAACTAGCAAAGGTTCTATAAAACAGGGCCTTATCCTGCAATGTTAACCCGTTTTGTCTTCCATTTACTTTAATAGGAGCGAAGCATTCTTAGCACCTGGTGAGAGGCACAACACACCTGGCAGGATAGGGTCCTCCGTTCTGAATTACCGGACTTCATGATGGAAACAAAAAAAAAAAGCTATGTTTAGACTCAATGTTCATGGACAGAGTTAGCATAATTTTATTTAAGGCGCACTTATATCAACCTTTTAATGTTCGTTGTACGGCATGGCAATATACTGACTGTATGAAGTGTAACTAAGATGTCTGGTCACAGGTACTGCACTCAAGGGTTAAGTGTACAGCTTGTTGATTGCTTAACCTTACCTAACACATATGGCTTTGCACTTAAGGGCAAACTCATGGAAAGAGACTGAATACCCAGAATGTGTATGAAATTCTTTGAAAGGTCAGTCTGGAAGGTAAAATGCAGTTAAGCACACATTTGCTTCAGGAGAATTACAGTTTGAACATGAAAAAGCTTCCCCCCCTCCACTTTGAAAATAGGAACAACAAGTAGGAGAGATTGTTTGAGGAACTAATAAGGAGATTGGTTTATGATCGAAAGAATGCTTGGGCATGAGTAAAATTTAAAGGCCAATTATCCTATTCTATGTAGCCTCAAACACTGGACAGATACTTTTGGTTTTCAAAGTTCTATTGTTTCTTTATTAACATAAAAAAAGGCCAATACTGTACATTAGAAGAACCTTTGATTAATTCTGTTTGAGAACAAACTTAAAAGAGAGAAAAAAGAGATTGGAATAGTCCCATGCATCTTCCCCTAGGAAACAAGGTGAAAAGATTTAGATCCTGGAGATGGAAGATAGGGTCAAAGAACTAGACAACAAGAGCAATTATCTAAATCTAGTCAGATTAAGGAGCAATGTTTTGGGAGATGGGAATGTCTTTCAGCCTGTTTCTATTCCAACTGCAGTCAATGGGATTTCAATTGAAATAGGATCAGGTCCTTTTATTTGTTTTCTTTTACCCTTCTTTCTTGGACACATTTATGTTCTATCACACTGTGTCCTCATATCACATATAGGAATTACGTTAATGATTAACATCTGCATTATATACTCTGTCTCCCTCTGATAATTCTTGCTTAGCTTTTTTGGGAATTTTATTCAGTTAATCACAATAGAAAGTTTTTTGTTTTGTTTTAAAGGCAGACCTGGCTGAGGCCCATTCCTTTGCAGTATATTTATACTACTGACTTTTAGTTTTTTCTTTTTTGTATATGCACAATTTATTGCAATCTGTAACATTTACACATGCACCTTTGGAGTTTAGCCATTTCCAGTCATATTGTGTAAGAAGTGCCACAGTGTAAGAAGTGCCAATTCAATAAACCACTTAAGTACATGCTTAACTTTAAGTGTGTGTGTGTAAATCCACCCCAGAAAAGCACTGAAACTTTAAACATATTCCTTACATACTTTGCTGAACTGGGGTCTGGAAAGCAGTACATAGGAAGATCACATACAAAAAGAGTCTGTTAAAAATGATTAATCAATGCTAAGACAATGATAAATAAATATGAAAAAGACAAACAATGAAACTGTTCAACATTTTATTGTACATATTACTTCTAGATACAAGGCAATACGTAAGCTTCCTTATACAGAAGACATTATGATTAATTCTCCTCTCTTTTTAAAAAGGTTATACGATCGAGGATGATCATAAACCATCAACAATTCCTATATTTAGATTAGAAAGAAATAAGTTTTGCTAAGGTACGAAAGTGGGGCTAAAAGCCTTTAAGAAAGAGAATTAATTAACGGTGCTAAACAAATAGGGAGAAAATACAAAATTAGTCCTGTGGCCTATATAAGTTTTAACATAGCGCTTTACACACTAATAATGCTATATGTTTCCCTTACTACATTCTTGTATAACCTTTCAAGAATTCAATCTGCTGATTTAGAGAACACTTAGTAAGTGCCAGTACACCAGCTCAACCAACTTCAGAGCCGTGCGACTTACGCTCAAGAGACTCCATTTGTTTTTCTGAATATTCTAATTGTCCCTCCACAGCAAGTAGTGCCGCTGCAGTGGATCAAATGTATTGAAAGTCTTCTAGAAAGGGGTCTTGTGATAACCGCGTGAACCAGAAATGGTAGAATGGAAACTGATGCAAAGGTTACTTTTTTAAATTCACAGTATAAAGTACATACATTCTATATTTGTCCTATTAACATTCTCCATCATCTTGCTTCAGGTATCTAGTATCTGTTTGTATATAGCTTGATCTTACACTCATTGGATATCAGTGGTGCAGGATCAGGGCCTTACGGTGTAAATCAAATCATGAGAGTGGTAGGGCTGCCACCTGTCTGGTTTTCACCCGGACGGTCTGGGTTTCAGCTTGCGTGTCCGGGTGCCATTTGACAAGCCCTGATGTACGGTTTTTTGGACCTGTGGAAAAGATGGCAACCCTAAGCAGAAGGATGAAGTCAGTGCAACAGCCACCTTTGCCACCTCTGGGGCCAGGCTGATTCTGCGGCTCGTGGCAGTGACAGCAAGGTGGCCTCGGCCGTGCTGGTGAACACCCTGCGCTTCATCAAAAGCATGCCTGGCTTCCAGGAGCTGCCACTGGACAAGCAGCTGGTGCTGGTCAGGCAGCTGCTGCGCTCCCGCGCTGGGGCCGGGGCTGACCCAGGAGTGGGTGCACTTCGAGACTGTGGAGATCGCGGATCCCAACATGCTGCAGAGGATATTAACCAACAGGAAGCAGGAGCAGCGAGGGCAGCAAGAGTGGCTGGCAAGACCCAGGCCATCACTTCCTGACCAAGTGCTGGAGCCTGGACGTCAGCACCAAGAAGTACGCCTACCTCAAGGGAACAGTGCTGTACAACCTGGGTGAGTAACCAGGACTGCCGCTGCCTTGGAGAAGAGGATTCCACTCTCAGCTGCACCTAACGGGCATTGCCTACATCTGAGCCTTTGCCAAGTGGGGTAGAGAAGGGAGTGGGACTGGAGGGAGGTGAAGGGCTTGATTGAAGAAGCTGACAGAATTTTGGTCAACAGGAAACTTCTGAAAGCTGAAGGGTTTTTTTCTGTTGAAGGGGGCTCTGCATTACATGCACTCAGAGGAAGGAAAAGGAGTTCTGCCTGATGAGGTTTTCCCAGGATTAGCCCTTTTTGGGGGTAGTTATCCAGGGAAATCTTTAAGGGTACTCAGTACACACAGCCAGCTGTCCTATTTTATAGGCTCGGGATCAGCTGGCGTGCTGGCTTTTTGTATTTCAGAGGTGGGCTGCCCACCTGAGGGGTGGAGGAGGGAGGAAGGGAGGTGGAGCTGATCCTGCAAGCAAGGAGGGGAGGAGGAAAGAGGCGCGAGCAATGGGGGCAGGGCCTTGGGGGGAAAGAGGCGGGGCCTTGGGGGTCTAGTTACCAGCAATTAGAAAAGTGGCAACCCTAAGTTAAATCAAAGAATTACAAGCCCGCTGTGCAACATTTATATTATTTTAGGATATAACTCTCTTACACACAGTGTGGATCGCTATAGCATATAAAAGCTTGTTTTTTAAACATATGCAGTAAACATCCACAGTGCTGACTGAAGAGCAGTAATTTTCCCTTACACACCAATGTTATATGCTACTGTAATATTAAGGGCCAAGTTATCATACAGAGTCAGAAAAACTGGGTGCGCACATCTTATGCACAATGGACATTTGGGGCATATAAGTCTGTTAGCTGTCCAAACAAGATTACATTTGCCATGTGTGTGCATAAACCCCTCTCTCTGCACCCGAAGGTGGGGCCTGTGGGCACAAAGGGTGTGATCTGGGAACCTTAAAAATGTAATCTTAAAAATATCAGACAGACCTGCACAGCCAAGAAATCAAGTGTTAGAAGTCCAGAACCCATGTGCAATGACACACAAAACGCTGATTTATTTCAGATACTTTAACTGTGATCTTTTGCAGCTATGTCTCAGGCCCTGAAGGATATGTTCTTGAGGAATCAGATATGTAGCTCCAATTAATGGAAACTGACCATCTGATTCCTAAGACACTGTGCCCAAAATAAACCTCAATAGTGTCTCATTTCCATGGAACTGCCCCCTTGCCCCCGCAGTGAGGGTTAGACATTATGGAAATACATCCATTTTCTAACATATGCCAATCAGCCATTGCTATTTTATTGTGAAAATTCTGTATTTATCTTTAAAGTTTCATCATAGAGTACAGGATATCACATGCTTATTGCCAATTAATCAAAATGGGAGTTATGAGCATAAGCCTGCACAATACCAGAAAAGCGTCCCCCTTAGAGAGTGTCAAATGATATACACGAATGTAAAACAACAACCGGGATCTAGTTATTTCACCGTCATACATTAAGAAATAGCCAGTGTCCTTTTTATTATTTCTAATTGGTAATGCAAAAATGCACACTCCTTGACGGATACCTTTTGTACCATACTGCACAGAAACAGTAACTATAGCATTGAGATTGAATATAGTTATGCTATCTACATGATTTAACTCAGTGTTATTTGAAAGTCATGGGAACCACTACTGCAAATACAGCATGCACCTGGAGGTATTATTAGTTAACTGGACATATCATCATTAATACAGACTTTCTAGTTACTGACACATGGGATGGAATTTGTCCCATCCAGAGGGCCAGCACTAGATTAATGCATCACTTGTATCCTACTTAAGCACTCAAAATAGGGCTTGTGGGTCACAAGTCTGAATTTCATACTAGATAATTAATAGTTTTCTGCAAATCCCAAGTAGTAGCTTATTTTGGAACATAATGGCAGGACTGTAACAGCTAAGGGCACCCATGGCTAAATGGTAAATTCGATGTTGCAAACAGCTATTTCCAAACCTGTGGGTAATCAATGTAGGTGTTCCAAAGGACTTCCAATGATCCAGTTATCAAAATATATGAATTTTGCAGAGATTTGAACAATTTCCAAAAATCAGTATGGCTTCAGATCTAGTCTAATTTAAGGAAACTCATCCCCATTTTTATTTTTCCTTTGAGTAAGCAGCACTAAACAGATGCTAGAATGAATGTTTTGATGAAGAAGAATTTTAAAGATCTGTGGATTTTACCAAATTACTATATTATAATGCAAATGTAAGTCAAAGGAAAAAAGTAATCAGGTATATCTGAAAAGAAATGTCAGCATCATTCCTTTAGTTTCAAATTCCAACAATAAGAAATATGAGTTACACAGCTACCCTGTATTGAAAGAAAATCCTACACAACCAGGCAAAGAAAAAATATAATTTTTCCCTTTAATTTTTAAAATGATCTATTAAAAATGATTGTTTTTTCAAATCCAACTGAACTTAATGGCAACTTTGATAAAAACATAGTAAAAAGTTTAAGATTAAGAAGATTTATTGTGGTGCTTAAATCATCAGAGTCAGACACCTGCAGTAACTGAGGCTTGGTCTACACTTAAAGTTATGTCAACATAGCTATGTCGGTAAGGGGGTATGAAAAAAACCAGACCTCTGGCCAACATACATATGCTGATCTAACCCCAAATGTAAATGCAGTTATGTTAATGGAAGAATGCGTCCATCAATGAAGATAACTTCATTTGAGGAGTTGATATTCCTTCAGGTGATGGAAAATCTCCTTTGGTGTAGACTGCATCTATGCTACAGGGTTATGCCAGCATGGTGATGCCAACATAGCTAGTCTCCACAGTGTAGACACAGCCTTAATCTCAAATCCTCCAATACTTTTCTCAACTCCATATGATGCGGTGACAGACATTTACTGCAATTTAGAAGTGGCAAAAATCACATCACTATCTTTTTAAACTTATCAAAAAGGGAATTTCCCCATATGGTATCTGTAAAGGCCTTTAAGTGTTTTTCCCATCCCTTGTATTTGGTTGCTTTTCTCTTTCTTAGTGTGACATGTAAAATTGCCCAACCAAAAGCAAGTTCACAGCAGTATTAATCCAAATGTGTCTTATCCACTCTAACATGCAAAATTAAAAGGTACATTTATAAAACCACATATATAGATAATATAAAAATAAATGCATGTATATGATTGTTTAACGTTAGTACTAGGGAAACCTGACACAGAATTCATGTCTGGAAACCTTATGTGAAAACCATTAACATAACAGCACAAGTACGGTTCTCTATGAGTAAAAAAATGAATGCTTAATGTTGGAGGTAGTATGCATGCTGAATGCAGTTTCCCAATGAAGCACAGCCTGAATTTCATACTAGATAATTAATAGGGCTCCTAAACCTAATTTTCCCACCATGCACCAAATCCTAATAACCTTAGACAAAAAACTCTAATGAACTCAATAGGAGCGTAGGTCTTAATTGATTTAAAAATAGAAGGTGCAGTCCTGGCCCCGATGAAGTCAATTCATTTCACCTATGGGAAGGTGATGCTTTGTCAATGGCTACATTATTTTATTTGATTATATGTATTGTGGTAGCATATACCAGCCTTCATTGTGCTAGGCATTGTACATACACATAAGAGACCTGCCCCTAAACAGTTTACAATCTAGAAAGAAGATACACAACAGGAGAAAGAAAGGAGATATTATCACACCTGTTTTACATATATTACTGAGGCACAGAGAGATTAAGTGACTTTTTTCCTGAAGTCACACATGATACTTGTAGCAAAGCCAGCAACTGAACTCAGACCTTCGAGTACCAGGCTAGCATCTTACCACAAGCCTATCCTTCCTCACTGTTTGTTACTCATGAGTTCATGTATTCATAGACATACTCCATCATCCTCAAGGGGCTTGGTCATGATTTCTTCCCCCTGCCTCTACCCAGGATATTCTATATAACCTTGATTGTCCTATCATCCCCATAAGAGTCTCCTATATGGATCTCATGGGCCTCAAGGCATTTGCTCCCTCACTTTCTTTTACACTGGAAGGAAGGTGACTTGATGTTTCAATAACTTTAAGGCTTATTCCTAAGTGACTTCTGCAGAAAAAATGAGTGAAATATGAAATATACGATTATACAATGTCACTGTGCTAGGCACTGTACAAACAAATAGCCAGAGACAGTCCCTGCCCCAAACAGCTTCCAGGCTAAACAGATAAAACAAGGACTTTTAAAAAAATAATTCCCATTTTACAGAAGGGGAACAGAGGCTCAGAAAATTAAGTGACTTCCCCTAGGTCACAAAGGAAATCTGTGGGACAGCTTGAATTAAATGCAGATCTCCTGTGTTCCTGTCCAGTGCCTTAACTAGAACATATTTCCTTCTTTTTAGTGAGAATTATACTGTTTGTTCCTATAGAACCAAGTAATTCAGTTATTTTACAATGCTACCTTGTGTTGTGAGATTCTTTCCCTTTGTGCTGGGTCTTTATGGCAAAGATGCTATGGTTCTTTTGACAACAGGACTTCTACTGTTGATGTCACCAATGGAGGTGCACTGATTGTAGAGCAACAGTGGGAGATATCTCCATAAAGTCTATCATAGTCACAGACTAAAGGTATTGCCCGACCAAATGATCACCCTTAATTCTGGCTCCAAGTAGTAGCACTGAAGTAGATAACGTCAGCAAGATTCGTCTCCATAAATCGTCTCCTTACTGGAGTGTGGTAAACTAAGCTTCTTTGAGACTTGTCTGGATAAATACTGCACAGGAAGTCTATAGGTTTGGGGACACAGCTTCCAAAATTTGGATGACTGTCTTCTCTGCTTACAATTTCTCCACTAGAAGTGCAAAAAGCACCTAGTGAATTGAAATTTTAATCACAACCCCACTAAATGAGTAACTCTTATTAGAGCAAAAAAATTGCTCTAAATTTATAAGTCTATTAGACAAAAACAATCTATAGATTAAGGCTCAGATTTAGATCTCATTTTCACCAGTGTAAATCAGAAGTAACTTCATTGAAGCCAATGGCAATTTTGCTGTTGGAGAATTAATACAATAGATCAGAGACAGGTATGTAAGAGTGCATTATAATGAAACCATTGCTTTAAATGAACCCATTGCTTCTATTAAACCATTATATAAACCATTGCTTTAATGAAACCATTCTTTCAAAAAAGAAAAAATCTAAATATATTCAGTAAATTGTTTTTAACCCTGTAGATGCTACAAAACTAAGTAGACCACTTTGAGAAGTTTACTTTAAATGAACTCAACGTGTTACCATATTAAGAGTGCATGCCATTACTTCAGCAAGTTCTTAAACATGTGAAGTCAACAGCACAACTGCCATGTTTAAAGTTAGGCTTAAGTAAATAACTTGCTTAAGTAACTTGTTGAATCAGGGCCTCTGAGAGTATCGGTTCTCTGCTTGAGAAGTAACCCAGGATTGTAAAATCACTGATGGAGAAGATTATTAAATTATACATCATATTCTTTTCCAAAGCAGGATTGTCTGAGCACCTCTAACCAATTATTACACGAAATTGAAATAAAAGATTGCATGACTCATTTGTACACATCTCAGTTTCCTAATTTATTTTTTTGGGGTGTATTTTTCTTTACCTTCATTTTCTTTTGGAAAGGTGCTATGTGGCAGCAGGCTATTCCTCTTGCCCCACCGTGATGTTATTTATCGTTACTCAGGATACATACATGGGCCACTCAGATATTCTATAACTATGAAGGAATTGATATAGTAATGATTGATATCAGAGGTGGAAAATGAGGGAACGTGCTCTTAGGTTTCCTCACTAGTTGTGTTCAGTTCTTCAGCTTCTCCTGGCACTTTTCTTTTGTTTCAGTGTATGAAGTTTAGCCTGTTACGTTTAAAAGTTTGTTTGGTTATTGAAGTATAAAATGAAAAGGAAGGGGACAATGATATTCTTCTTATTGATAATGTTTGTGAGATAGCATGTCATATGATCTGCTTTAGTTATAATAAAGTTCTATAAGAAACAACAACAACAGGGACTGGAACTGATCGACTCCATTGTTCCCTGATCATGGAAGCTAAGTATTTAACAAGCATAGAGAATGCACGACTCTCACATGCTGTCAGAGAGTGCCTCCAGGTCAGGGTTGAGGCAAATTTGGCTGGCACTGCTGCTTCCCATGCTGTGCTCATTCAATGGGTAAACAGAAGGCTTTAGTCTCCAGGATTGTCAATCTAGCACCTTTAACGAGCAAGAAATTCATTTTATCCAAGGAGGAAAAATGTAGCCCACCATCACCCCTTATAAAAGTTCTAGAAAACGTCAAACACGTAAGTAAATGTAATATATCAAGACTGCTCAAGTCTAAACTCCGTTTTCCCTCACACCTGCATGGTGATGAACATGTGCTATATGTCTCTGTGCTGGCTCAAGTATTCAACATTTCAGCTGGACCTGCTCCAACTTTTGAATAAATGTCTCTTTTGGGGGAGAGGGAATTGCATTCCTTAGTCAAAACACAGTTTTTCTTCTCTTAAGTTCTGAGAGAAAAATGTGTACTTGTGAAACATTAGGAGCCAGGCATGAGAGGAACTGAAATTCACTCTTTGTCCCCAGCCTAGGCAAAGAGCTCAGCAACACAGCCCCACCCGTGACCTCCACCCGGATCACATTTATAACCTGGAGAGGAGAAGGACTGTAGTCTCCATGTTATTTGTGGGCTTTTCTTCCTAAGCAAAGATGATTTCCGGAGCGGGGGAGTGCGGGTGTGGGGGGGAATTAAGTCAGGCATTATTGAAAGGGAGATTGTAGCCAATTTGGGAACAGGATGGCAACACTCAATTTGATTCAAATGGGACACTAAATAAGGAACCAAATCTACATCCTCAGAGAATCCTATTGCTTAACCCAATAAGCAGAGAGATTGATCCACAATTAAAATAAAGAAAGAAATTAAATCCCTCCTTCTATTCAAACATGTTTCGACAAACACCACGTCCCTGCAGCACTCAGGATTCATTAAGCAGGGATTACTAAGGGTCTTTATTTATTATGGAGCTTCGTACAGCCTGGTCACTTGTGCTGTGTGTAAGAAGGTCTACAAGTGTCTTTGGGAGCTGAAACCCTGCCATCCCTACATAAGGTGCTCAGGAAGACAGATTAAGTGGATTTGTATGCTCATGGACCTACCAGCTCTGTCCCCGCTATTTTCCTAGCCTGCCTCTGCAAGCCCCTGAATGATTTCTGCCCCACAGAGCTATGCTTTGCTGAGTGCAGGAGGGAAGGTAGAACCCCTTCATAGAGTCCTGTCATCTTTTCTCACTTCCTTAGCACAGAGGAAACACACTGGTTCTACTATGATCAGGACCTGTATAGCTGCAGGAGAAAGAAGATCAGTTAGCACAGGAGGCTATGTAGCTAGCACAGTAGCTTCTAGTTGAATGTTCTCAGAGGGCCTGTAAAGTTTGTATATAAAAGTTCACATCAAGAACCTGTCACATATCGCTCAAAAAACAGAGAGAGATTTTGGGGGGAAGAAGATTTGAGAGTGAAAACAATAGCTACTTCCTTCCATTGCACTGCAATCTGCTTCTGATGGGCCATCTCAGTTTCCATGTCAGAAACCTTCTCTGACCAAGAACTTTCTAAGGGGATGAAGTCTCCCCATAGACCATCTGTGCTCTCAGGGTGAGCAGGAAGGGATTACATGTGCATCTAAAACAAACTGGACCAATTATGATTGGTCCTTAATTTGTGACGATTTTTTTGTTAGTTTAATCTAAAGCATGCCAAAATAATGAGACATACAAAGAGGGTAAGAAGATGCCTATAGATGTTGGTTAAACTAAGTTTACATTTACACATAATATAGCTAGTAAACTAGGAAAATAAAGCCCTGCAATACAACAGACAGCATTCTTTTCCAATGAAGAAACCCTGAAAGCCAAAGGGGAAATGGTTGGAAGGAATTCTGTCACGACACAATACAGAGACTACACTGGGAGAGAATGGAAGATACAGCTCATAATGAAATGATAAATTTGACTGTTATTTCATTGATAGAGATGCCAGTCAAACTGAATGAAAAAAGAGCTAGTAGATTTGACAGAACCAAAATGGCTTCACATGATTAAGTTATTGTAATTTATGGCTGCGATGTGAAAATATGACTTGAGATTTGGATGTCCAAGTCCCATTAATTAATTAATAGAATCTGGATATCCAAATTCCCTAGGTGGCTTTGAAAATCTTCACCAATATGCATTCCACACTGCGTGAGAGCATCGTGTGCGTGTGTATGTGTACCCAGAGAGAGAATATAATGAGCATACTGTATAAAATTCGCATTTGGCATACGACTCTCATGGCCACATTACCCTATGAATGTTGAGATCGCAATCTCCTGATTCTCAGAAAAGTTGTTTTAAATTGTTTTATTACAATTTATTGCATTTTTTCCTCTCATAGCAACACCTAACCCTGAAAACTAAGAGCATTTGGCTACTAGAGAGATGCCTGAAAAAGACCACTACAAACAATTTCTTTAAAATATGGTAGGAAATGTGTGCACATTGACTGAAACACATGCACACATAATGTTACACATACCCCATGCACACATGCGCGCACATAGCCTGATTCTGGGACCAGGCTTATAGGTAACTCAGCAGAGTGGAGTTACTCATATGAGCAAAGTTATTCACATGTGTAAGTCTTTGTAGGATTGGACTCCAAGACAATAAGAGCAAAAGCACAACAGAAAAATTACATTCAGAAGCTAAAGAACTTCTTATGATCCATAGTTTTCAAATGGTAATTTCATAGGTAGGGTATAATGTAATGTATTTGAGAAGAAGTGAGGACAAATGGAAGACCATAGAAAGAAGAATGGGACAGATGGCTGATTACATTTCAGGCAAACCTATTGGTATATCTTCCACTGATTTCATTATCTAAAACAAACATTTTTGACAGGGCAAACAGGTGATTAAAAGAGGTGGTTTTTTTGAAGTTGGTATGCAAAAAGGTGCATTTTGGATTTGCTCTTCCCTCACTACTCAGCTGTTCTAAAAGCAGTAACGTTTTTATATTGTAGCAATAATAATGATATTGACCATCACACGAAGGCTGCCAGTTTCATTGTGATTAACTGTAGCCTTGTAAGAGATAAGAAGCACTCTCTAGAGCGTATATAAGCCTCATTTGTTCAGCAAGGACAACATGAAGAACCTGGCATAAGATATTAGGCTCATAACTGTTGCTGGCAAACCATCTGACAGGAAACGGTCAGCTTGAAAGAGCAAAGATTATAAAAAAGAGTAAAGAGTAAAAACAGGGTGGTGGATCAGCTCCATGAAGGGACCTTTATTTGAGGGGCGCTCTACATGGGTGGGACATTAGCAGGAAAAGGAAAGGAGGAAGTTGAGAAGGCAGCAGTTGCAGGGAGCAGGACAGAAGACAAGATATTCTGAAATGTTTCAGAAAGGCTGTTGTAGGCCACCTTGAAAGCTTTTGGAAAGTTAAGCTGCCAGGCTAACTGCCTACCTGGTGAGATGCCTCTCTGCTCAGAAAGTACCTTAGGCAGCAAATTCTCCAACACAGAAAACACAGGGGAATATCTTGATCACATTGACGTCAATGGGAAAATTCCCATTGACTTAAACGGAGCCAGGATATCACCCACAGAACTTGCCCTTTTGAAATAGTGGGTGAGAGCAGGCAAGCAGGCCGATGAGCAGACAAGCAAGCAGACAGGAACAAAATCAGCAACATGTCTACCAAAAGCTGGTCAGACAACTGACTTTTAGAGTCAGTGTTCTGGGTCTCATAACCTCCAATTCATATATCTGAGAGAGAGAGTGTGTGCGTGCGTGTGTGCGTGCGTGCGTGTGTAAAATTCCATGGTCAGATTACAGAATGATGAGGATCTGCGAATAAAAATGGGGCACCATCTCTTTAAGGGGCTTGATTTTTCAGGCAAGCAAGTGAAAAAAAGTGAAGACAGAAATAACTGACTCTGGAAAAGAAAACCAACCACCCTAGAGAGATTTACTATCCAATAAAATTCTCAAAGTTTCTATACGTAAGCACATTAAAAGATCTGCAATGCTGGATGCCTTTCTACCCATCTCTGCCCCATGTGGGAGCACAGCGGTTGCTGTCTACCTCCCAGCTAGGCATTATTAGATCAAAATATTTTTAAAGGACTGAATCTGGGGTCCTGCATGAGTGCAAGGCTCCATACTAGTAGATCCAATAGAGGATCATGGCCTAAATCGCCAGTTATGGCAAACTGAGATGAAATTCTGGCCCCAGTGAAGTCAAAAACAAAACTCCCATTGACTTCATAGGGGCCAGGATTTCCCCCATCATCTCCAGACAGTCCTACTCACTGTTGTTCTAGGTGTTGTCAGTGAAATGGAGACAGTGGAATTAACCTATTTGTCAGCATGGTTCAGTTATTCAGATTAATGGAAGAACACAACTGATTCCTCTGGCAGACAGAAAAATATTTATCTGCCACTTGGATATTTGAAGATGAAGAGCTAACAGCAGATCTACAAACAAACAAGAAATGAAGATAAAGTCATAAAACAAAAATATGGGGAGTTTCCATTTGTTCTCCATATATTTTTTAACTTACAGATGACTCTAATATGTAAAGTTCTGGTTCAGGCATATTTCTAAAAGAAGAGAACAAGAGCCAGGGTTTGGGCCTCAAACCCAGTCTACCCTCAAATTGTTAGAAGTTAGGGAAAATCTTTGAGTTGTAAACAGAGCTGGTTGGAAATTCTCCGATGGAATGTTTTTACACTGGAGAATGCCGATGCACCAAACCAAAATGTTTTGCAGAGACTGTTAATTTCTACAGAATTGCTCCGTGTCCAGCCAGCTCTTCCAGGTCCTCGGCAGCCCAGGCTTCCTGGCTCTGCAGTGGCCTGCCTGAGAAGGATGTGAGAGTCTGGAAGCTCCCACTCCCAAGCTCCGAGGCTCCCAGGTGTCTCCGCAGCTTGTGTAGCAGGGTACTGCGAAACAGGGCTTGCAGGCTCCCATCTCCTCTTCACCTTGCCACGTTGGCCGACAGGGAACCCAGAGCCTGGAAACATTAGGAGCTCCAGCTCCCAAGGGTTCTGGCCCTTTCAGTCCACTACAAGCAATGATGGGGAGCTGGGAAGTCCTGGCAGCTATGGCTCCTAAGCTCCTAACTTCAGCAGACTGGGCTCCCAGGTATTCCTTCAAAGGTTTGCAGCTCCAGGGCGGCATGCCAAGTGGACTGCCCCAGAACATGGGTTTTATCCCCTTTCACAGAGAACTTCAAACTATCAAAATCCTCAGCAAAATGGAATTACCCTTCTACCCACAGCTCTAGTTTGAAATACCTTTAAAAAAAAAAAAAAACCTACTAAATCATGGACAAGAAACGAAAACAAAGTCACCTGTTTTGTAGATTATGAACAGAAGGCACCAAATTCTCCTCTCTGTTAGACCAGTCCAATTCCAATGGCTTTCATGGCGTTGTCGCTGGAGTATTTGGCCCCCAGTGTGTGTGTGTTCTCCCTTCACTAACACTGATCAAACCAGAGATGTGCTGACATCAAAGATGCTGAAGGTATTTTGGCAAGACACATTGCTACACTTAACTGTGAAGCTGCAAAACCGCCATATTAATTATAGCTTTGTTCAAAATTCTGGGGTGGTGTTGCAAGAAAGAGAACATTTGCCAAGTGTAAAAAGGGGAAAAATCAGAAAGGAAAAACAATACATTTTCCCAGGGTTTTAAAGTGGATATATACAAAACAAAGAAAGAATTTAAGAATGAGAACATCCTTTGAAGTAAAAGGCATATCCCTGACACAAGAAATCTGCCTGGGCAGTTAAGAAATTTAAAATTAAAATTAAATTGCTTCACACAAAACCTCCCTGACCTTTAATAGAAACCCTCAGGCTTCCTGTACAGGCTGGGTGCTTCATAAAAGCAGTCCACCAGACATCTTATTAGCTCTGTCAGAGGGTTTCACTCTCACTCTCTAATTTTTGTAAATTGTGTTGTATGTGCTCTTTGAAGACAATGTATGCAGATGGACTCTAATTCATTTCCCCTCTCAACTGGGGAACCATCCATTTCTCAAAACGATAGATTCCATCAACTGTCTCTTGTGATACTTAAAGAAAAACACAGGTGTTCCCTCTGGCCTTCAGGAAGAGGAAATACCACACTGATTAAAACTTGAAACATACTAGCCAAGACAGACCTAGACACCTCACCCCCACCCCTTCTTTCTTCTAACCAACTGGACGGATTGATGTAATATGTAACCGGTTTCGCACACGTAATTGGATAACCTCTAACGAAAGGCTGTAAGGGCACAGGCTGTAGAGGAAGCAGTCTGGTCCATAGGGATGGCACGTGAGCAAACCCACAAAAATCAGCTCCAGAACTCTTCATTTACATACTCTCATGTTTTATACAGAAAGCCTTCCCTCCCCCACAAAGCAAACGTGAGAAATGTGTCACAGGTTTCTAAGCCAAGACACACAGTTTCTTCTTGCTGGCAACAATTCCAACAAGTCACAAAATGAGCAGTGCTTTTTTTCCCCTCTCTCTCTCCTTCCCCTAGCATTACTTAATTTCTTTGCCTCTAGGCTGATACACACCCTTGAGCACGCAAGAGCGAACACATCCTATTTTATAAAAACCATTTCCAATTTTTTCTCCCATAACTGTGAATCATCTGTGTCAAACCACAGACCATTACAGTTATCATTACTAGTGTTAGAGAGGCAGCAGGCAGCTCCAATCATGATCTAGTTATCACTGTATTAGTCGCTATGCCCAAAACAGAGACAGACCCTGCCCCAGAGAGCTTACAGTCAAAGGCAACTTAGCCTGCAAAAAGGTGAACTCCTGTATTAATGCAAACCACTACTGAAGTCAGCTGTGTCCACACAAGCTTAGGAGTCCACAAACAATAAGCCCATTGCAGGAATGGGGACTAATTTTTGCTCTCTGATGCAGTGTTCCCTGTTGTTACATGGGTAAGTGAGGTAATTTGGAGCTTTTTTCTCCTTTCTCCTCCCTTCTTGCTCCTTCTGGAGAAATTAACATCCGATGAAACCCAAATACATGTACAGTATGCAGAGAAAGTGATAGATACCAAATGTTTTTGCATAATGCCTGTGTCACAAGGAAATCAGAGATGGGCTTTTTTGAATCAGGCCCACCAGTGCTTTAAATAAGAGCCAACCAGCATTCTTGGATCGGAGTTCAATATCTCAAGAGAAACATTTGAAAGTAGGCGAGGGCTTTGAAAGCCATAAACTTAGGATTCCCAAGTGTTCCAAAGCTATCCTGGATACAAACTCCTCACTTAACTGGTTTTAATTTGCAACCCCTTTAAAGAGCTGATCTGACCTTTAAATCAATACAATACGTAAATGCATTTATATATAAATTATTTATATATTATATAATAACTATTTTTATAAATGATTTGCAGTTGTGTTATCTATAACAGCTATTGAAAAACAGTCCATCAAAACTATTTAAATAACCTGAAAATTAGAATCACTTGAATTCCCGAGGACATGCAGTGAGTATATGTCCAGTGAAGAGGTAGGCTGCAGTTCCCAGGGAAATGTACTGTACTCATTGCTATACCACGTGTTATTTATGGTCACAAGTCTGACAGAACATTATAAACTTGCTGCACAGGACTTAAAATCCCTAGAAACAATGAATACAGTAGAAAGAAAACAACGAGAGAGAAAAAAATCAAGTTACCCTATAATTTGCAAATACAAACAATTAAACCATGATAAGGCAGAATACACACCTGAAAGCATGGGTGTAGGTGGGCATATGCTATTTGTGCCAAAGCATGCAGTTGTAATTTCTCAGCAGCAATAGTTTTTATGGCAACTGGCAGAGTGTTTTTGGTTCTCTATCAGACCTTTAATTAAAAATATCCGCCAGCTATCTCTAACTGTAATCACTGTACTAGCAATCAGAGCAATTGTTGCAGCACATCTCTCCCTTAGGAGATTATGGCTCCAGTGCTCAAAAGGGAACTACAGCAGAGGCCAAATTTTGTAACACACATGAAATAAACGTACCCACAAAAATGCATGTTCAAAGAGGCACGTTTGCATGTGAATGGGGTGAAATGCATTTTCTGGCACAAACTTCTGTGCACATGTGAATGCCTAATTAAATATCTGGCTCTGAGAACATTCCCAGGAAGTAAGATCTAGAGAGAGAGAGAGAGAGAGAATATTAATATTAATAGTTGGGTGAGTATGTGGCATAAATACAGCTGGTCAGGAAATGTCTTCTGTTCCCACAAAAGATGTCAATGATCACTGAAATTTTTCCTTCAAAAACTTTTCAGATTTTTGTCCAACCCCAAAACCAAAAAGACTACAGACAAAAACCAAAACATTTCAGCTTTTTTTTTTTTTTTTTTGGGGGGGGGGGGGAGAGAGAACTGGGAATGGGGGGAGCGAATGATCGAAAGTGGCTATTTCCTACCAACATTTCTGTTTGATTAAAGCCATTTTTGTCCCAAAAATGTCACCTGGAAGCTACTGTAAAGTGCAAAACACTTTATTAGGGTCTGTCTACAGTGCAGTAGTACACCGGTGGCTGACTGGGGTCACCTGGCTTGGGCTGCAGAGTTACTAAATTGCAGTGTAGATGTTTGGGCTCAGGCTGGAGCCTGGGCTTTGAGACCCTCCCCCCGCAGGATTCCCTGATCCCAAACACCTACACTGCAATTTTATAGCCCCGCAGCCCAAGCTAGCTGACCCAGGCCAGCCACAGGTGTTTTACTGTAGTGTAGACACAGACGGATCAACCCTGTGCTCTCTACTTGGACAAAACACCTTTTGCCAGTGGGAGAATTGCCTGACTAATGGGGCACAGGTGTAGGTTTTCCCTAAGCACTGACAATAGTGCTGTCTTTCTTCATTCATTCTCAGAAGAACATGCCCCATTACTGAAAGCCATTCAGTGACAGCACGGACTTGAATGGACACAAGAGACATTTTATGAAGGCTTCATCTTGAGCCATCTCAGCTAACCATTAATCCTCAGGAAATGCCCTGTGCCTAGACTATTATTGCTTCATGAGTCCATATAAGCATTCATCCTACAATTGGGCATTATACCTCCCTGTGGATGTGCAGTACGCAGATATCCTTTCCAAAGGTGGCACAATGGGTGAGCGTAGGGTACAATACTGAAGGGGTTCAATAACCAGAAACTGGAAATGTAATAAAGCTCATCATATAAACAATATAGTCATACATATAATCATACACACAATATACAATATACACCCTGGTCTCTCTCAGCCTCAAACAGCAAGGAGAAGCAACAAGAAAAAAATGTAAGTGGGCTTTATACTCATCCAGCACTTAACATGTTTGGACACAGATAAAACATTCCAGGCCTTTAAAAAACAGGCAGAAGGCCTAACGCTTCCTGAAGTGGGTAAACAGAGCAACAATATTTTCCTCTTTTTGAACAGTCCTAAAATGAGATTGTTGTTCAGCAGGTACAATCAGTCAATTTACTCTTTATTAAATTCTACGTGCTGTCGTGATGGAGAGCATCAAGCAATTTCAGGACATAACTACTGAAATAAGGGAAATATGGTGCTTTTATTTCATGATAATGATCCAAAAGAAGCTAACGCTGAACTATTTCTCCACTGGAAAAAAAAAAGTGTGTCACAGGTGTTCCTGCACTCATAACACCACAGGCTGTGATTTGCTAAGGTCACACAAGGTGATAGGGGTCAGACCAGGTCAGTGCATTGATGGGAGACCTCCAAGGAAAACCAAAGTGCCACAGGAAATATGTCGATAGTTCAGTGTAGCTGTCTCAAACCCCTCTGAGTCAGCAATAGGAGTGCAAATGACTCCATAAGGCAGTGGAGAAGTAGGCCAATGATGTAAGGAGTTACCAGGCTCTTGCACATGCTGTTTGCCAAAGGAGATCCGTCTTGATCACCTGTGGTTATTAAAAACAAAAACAAAAAATCACATGGCACTATTGATTAAAGTGAAACTGGCCAATTTCCAAAGGTCCTAGTGGGAAAAAAAGGCTGAAGTAGAAGAACAGCACAGACCAGGAAAAACACTTTTGATATTTTAAATTTGCATCCTCGGGGCTGTGATAGCCCCAAGGCTGGTACACTCCAGCCTTATAAGGGAGAAGAACCAGTGGTCATTTCCCACCTCTTACCCAGACTGCCCTATTCTCAGTCCTGCCTGCATGCTTGGAGGCAGGGCATCCCCTCAAGGAACAGAGGTCTGCAGCACACAGAACAGGACTGCCTGTACTGAGTACCCAGTACCTGTACCTCCACTCCACCCTTTTCGGGTTTCTCTCTGCTGGGTCCAACATCTCTACTGACAAAAGGGGAGCAGAGGTAAGCACTAACTACAGAATTGGGTGTTGGATCCAAAACTGTAATTTATTGTATAATCTGCCCTTTGGATTCGTAAGGTTTTCCCCTCCTCCTCCTAAATCCTCCCCTGCTTTTAAATCAATGTAGGACTCAAGGATGCATTTCGCTAAAAAGTCCACATAATAAATAGCTGCTTTTCTCCTTCTATGGAGAAGGAGCAAGTCCCTGAAATTCTTTTTACTTTGTTTCCCTAGGTACTGTATACTCCAGGGTGAGCTTTAGTCATGGCACATATCTACAGAATTCATGCATTAGTAAAAGGATTCAGTGCTAATGGCATAATACAGCCACACTTTAATGCAACTTCTAAGTCGTCAAATCCATTTTGAAATGGGGGAAAACGCAAAATTTGGGATTCCATGCCAATGATCCGAAGGTGGATTCTTCCTTATGAGTGTGTGTTATAGGTAGAGCTGGTCAAGAATTTTTCACCTAAACATTGTTTTATGGAAACCAAAACTTAAGAGAAAGAAATCCACCCCTGAATGGCCAATAACTCTGTAGTTCGGGAACTCACTTGGGAGACCCAGCTTTGAAGATCCTGCTCTGAGTCAGGAAGAGTAGGGACTTAAACCTGGGTTTCCCACATTCCAGGTGTTCACCCTACCTGCCAGACTAGAGAGAGCCAATTTCTCCTTTGGCCCAATATATATTTAATTATAGATATAATGTGGAACAGCTGTAATATGAGAGAGAGAGAGAGAGAGAAATGAAAAATTCCAAAAGTTTTTTTATGAAATGGGAACATTTTCCAGCCAGTCCTACTTCTGGGAAGTTATGTAAACGGACATCACTGATCTATCCATCATGGAGTCCAGGCCTTCAACACTATCAGGTACTTCATTCATTTTATGCCCACAGTGAATTCCAGACCTCATGAAGAACTGCTATCAATATTTACAGAAAATGGCAATAAGTCATCAGACATAAAAATCTTGAAAACTCAGTATGTATTAAACAAAAAAGGACTGCACAGCACTTCAGACATCCTGCTTGAATATTTATTTTGGCATTTACTCGACTTCAGGACTTTGTAAACAAGACAGCTACACAGTCAGGTCTTGTGGGACAGAAAACTACAATGGCTCAATAAACTCATCATATACAGAATTCTTGTAATACTTAGATGATTCTCTTGATTTTTCCTTGAGCTAAGAATTTCATCTGTATACATGATTGTTCCAGAACCTGTAATTCCATGTGGCTTAGGAAAGAGGATCGGATCTCTGTTTCAGTTCTTTGGCAGTGGACAGCTTTAATTGTTTATTCTCTCCAGATGTGTCCCATTCATGGAATCTTCTTGTCAAATTTCTCTCTCTCCTTTCCACATTCTTTATATCAGTGCTACTTTAATGCTGGCAAATTGAGATATGTGAAAAATACCTGTAGTTTTAATCAACTGGCCTGACCCTCTTCTCAGATACACAGTTGTGCATTACTTGGCTGACCCTGTTTGCAAGGTACACAGGTGTAAATCATCAGATATCTTGTAAAATCAGTGCTAGGCCTAGCCTTACAACTCTCTGATTTTATAAGATAAACAGACCCACATATGCACTGCTGGGAGCAGAATCAAGCCCTCAACCTGTGAATACTTCTGGCCTCCATTCATCTTTCAGATACATTCTTGTCACTTAAAAAACTCTCCCTCTTCCATGAATCTTATGAAAAAAGAATAATGGGAAAATAACTTGTTAACATTTCAGAATGGTCAAGATTTTAGGGCCTGATCCAAAGCTCACTGAAATCAATGGGAGTCTTTCCATTTGGCTCAGACCTTTAAACGTGTACAGTTCATTAGACTAGAGTTTGAAACAGCTTCTTTTTTGGCGTGATCACAAAGCCACATCACCACATTTCTGACATTCGATGGGATTTGTCCATCTGAACCTCAGATTCAATTTCGTTTTAAATTTTGTGGGGGAGAGGAAACGAAAATGGAAGTTGGTAAGAAAAATATACATTTATTTTTCAAATGGAAAAAACAGAAAATCCTGGAATACTAGTCTCAGGAGGAGAAGTGAAATCTGGAAACCTGATGCAGAACTGGATCAAATTGCTCC
This sequence comes from Emydura macquarii macquarii, assembly GCF_026122565.2. Classification (NCBI taxonomy): domain Eukaryota; kingdom Metazoa; phylum Chordata; order Testudines; family Chelidae; genus Emydura; species Emydura macquarii. Next base: position 10,379,825 of record NW_027133643.1, on the reverse strand, counting down.
CAATGCACCATCTTAAAACAACATGCTGTACTTGCTTGGGAAAATTCCATTAGAAAAGCTTAAAGCTTTGCCCTGTATTACAAAGGATCTGAGAGTTCTGTTTGAATATTTAACTCATAAGTTCATATGCGTGATGTACAGTCAGTCTCACCGTTGCTTATATAGAATATTACAGAAATACGCCATGCAAGGGGGAGAAATTGTGGTAGATTTATAAAATCATATCTTTACCACATATTCTGGTACCGTTTTCTACACTCAGAAATAGAGAGCAATACATTATCAATTTATGTGTTGATCCAAAGGGAAACTTGGATTTGCTGTCAACTGTGAGAGGGAGGTTAAAATTTTTCCTAGTCTTTATACAAAACACAAAAACAAACAATTAATAATTTAGAGTGGAATTTTCAAAAGCGCTCATTGCCGGCTAAGTCTGCTCCCTCTGAATGGTAACTGCCAAACATTTACCTGTATGTTGGCTAAATAAGATTCTATAGGCTCATGTTCCTGGGGATATAAATTGTTGCTGTTCTGTTGAAGTCAGTGGAGTTGTGCCAGTTTACACCACGAGATATATTTGGTCCTATGTCAAACATAATGCCAACCAAAAGAAAAACAGTCATGCAAAATCTGATTACAAACAACAAAAGTACTGCTCATGTACTATCAGCTCAAGGACTGATCGTATCTGAGAAATCTTGTTGCTTGTCCCATCAGAAACATTGCCCCCTCAAGCTATGACAGACTGCTATAAGATTAGTATAGCAGTCAACAACTGTGAGTTATTGCAACTCTTCAACTTTTCAAGTATCAATGTTTTGGGTATAAAAGTAGCTCTGAAGCAGTGATGTTTCTTGAAATTTGTTCATTTTTAAATTAACTCATAAAATGTACCAAGTAAAAAAAAAGTTTAGGCTCAAAATGCATCTCAGGTGCTCAACAAATTATGTTGATCCTCTACAACGGTTTTTAAGTTTAAATACATTCCCAATAATAGATAGGCCCAATCCTGCAAATACTTACATGTCTGTGGGTAAGCGTTTACAGAGTTAGGGCCATTGTATGTAACAGGTTGTAGAGAATTGGGATAAACTGAAGCCAGCAGAGTTACTCTGAACTGACAGTTGTGCAATTGTACACAATGTGTCTGTCTATCCGTTGAGAGAAAGAGAGTGAGAGCGTGAGTGAGCGATAATGTGTCTGTGATATGTACACACACACACACACACACACACCAATTTTCTGTATACAAATGTGATTTTTATATGTATCGATGAATAAGATACCATTCCTCCACAGTACAGATACAACATGAGTAGCAGAAATTCAAGCTTCTCCTATATCACTCCATGTGTGTGTTCTGGAGTATGCCTCTATGGGGATGTTCATAGGACCATGCATTGGATTCCAGTCCAAACATAATCCTCCAATAATTTAACCTTAAACAAGTACCAGGCTACTTCAGATTCCATTCTTTCATTGCAATTTAAGGCTAAGGTAGCATTCATGTTTGCGTAAGAATATTATATCAAAACTCTACAGATAAACGTGTGTCCCCGTGCAAAGCCAAAGGGTTTAATGTTTCATGGCCTATTCAATCTTTTGCTGAACATTTCAGAAGTGAGGCTAGAGTGCCAATTGTGACAATGGTGAAAAGCCACTGAACATAACTATTGCCAACAGGTATACAAAATGAAACTCACTATGAGCACACTGAAATGAACAAATCAGCTTATTTCTTGCATTTTGCTCAGCATGGATAGTAAAACAGTATAATTAATTAAAAGTAGTTTACATTTTTAAAATTCTTTACAATTTTAATAATCTAAAGGATTAGCAACAGGTAAATACACTTATTCTTAATTATTTTTACCTTGAGTGTCATTTTAATATGTATTAGTGGTTTTTAGTACTGTTTTGATTAGGGGAGAAAGATTTTAAGACAGTCAAGATATGGTATTTTTGAATGACACTAGTGATTATATACATGGAGTGGTGACTTCCATGAAGTTTGAAACTCCCTATTCACTAGATTGGAGAATTTTTATCGTAATAAGTCTCAGAACAGTATTTTTGTGACTCCCCAGAAATTGTTCTCGGGTGACAAGAGGAAAATGTTTACGATGCACATCTATGAAGCCCTTGTTACAATAACAGTGGAACAATGTCAATGCAAGTGCTTTTGCCAAAGAAAGTAAATAATAAAAAATGAAAGGCTGCTGGATCTTTCGATAGCCTAAAAACGATGCTCTGAAAATTGGAAAGACAACTTGGGTTCCAATTCACAGGCCTAGTCTCTCATTCCCCAAAGGGGCTGAGTGCTGTGAAGGCAAAACATTTGGTAACTGAATATGCAATGTGGAGAACAATCCCCTAGCCAATGAAGAATCAGCATTTATGGACTATGAAGGGAGCCTCTCTCTTGTACAGGCCTCCTCAGCTGAAAGAAGGGTATCCATGACTTGAGGGTGATCATGAAGTGAGTACAACACTTGCAGAAGGGTTCATCTGGTCGCTTAGAGAGAGAGTTGGAAAACTCAGCAGTAACATTTTGCTATTGCCTCATCAAACAATAAATACATTCCAAGCCGACGCTACCATTACACCTAATTTGGCCTTGTGTCCTATTTGCTGCGGCATGTACAGTCTTTTACTGAAGGTTTACAGCACTGGGTTTCAAACACAGAAGGAGCTGCAACTGCCTAGACATAATGGGGCAGTGTTACAGACTACAGGAATGTAGGAATTGCCATATCAGATCAGACCAGCAATCCATCTAACTCTGTATCCTGTCTCTGACAGTGGCCAGTAACAGAGGCTTCAGAGGAAGGGTCAAGGAACCCTATAATGGATGATTATGGAATAGCCTGTTCACAGGGGAAGTGTCTTCCTAATCAAAGGCAGTTGGGTTATGCCCTGAAGCACAGAGGTTTGTATGCCTTATTTTTAATCCTTTCTAATGTGCCTGGGAACTTTATCATTATCCATACTCCACTCAGAGTTGATTTGAGTTATTAGGGATTGGTTAAATTATTCATAAAGTTTCCAAAAAACCAGAAATACAGTTTTATTATTGGTAAGGTAAAAAGTTAACCTCCAATCCCCCTCCACCCCCACCCACCACACACACACACTCCCCATGACTCTATATTCTTCTTTTTTAAATAGGAACAAAACAGATCCCAAAACCCCACACTGGCACATATGGCACATACCACTGCATAAGCAGTTTGTAAAATTATCTCAACCTATGACCGTCATTCTGCCCAAAGGGTTACAACATTGTAGTGCCGGCATCATCATCGCCTTTCAATCACTGAACAGAATCCCAGCCAGCGCAAGATCTGTCTGTGCCACGTGGGCCCAGCGAAGCAGTAGCAGGAACAAAGCCAAAAAATCTTCCAGTTGTTTAAAAAATTCCAAATGAGGAAAAAGGGGAAAGGAGACATCAGAAAGGTAAGATTTAATATTTTAAAAGTTTTTAAAAAAAATCAGGAGTAGGGTTTCCACCCATTTGTATATTTATAACACAGGGCAAAACTATTAGGTTACATGCAATTTTTGTGTTTTCTCATCATAATATGATATCCTCAGCTTTTAAGACTCTGCAACAGTGCAAAGCGCAAAATACATTTCTGATTCCACCTATGCATGGATGCAGTACATGCGACAAACCCTGCAAGAACAGGGACAGTGGCATGAATCAGGAGAGGTAAACGGGGACAGATGGGAACGCAGGCAAGAAAGGAAGGGGACAGGGGGAAAAGGTTTTGACTCTTAATGGCCAAAAAAAAAAAAAAAAAAAGTTTAATACATCAGTGTCTTTAGTATTGTTAAAACTATGTGTTATACACCAAGCATAGATACATACCCCATATGGATATCAACCAATCACTTCTAGTATTTTTATGGAAAGATAGGCATTTATAGTGTCACATTTTTATCTAGGATTTTGATTCACAACCTTCTATTCCCATCCCTACCAGTGCCTCTTGAAAGTAAATGTCTATAGGTTAAGAACAGGCCACAGGGATTCAGGAGAGCTGGAGCCTAATTTTCAGAAATACTGAGCACCCAGACTTCCAAACGGGGTCAATAGAAGCTGATGGTATTCTGTGTCTATGAAAATTAGGCCCCTGGGTTCCATTCCCAACTTCTTATTGTTTCACTGTGTTACCTTGGACAAGTAACGGCATCGCTCTGTGCCTCAGTTTCCCCATCTGTAAAATGGGGACAATTATATATATTTAATAGTCACTATTTACAGCACTTTGAGGTCTGCAGATAAAAGGTGCTAGACAAGAGTATGGTATCATTATGCTATTACCTTAGTCCTAACCTATCTCACCTCTTCGATTTCATTACCAGGTTTCTCCTAAGTAAAGACAGGCTGTGCTGAACTGTGACAGTGTGTGGCGCTTTTGACCCATGAGCAGAACTCCTACTTTTGGAAGAAAAATTAAATAAATGGATTTATTAATGTCTTTGGTGACAGCCAAGCTCAACAACTACACTAAAGGCCTAATCCAAGGTCTGCTGAAGTCAGTGGAAAGACTCCTGTTGACTTCAAGGAGCTTTGGATCAAGCTCTAACAGAACCGAGCTAGAACAAAGAAAGAAACAGCCAAGCCAAAAAGGATCTGCCCTAAAACCAGGGTTTACACTGTCCCTATCAGCCTTATTAAAGGGTTACAAGAAAAACAATCAGGGCCAAGCGGCCAAAGGCAGGTACATAAATTAGATCTATCTTTTACTAGACTAGCAAGAGTTTTCCCTGTGTGAGAGTGTCATTTGCAGGTTAGGGTATGTCTGCACTGCACACTAAGCCCGGGCTCTTACTCAGGTCTTACTTCATCCACACGCAAATCAGTCTGACTGAGCTCAGCAAACACTCAGGTCCTGGGTCCCAGGACCCTGTTAGGTAGGCTGGTCAGAGCCCAAGTCCCACTGATACTCAGGTCCAAGCCCAATTTTTTTGCTGTGTGGATGCTTCTCAAGCCACAGACCTGAGTCAGAAAGTCTGTGTAGGGACATGTGGATGCGTTAGCATAGCTGTGAGGCCCAGCAATTGTTTACAAGGCAGCGTGGACACTCAAGCACGGGTTTGGAAACACCCAGTCCACAAGCCTGGGTCCCACAGACCTGGGCTTAGTGTGCAGTGCAGACAGAGCGTTAGAGCCAGGAGCAACTCCTGTATAATTGTGTTGCCTCAATAAGACAGACAGGTTCTCATGGACACACTCGACAAACGTATGCAATTTGAAAGTACAAGAACCCAAATCACTGCATTTTTATACCGAATGTTTAAAAGTGTTGCAAACTGGAAGGGGAAGGGGAAGGTAGCTGGACCTAACCGCCACTGAAATCAATGGGAAGACGCATTTGCACTTTGGATCAGGCCCCTTGCTTGCTATGACGGGGATGGGGGAGAGCATTATGTGCCGCATACTCAAAAATCTGGGGCAACAACGTTCTCTTGCACTTGTCTGATACCATTGGGTGTGGTTTTCAAGTGGTGTGAACAAAACAGCCTCTGATTCCTTTATATCTGTGTAACTCCACCGGCTCCAACAGAGCTGCTCCCAATTACTGCAGCTTCATCAGAATTTGGCTCATATAACCACAGTAGGAGTGATTTTCCCCAACCCTGCCTGGGTGTCAGTTTTATAGCTGGCTGGCTGACACATAGGTGGTTAAAATCAAGTGAAAGGCAAAAAATCTAAACTAAGCATGCTTCTGGCTGTGGAGTGACTAAAATGTTTAATTAGAGTATGTTGTAAGCCAATTCTATGCAAGTCTATTACAGTCTAATTCTATACACTAATAGGATTCTCAGCTATGAAGATGGAAGAGAGACATCATTTGTCAACAATATGGTCTGAAAGTAAACTGAGCACAGAGCAGACCTCAGTATTTCTCAAACTGTCCATAACATTTTCACTTGCAAACAACCAAAGTCATTACTTTGGTTTATTATACACTATAATCTGACTAGTAGATGAATCAGTTTGTGATTTGTTTTAACTGGTATTCTCTAACTACGATGCATTTATTAAATTAACTTTTCATCTACTCTGAACAAATCCTTATAAACAAAAAAAGCCATTTCAAAACACTTGCTATTTTTAGTCAAAAAACCACTAAGAAACAAATTGCTGTCCAGAAAGTAAACAGTTTATAATTTATTCAAATAGTTCATTAACATAAAGCAGTTTAGTTTTAAAAAAAGTAATGTTCCCCACGTAGTTTCACATCTGTTTTGGAAACCATTTTTATTTTCATGCTACAAAAAGGTGTCAAACGATGAAAAACATTTGTTTCTTTCTGGTTCTTAAGACAAACCAGCAACGTTAAAACAGGTCAGATATCATAAATACAGCTATTTCAAGGGAAAGAAAAGTTTTCCTGTCCTAACTTTGAGTGACAAGAGAAGATTTTTACCAGCTTGCAACTATACTTTTAATAAAGTGTTTGATTTTTTTATATATATATATATTATATGTATAGGGTTTCTTTGTTCCACTTTTCAAATTAAGGATACACTATAGAAGTAACATTTTAAGTTAAAATGAGCAGATGTTCTAGACACCTTAAAAAGTTCTTGTTTGTGGAGGCCACAGCCTTTCTAGCCCATATTTTAAAATTTTTGATACTTGGATTAGCCCAGCAGGAAGCGAGCAGCCCTTGAATGGAGCTTTTTGTTCAGCATTCTAATAGCTTCCAGCACTTGCCCTAGCCCGCAAGAAACACATCAAATTTAGTTAGACCTCCAGTCCACACATGAAGAATTTCTCTGTCACATCTAGTAAGCGCTACCAATTTAACATGTTGGCTTCTTGAGGGCGAAGAGGAGACAGCCAAACAGCGATGGTGCCTTGCAGCGGTCTAGTGACACAGGACGGTTCTTGAAAGGAAATTAATGAATGGGGCTGGTAACCTGGCAACCCCTGGAACCTGTTAGAGTCTAGACTGAAAACAGGGATCATTCAGAATGGTGATGTGCTGCCCATATGCCATGAAAAGAAGGGGGAAAGGCACTGATTTTTTTAAGCTGGCTTGCCATATTATATCGCCTGCTCTCAAGGACACCGCACATTTGAGCCTGTGGACCTTGAACACATTCCAGTCAGCTTGAAGCAATGTTTGCTTTCCTAATTTTTTTTTTTAAATGTATCACCAAGAACAGCGAGAGTCCTTGAAAATCAATCACTGAACAATTTCTATTTCTTGCATGGAAAAAATTCTCATTTTTAAAGCCACTTCCTTGGGCCTCACACTGCAATCAATTCTATTTATTAAAAGAAAGAAAAGAAAGAAAGAAGGAAAGAAGGAAAGAAAGAAAGTTCTATTATCTGAACTCGTTTGTTTGTTTTTTTTAAAGGGAGAAGGCGGCTAAAAAGCTGTAAGGACTCGATTGTTCCTCCTGATGCATGCATGGACAGGACCTGTGCATGAATTTCTCTCAACACACAGGAACTCAGCTTTTTCTGTAGCACCATCTCCCATTCCTGGGACCCCCGTGGATAGCTCTCCACAGGGTCAAGAAGGAATGGAGTGAGGATGTACTTTGTGCCTCCCAAACCCCACAAGGAATTAATGTAAAAGCCCTCTATCTGAGCTGGGTTATGTCCTTTAAGGAGAGGATCCAGAGGCAGCTGCCTATACATGATTGCCAGGCAGCAGAGTTATAATGGAGCTGTGTTTCCCAGGAACTGGAAGCTTGGCTCAGTGGAGCAGGGGCTTCTAGGACAGCGGTTCTCAACCAGGGTACATGTACCCTTGGAGGTATGCAGAGGTCCTCCAAGCTGTACTATACTCATCTAGATCACTGTTTCTCAATATGGGGTTGCAACCCCCAGGAGTGTTGTGGGCTGGGTTTAGGGGGGGTCGCAAGAGCAGGGCTGGGTTTAGGGGGTGGCAAGCAGGGCAACCGCCCAAGGCTCCATGAAGCTAAGTGACATGTTTCAGTCCCACCACCTGGGGCTCAGACTTCAGACAAGGCCCACAAAAATGAAAAGCAGGCTCAAGTATCACACTGAAATGTAAGTACAATATTTATATTCCAATCCATTTATTGTATAATTATATGGTAAAATGGAAACATGAGTAATTCTTCAATAATAGCGTGCTGTGACACTTTCGTATCTTCATGTCTGATTTTGTAAACCCGTGGTTTTTAAATGCATTGAAACTTGGAGTACCCAAGATAAATCAGACTCTGAAAGGAGTACAGTAGTCTAGAAAGGTTGAGAACCACTGTTTTAGGCGATAATGAGAACACAGAAGTCAAGTGCTAATGGGGTATTTCTCTTTTGATGGGACTTCCCTGTGTAATCTGTCTGGGCAGATGTAAGAAGAAAATTAGAGAATACATCTTGGCCAAATGGAATAAAAGGAATTTTTGATGTGTGTGCGACTATTCAGCTGAATGACTGGTTCTCAGAAGGCATTAAAATGAACTTTAAGCTAGGAGAACTGGCAAGATTCTCTTCAGTAATTATACACAACTTCTCTGAAGAGCTTTCTATTCCAGCTGCTGCAGGGCCATGGAATGGTGGAGGGAAATAGTTTGTGGGATGCATTGTATTTCCTTCTTGAATTCTTTTGTCATTCACAAAAACCAGCATGTGGACACTTTCCATGAACACAAACTGCATCTCCCAATTAAATTACTGTCAAATGTATAGAAAGAGCAAGCGACCCTAATAAAAGAAATCAAAACAGACAGAACATAATTGTGTAAACTTTTGCAATCTTCAAACATCTATGTTTAAATAATTTGTTTTAAATTCAAGAGGCAGCTTCTCATTGTAATGGCACCCTTGTAAATCTTATAACTGCTCCTTTAAAAAACAAACCAAACCTTTTGATTGTACTTTTCCTATGAAAGATTACAAGAGATCACCAATAGTACAGGTAGTACACAGCAAAGGATACAGTTAGAAGGATTAAAATGACCATATTTTCAAAATAAATCAGGATGCCTTTGTGGTGACAATTTTAAGGTCAGAAAATATTCAAACAAAAGACAAAAGTACACTTTAGAAACAAATGTGGCAGAGTAACTACTGCCAGCTCCTGACTCCACAGTGAGATGTGCATGTTTTTCCGGGAAAAGAATATTTTTCCAGTAATGTAGTGTTTGAATTAGTTTATCATCAAACACTAAACAAACGTGAACATTTGCTTTGAGCAAAAGAAGAGCTTTGATAGTGTCTGCACTCATTCCATGTCTCTCTTCATTCCAAAGTCTGTTCACGACTCAGAACACACACATTGCTGGGTTGTTCTTGGTCAACACGAGTACATCTTGAACCACCACCTTGTAATTATTAAAAAGCAAAACAAACAACATTTGATTGATGAAATGTAAATCAGGTCATTTTAGTTGTCCTGGAAGAAATTCATGGGACATCGTATAAAAAACCAGGTAATAAGATCCTTTTAAAGAGGATGCACCACATGACATTGGAGTCCAGACCACACTAAAGAAACTTCCTGTCTAAGGCCCCATTGCACCCTGGGATATGCATGTGCAGTAAACAGGAGCAGCACATATACCTGAGCACAGGATATATAGCTCTGAGGGATCAAAAACAAGTCTCCTAAGTATCACAGAGCAATACGGGGTGGTCTTTAGTTTAATAATGTATATATTTAAATCCTGGTAGGCAGTTCCAGCAGATATTAATATACCATTTCCCCCCATACCTAAGTTTGTATGAAAAACAAATTTTCCAAAGAAAACCAAGACACAAACTATTGCTTGTGGACTACAAAGCTGACCAAATGGGGCAAAGAACCTGAGAAAACCACCCATATCCAGCAAACACGAGAGATTCAGTAGCATGAACCTGGGAAACATTAATAAAAAGTAGACCCAAGTTAAAGTATATCAGTGTCCATTTGCATCTGATCATGCTGAGTGTCAGGAGCAGCCAGGGAGAAAAGTTTTATTCACTTAGTGTTTTCCTCTAAGATATTGTCCCATTTCACTACGGCAGAAGACACTCTCTTGAAAACTAACTTCTGTGGTGCTGCCTATAATGCTAATCGAACTATATTAAAGAAAAAAAACGTATGATGCGTCCTATTTCTTCTAGCCTTTATCTGCTTGTCTGTGAGCATCTTGTGGATTGTGAGCATCTTGAGGAAGGGATGAATCTGTCTTATCCGCATGGAAAGCACTTAATAGATAGGGGCACTGCCATAAACAACAACAGCTATCACTGTACATGTGCACAATAGGCTAAGCTATGGATAGTGGGATAGCCTTACCAGAATTACTCTGCTAGAACCAGCATTAATAACAGAAGTAAAAATTGCACTATAGTTTAATCCCTTTTTCCCATGCTCACCACAGAGTCTCCAAACTGTTTCCCAGATAATATCTCCTGTTGTAATAGTGGAGTGTCTATAGGCATGCATTGAAAAAATATTTACCATGTCATCTCACACTTAGGTCATCATTACACAATCTGAGGTCTTTATCACCATGGCATCATAACAGGATTCCCCATGGTCTTCTCACAATGTAATGGTGATGCCAAAAAGATGTGCAAGAGCGATAGAAAGTAAAGTAATTTGTGTGCGTGCCATACAGCCATTTTGCAAATATAAATATCTGGGTTATTTGAAAGGGGGGGAGGGGGGCAAGGGGTTCCCAAGGTAGGAAAAAATCTCTACCTCATATTTAAGATTAACTGCCTGCAACAATTTATTATATTATATAAAACAAATACTGATACATCTGGACAAGTTCAGTGTAAGAGAAGAGGGAAGTTTTCAAAGAATTCATGAACCCACAGCTCATAAATCACAGCTCTCTTGACTTGACTACAATTAAATAATCCACAGGGGAGTAGAGAGATGGTCACTCTGGGTAGACAAGGACTACCATTGACAGAAAGGTAGGGAAGACGAAAACGGTCAACAGCGTGCTTGATCAGCGTCATCCAAGTCACACAGAGTTAAGAAACTGTTTTTACCTTTATGATGGACGAATATGTAATAACCACTTGAAAAATCTATATGGGCCAAGGATAGGTCAAATATTTCTCTCACTCTTGTGACTAAGAGACTCTCAGATACTTGGTAAAGTAGATCAACACGTCCCACCCTTCAACAAGATTAAGTTCAAAACTGTTCTGACCTTTTCAGCCAGATTCTTCATTGGGGAAGCGTATTGTTTGCACTGGAGAATGAGTAAGAGAAGCATAATGTCTGCACTGGAGCAGGGAAAAGGGAGGTGCATGTTTTAACTACAGCAGTGAAAACCAGAGCTGAAAATGGGACATTAACATGTTCCTTCCCCTGTAACAGTCTGCTCTGCCAGTTGGTGCAATGGGGTTCTAGGGTTTATGTGATGGGGGTGGAAGGACAGATTGTGGCACTAATTGTTGTGTTGCCAACTTTCACGATTTTATCACAAGTCTTGTGATGCTTGGTGTTTTTCTTTAAGGCCCAGCTCCTGGAGTCATGTGATTATGTGAGAATCTCCGTTTTCATTTAAAGAAAAAAAATACAGTACGCTTCTATCACTGATGTTTGCCGAGAAAAGCTTGAGAAAGTGAATCCTGATGGCTCCAAAACCAGAAAGCCCCAATTTTTATTTTTATTTTTATTTTTGGAAATGTCAGGAAGTCAAACTTGTGATTTTCTGGGGGGCTGACATGATTTTTAAATGAGTGGGGTCGACAATACACCAGGTCCATTGTGGGGAGGAGAAGCACTTCATGCCATCTTCTCTGCCTCCTCCACCCCATTCCACGCAGGGCTAGTCACAGTTTAGCCCCATATCTCTACTTTAGAATTTTTAAATAGTATGTTTTTAAAGCAAGAGGTTGCAAAATTCATCATCCCTCCCTAACTCAAAACATAGCTGGATCCACTACAGTTTATCTTGCTGTTCTCATCTTGCTTAGGAAGTTTGTTTCTCGTCAATAGCTTGAACTACAAAATTCTTTTTTGGTTTCTAATGTACATGAGTAATTGTTGGATATTAAAAAAAACATCATTTTTTCTATATTCCCGCTCTTGGTTTATTTACAAGTTGTGCAAATAGTCAAGGCTCAGCACTTTCATTATAAATTATACAGAAAGGATGTGGTTAGGAACAAGGAATAGAAATCAGAGAGAGCCATTCTGTTCAGATAACCTCAGTTTTCCCAAAGTCAGATGGGGATAATACAGGAGTAACACAAGTCCACATAACATTTTAAGATTCTTGGTGATATAGATGCTTTACATGTTCGGTATAATATTACTATTATTAATACATTAATCTGATACATTAATCAGTATCTGATTTATTATTAAACTGTTTTCTCTCTTTTATTCAACTTATTTGCCTGAACAATCTACAAGCAAGCCACACACACAATAGTTTTGTGTAAAATTTGAATATTTGTGACAACAAACTCTACAATGTAAGTGATATAATGGACTAAAACACCTACACATTTTTATAAAATAAAAATTTCTATTTATGTAGGATTTAGAGAGAAATAGTCAATGTGAAGGAGTCTGTTTCCGAAGGTGTAATAAATAGTTTCAGGTACTACAGCTGCCTGACTCCGCCTGCCATTTTTTGTGGTTTTGCAATTTTTTTTTTTTAAGGCATATTTTGGAAAAACGTTTCTCTCCCCACTTTTGTTGTGTAAAAGCTTCACACCAAGAACAGGGAAAACTGATTATACAAAGTGCTGTCAAATGCACAAAGTAAACAAATTGAAAAATGAAAGAAAACCTCTTACTTTTCTGAACTGCCACTCTGTTCTAGTGATCTTTAGTGCTACTTTTAACAATAAATAGGTAAAAATGTTCAGAACAAAGTGTGTTTTTTAAATTGATGGTGTCTTGTTAGAATACATTTAGCTTTTTCCACAGGCACAATATTATTAAGTGACATGGTGCATGCTTTAATTTATAATTGTATAAAACAAAGCCTTACTATAATAATTTCTAGGACAGAGTCTTTTGAAATGGAAACTGACTATTCGATCATGGGAATGAATGAGAGACATACTTGTTTTATACTTCAAAGTTATCTGAATTATGCATGAAGAAAATGTGTTTACTGGTTCTTTTAACAGAACACTTGCTATCATACAATTACCTGAACATATCAAATCAATGAACTGCTTCAAAATATGCCTATGAATCAGCATCATAAACAATGATTGTTTTATTAGCTTAATGGATCTTTTCATTGCCAAGCAATGATAGGAATGTGCCTCATATGAGTGCCCACATTATTGCTATTTGTGCATCTGGATAGAAAGTACAATACAGCTACTTCTGCCTGCCTGCAAACATTAAAGCTCTGATGATAAATCATGTTTTTAATGACACGCATGCATTGATAACATATTAAATATCAGAAATTATAAGATCTACTCAGCTTTCAGGAAAGAAAAAGTAGGAAAATACATAAGCTGCTGAAGAAAGACTAGATGATGATAAACTTATTATTACTAGGTGAAGAGTTCCTAAATTACTAAAAATCATTCTACAAATGGGTAAATGCTGCAGTATGCCCAGTGATCTGAGCACTGGCATAGGAACCAGGAAACCCTAGTTTCTAATGCTCCCAGTATTCACCTACCTTTCCAACAAGTTTTTAAAGGATCAATTAATTAAATATTTAAAAGTGCTCTAGAGCTTCAAAATCACTATGTAAGTGCCATGAATTCCTACTAATAATTAGTTTTTACAGATGGGCTAAACCAGTTTTGAAACATTATTAATATGGAGTAGAGCGATGACAACCCACTTTACTTTGTCAGCAGAGTGATGACCACCACTTTTTTTTTTTTTTTTAACCCTATTATTGACACTAATTTTTTCCGCTCAGCTATCCACCACCTCCACCTTCTGGAAATGAGGTGGCAGAAAGAAAAGTTGTGACTGGCAGCTGCACTGATGCTATTCCTGGGAGAGAGCAAGTAGCATTAAGTGCTACAGTGGTTCAGCAAAGCACCCAGTACGTAGGTACGGTGAAATCAGTCTGGATTAGAGCTGAGCAGAAAACAGATTTCCTGTCCTGTGAAACTTTTCAAGATTTCAAAATCTTTTCCATCCTGCATTAGAGCAAAACCATGACAAGTTGCACAACAAACTAGAGAGACACCTTTCCCCTTCTCCCCCTCAGAATAGCCAAAAGCCCAGTGGCTTAGGCACTCACATGGCATGAGAAAAACAGTTTAAGTCCTTGATCTGAATCAGTCAGAAGAAGGACTTGAACCTGGGACTCCCATCATCCAGATGAGTTCCTTAACCACTGAGCTATTGGCTATTCGCCTGAGAAAGATTTCCCTATTAAAGTTCCTGCAAAAAGTTAATGGTTCATTGGAAAATTCCCAGTCTGCTCTAGCCTGGAAGTGGAATGACCACCTCACAGACAAGCAATGAAAAATAAATCAGTTATCTACCAGTCTTGGTCTTTAACTAAAGGTCCAACAAGAATGTATGGGCAACATTTTAGGGTTATCTGTTGGAGGTAGCCTTTAAAGGAAGGTTTCCTGGTATTTGGGGGAAATCCTGAGGCACTATTGGAATGGCAATTTCTGCAAAATTCTTTCTATCATTCTATCCACAATAACTCACGTTCTACAGATTCTAGCCTAGGATGATATGACCAATCCCCATCTAAAGTGGTTAGGGCACTACTGAGACATGGCTGAGAGGAAGTAGGCCCAATCACAGTTCCCCTCCAGCACACAGCACTAAATGACATGCTACTTCAACTCTTTTAGTAACCCTAATGGGAAGAATCAGGAAGAGCAGGGCTAAACCTAAAGCAAGGCGGTGATTATAGCAAGTCCTACCAGACCAAGGGCCATATTGTGTCATCAGTTTTTCAGCTAAAATCCTTCAATGAAATCTATCTTGGAGTTCTGCTATGTGGTATGAAGCAAGAGAGGGAACATCTAAAGTTACAAGTGTCATACTCTCCAGTTTAGCTCTCCTGCAGAGTAATGAGAGAGAAAATCTTCTCCCGCACAGAACATGACACTGTGTACACAACATTCCAGACAAGCTTTACAAAGTATCTGTGGCTGTTTTGCAGTGTTTTGCATCTTCAGTTCCCACTGACTTTCGTGGCAGTTGCACGTGCTCTGCATCTCTGAACTATCACCCCAATTAACTATTAACTATCACCCCAATCTCCTCAAATTATGATAAAAAGATCAACAATTCAATAAATGGCCATTCCTATTATACAGAGCTCTGCATTTGCACTAATACCTCAGGAGCTCTTTGGGGAGAGTTTTTTTAACTCCTTTTTTCTAACACATGCTCCAAATGGCTCCTGTGTCATAATCTGTTCCTGATCTACAACAAAGGCTAGATAAGCAAGCAACCTGAGAAATCTGGGGTAAAATCCTGGCTCCACAGAAGTGAATGGTTTTGCCATTGACTCAGTGGGGCCAGAATTTCACTTTTGGTATATTTACAGCTGTAAAATGCATGTACTGGGGAATACTTTAATAGAGAATATTACTGTGAATATTACTTCAGACATCACATTTTATATGAAAGATTTATTAGACAAAATACTGTTTAGTTCCACAAGGAAACAGTATGTTTCTTAGTTGCTGGTTTCGGACTACCTACTTCAGACTGGTTATGTTTCCTCTAAGGCAGCTGATGGAAAGGAGACTAAACTGAACATTATCTCCAAACTAAAAGTCCCGAAGTCCTTCCGTAGGATACTCCACTGCCTATGCAGGGCAACAATGCTTCCCAAACAATAGTCTGAAAGAATTTAAAAGGGTAACACAAGAACCTTTATGAATTATCTCCTAAAATCAAAAGTGTGCACTTGTGAGGGGGGAGTAATTAGTACATAACCCACCACCACAAATAGCTACAGCAAGCCTGTCCCACCTGAAATAGCATGCAACAATCTCCTAAATCTCTATTGATTCCTTAAGAGCCAGAATCTACCATCCTTACTCCCCCTGAGCAAGTAATCTGCAGATACTCACATTAACTAATTTATCCTAGTGGAGAAAAAAGAGCGAATACTGTAATGATTACAAGAGAAAAATAACACCCTCCAGAAATAGAACCACAGTGTTAAGAAACCCTCCATTACCTCCTGGAGGTCTTTAAACAATGGCCACAATGTTTGAAAGCCACATCTTTTCAGAAAGCTAGCCTGATGTTCCTGACTCACGGGAAAAGTCAAAATCTTCCAGCTCGGTAGGCTTCCAGCAGGGGAAAGCACCTTTATAAGCTGGGTGTTGTAGGTGGTGGTTGGTTTGGTAGGTTTGTTTTGTTTTCCTCCATAAGATGAGGCCTCTGCCTTTATGACTAGCTTGCCTTTTTTGCCTCAGAGCCGAGTCCCTGAAAGGAGGGGAGTGGGGTTTGAAGTTTCTCAAGATGGACATGCCTCCAGGCTAATGAGTTTTGTATTGCAAGAGATTCATTTTCCCCAACTACAAGAGGCCTCATGTAAAACCAGTCTTTCAGAGCAGCTTCATGGCAGGGTGCCAGCATTAGAATCAAACACAAGGAACCCATCAGGTTTTCCTAAAAAATTTTTGATAAATGAAAATATTTTTTGGTAAAAACGAAAAAAATCTATAGGATAATTTTGACAATGTGCTCAGTAACATGTGCGATAATATTTTCAATTAAAAATGTCACCAGTGAAAAATAGGTGGAATCCCACAAAATGGAAAAAGCTTCAGGCCAGGTCTACACTGGCAATGGCGGTCGACATAACGTTGCTTACTTCGACCCCCCTAAAGTATGCGTCTCCACTGGCACCTAAGTTCTGCTGATTTAAATCGCTTAAAATTTGACCTAATTAAACCAATTCTGCAAGTGGCATAGCGCTGAAAAGTCGAATTCCATGGGTTGCATTTGTGTCAGTGTAGGCAGAGCGCAACGTAAATCAACGCCATTGGCCTCCGGGAGGTATCCCATAACGTCTGTTGTGACCGCTCTGGACATTAATGCTCTGCTGTAATGTGGCCACATAAACAGGAAATAGCTCCTCCCCTCAAGCCGCGGGAAATTTTGAATGACCTTTTCCGGTTTGGACAGCATGGAGAGAGCTTTGTAGCTGAACTGCTCATGGCGACTGCACGGCCCAAACGTGCTCCAGCATGCAGTCGACCAAAGGTCTTGGATCTCATCAGTCTGTGGGGCGAAGAGTCTGTTCTGGCGCAGCTCCGAGCCAGCAAAAGAAATTTAGATATCTACAAGAGGCTCTCTCTCGCGGCATGTTGGAGAAGGGGCACAACAGGGACACGCAGCAGTGCTGCGTTAAGATCAAAGAGCTAAGGCAGGCTTATCAGAAAACTAAGGAAGCTAACAGCTGTTCTGGCTCCTCGCCCAAAACACGCCGCTTTTATGAGGAGCTGCATGCAATTCTCGGCGGTGACCCCACCACTGTGCTGCCATGCAGCATTAATACTTCCGCAGAATCCCAGTCCAGAACAAATGAGAAGGACTCTGTGAACGAGAAGAGCAGGGTTCAGGAGAGCGGGGTATCCATTCTCCCTGAGAGCCAGGACCTGTTCGTTACTTCAGAGCAGCCCTGCCACACACAGGACAGTGGGACTGATCGAGATGCCGGGGAAGGCACATCTGGTGAGTGTGTGTGGTAAATCAAATTTTTGCGGTTATGTCCAGTTTCTTAAAAGGAGTTTGTGTTTTTGAGGGGGATGGGCTTCCTGGGTGTTGCCAAATTTCAGTGGAGCGTTACTCCCAGAACAGACTATTTACGTGCAGAGTTATGCTCCAAGAATCCTCTGTGGGTATCTCAAGGAAACTTTCATTTAGGTAATATGTAATCCTTTGCAGAAGGTTTCTGGGGAGGGCAGCCTTATTTCTTCTGCCACGGTAGGAGACTTTAACCCGCCATTCTGCTATTAAATGAGCAGGCATCATCATGGAACTCAGCATAGCAGCATAAGGGCCAGGACTGTACCCCAATGCTTGCAACAAATCTTCCCTTTCCACCTGCCTTACCCTCAGGAGACTGATATCACACATGGTCACCTAGGGAAGATGGCGCAAGTTTAAAATACCTGAGCAATACAGTCACTCTGTGTTATTCCTCTGCCATAGCCAGTGTTCCTGGGCGCCTCCCCAAGACCATTCCTAGTACTGGTATTGTCGCTATGGGTGTTATGGGTCTGGACCCTGGTTGCCCTATGTTTTCTGTTGCTAGTCTTCACTCATAGCGTCCTCTAATATGTTTTACCCACCTCCTCCCAAACCAGTCCTTGGGATGTTACAGGGGAGCCCAGAGAGCCCACTCCTTGCTCAAGAATGGATTGTGGATTTTAGTGCTAATTCAACCTATCCATAATGGATGCAAGGGCCCCTTGCTTACAATGTCTGGAACGCTACTCCAAACCATCCGCTATTTACAGATTGGAATGCGGGTCTGGCTTAGCCTTGTGAACATGAAGCAGAGTTCTTTTTATATTGTAACATTTCTTTTACTACTTTGGATCAGCTAACCTTTGCTTTTCTTATAGTCAACATTTTGGCCTTCAGCCCACCTTGCAGAACTCCTGCTGAAAGACATTCCCAGATTAGGACGAGGAAAAAAAAAAAAGCGGGATGACATGTTTAGTGAACTAATGAATACCTCTGCGGTTGCTGACATAGAGCTCAGAGCCTGGAAAAACTAGACATGGACATGGAACACAGAAGATCGGAGCAGGAGCTGGAGCATGATATGCAACAGGAGATGTTGCATATTATGAGGGATCAGTCCGACATGCTGAGGCATCTGGTAGAGCTCCAGGAAGAGCAGCGGCAGGACAGACTCCCTGTAGCCCTTCCAAAACGCTCAACCGACAACCAATTTCTTATCAGCCCCCACCCCCAAACAGTCTAGGAGGAGGCTGAGCAGTGTGCAGTACGTGCTGCACTCCACACCAGTGGAGGCGAGCAGAAAGACACGACGACCCCTTTAAGAACTGCATGCAACCACAGTTGCTTGCACAGTGACACTTTATAATGTTAACTTATCCTCCTTTCCTCCCAATGAAACAGGTCACAAATAAAACTTTGCAGCTTTAAAAAAATACCTGTCTTTATTCATTCATAACTTGGGTGGGGAAACAAGGAGAGGGGGCCGCTGGTGCGAGGGTGGAGGATGGGAAAGGGAAAGGCACAGCAGAGACATACATTACTGCAGTTCATTGCAAAACTGATTTTTCAATGCTTCCTGGAGGCGAAGCGCTCCGCAGTTGGCTCTAAGTGTAGCGCTGGAATCTGGTTGCTCAAAATTTGTGGCCAGCATATCAGCCTCCACAGCCCAACCCTTTGTTTCACACAAATTATGGAGCACACAGCATGCAGATATAATTGATGGGATGTTCTTTTCACTGATGTCAAGCCTAGTAAGTAGACATCTCCATCTGGCCTTTAAACGCCCAAATGCACATTCCACTACCATTTTGCACTTGCTGAGCCTGTTATGGAAATG
Organism: Emydura macquarii macquarii; assembly: GCF_026122565.2. Lineage (NCBI taxonomy): Eukaryota > Metazoa > Chordata > Testudines > Chelidae > Emydura > Emydura macquarii. Next base: position 10,360,364 of record NW_027133643.1, on the reverse strand, counting down.
CTCCTTCTTGCTATCCAGGTGCCCGGTGTAGGATTTCATTAGCCAAGGGAACAAGGGGTAGGCAGGATCCCCCAGGATCACTATTGGCATTTCAACACCCCCAATATTTATTTTTTGGTCAGGGAAGAAAATGCCCACCTGCATCTTATTGAACAGACCAGGGTTCCTAAAGATGCGCGTGTCATGCACCTTTCCTGACCACCCCACCTTGATGTCGGTGAAATGTCCCTGGTGATCCACAAGGGCCTGCAACCATTGAGAAGTATCTCTTCCGGTTTATGTACTCTGTGGCAAGGTGGTCAGGTGCTAGGATAGGGATATGCGTGCCATCTATTGCCCCCACACAGTTTGGGAACCCCACTGTGGCAAACCCGTCCACTATGTCCTACAAGTTTCCCAAAGTCACTACCCTTTGTAGCAGAAATCTATTAATGGCCCTGCACACTTGCATCACAGCATCTCCAACGGTGGATTTACCAACTCTGAATTGATTCCCAGCTGACCGGTAGCAGTCCGGGGTTGCCAGCTTCCTCAGAGCGATGGCCACTCACTTCCCCACTGTCAGAACTGGTCTCAAGTGGGTATTCACATGCTTCAGGCCTGGGAACAGCTCTGCGCAAAGTTCAAAGAAAGTGGCCTTTTGCATACGAAAGTTCTGCAGCCACTGCTCATCTTCCCACACCTTCATAACAATGCGATCCCACCAGTCTGTGCTTGTTTCCTGAGACCAGAACTGGCACTCCACGGACTGAAGATGATGCGTGACAGCCTGCAGCAAACGGGAATTGTTTTGCTCTATGGCTTGTAGCAGGGTGGACTCCATAACATCACTATTTTCCATGCTGTAGCTCCTATCTCACCTTTGAAAATACTGTAGAATGAGCTGTAAGGTATTTGTGATGCTTACAATAATAGTGCAGAGCTGAGCGGGCTCCATGCCTCTCCGGCAATGGCATCCGCACGGCATAGAAAAACGGCGCGAAAAAGCATTCGCAGTTTGAGACGAAGGGAGGGGGAGGAAACACGTTGCATCATGGGAGGACAACAAGCTTACCAAAAGCCTCTGTGGCTAGCTGCACTGTGGGATAGCTACCCACAATGCACTGCTTTGAATGTCAACCCTAGCATGGAGACTGAGAATGCAAGAGCCCAACGCCAGGAGCGTGGTGCGATCACGCTCCTGCGACTTCGATAATTCGGCAGGTGAAAGTCGATTTAAAGTAAATCACTCTGCAGTGTAGCCATACCCTCAGAACCCTGATAATTTCTTGTTTGTTTGTTTTTTTAATTATACCAGCTCTACTAAAAACAAAGAACACTTAAAATACCTACACTGAAAATGCTGTAGTATTAGGAGACAGGAGGAGGACTACTGATGCCTTAGGTAACCATATGCAAATAAGAACTTATTTCTGATACTAGATTAGTCTCAAATAGTCTTACGTGAAACCAGCTGTAACTCTCAGAGCCCAATGTCCTGCCTCTGGGATACCATCCAATAAGGAGATTTCACCAGGTTCAATAAATTCCTGGTATGTAGGGAATAACAATAACATCTCAGTAAGCGTTAAGTGTTTTCAGCCACCACCTACACAGCCCAAAAGTGCAGCGCTGAGTTCAGCCTTGAGGGAGAGGCCCTGAGAGTTCTAGGAACAGAAGCTGCAGAACCAGCAGGGGGAGAGTGCTGCCGGATACACAAACAAAACCAAAACGGAGCATGGGGGAAAGTCTTGAGACTGAAGTGCTGGGAGCAAAGCTCCTCAGCCAGCCTGCCACACCTGGTAAACAATGGTGGAAATAAAACAAGAGGGTGAGGAAGGAAGTTAAAATGGTTTGTGTGTAAAATGAGCCCAGGTGAATGGGGGAGCTCTACGGGGGAAGAGTGCAACGCTTGGGCTTCTTCAGGGATGACTTGCTCTCCTGCATGCCGTCCCACGCAGGAAGCACAACACAACTAACGTTTTCAAACATGCTTATTACAACAAACTTTCAGTCAAGCATTTAAGAGAGTCTTCTTGTAAACCAGAAGAGCCATTCTTGTTTATAAGGTTTCAAACACTGAGCATTAGCCAATTGCTTTCTCTCATTTGGAAGGGATACATCTGCGTAGTAGATTTAGTACGGTACTTCGTACCGTAAGCATTTCACGGAGAAAAACACGACATAGCTGAATTGGATTGCAGCATGAAACATGAACTGCCTTTAATTAGAGCAGAAGATGTGCAAGCACTGAGGGTCATTTGTAGGATAAAATGAATCCCTTTACTCATACTCCACCCCATCGAATGATTTACTTTTCAGACCACTATTTAGTCAGTAAGTATTCACCTACCTTGAACCTAGTTAGATTTTTTCTTATAGTGCAAATATTATAACAGGTCTCAGAGAACTTTAATCAGCCCTAAGGAAGTGTTTAGGTATGAAGAAGTTAATAGACTCATTTCTTTCTCCTTTCCAGAGAAGAAATAAGACATTTGCAGAGCATTCAGAAGAATATAGCTTATAATGTCCATTGCACACCTGCTTCCACTTTACCCCTTTTGGGACTTTCTGCTTCAGCTAGTCCTTTCAATATGGTTAGTAGATTAACAAGAGCTCTAAATTCGTCAAAATCAGTGCTCTCTCCCCTCCCCCCCAAAAAAATTGCACCCGACAGTCTTTCAACACAGGATCTCCATTCTTATGATTTCCAAAAAGACTCCAATTGAGGGATCACAGAAAGTCAGGACAAGGCAGTTTTGTTTCTGCCAACTATTTGAGCTCAGATACCCCCCTGTTCATTATGTCAATCAATTGTCTGTTATGCCAAGAGTTATTCATATGATCCAGATGCAACATACTTTTGACAGTGTGGCTCACTTTTAGCAGTCCTCCGCATGCATTTAGAAAATACTTGAGCTTTGATGCTCTGGACAACATTACACACACAAACACAGAGTTCACAGCATACACAAGATTTTTTTATAGCTCAAACATGTGACCTATATGTTAAGTGATTCACCTGAAGAGTATTTAACTATTTCTAATACGGAAACAAAGTATCCATACGTCTGTATAAATTTTCTTCAGGTACCTTAAACTATATTTAATTTACATACAATTGCAAGAGAAAACATTTTGTAAGTGTGTGATGTAACAAAGTTCAGGAAAAACAGAACCGTTTGGGCACCATAAATAAGAGTGATATTTTGTTCTTAGTTACAGTGATGTAAATCTAGAGTACTTCCAACTGAAGTCAATGGAGCAGCTATGTTACATTTAAACTGGCGTAGCTGACAGCAGAAGTAGCCCTTTATCTTTGTTATTTATTCAGCATAAGTAGTATGATAGGCACTTAAGAGACAAATAAAAATGACAATCATCCAATTCCTATATCAAAAAGTTTTACATTTTAAAACATTGAAATAATCTTGATTAATCAAGTATTAAATGGAGCCTAAGTAAAATCACCAAACACAAATGTTTGTGTGCTCTCTTTGTATAAACACTGAAAATGTATGGTATATATTTGCTAATACCTTGTAAAAACCCATTTTCCTAAACAAAGAGAGTTTGTTTGAAACAAGATAAATATTGGTACAATTTTTAGAACTAACATTATAGTTCTCTCTCTACTATATGGACAGATATGGAAGGATGCAGTTGAAAGTATTTGTCTTTCAGCTTCTAATGCTACAGAAAGCTGGAATTAAAAAGCACAATAGAAAACAGAGTTTGGTGGGAAGTTAAGATGCTTGACTACCCTGCTTTGAATAGAGCAGAAAAGTTCTATTAGTTTCCTGCTGCTCCAGCCAGGCTAGGTCAATTCCCATTGCCACTCAGGGAGGAGACTTTCCCAATGTTATCAGCATTAACCCTCTTCATGCTGTACAACAGAACTGACTCGCTGACACCACACACTCTTCACGTCAAGCTGCCACACCTGGCTGTATGTACAGTAATACCAACCTGTATTGCCCCCTTCCTGAAAGTACTAAGTTCCAAATCAACAATTTGTGAAAGCCAATTACTTTAAGAATGATTCTAAACTATCAGTTCACTTGCATATACTGAGACCTTGTGCCAGGAAAGCTGCCCATGAGCAACGTTTGCAATGTGCCATACATCTCTAAGTACAATTTGTGTTATACGGTATGAAGACCAAGAGCTGTATTCCTGTGTTGATAAAGTAATAGCAGCTTGTAATTATATTGTATTAATTTAGTGTTGTAATTGTATTGTTTGCAGGTTATGCAGTAGTAAATGTTCACACACACTATTTTAATAAAAGAAGATCTTAGAGCTGCACCAGTAAGATACAGAATACTGGAAATATGAGTGGTTTGCCCTATCTGTCTGGAAAATTGCTTCACATGCTACCTACAAAAGTAGTAAGTATTCACACTTTATCTTATATATTGTATAGCTGATTTTAAAACCACAACACTTAGACTCAAAGGACTTCACAAATATTAGTTGATCTTCCCTTGTCAATACTCATATCATCATGTTCGAGATCTTTGGTGGGACAAATCTGGAGCCTGCCTTAAGTACCTGCAAATCTGCAGTCCCAAGTGTGAAAAGTGCAATCTTTTTTAGGAAGGAAGGAAGGAATAAATAAATATAATAAGAGGAGGTATCACTTTGGTGGTCTATGATTTAATGCATCTGTTTGTAGTTCCCCTTCAACCCCAACAATGCAACCACACAGGCTTTTCTGCCACCACAGCGTGTTGCAAATCGATAATTAAAGTTCACTATCACCCACTAGCTCCTCTTTTGGTATTACACCATACCATGTACCTCACTCCCAGTGACTATCTGTGGTCCATATTATTTTATTGGAGCCAAGATGCAGAAACCACATTTGGCCAGGAGGCAACACTTCCGTGTATCACTCTGAAGATTTATTTACAATCCTCGTTATCATCAGTATAACGAGATGCAAGGGGTAAGAATACAATAGGCCCCAATGAACTGAATTCTACCAGCACATAATAATGAAACATGTTTTTTTATAAACCAACAAAAAATGGTAAGGGAAAGCCAGCCTCTCCACTGCCTGTTTTCATCGGAAGTCTCCTGGGATGAGTTTATATTAGAGATGATCCAGCTTTCCTGCACCATGCAGAGAAGAAGGAAGAGGACTCAAAATGGAAAAGACACCTGTTGGGAAATAAACAGTGGAACACCTTGACTAAAGCAAACACCTATTCAACATTTACCTCTAAAGGAGATCAACAGTGTTTTGAATGAGGCCTGTGGAATTTCTTTGTTAATGAGTCCAGTATTGTGTTGATAGACAGTGTGGTCCAGGGATCAGGGCACTGACCTGGGAGTCAGCAGCCATGGGTTCTGTGGGCTCTGCCACTGGCTGGCAGTTTGTGCTTCGGCAAGTTCCTTCATCTTTCTGTGGCTGTTTCCTCTCCCACCTTTTGCCTAACTTGTTTATATAGGCTGTAAGCTGATAGGGGCATTGAATAGGCTGTTACAATGTGCTTACATCATGCCTTGCACAATGGGGTCTCCAGGAGCTACTAGAATATAAATAAATAAATACAGACCTGAAGCCTGACAGGAAGAAGAGAGAATTAAAATGAACAGATGGTGTATAAAGTTACTGCCTGCAAAACAGGGATATTTTAAATTGCAGAAAAGAGCATGTGTCAATACTATGATCTTATGCCATAAGGCATGACACACAATCCTTAAAGTCTGATGAATCTGTATTAAAAGGCTAATTAAGAATCTGCTCTTTATAGAGTGCTAAGTACCAGCGCACTTCAGACAGCATGTGTCATTTTACATGGCAGTCACTTTTCTGGATTTCCAATGGAAGGAATAGAGGTTAAACAGTATAGGATTAGAATGAAGTGCCCTTGGGAAAATTGCTCATTTGAATGAAGAGAGCTAATGATTGTTCTTCTATACTTCAGTTATTTGAGCAGGGCATGCCTTTCTTTCTTGGCCACCACGGCCTCCTCTTTTCAGCAGACAAGTCCCTTAGAGGCTAAATTGTGCATTAGACATATGTACAGGGAGAAATGGGCCTCTTGTTTTCTACATGGCTGCAGATTTTGCTTATTTTTCAGCATCAAAACCCCCTCATAGCTGGTATTTAACTTATACATAAACTAGTCCCTGGTGAGCTTACCCTCCTGATGGCTCACACTGGTTTTAGAAAACAGGGTTGTGTTTTTTCATTTGGACCAGACTCAATGATGTATTTTCCTCAAAACAATAATCAACTCAAGTAGATACAGTCTTGGGGGACAGGCTGATTAAGTTTCTTGGCAGACCTGAAACACTCAGGAAGTGAGAAGTGCATGAAAGTCCATTACATAGGTAAATAAAAAACAGTAGAAATTCTGATGTTTCATGTTTTCACAATGTTTCAAGTTTCACCATTCTCAAGTGACTTATGTGATTACTGAAGTAGACAATATTTGTCATCTCCTTGGACAGAACTAAAAATGTACTTTGTAATGAAGAGAGACTTAACTGGCTTTTAAAGAACCACCATGGGTGAACATTAGCACATCACTCAAAAAAAAAAAACAAAAAAAAAAAACCAGTAAAAATCTGGTTGTGTATAAGCTCAGTCAGGCAACTCACACATCTGCAAATACTTGAGTACCCTCATGAGTAAGGACTGCTTATGGGAATAATGGTTTTAGGGTCATACCTCATAGTCTATGTCTGAGTAATGTATGTAGGCTGTGGACTTAAGCCTGAAGCCACCCAAAGACAAACACCCACATTTATTGTCCCGAACATTTATTTGGAAAGGCCCCACATAAAAAAGTATTTAGGTATTATTCCAACAAGAGTGCTACACTCCACAAGATCCTGTTTCAACTGTAATGCCTTAAGAAAAAGACTGGGTCCTCCCTCTTTGCCTTGTTCAATGCCGGTCACCCGGGAATACTTTTGAAAATCCAACCCTCCAGTTTTAAACAGAGAGTAGTATATTTGTACTATAACTGCTCTATGAATATACTCGTTTATTTATTTACATATTATAATTGGCATATATGAAGAAATATATATATAGTTTTCAAAAAGTATACAAGGCTTTTCTCTTAGTTTTAGAATTTTTTCCCCCTTCTCCATGCAGACAAGAAGGTCACAGACAGCACAAAGGTTGAAATACTTTACAAAATTAAGTTGGGCCTAAACCTAACAGAATTTTAGCATTCAGGCACTTATCCAAATCATTTATACCTCTGGGTTATGCAAAAAACAGGCTAAAATTCATACAAAAATAGATTCTCCAGTTTCTTTATAGGTGGAAGAAGGAGTACTGAGAATGCATTTGTTAAACCATTTGATAACAGAACATAACAACCTCTCTCTAAGCAAATATCCTTAACATCTACTGTGGTTTTCACAAAAATGTGGACGTGGTATTTTCAAAAATTATTATGCAGTACGTGGCTTTCACATTGAGCACTGATTTCCTCCTAAAGTGTTAATTGACTAACAGTCTGCTGTGTGATTGTACAGTACTACATAAGAAAGTACATACAACAAAACTAATATTATTCCTTTTTCGCTTGTGGGAAAGAAACTCCTCATCAAAATACTTTTAAATATCAGGAAGTAAACAAAAAACTACCTCGTCATTGTGTATTTGATGGCCATAGAACTACAGAATTTGCATATCATTTTGAAGAAGAAAGTTACAAACTATGCTGAAACAGGCACAGGAAAAACCATGTCTAGAAGTCAAGACCTAGCTCAAGTTTTTGACCAGGCAAATATACACTGAGTAGTTCTTACACAGCATCTTATTCTTTACATTGAGCACTAACCAGCTACATCCTACAGATAGTATGATGAGGCCCTCTATTTTTTGAGCAGTAAATGAGAGTATGTAGGTGAAATGTTATTTCCTCCCAACCCCGCCCTCCAGCCTTAGTCAAACAGGTGCCTAATTATTTAAGTACCTAAACATGGATTTATGTATGCAATGTTATTTCAGCCATGTCAATCCCAGGATACTAGAGAGACAAGATGGGTGAAGTGATATCTTGTATTGGACCAACTTCTGTTGGTGAGAGACAAACAAGCTTTCAAGATTACAGAGCTCTTCTTCAGGTCTAGGAAAAATGTTTCTTTGAGTACATTTTCCAGACCTAAAGAAGAGCTCTGTATAAGTTCAAAAGCTTATCATATTTTATCAATATGGATTTAGTAGATTACCCACCTTCCTCCCTCTCTTACTGGTTTGGTTTGTACAGCACAAATCCAAGACCACATAGGACTTCATGGTTGTCACTTTGCTGCATAATGTGATCCCTTGAAACGTCTTCACAATAGTTGGGGTAGAACAGAACTCAGAAGTAAAGCAAAATCTCCATTAGCTGGTAGCAGTTTAGGGCACATTGTGGAGCAGTTCCCATTCTGTCCAGCAGGGGCACACATACATACTAGCTCATTACAGTAATAAACTTTATGAATTTGAAGTTGTGCTATACTATATTCTTTTGTGTCAAAGTACAATATTTACATTAAAAAACAGCACATCAGCCCATTTTCATGCTGCACAAGTCCAAAAAATGTTAGCCCACATATTTACTCAGTAAAAAAGCCTACTTCTAAAAGAGTTTGTGGAATCAAAATCACTTGAAAATTTCAGGTCATATCTAGATAACTGCCGATTGTAGTCTGATAGTCTAGATGAACCAGTATGGATTTCTTCCAGCTCTAACAACTTTATTATACGCATTTTAAAAGGCAAAATGTTATTTTATGGAATGCTTCTTTATTATAGGTGAAGGAGTGTGGACTAATCGTAAAAAGTAGGGGAATAGAAATAAGAACTCCTAGGTGCTATTCCAAGTTCTGCTACTGACTCACTTGTGTGGCCTTGAGCAAGCTATTTAACCTGCATTGTTCATTTTATTCATCTCTAAAATGGGAATGCTGATACATAGCCAATAATAGTAATAATAATAATAATATCTAGTTCTTATATAGCACTTTTCATCAGCAGATATCAAAGCACTTTACAAAGGAGTTAAGTAACTCACAGGGTATTGTAGCAATTAAATAGCATTCTTATAAAGCACTTTGAGATCCTTAGATGAAAACTAATGTAGAAATCCAAACTACTGGATGTTATCATTCAGATAACAAAGAAATAAAGTTGTGAGAGCCATATTTGTTCCTATGGCCCACCCCAAAAAATTGTTTCCAAGCTTCCTGGACTGGAATAAGAACCATATTCCCTAACATTTGGAAGGAACTGCAAAGGAGCAGAGTGTCTATTGTCCATATACAAATGTAACTGCTATTAACAATGAAAGTTAAGTGGGCACATAGGAGGAAAAAACTAGACTCAGGAGTGTCTACCTAGAAGTAAATGCATGTAATAGTCTTCAGCTGTATGCTGTATTACAGATAAAAATCTTACAAAAAATTATTCATAAAAATATGAAGGTGTCAGGGATGCATAGATTCCAAGGCCAAAAGGAACCATTGCATTCATCTAGTCTGATCTCCTGCATAATACAAGCCAGAGAACTTCCCCACAATAATTCCTAGAACAGATCTTTTAGGAAATCATCCAACCTTGATTTAACAATTGTCACTGATGGAGAATCCACCCAAACTAGACCTAATAAAACGATATATTTCTATATGTTTGATTAATTTTTGTCCCACATACCACTTTATTATATGCTATAGGTGGATTTTTATGTGCATTTTCTATATAAATTAATTTTTAATTTCCTTGGGACGAGGGCAGGAAAAAGAACTTTATCTTGATCATTTGACACATGCAAATGTATTCAAAACTCATTTATTCATTTAATTCAAACCACTGTCCTACACTGCATATTGACATCAGCCAATAGGGGCCTTGAAATACGTGACGCAGGGGCATGACATCTGTGCCTGATGTGCTTTTTCCTCTCTGCTCTTGGCATCACATCTGTCATGCAACCTCATCCCTGATGATGTAAATGAGCCAGAAGTAAACGGTTACAAATATCTACAACGTGCAAGTTGTGTGTGTTTTTTCATGAGTTCCTCCCCATCCTGACACCCAAGCTGATTCAGAATTCCCAGACACACAGCATTTGTTTGGTGTTTTTCCATAGCAGGTCATCCTTTCTCCAGCATAGGTCAGCATGCAGTAGATCCCGAATACATTGCATTCTGCAGCTATAATAGGTCAAATGGGTTCCCATGGGGAAATTCTACCCTCAGGTAGCCCAATGCAAATGAAGAGTAACTGTACTGAACAGTAACTTACTGAACTGTATAGTTACTCAGAATAAGACTCCAAATGATGGAGAATTTTACCACATCCCTTGGTCATCTGTTCCAATGTTTAGTTACCCTCACTGTTAAAAATCTGTAAATGAAAGCAGAGCTTGGTTTCTTGTTTTTCCAGTTTCAAACACAGTTAAAGAAAATGTATTTCATCCATTTGCTAAACAAAAGTCATTTTTTCAATAGAATTTGCTTGCAAAACAATTCTATGCTTTTTTCTCTAAGCATAACATTTTCTAACACTTCTAAATCACTTAAAGGCCTAAGTGTCTTTTTTGAAAATACGTAAATGACTCAGACACCTCTGATCATTTTACTCAAAGTGACACCAGTGCATTCTTAGGCACCCATCCTTCAGTCAAAACCATGAAAGTGTATCCCAAAGTCAACAGCCTGAGGGGACATGTATCTATCCTTGTACATCCAATTTCAGGATTGGGATCTTAGTTCTGGTATTTTATTGGCAAAAGGCAACAAAACAGTCCACAGGAAATAAAATTGAGTAAAATCAGAACTAAGGAAAAATGACAAAAACTTATCCTCATGCTAACCTTTGCATCTCAGTCTCCTCTAAGTTAACGTTATTAACTACACTTATAGGGTTTAATTAGAAAGATGTTTTATTACATTCCAGTTCTAAGTACGGATGGACCCTTATTAAGTGAAACCTCCAATGGAATAGAGCATGTTAATGATACTGTACGCTCTTTCGGCTTCCTGCCAAGTAGCGAACAGAGCCAATACTTGTAGACTTCCAACAGGAAATTAAATAACTGCCCTGTTGGAAATATAAACCCACTTACAGTGGTCAAACTTGAATCTTCCAAAACACTGACATAGGTTGAGCATGTTACACTCGAGGAAAATTTGCAAGAAGATTTAGAGAAATTCAAATGAATACACAACAAAACTTTATGAAAAGGCATCTTGCGCTGCTCTACAAATCACAGCTTTGCCAGGTGCATTTCTTGACCTGGTGTGTGTTTATCAACGTTTATATGATCCTTTCCAGAGTACATTGGACGGACACACACACACAGCCACTACTGGTGATGAAAGATTAGCAGTAGAGTCACTTTGTGTGGTTTCCATGTGTTTCTGGAGAAGCAACATGGTCTGCTGACAGAGGGCTGGCTGGGGCTCAGGAGAGCTGGATGTAGTCCTGGCGTTGCCACTCACCTGTTGTGTGACCTGGGACAAGTTTCTATTCTATGCCTCTGTTTCTCCTCCCACCCTTTGTCTGTCTTGCATATTTAAGGAGAACTCCTGACCTCACTGAAGTCAATGGAAGTTTTGCCATTGGCTTCAATGTTACCAAAAATTTAGCCTGGTGATGTTTATAAAGCACTTTGAGATCTTTGGATGAAACCTAATGTAGAAATTCACACTACTGGATGTTATCACTCGCACGTCAGAGAAATAAAGTTTTAAGGTATCTAGGTACTGCTCCACTCAGCACTGCAATACCTAATGGTCTTATGAACCTAAATCTCACCGAACATCAATAAGATTTAGTTCCTGAAGTCAATTTTGAAAGAGACACACACACATGCTTCTGCATCAGTTTGGCACCGCAATCAGAGCAGAGCAACACGTGAATCCTTTAAAAATCTGGGCCTAAGTCCTTAAGGAACAAAGATTGTCTTCCACTATGTGCTTGCACTGTCACTACACTGGAGCATCATTCTTGGTGGGTTCCACAGATGTCAGCCCAGCCACTTTCATGAACACTAAATTCACTAAAATAAATGAAGTAGCGACAAAATGAGCATATAGCTTGCTTCCTCCTTGGAGTAGAGAACCATCCTGACTCCAAATCAAAAATCACACTCACAACAGAGATGAAGGCTGGGGTTTGACAGTGGTTTAACTGAATTAGACATGTCCAGTAGGGAGCTGCATTTCCTTTAGTGAGCACAGTTAGAAAGTTGTTTTTACCAGTAAGTAAAATGTTTCAAGTTCTAGTGTTATTCCCTATTAGAAGAAGAGTGCCTCAATAACAACAGTGCGTACCTTCCTTCTCAGACCAGTAATATCTTGCCTATTTGCAAAAGAAAATGTTTAACTATATCTACTGGTCAAAAGTTTCAACTATTTTCTAATAAAATGAATGCCACCTTTTATTTCTATATGTGGTGCCTTTTTCATTCAAGGATCTTGAAGTGCATTACACAGATGGGTAAAAGTTATTGACCTATTTTTTACAAACTGAGAAGCAGGTAGAAATTAGTGACTTTCCCATGGTCAAACAGCAAGCCAGTGGCAGAAGTGGGAGTAAATAGCATTTTCAATGTTTCCATTCCCCACTGAGACAGATGGTCTACTCCCCAGGAATAAAGAGAACTCACAGGAGTACGGGTACGCTGGACTGAGCTGCTTAACCGAGTTCCTCCCAATAACAAAAGTCGTATGGGGATAACTGTTTGAAATACTCCTGATGCCTTTCAGCAGTTTGTGTGGAATGGATTAAATATCCAGACAGGGGAGTAACTGAAATCCCATATGGTGACTCTGATCACGGTAAATTCATGCTGAAAAGCTGGAGAACCTGTTCGTAGTGGAATGGGCTGCATAGTCTAAAGATTCTTCTCAGCTTGGACTTGTTTTCCTGAAGTCCCCTGTAGCTGCTGTTCTGGTTCTAAGGGCTTCTCATGTCAAAAAGTCTCTCTTAAAAGCTGGCTATTCAGCCAGGTCTTACTGGTACTACTACTTCTTCTGTATGGTTCAGGTAAGTAGCAATGATTACAAATTGATATCTAGGTTTGATAGCCAGCACATTGCCGCAGCAGTGAGCTGGTGAGTGCCCGTCAGGTCCCCAGTGAAAGAATGAAGGGGACCCTCAGATACAATATGCTCCATCAGTGGTGACTGGTGACCACAATCGCATACAGGTGTTTGCCTCCTTTTCCATGTAAAGAGAGTCTGTCCACATCTCCCATGAGATGTCCTGATGCAATTCAATCTGTGCCAGTCTTTCCAACATAAATCAAAACCCAGTGGTTCTTTGGCAGGGTCAATGATGAGCTGGATGTTTTGAGTAGTTGAAACACTCCACGTGGTTCTCCACTGAGCCTCAGAATTGAAGCTGAATGTAAACTACAGTTTCATAGAGGGTTGTGGGATTTTAATCTGATCTTTGGCGCGTTTTGCAGGTCATCATGCAACAGGATCCTCATGTTTGCATTGACATGGTTAAGAAAGCGAGATGCCTGAGCAGCTCTTCTAATCAGTGGAGGCTGGACGTGTGATAGGACCGGGGGCCAGTCAATTGGGGTCGATTTGATATTAGCGGTGCTGAGTGCACAGTTTTGTACCTTTTTGTTTATGCCCACAGGTAAACCAGGGCACAACAAATCTTACCTATTACATGCTTAAATGCCTCAATCCAGGCAGAGATCAGGAACTGAGTTGCAGGTGAAAATGCACCCAGAGAAGAAACTGGGCTTGTGAAAATTTGGGCTACAACATATATCAGTAAACGTAAGTGTGGGATGAGTTGTCCACATAACATACATACATCTTAAAAGTTGACCTTCAGTTTTAGCAATGCAAATCTATGCCAACAAATCAGACAGATCTCTAAACTTCAGCACCTGCACCCCCAGCCCTGAAAATTGGACTGAAGTCCCCCTTTAAAAATGTGATTGATAATAACATCAAGTTCTTCAATGATAAATTACTTGCACCTCTTTTACACTCAAGTTCCACGAAATCATTCAGTCCCTGGGCAGAAGGACAAAATACATGGAACAGAGAATAAGGAAAAGCAGATAATTTGCAAGTCTGAGGAAGAGAAGTAGGATTCAGGCACACAGCTCTGAAAAGTTTGTCTGAAAATTCAAGTTAGACTGACTACCAACCTTTGACCAGGTCTCACTTGCCTGTTAAGCTCTTAAGGAAAAGCAATCCAAAACTGCACTCACTTAGGCCCTGATCCAGAAAGGCACTCAAGCACGAGTAGTCTCATTGGAATCAACTGAACTACTTCAGTGCTTAGAGTTAAGACGTGTGCTTAAATGCTTTGCTAGATTGTGAGCCGTAAGTGACATTTAGCTATTTCTTGAACACTTCCTCCAGAGTATCAGAAACGAACATGATACATCTCAGTGTCAAGAATGCATCCTTTTTGTTTCTGTCTGCTGTATCTCTCATTGTTCCTTGAGCAAACACACTAACTGTTGCTAAGACAAGGATGTCCCCAGCCGTTGTCAATGTCTGAACATCTCAAATTCTCAACTTGCAGTACCATAGGGTCCAATAGCTACTACGTTTAAGAGCAGATGATTATTTTCAGTAGAGCAACTAGAGTGACTTTCTACATCAATAGAAACAGAGATTCAAGCTCCACAGTGAGTGAGGCAGATGAAGGGAGGAGTCAAAGAGGAAGAATGCATAAGACAGGCAGCTGCGATAAAGGAGATAACCACAAGGTAACAACAAGATTGGGGCATTTCCCCTGATCCCCGTCATCAGCTGTCCCTATGAATGGAGGGTGGAGGGAAGCTACACTCTCTCATGTTAGCATAAGGGGAAAAAAAACAAACAAAAAAAAACCAAAACAGAATTTGCCACTTGATTCCACAGCCAAGAGGTTACAGAGACACCAGCAGCAGAGCATGATGGAGCTACCTTCTCAGCACTTCAGCATCAGAAGTACCAGGCTGCACAGAATTAATGTCCTTGAGCATCAGCAATTCCCTGTGCCAACTAGTCCCTTGACTCTTTAACTAGTTAATTGGTCTACACCATCTGCAGCATGGATTCACAAAAATGCAGCACAACAACTGTCCCACATCATTTTCAGTCTTCCCAAGTTCCAGTTCCTCCCAGAACTCTTCAGTTCATGAGGAGCTGGTCACATGGAAAGCAATGAAATTACACAAGTGGCCAAAAGGAACATCCTCCCTGAAGATATAAATGGGGTAACTCCTCAGAGATAGATCTCAACTAGCTAAGAAGAAGATCATTTTGGAAGTCTGAGGACTGTAGGCAGGTCTACACTATTGCTTAAGTCAATATAACTCACGTCGCTCAGGAGTGTGAAAAAGCCACCCCTCTGGGCGATGCAAGTTACAGCAACCTACGCGCTGTCCACACCGACACAGCTTCCGCCTCTCACAGAGGTGAAGTAATTAGGCCCACAGGAGAGCTCTCCAGTCTTCTAGTGTAGCCCAGCCCTGTGAAAAAGGGAGATGCAGATGCAAGAGAGCCTAGGAAAGAGGAAAGCAACAGAATGAGGAGGGGAAAGGAGGAAGAATTGTCATGTGCTCCATTAACTGCCACCCTTCTAAGTAAAAAGAAAACAATCCTGGTTGAATAAAGTAACTGTGCATCCCTTCTAGAGGGGAATAAATCTTTAAAAAGGAGAAAATCCTAGTCTTCAAAATGCTAAAGGATTAATGCTCATCTGGTTATAGTATGTTACAGAACTAAATATATTACAAAAAGATGCAACTCAGGAAAGCCTGTGCTGTTATTCATATATTTAAACATAAGTTAGGTATTACCAGCATGGAAGTCGTCAAGCCATTCCTATTTGTTGTGCTGCAACAAAAGTCACACTGAGACATTATCCAGCCTCAAGCAAAGGTTTTTTATGGATATTGTAAAACAGTGACCAGAAATCTTTTGTGAAATGAACATCACTTTTCAAAATTAAACAGAAATATAATTGCTGTTGCAATAAAATCATGACACAACAGCACTCTTAAAAGGAAAATAAAATGAGGGTAAGCGCTGAAAAATATTACTGAGCAGATTTGATCGCCCTACCTGTATGTCTTAAATCTAATGTTCGAATTTTATAGAGACAGTCCCGATATTTGGGGCTTTTTCTTATACATTGCCTATTACCACCCCGCCCACTGTCTCCATTTTTCACACTTGCTATGTGGTCACCCTACATACAGGTCACTGATTTTAGCTTGTCAGCCAACACTGAACTGTAGTCCTATCTAGCATTTGCTAAAATCATTACAGGACATGGCTATGTGGACATATGTATTCCTGCTTCCCATTGCATTTTGTTAGGGTCTCTTCTGACATAAATAGGTGGAGATTAATTTTTTTTATAACCCAAATGGCTAAAAACTGGAAAATAAGAAAAAACATTTGAAACTCCTTTGTCTCCAGCATGTCTTTATTGCATTATGCCAGATATCTCTGTGCTAGGAATCAAATTGATGTAATCTCTTGGTAAATCCGTCACCCTGTGAATAATAGGTCAACGATCCCCAAGAATAAGCATCTCCTCATAAATACAAACAACTGAGGAGCTGGCACTGTTTCACGAACATGCTATGTTATGCTTTGCTGTTGTTCATCATGTGCACATGAGAACTGACACATAGCAGGTTTCTAACAGCGGGTCAGGGTGAAAGCTTAGTATTGATTTATAAAATGCACGTATCCCAGGCTTTAGGCACATGTACAAATAACTGATTTATTTCAAAATAGATGCAAAAATTTTCACATTGGACCAGTATTAGTGACAACCTCCCCCCTGCCATTCATTATTTGTAATAGCTACCCTAATCCTAAACCATAGCTGACTTAACAGCCTGGGAGGACAGGTAAACCTTGCAGCATACTTTGAAGGCCAGCAGACTTGAGCTTTATTGAAGCATGAACTCTTCAGTGAAAATATCTTACCACCAAACTTATCCCAATCAACATTTCAGCAGCTGTCAGTGTCACATGTGCAAACTAGACCCCTATCTATTCATAGATTTATTGGTCAAAAACCTATCACTTTGAATTGCCCACAGAAATGGACCGGAAGCCAGGGTAGACTATGGTATAGAAACAAAATGTAGTTCTGCAAAAGCACTGCTAAGTAAAAAGATGGCTGCATTCTGGACCAGATGAAGCTTCCAAGTAGTCTTAGTTAGCATCTGTCAGCAAGCAACTATCAAAGAAGTTCTAAACTACAACATGTGTCATATGAGTTTCATCTTCACACCTTCACTAAGAAAATGGCATGGAGTTCACCAGTGTAGGCACAGGGGAAAGACCTCCACAGTTAATTTGCAGAGCCAATTGCAGAAGAGAACTTCAGACACACCAACATCTAGATATTATGTAGATAGGCACCTTAAAAATCTTTGATTAAATTAGACCCTGAGCAGACCCACTAGATTGTTCCAAGAAAACTCATCGGAAACTGCCAAGTTTCTCCTGGTTTTGGGTCAAAACCACCAAGGTTTGCAAGGCTGTAAGATCCACAAAAAGAGACTGTGTCTTATGCACCTGTATGGTGAACAGATTTGGAAGGATTAGATTTGGGGGGAAGGGGAGTAAATGTTGGTACACGTTATTTCTACCATACACAGGCACCTACAAAAAAAATATAATTCCATTGATAATTGAAATTCACAGATAGACAAAGTAAAAAAAGTGTTGCTTGAGAACTCAGAGTTTGAATTAAGAATATTTAATTTGTATATTTTGATGTGATGTTGACAATTTGTGTTTTAATAGTTATAAAGCTTTACCTTTTTTTAATCTTAACATCTATCTTCATTAAATAATTATTGTCTATCCCTCAATAATTTCCCCCACCTAAAAAAAATTAAAATTAAAAAATGCTTAAAGCCCATAATTTTGTACAACTGTGAAAAATTTAAAATTGATAAAAAGTTTAAAATGCTTTAAAATAAACATTGATATTATCTGTCAAAATTATAAAAAAAAAAAAACCGAATTCTGCCAAGTCTAACTATGAACAACAATACACTGAGATGGTTTCCCTTTGACTTACTTGAACAAAGTCTTATAGATTCAAAGAATGAAAGAGAACTCAGAGCCTTAGTTTACAATCCCTTTTTCTATGTCCCAGAATGAATCATTTCACTTAGCCCTGAAGTTGTAAGTAAGCCAGTAAAAACAAAGACGCCACACAGGAACCTGGAAAAAAAAAAAAGCAGTGATTTCCCCATTCGAGAGAGTGAATCCTCGATTTAAATAAAGTAAGTTAGAATCTCTGGTTTATTTTATTTTTTCTTCTTCTAAAGGGCAGAGCACAAGTAAGTGCCTGGAGCGCTGTTATTTGTTCCCTGGCCTTATGTGGTTTATGCAACTATATAATGTAATAGTCAATCAAAAGGATTACATCTAATAACAACTGCTTTTGTCAAATGCTACCAATGCTACCCTTGAGATACAGAGTGATTTAAAAATTGGAAACAAAAATGCTTATTTCAAGTCATACGTTAAATCTGGGAAAGATTTTAAGTGTTTTATGCATACTTCTTATTAAAAACAGATACTGTATATTCATTAGGCTCTGCATTCAATTTGAACTATTCTGGATTATGCAAATGAGGTTTCATTTCATTAGCACATTTTTCTTTCAGAAAAACAGCTAGAACACTGAGTTTGGGGGAGGGTGTGAGGTCACAGCTGGAATGAGGAAGGTGATGACCACTGTGGTGTAAAAGGCACACAGTGATAACAGGTAATATTTTAATTAAGGAAGCTGAGCCATCGCTGTGCATATGTATCTCTGTTTGCAAAGTATTATCTTTGATCCTGTCCCCAGGCAGCTATGCACAAACAGAAGCTCCACATGCTTCCTAGTATGTTATGTGCTTCAAGAGAGATTCATCCTGGGGACCTGAAAGTTGTGCTTAATGGTATGACCCTTGTATTGATTAAAACCCTGTTTGCTGCCATGACACTCAGTGCAGTAAGCAAAAATTGCATTGTACTCTATTTGTACAAAGAAAAACAAATGCAAAAGCACTCACACTTTTTGCAAAATGTACATGATAGCTATGGAGAAAGGGAGAGCAGCAGATTGTTCAGAATTCCACAAATAGACCACTAGTTGCTTACTATGTTTTCCTTCTTTGTACAAAAATTAACAAGCAAGTTCTACTGGCAGACATATAAACAGCAAACTAACTTCTCAACTAGCTCCCCAAATAGAATAGTCAGAAAACTATCACTAATTTAAGTCAATATTTGTCAACTGAATAACCAGCTCTTGTAAAGATATCATCAGCTTACTAACGTGGTGGATTTATATTGCACAGCATGAAGTTTATTGAAAGGCTGAATAAAATTCTGCTCTCAATTATGCTCATGAAACCCCATCAAATGAGCTTGGAAACTGATCTCAATGAAGTTGTAGGGATGTATGTGAGGGCAAAATTTGTCCCATTAAATCTTTTTACTTTTTAACTGTTTAATGTGTACTTTAGTTCTTAGCTGTTTTAAAAGGGCACAATAATGGCTTCAGACCTTTAATAGCACCTACAGTGTTCCAGTTCAAAAGGAGCATATTTATATAGCTTTCTGTACAACAGAATATGTTATTTTACATAGTTTTAACTATTAGAAAAACCAATATTGCTACCAAGCGAATCACTTCTATTTATTTAAAAGGTTTTGCATAAAATACTTTTGTAGCGTGAGAGTGCTAAGAAGTCTGTAAGTTTATTACTAACTACCAGTTATTCAACTAGCTCAGCCAAGTCAGGGCTTCTAAGTTTGGCTAGGTTGCTGGATTTCAGTTCTCTGGATAGCCAAGATAAAGAAGATGGATACAATTTTCAAAAGTGTTTAGGTGACTTCAAAGTCTAAATCCCACTGGACTTGGACTCCTAATGATTTCTTTAAAGGAAGATACAATTTAAAAAAACCAAACAAACAAACAAAAAAAAAACCCAACTATTTAGGCTTCCACAGAAGCCCAGGCAAGAACACAGAAAATATTAAATATGTCTTCAAAGGACGTTAGCTTCCAAAATGCAATCAACCGGGATCTTCTCTGCATGAGAACATCCTAATTATGAGTTCAGCATGCAGATACTCTTGTACAGGGAAGACTCTGGTTAATTAATTGAATTTTAGCAATTAACCAACCTAAAAAACGTGTGCTACATACTGGTGAATGGACTCAGGCAGCAAGTCCATCAGATCCTATTGATACTATCGGAATGAGTATTCTCCATTAAGTGATCATTTGGCCCCACCTCTCAATAAACTCGATTTGGATGTGGGATCTTTAAGATGTGAAAGAAAAATCAGTAATGCAACAGAGTCAGCACAGGAGAAAGTTTGAAAAGGAATCATCCCCTCTCCTCCATGATTTAAGTTTTATGAGTCAGCATTTCTGGGCTCAGTAATTTACAGTCAGAAACAGCAGGATAATACCTCATGCAAACAGAAGGAATCAGAGCTAAATTAGCTGCAATAATCCTTCAAGAACATAAGCATTTTCTCCTGGAGTCCCACAACAGTCACGTGGCTTTGGTGGGGGAGGAGAGAACGGTTACCATGCAAAAATAACTGCAAGGAGGTAATCCACAGAAAAGTAAAAGAAAGTTGGAGCTTCCCTATTGTTATATAACTACTAAACTGTTCCAAATGATTTAACAGCTTCTTTGACAAATACGTATATAAGTACCTCTTAGCAAATTGTATTGAATGTATACACACTTAATCCCCTGCTTCCAGAGCTGAGACGCAATTCTTCCCCTTAGGCTTTTTCAGTTATTATAATCAGTCCATGTGATATTACTGCAGATAATCTTTAGAGATAATAATTTGGCAGGGGCGAGGGGAGTATATGCAGAACTGACAATTAAGTGATTTGGAAATGGGACTGCTATAGCGCTGGCCAAAAATCCAACAAAAACCAGAAAGCCATGCAGGTACGCTTCCCTCGTGCTATTTTCTAAAGTCCTATGCAGTGCCAGTTTTGCTCTTTCCATGACAACCGCTCCTGAATCTGCATCCATGGTGCCTCATGCAGCCGCTTGCTCATTTGCTACAGAAATCAGGAAGAGCCCACTTGCAAACCGCCAAGTGAGGGCTTCCCACTGAACTCAGTCAAACCCTTGTTGAAAAAGCAGATGGCTCAAATTCATTCATAGATCTTATGGCCAGAAGGGACCATTATGACCATCTATCGGGCCCTTCAGCATAAAGCAGGCCATAGACTTTCACCCAGTGTTAAAAGGCTCTCCCAGTGCAGAAGAACTCATCAAGTCAAAGGCCTTCATAACGATCTCACTAAGAACACTGAACATCCAATTAACGAGTCCAGTGAAAAGAAAGCATTCCTACACACTCCATGGTCCTCTAGGATGGTGCCAGAATTCTGGATTCTCACGTTTATATCCCCCCTTTCTACTTGGCTTTTATACCACTGATCCGTGAGATTCCCCCATCCAAGCTATTAATGCTCTGGCTGGGGAAAAACTCACAGCTTCTCCCTCTAATGCCAGTCACTGAGTCCCTTTAACTTTCCAAAGTGGTCAAGGAACGGTCACAGAAACACAACGATCTTCATGGATTCTTGGATGTTAAAGTCAGAAGAGATCATCATTATGACCTCTAATCTTCTTTGCAGTACTCCCTTTTAATGCCAGGCCCAGCAGAAAACAACTGGAAAGTTAACCTAACATGTCCCATATAGCACTGGACAGCCAAAAGCAAACTACTGGTTACTATTTACTATTCTTAGCACCTTCCACTTTGACCTTTCCACCTGGTCTGTTTGCCCTGGGGCTGTGGCTATCAAGCTGAAGTGTCAAGGGCCAGTCACTGAAGCTTATCCACATGACAAGAGGATTTTTCTTGATTGTTGTTAGGAGTGGCAAACTAAAGCTCAAACCCGGCAGGATCTTGAATGGAATGAAATGTACGTCACCTGGCAGAAAGAGATGTCAAGAGATCAACCCTCCTAATATTTTGACAGTCAGTCCATGACTGTGTGAAAAATTGGCCTAGTTTCTCTCATTAGAAAGCCCATAAAATTGTATTTTCACATTTCTCACCATTGTTATGGGGGAGGGGAGAAGAATTCTATGCTATTGATGGGTCAGAAGCACCACATTTGGATTTAAATTAGACTGCATGTTGAAGAAAATATGTAGATGACCATGATGTTAGCGTCTGTCATACCCCATTAACAGACTCTCCCCAGTAATGAGAGCAAACCAGGTACAATCTGTCCATACATGTTTTTTAAAAAGCTATAGAAACGTCTTCTTTTGAACCCTGATAAATTATAAGTTCACTAATGAGCAGAGAGTTTCCTCTATAATAAAAAGGGCCTTTGGGAATATTTCCCTTGCCCGGGGCCTTTTTCCATAAGATCTCACCTAACAGAAGAGGTGGGAAGGAGCCAAGAGTCTTTGACAATTTTTTTCAGATGGCCCTCTTCTGTCTTAGGCACAGCTCTGGGATGTACTAAATTCTGGCTTATATAGATAAGATAACTCCTCTCCTAATGTGACAAAGAGTACAGGTTATTTTACACAATATCCACAACATACAGTGTGTAGGAAAAATAAAGCAACAACATAAATAATGGTGGTATAATTCAATTTATGACCAGTGGAATGACCCATAATTTATGAGGCGCAGAACTCCAAGTGATGATGGCCCTTCACGCTCCTGGATAAGTGTCTTATCACGATACTCCATAGTGCGCTGTGTTCTCCCACACCAGGTTTCAATTGGTCCACCTCCTATTCAACTTCAGCTTTGCTTATTTAAATGGATCAACTAAATCTCACAGAGGGTGTGAGTTAAAGGCTGAGTTCACACTGAGCTGGACCTCCACAGCCTATCAGAATATTCACAGCACAGTTGTGTTGGCTACTAAATTAAGTTATAGTAAATTAAGACCACAAAGACAAGGGCTAACAGTTAACCACATGCTAAGCAAAAGAAGTGTTGCTTGTATCTTGCCCATGATGGGCTCTGAGAAACTGCCAAGAAGAGTGAATTTCAAACTAGGGGAACCTCAGTTCAGAAAGCCCTATCACCAGACATGTAGTGTTTCAAATTTAAAGGTGCCAACAGCAAGAATTTCCCAACTGATCAGAACTGCTTCAATGGTATCTGGGGTAAAAGGCAATTTTGCTCCCGGACACAGATACCAGACCATTCAGGGCTGTTAAGAGCATCAGCCACACCACGATTTGCCCCTGGTTTTTAACAGGAAACTAGTGAAAAAAACCGAGCATCACATCAGTCTGTGCCATTTAGAAAGCAGGCAGCTGCAGTCAGCACTAACTTGAGCTCCTGAGTGGACTTCAGACACAGCCCTGATTAGAGCATATTGCAAGGGTCAAGCCTGGCAGTAACACAAGTGTGGATAACCATAGGGAGGCCTGTATTAGATAAGAGTGGCCACAGCCTCCTGGCCATATATAACAGTTAGCTGAAACCAACTAGCAGCCGCTTCTAAACAACAGGGTCTTCACCTTTGTTTATTGGTTCTCCCATTATTGGCTGATCATTATTAAGTCACCACACCTCGAAAGGTCTTGAGGAGGTATTGTGCTTTCATGTGCCTTTCAGGTTATCACCAACAGCAAATCAAAATTACAGAAAGTTTGTTTTTCAGAAAAGGTTAAGAGTAGAAGGCGAAAAAGGCTGAAGGCATTAGAGTGCAAAACACCCCTTCTTGGTCGGAATCCGGGGACCCAGGTGGTGCCATTCTGTGGCCTACATGAAATTATTTCAGTCCAGCTCCTAGTGGCTAAGTGTCCACACCATTAGAGCCACCATCTGGCTGGCACTAGTCACTAACTCTAGATCAAATTTGCTGAAGTACATGTGGAAAAAAATGCTCTTACAAGAAAAGTTGTAGAGGCAATGAATGTGGGTAAATATATATTAAAGGCTGTGATGCACTCAGATAGTTCAATAATATTGTATACATACCAGAGATTAGATTAGATTAGATTAGATTAGGAAATTATTCTTAGATTATAAATTCTTTGGGGGCAGGGAAGGTCTTTTTGTTCCATGTTTGTACAGCACCTAGCACCATGAGGTCCTGGTCCATGAGTGGGATTCCTAGACCGTACAATAATACAAGTTATAACAATAATAATAATATTCATGTCACAAAGATACTACTTTTCTATGGAGAAAATAACAGCAATAATTATAATAGTTTTGTATATGAGTAAAAATACAGAGAGAGAAGCCTGGCTTAATGGTGAAAGCACAGATCTCCTCCTAGTCTAACAACTTCTTCTGTGGTTTGGACACATCTTGTAACTTGGGATTGTTGTAAGGATTGCATAGTTAACATTTGTACAGATGTACCCGTTCTAATGATCATTACATGCAATGAATCGCATATATTTTCAGTAAGAATAGTTATTGAGATTACAAATATTTAGAATACATTATTTGAAGAATGATATTAAAAGGGATTCAAAGGACTAGTATGGGAGTTTTTTAAAAAAGAGCAAAAGCCCCTTGCATGTTTTTTACTAGTCATTCCAGTATGCTAGTGGCAGCTATATTGTCAGACTATTTCTACACAATATTTCCCTTTACAGCTCAAGTTAAAAGACTAAGGATGTTACTACTGTTAGTAAGGATACAGAAACAGGCTGTATATGTACAATATTGATGTAGATAATCTTTTTCTGTAGGGGGCAAAAAACTTAAAAGCTTCAGCAAATCTAAAAAAAAGTCTATAAAAAAATTCAAAATTGTTTCAATTTGCTGTAATAGACAGACTGGAATGCCACCCACTTGCCCCTACGGGGCTACACTCAGCCCTGGTTAATCCATTCTGGCTTTAGCCAGATGTCTGGATATCTGAAAGACTTCAATGATTAGCAATTCCATAATATGTTAATATTTGCATAAAAATGCAGTTTGCAAACTGGTTTAGATTAACCCAATATACCCACTGCATAACGTTCCGTAACAAAAGCTGGGACTGAAGCTAAAACAGAATAAAAACAATCTGTTTAATAACAAACAAGAATGTGTTCCTATGGTGAACACTAAGACCTAGAGCCCTTAAAGTTCTGTGGCTTCCCACTTCTTTACAGAGTCCAACAGAAGTCCTGCCTCCTTACATAGATATTCAGCACCGGTTCTTTCCTCCTTGTGTTTTTTACTGTCAAGGAACATCATAGGTATGCCACTGCCTTTCAACCAAAGCAGACCAGAAAGGTGGTCTCATGGTTAAGGCACTCAGCTGTGACTCAGGAGAGCTGGTTTCAATTCAGAGCTCTACCAAAGACTTCCTGTGTGAGTGTGGAGAAGTCACTCCGTCACCCTGTGGCTAAGTTTCCCTATTGTGAAGTGCTTCCTTTGTCTTGTCTCTTTAGACTGTTAAATGCTTTTGGACAGGGTCTTTCTGAGGAATGTACAGTGCCTAGCACAAGGAAGCCCTGATCTCAGTTGGAACCTCTAGGTGCTACTGTGATAAAAAAATACAGAAATACCCTAACGCACTTCACAAGGTAGTATTTTCTTTTATGGGTTTAGGGCTGTGTGAAACTCAGGTTTTTCTGGACAGTGACTCATTGGGATGGAGTCTAATAAACTTGGGTTTGTAATCCCTGTGTGTTTTGGGTTCAAACATACCCAATAACTCAAAGTGAAATTCAGCTGAAACCACTACAAACAGCATGTTTTTCCACAGATGCAATATAGAACCATAAACCAACCCAGGTTCATTTAAATCTGGTCCCAAGCTTTTTGAATCGGTTCAAGAACCTTAGCAAATGTTTTGACAAGCCTGGTCTGAATTTTAAGTATGTAACAAGAAGCAAAAACAAGGCAGGTTACACATAGTTTCCAGTTTCACTTCAAATCTCTACATTGCCTTGTCGAAGATACTGTAACCTGAGAGCCTGATTGCGTTAAAACTTTCACAATGAATTCTCCACAGCAGTTATGGCTGGGGAAAAGGTTCAGACAAAAGAATTTACCCAAATCTTTGCCCAAAACACAGACTGAACCAGGTCCAGATATTTCCCACCAGAAGCACCACCATTATTTGTCAGACATTTTCCTGGTTATGGCCAAGAGCCCTGAAATACAAGAG
This sequence comes from Emydura macquarii macquarii, assembly GCF_026122565.2. Classification (NCBI taxonomy): domain Eukaryota; kingdom Metazoa; phylum Chordata; order Testudines; family Chelidae; genus Emydura; species Emydura macquarii. The sequence continues at coordinate 10,334,278 of NW_027133643.1, read as the reverse complement.
GCTTTTTGCAGAGCAGATAGGAAGCACCAGATATCTCATTTTAAAAAAAGCTGCTGTTCTGATATTTCTAGCCCAGCGTTACTATCTCTGGCAGTTTGATTAGCGAGAATAATTGTCTGAATTCTCAGTGCTGAACCAAGCCACCAACCCTTTTGAGCCCAGATTTTCAGAAGTATTGAGCACCTACCCTCAAGTGAAGTCAATGGGAGCCGTAGGTACTCAGCACTCTGCAAGTCAAGCCTTTGAGGTTCACCTACGGCTCTCATAATGACCCCAGTCATGGCTCACCAATGAGGACTGTATTTCGCAGAGGAGGAGAAATCGTGGTTTGAGATTTTGGTAGTGAGAAAAGAGCAGGCAGACAAACATTTAACCATATTGTTCGTTTATTTAAGTTGCTAGCTGCTGTTACACTAATTTAAGTTGTTAGAGTTATAAATCAGGCGCTTACTACAATGAGAAAGGGGAAGCCCATCATCCTTTTTATAAGCGAGTTGCAACCAGGGGCTGAACCTGCCACGCTGCGCCTGATGGATTTTCTACAGGCCAGAGGAGAGCTTCAGGCAGGGCGGCACCCGGGGGGTTCAGATATATTTTTTCCTCTTCCCCACTTTTAGCAATAAGCTTATTGGTTATATGTTAATCTACTTGGGGATTGGGTTTTAACATTTATTATTTTTTTTGCTATTGGTATTTAGTTAAGGATTAATTTATTATAAGTTGTAATTATTTGTTTATAATTTTTGCTGATTTTTAACTGGCTGAAATTAGTTGTATGGTTAAATTAGTTTTTTATAGTTGATTTAGTTTTTTATGGTTAGCCTACTTTTGTATATTGGCTTAAATTTTATGCTTAAATTAGGAGGCACCTAGTTTTTGTTTAAGTGGCTTAGTATTGTTTATAAGGTTTAGTTATTATTACTTATGTTAACTTGGGCCTGGTCTTGCCACTCACGCTACCCTCGCGTTACAAAATTCTTCCGCTCCTTAAAGGGCCTACCGTGGCACCTGCAGCACGAAAAGCACAGACATCTTCCACTTGAGTGAAAAGAGAACCTAAGGTAGTAATATCCTTACACGATGTGTGGGCCAATCAGTAGATGGGCAGCCTGACACTCTAAGCCAGCATGTTACATTTACATCACCAGCCTTTGAGAATAGAGTTTCACAGCAGTTCAAGAGAAAATGCTGCCTTTAGATGAAACCAAGATGTTTATCTCTAGAGAGGAATTCCCATGCTGTGAATTTGAAAGAGTATATCTCTCCAAAGTCAATCCTGAGTGCTAGGGGTGACAAAGTGTCTTCTAATATATTTCCATTCTCTGGAGGGAATATGTGATGAGGTTATAAAGTTACTTAAGGTTTTTCCTTTCTTATCTCTGATCTTCCAATTTCCCATGGCCTGCTGCTGTGCTCTGACACAGGACTACACCATTCTGTCTCTTTCCCAGCTACTCCTCTACTCCTGGAGCAGATGTTCAGACCTGAGCTGCAGAAAAAGTAGAGCATCTGGGAAAGAGACAGACATATAGTCCACAGACATCCCTCGAAGGAACAGAGCAGCAGGTCACAGGAAGCTGTTGTGAAGTATCAGTTTCAACACGCGACCTGGCAGGCTTGAAAAACCTTTTTAATAAAACTCTGGTTTATGTCATGGTCTCTAGCAATGGCCATATGAACCTGCTGCATAAGATGAGCTGATCCTGATAAGAAGCACTAATACTGAGCACTCAGATGGTGGGGATCCCCACCATGGAGTTAGTAGGGCAAGCATTGACGAGGACAAAAATCATTTCTTAATAGCAACATGCTGCAAAAATAGATCAGGAGCAGAAAACGATTTCTACTGCTAAGTAGGAATTCAGGTCATAATGCACTCTCTCCTTAATGCATGCACATATCCAACTCCAATTAACAGTAGTGGAAGTTAGACACTACAGGGGCTAAGAAGGGGGAGAATACAATCTCTAGTTTACAGTGTCACACAGATGTATATATCCATCTGAGAAAAAACAGAGAACATACACTCAAAGAGTTGTTGTTTTTTTTAATATGTTAATTTTGTGTTGGAATTAACTGCACAATGCATATTTATTTCCCAAGCGACTCAAATAGCATGAAATTCAGCTCTATGCACAGGCAGCCAGCACAAAGCAGCTAATTCTTAAGTGGTGCATAGCCTTTGCTCAGTCCCTCTGCATAGGGGTGAATTTCACCCCCAGCGTATAGATCTGAGCCAATAATTTGAGAGAATATTGGAATTTCACATTTTAAAATTTAAAATGTTGACAATTTCCCTCTATATTTTGCCCAGATTTAGCAATACATGCATTGGTAAACATGGATATTGCAGCTACTTTGAATTTCTACTTGTTTCATGTGTCAGATAGGATGCAACTCCACAACACTGACAGTGACATCTTGCATCCCTGTTGGTGCCTTTCCTGGTTTATTTAATTGATTGTTTTCAAGTGGTAACATCTAACTAATCTTTCCCCAAATTTGTGTGTCTGTCTTAGCAATATGCACCTTTTCACAAGTCACTAGTCATTTCCTTTCAAATGCTACTCTGTGAAATTATTTGGAGACAAGGGAACTCAGTTGGCTCCATTTCTGGAAGGGATCCTGAAATGTAATGTTTCTTACTACAGAACCCAAGGAGGACACTGAGGACTCTCCATTATTGCTGTCTATCATTATAAAGGGCTTGTTTTTCTTAAATAGATTTCGTTTCAAAGCTTTACAAATCTGGCTGAATGGAATAAGAATCTAACATCACACTGCACTGCAGATCTGAAATATACATACTACAGTGCCTTTCACAAGAGGGTCTCCAAAAGCTTTATGAACATATAGTAATAGTAATAGTATCTGTGAGCTGAAATTATCTCACCTTTCATCTTTAAAACTGATGCAAATATAGTTCAAAATGGACACATAAAAGAAATTAAATAAAACCAAAGAGTCTCCCATATGTAACATTACACCAGTCTGCACTATGAAAGTAACATTATTAGTAACTATGTAGCTAAAGGTCTGGCTTCTTTTCCTGTATCACCCTGCAAAACCAAAACATGAAAATAATCACTGACATTTTTAAATGTTTCTTATTTTACCACGCAATATTGTTCTCATAAGGAACTAGAGAGATGTACTTCAGATAACATTAATAACATTATCACTTATAAATGTCACTGAAAATTGCTCTCATCTATTCAGATCTGTATGGTTCATATTATGAATGACTGAGTTAAATGTCTGTCAATATTACTATTATTAGGAGCCCTAATCAAAACTCAGGACCCAATGTTGCTAGGCACAATACCGACAAATAACAAAGATGACAGTCTCTGTTCTATTGTTTGTACAGTGCTCTAATAATACTAACTATGGATCTAGTCTTTCAAACACCTTACTTGTGAGACCTGTGCTTGTACTTAATCACAGGAATAGTCCAACTGCCTTCAATACAAGAGACAACATTTACAACAAAAAAAAGTAAGGCCTGATTTGCTAGTTTTTCAATGCTGTTACTTTAACCAAATATACAGTCATATTTACAGAATGATATTTTTATTTAGTATAGTCATTTAAGAGAACTTTCAACATGTAGGAATCATTTTTAAAATGTGAGCTATTTTATCACTGTTTTATCATTTTATTAATGAATGACAAAGTGTGAAATTTACTAGCTTTGCCAAGATCAAACCATGATATGATCTGCCTGATATTCATTCGTGGTGCACATAGCAGCTTCACCTCTAAAACATTGGTGGATATTTTCTGCTCCGCTTTACTCTAGTACTTATAGCAAGATTGGTACATTACACTGACATAATGAATAATACACATTTTTTGCAGCAGCACAAAATACGCCTCTTTATAAGCAGACCACAGTTTACCAGATTTCTAAACAACATTGTTTCTAAATATACAGATTTAAACAATGTTTCTAAAATTCACACACATTTCTAAACATAAAATTCATAACTGAGCTCACTGTGGCAAGATGACAGTGCGGGAGCGGGCCTGTAGGGGGTACACTGTTTATTTTTTATTTTGTATTAGTTACCTTTTTGGATATTTCTGGCATGCAAAATAGCCTATAAGTTACAAGCAGCTGCATTTAGTTAGGGATTTTTGAAGAATTTTCTACTCTGAAGAACAGTATCTAGTGTCACACCTCAGGGAAGGTTTTTTGTCCACCTTTAGATATTTGTATTTAAAAGCCATAAGGAAACTTTAAGTACACCCCTGCCTAGATCTCATTTGCAAAGGCTTACGTTAACTAAAATGTCCTATGTGTATATAATTAGCACTCCATTCTCTGTGGACATAATTACAGTAATACACAAACTATTATTCTGATCATTCATTTGTAGTTAGTTCAACTTTTGAGCAGAAGTGCCAGATATGAAAATCAGTCATAAAGCTCCAAAACCTATTTCCATCCTTCCATATGCTGTTAGTCAATGATAGAAACATTTTATTTGTTTGTAAACATGTAATGCATACTGACTGAAAGAGAAAACTATTGCCCTATGAATGAAAACCTGGATACAGCACTCCCAGACAAAGGCTAAGGAATGCTAATCCACTGGAGGTAACTTTCAAAAAGGACAACAGTTTTTCCTATTATCTAAAACACATAGTCTATGGATTTATTTTTATTATATGCCCTATTCATGCTGCTTCTGCCATGACTTTACTTTAGCTCACAGAGCTACATGATATTCAACAATAAGAAAGCTGGAGCAGTAATAACAATAGCCATCACAGAGACTGCGAAGAGTGAAGGGAAAATGCCAAGTTATAGAGTTCCTGTTACTCACATTCACACTAACCTTGTGGTTTTATTCAGAACATTATTGGGCCAACCTCCCAGTGGCCTTGGGAAGAACATTTTAAAATACATTATTTACTTTTATGTGTATGCTGCTTTCAATTTACTTTTTCTATGTTTTGTTTCCTGCACTGTGGCTGCCAAACCTTATCAAACAAAAACAAAAACAGAAGAGCAAAGAAATTTGGTTCAAATTCTGCATGGAGCAGGAGTTACATTTAAATGTCACAAAGGTCATTTTGTACTAAATATGATGAGGCAGGCTTATGATGTGCCAAATGCTTCTATTTTAGCTCACAAAAATCACATGACCTTTTCTCAGCCAATAGCCAGTCGCTTTTTAAAATAATTAGACAGCACTGCTAGTAAGACAACTATGCAAGCTATTTTACATCACATGATCATGACTCAACTAAATGGATTATTTGATAACCCAAAGTGGATATGAGTAAATTATTAGGTCCCTGTCCTACATATGCTTGAAGACACACTGAATTTTACACATATGAGTAGTATGATTGAACTGAATGGGACTATTCACATAAGTTAATTTACACTCGTCCTAAAGTGCTTGCAGGATCAGGACCTCAGATTATAAACTCTTTGGAGCAGAAATCATGTCTTTATAAATGTTTGAACAGGACCTATTATGGTAGCTTCTGTACACACAGGAGGCTCTGGTTGTACTGTAATGCAAATATTAAATAATAATCATGTAGATTAACAGGCAGGCAGTGAAAGTTTTACTTTCGTTAAGGTTACCAGGACATAAGGATGTTCATTAAAGGCCTTATTTTCACAAGTCTGAAAAAAATCCTCCTTTACATCTGAAATGTCCATGTTTGGTCTCAGCCAAAGAACATGGACTTTTTTGGTGGGTAAGAGGAAGGGAGAGAAAATCCACTGACCCATTTTTGAATTATGGAAAATTAGATTATATACTTCTAGTTTAAGTAAATGTTGAGTAAATTTCAAAATTCAAATTCAAAATTTGCTAAATTTTTATCATTTTAGATTTACAGCATAGCTAATCTTGACTGAGGTCTAAATCCTGACATATTTCAAACAAAAATTGTTGTATGTATTTAAAAATTTCTCATAGCATGATGATAATGTTTGGTAATCTGAGGCAATACAATACTTAATTTGGCACCAAGTTAACACTGTAACCAATACCCAAGAAAAAAGTTTACAATACAGTAAACATTTCTACAGACAATATTTCAATGCAGAAAATGATTCTGTATTGAAAGCTTTATGCTCCTACACTGCTTCTAAGTAGCAGAGAACAGAGTTCTCTCGTGCAGAATTGACAGTAAATCCAAGAGGGCAAATTGTGGGTTTAAACTCTGCTGACAGAGCATTATAAAGTTTGGATTTTTTTTTTTTTTTTTATAACTTTTACTGTATTAAAAAACTCCACAAAAGCTCATGTTAAAGTAACATTAAGGTTATGAATTTAAACACTAAAAGGTCAGGAAATGAAAAGGTTCATAGTAACTTTAATTTAGTCTTTTTAATGTTTATGTTGTTAAATATAAAGAATTCCGCAGAAGACATTCAAACTCAACATTGACATCTGCGTGGTGACGGTTGGCTAGAGAACTCTTACTATAAAGCTAGACCCTGATCCTGCAATTAAATGTGCATGATTAAATCCTTGCACCCCACACAGTCTCATTGACATCAACAGGACACATCCACATGGATCCAACAGCAGAATCAAGGCCATTGACAGGATACTCAGACTACTGTACAGTACTTTACTGTATGGTAAACTCTTGGCAACAGTTTTAATGGCAACCACTTCACAGCATGTGAAATATGGTTGAGTTATTAAAATCTTGTTTCCAGCATTGTAGTAGCCATGTTGGCCCTGAAGAAGAGCTCTCTGTAGCTGGAGAGTTTGTATCTTTCACCAACAGAAGTTGGTCCAATAAAATATATTATCTCACCACATTGTCTCTTCTGAAAACCTTAACTTTTTCATTACTTGACCTTTGAGTATTTAAACTCAAACTTAGCATATCATTAATGTACTTTTTTTTTTTTTTTGAATAGACATTATGGCCAAGATTTTCAAAAGTGACTTGAGCAACTGGACACATCTTACAGGGGCCTGATTTTAGGTTGTCCATGTTCAGCATTTTCTGAAACCTTTCAAAAATCATCCAAATCACTTTTGAATATCTTAGCCTAAACATGCACACTTTGCCTAAAGCCATTCCAAGCTATAAGCCTTAGTTCCTTTTATGTATGTGTTATATAATAACTCAAATCTAAAATTATTGAAATGGCGGCAATTAAAAGTAAACCAAAACAATATTGAAGTGAAAGGATCACAAATATCGTTGGTTAAAACTAAACCAAAGAGATTTGCTTTAAGGGCATTGTTAACAATTGGTCCTGGAACTAGATATATGCAATAAAATGGCAAACCATTCCACATAGCTGGAATTAAAAAGACAGATCATCATCACTGACAATATAATCTTAGAGACCTTCAGTCAAATATCAAAAGCAAAATGAAATATCTAGGAATGGTTACATTTAGCTAACAACTCAGTCAAACTCTTGGAAAGTATTTTTATCAAGCAATTAAATACAGATCAGGTATAAAACTTGACTTCATTACGTGGAATATAGAAAAGTTTGGAATCAGAGGGGAAAAAAGCCAAATATGTATCTTAAGAAAGAGCCTTGTTATAATATTTTCCAAGAAGAATAATACTGATGTGAAAGTCCTAGCAGAACGTCATCTAACCACTGGATTAAAATGTTTGCAGTTTAAGAGAGGTAAATTGTAGACTTAAAATTCCTCAGGGGATATTCCTGAGGATGAACAAATTGATGTTCAAGCTTTTAATTCTGTCTGCTTTGCAGCTATATTCCATTTTACTCTCCACTTCATTCCAAAATCCTAGAGAGCCAGATTATTGTACCCTTAGTTATGATGAATACGACCTTACTCTGTAAATAGCCTCCTTGACTTCAGTGGGACTATTAATGTAGTAAGGGAGTAAAGGTATCAGAATTTGGCCCAAAGATTATATATATATATATATATATATATATATAATTTCTGTTATAAGCAGCTTCCAGGTTAGTCTTGGTTAATACAAAAAATAAATCACATTCTAATGTCTATGGACTGTTGGAAAAGCCTTTTGTTGAGTGCTGCCCCTTGAAAAGATATTCTCACTCTCCTTCCCCTTGGTATGTTATGTTGTATGGGTGCTTTTCTAAATACAGCCTAAAAAAATAATAAAACAGGGGAGTTCTTTTTGTTGTCTTAAAGGTGTATGGTACAGAACCAGACACACATGTCCCGCCAAGGGTACTCAGACTTGGTTGCCTCTTGCAGACTGCATGTTAAAGCGAAGCCCACCACCACCCTGACGGCTTGAATCAACTTTTCACCCCTCCTCAAAGAAAGAATCAGTTGTATCCACAGGAGCAGCCCATCTTCCCTTTCATTGTGTCCCAGCCCAGAGAGGAGAGGGGGGGAAGCACTGATGGCTTCCCGCAGGGGGAGGTAATACGCTTTGCCTTTCTTATTACCTCTGCTCTAAATGTTGCCATTGTCTTTAAAGAGGACCCGACTCAAGTATGCATTAGATTGCGGCTTAGAAACCACTTTCAGCCACTGCCCAGATGCGCCCAGCTTTTACTGGTCTTTGCAAATGCAAATAGTGGTGCACACACACACACACACACACACATACATACACATGCACACACACCACACCACACCCCCTCCTCCAGCCTGCAGCTGGGGAAGGGTGGAAGCGAGCAGGGAACAATCGCCGCGTTCGGGGCTTTGTCTGGGTTCGCCTCCGCTCTTGGGGTCACCCGGTTTCATTCAGACAGACACAAAAAAAAACCAAACGCCAGCGCTGCCTGCGGGCGGAAAGGTCGCCGGCCTCCAGCTCGCAACGGAGCGGGCGACAGCGCCCGGCTGGCGGAGGGGAGCCCAACACCTTCCGCCCCGGCCCAGGTGACAGCGCAGCGGCTCCCCGCCCCAGCCGGGAGGGGGCGCCCCGGGCCCGGGGCAGGGATCAGCCGCGGGGCGGAGGAGAGGCCGAGCTGGGAGCGGGGGCGAGGGGTCGGGTGCAGGCGGGGAGCAGCGGCGGCGGGGATCCCGCCCGAGGCGCATCTCTGCCCCGGGGCGGCGGCGGCCAGGAACTCTCCGCGGGGCCCGCCGCGCATCTTACCTCGGGCTGCGCCGCGGTGCTCGGCCCGGCTCGCCGCCTGCAGCAGCAGCAGCAGCAGCAGCGGGAGGCTCCGCTCCCAGCCGCCCGGCCGGGGCATGCCTGAGCCGGCTCTCGCTACGCCGACATCCGCCGGACAGCGCCCGGAGCCCGGGCCAGCTGCGCCAGGGGGCTCGGCTCTGCCCTGCCAGCCCTTCCCCGCGCCGGCTGGGCACTGAGCTGGGAGCGGGCTCGGGGCGGCGGCGGCGGCTGCTTCCCCTCCGCCCTCAGCCCCCCTCACTTGTCACTTTCCCAAATCTCCACTCACAGCCCGGCCCCGGCACCCCCCGGCGGGCGGCCCAGCCTGGCCGAGCAGCGCCCCCTGCCGCCCCCGGCCGGGAGAACCGCGCTCCCGGCACCGCCCACTCGCTCCCCTCCCCTGGGAACCCCCCCAGCGCCCGGCTGGGTCTCCGCCGCCCCCAGCCGGCCGGGGAAAGGGCAGGCGCAGGCAGGGGCGAGGCAGAACTTGGGGTGCCTGGGAGACTCTTCGCCCCTTCCTCCCCCTGAGAGAGAGAGGGAATAAACCGACTGGGTCATTGAGCCCAGTGGGTCCCACCCTGTGCCCAGCCGGGATTTCAGAGGACCCCCTGCTTCCTTGCCGGGACCGGGAGCCCCCCAAATTGGGATCCTGGCGAGAAGCCAATGGCTGGTGGCTGCTGGTTGCGGGCGGGGGTGGCTGCCGCGGGAGGGGGTGTCTGTTTTCTCCCCCCTTCCAGCGCTCAGCTCTGGGGCAACTCAACTCCAGCCCACCCCCGCTGAACGCTGAGCAGTGCAGCGGGGTGGATGGGGCAGGGAAGGGACCTGGCACCCAGGTGCCATATCCTAAGAGGCGCTGCTACTGGGACGCCCAGGATCCCTCACTCAAAACTAGTCCCCCCTAGTTATTCTGTGGCTGGTTCGCCAGCTGGTTATTAGTCATCATGTACATCTGAAAACTTGAATGCCCAGCTATGCCCTAGAATCCTTTGCCCCAGCTGCTGCAGCATCCACTTCAAAGCTAAGGATCCTCGGGCAAAGGACTCTGGTATACCTTTGGCTCTGAATGCACGCCCTGCACACAACAGAGCCAAAACAAGGAGAACCTTCAAGAGAAGAAATGGCAATAGGTGATCTGGTCTCTTGCTGAGTGGGGTGACTTGGTGGGAAGGGAGTGGGAAATGATGGACAGGGGTGCAGTCCCCTCAGTGCTTAGGGTCTCAGTGCCAGACGGCCCCACGTCTAATAGATTCCCACCTTCTCCCCCATGCAACCAAAATCTTCCTGGGTTGAATTGTATCTCACTACTCCTAGCTAGACTCCGCTGTTTTACCCTACACAACTCTGAATCCTGCTGTCTGTTTTACACATTCAAATACATGTAAGGTGGCTGTTGCATCCTTCTTAGTTATTAATAAAGCTGTGTATTTAGTTTTTTAATCTTCTCTTCAGGCCCCTCCTTCTTTTTGGTTACTTTCTCTAAATTCATTCCCATTTATCAACATCTCTCTGGTACTTGAGGTGCTCAGAATTAAATACACTTTTGTAGGTCTCAGTAGCCAAACAGAAAGAGATTGCTGCCTCTCTGTTCAGTAGTATGAGGACTCCGCACTTGCGACTCAAAGATTGCATTAGCTTTTTTGTTGCTAGCGCAGTACCTCATTGCAAATTCAATGTAATCCTGCAATCCATTCTCATCCCTAGGTCTTTCCACCTGTCTCCCTCTCACTGAATATCCATGTTCCGGATTACTTTTCCCCACATATATTAATTTATATTTTTCCAGGCTGAATTTTATTTTGTTATTTGCTGCCAATGTTCCAAGTACCTTTTTATTATTTCTCTGTCCTTGAGAGGTTTTGGAACACTTTTACTGTATTGTACAATTTACTGTATTATCTTCAAATTTCACTGAGGCAGCTGTTTACTTACTACCTCTTCCAGATTATTAATTAAGATGTTAAATAAAACTGAGTGTTACTGATCCAGTGGATGCAGTTATTATCTGAAAGTGAGTAGGCAAAATTGACACAAAGATCTCCTCCGAGCCAATTTACAACTTCAGGAAAAGGTCATTTTGTCTGTGACCCTAAACAATGTGGGTTCAACTCGGCCTGCCCTGAGGAGGAATTTCTACTTTATTGAACCCTGCAGCACCCATCTGGATATTTCATCTCTATCTCCTAATTGACCCAGAACAACTGCAAACTGACAGACAAAAATCACTTTCACAGATCTCTCTTGGTGTTTTTAGAGGAACAAATCTCAAAAACCCTACATCCGGGGGATGCACAGGAATAAAAATGTGACTGCTTTTGGAGAGGCACTTTCTGTACCCCCCACGGCCAGAAGAGCTGGCTCCCCCCAGCACCCTCAGGGCCAGATGAAGTGTCATGGGGCAGGAGAAGCTTGCTCTCCCCACCACGGCCCCGGAGTTCTGTGCCCCTGCTGATTGGGGGGGGCCTGTGCCCCTCCTTGTGCACAACCCTGCTGACATCACAACAATACTGACAATGCATCGTCTAGAAACTGTTAAGCAGTTTCACAGTATTATGGCATAGCAGGCTTTAGTGCGCTAGGACAAGCTGGCTGCTGTGTATATGGAGAACAAGAATAGAAATAGAATAAGCAGTATTCAATTGTGGATCATGGGCCCTATATAGCGAATAGATAGTTTAGCAATAATCCATGAGATGATGTGTGTTAGGAGGCTATTGGTGCATGGTTGATGAGTGCTGTGAGAAAATAAGAAAGAAAGCTGACTGCTTTTCCACACCTGAAAAGTACACCATTTGCTACAATCTACACCTTAGAGTGGCTGAGAGTTAATGCATCATTGCTAGTTAATTTTACATCTTTAAAAAAATCCTTTTAAAAAAATAGTCTGGTAGGGCTATATGGGTGTGTTCTCCCACACTTAAAAATAGTTCCTCGTAAAAAGAATAAGCAGAAAAGAATAAGGAGAAAGCTATACATACTTTTTCTCTGCTAATTTGAATATATTTGTGTGTTAATTTTTTTTAACTCCTTTTCTTTGTTTTGTTTTAGATTTCCTAGACTTATTTGGGCCCGTTCTCTCTGTCCCCACAGTCAGGTCCCTGGAGGTCCCACTGCCTTTTCAGCATCAGTTTGCAACCCAGCAGCCATTTTCAGCTAATTTAAAAAAAAAAGATATTTAGTATATTCAATATCTCTAAATATGGCTTTTACACTAAAAAGTGAGTTAAATGTGGCTGAAAAGGAAAAACGGCTGCCTGACACTTTGGGTGTGAGGAGTGACATTTTAAAACTCACTTTTTACTCTCTCCTTCATCCCCACCACCCAGGCAGAGACACACACACACACACACACACACACACACACACACTCTCTCTCTCTCTCTCTCTCTCAATATAATGGGCAGCCGTGTTCTTTGGGCGTTTGTGATGAGACTCCAACTGTACATCGTTGGAAGTTTGTGGGTCCAGCTAGCCAATCAAAATGCGACTTTGTGCCTGTAACCATACTTTAATGGTGATTCTCCTTTATCTCAGGCAGGGGGCCTGTGCTTGTAGAACAGGAGGGCTGGAGTTTTATTGCTACTGCCAACATGAAGTTCCAATGGGCCATGATTTGCATCATTGTTATAACCATTAAGTTGGCAAGGCTGGTCAGGAGCTGACTTATGGGGCTGAATGCAAATGCAGACTGCTGGGTATAGTTTTGTTGGAGCTCTGTGTGGACAAATGCAGCTATGAAACACCACAGAAGCACACAGAGGAGGCAGGAAGGAAGGACCAGCAACAGCCAGACAAGGACTTGTACCATGACCCTGAGAAAAAAATATGTGAGAGCGCTTTTTTTGGTAGCGTGCTGGCTAGAGCAAGCAACTTGAAATATTGAGCAAAGAAACTGCCTCCTCTTGTATGATTCCTACTGTGTTTATGTATTTGTGTACATACTTTGTAAATAAACAGGATTGCATCGAAGAAATACCTTACTCCATCATCAATTCCTGCTCCTAACAGAAGCAACCCACAAGACCCTGAATATTGGCTAACCATGCAGGTCAAAAGGGGTAACAATAATATGCCTTCATTATCCGCTATGGACATTTAAAAACTAGCACAAACCATGTCAGCCTTCTTAAGAAGAAGACAATACTGAGGCTACATGAGCATATAAAACATGATGACCACTATCTATTTTCAGTAATTGTATGGTTCCCATTACCATTGTTATCTGACCAGCTCACAGTCTGTTAATGTATGTATCCTAATATCGACAGCCCTGTGTGGTAGGGAATACTTTTTATCCCCATTTGACAGATGGTGAGCTCAGGCACAGAGATAAAATAGACTAAGGCCTGGTCTACACTTACCTGGCAATTTGGCGGCAGTTGACAGGCAGTCTACTCTGTGTAGCTTGCATAACTCCCGTCAACTGCTGTGCGCCCTTTCTGTGTGGCGTCTTCACTGCACTGCACTGCACTGACAGGAACCGCGTTCCCATCAATGCAGTGCTACACCACTGGAGGAGGTGGTTTTATAGCATCGACTTCTGGATTGATTGAGCGGGTCTTCAGTGACCACTCAATCAATCCAGAAAGGTCGCTCTGACAGTGGCAAATTACTTGCCCAAGATTATACAGGAAGTCTGTGGCAGAACAGGGAATTGAACTCCAGGTCAGCTCTGTAGCCATTAGACAATCCTTCCTCTCAGCCACTGTGTTGGGACTCACTGCAATGCATTTCATATGAAATAAATAGATCAGATATATTCAGTGTGAAGGGAGGAACAAATAAATTTATAGCAATAAAACTTAAACACACTTATTTTTAGCTGCATGTCTACCAAACTGCATTCCATAAGCAAATACAAATCACTTCCTGGCTTGAAGACAGCACATAAATGAAAGTTAAAATGATGTTCTGGGAATACAGAATACATCTGCTCTTAATCTGCAGCATTCTGAAGTCAATACAAATATTTTTCCCTTAAAAATCTGCAGTCAGGCAGCCTGTAATGTGCCACAGTGAAAGAACTATAAATATATTAAACAAGACTAAATATTTTTTAAAAACCCACTAGCACAGAGTATTTGTAAATACATAGTGGCTAAAAGTAACCAAAGCAAGCACAAACACTGACCTGAGTATAGTGATTATATTAGATTTCTTCTACCTAATCCACTGGGTTCCATGGTGATGTAATGCAGAGATAAAACTTCAAAAGGGTGGCTTTGGGGAGCAGAAGCAACTGTCTTATCCATGTCTACATATTTTTAAAACAACAAAATGCTTGTAATTAATTATCTTTGCAGAATTAGTTCCTTCAGAGAAAACGCATTACACACAATTTTTTTAAAAATAAAAAGAGCTAAGAAACCCACTATCTGGGAATGATTTGTAAGTACAATAAAGCTAACAAGGGGATGCGCCTGCTCCGCTCGGTGGATCCTGCGTCTAGGGGATTTAAACACACATTGGCTACGCCAGTGGTGCGGCTGGGAGGGGAGTGCGGCTGGGAGGGGGGGGGGGGGGGGGGGGGGACCCGGTCCCACCCTCTGCCCCGGGCCCCCGACCCAGGGACCCTGTGAGGAGTGGTCTCACCCTGCTCAGTCCCTGAGACCGACTACCTTCCCTGGGTCGCCTGTCCGTGGCCCCCCGGCCTGTAGCCTTCTCCGCCTCAGTGTGGTAGCCGCAGCGGATGATAGCTCCGAGCCCCGCGGCTGTCGCTGCAGCAGGGCAGGGCAGCTCTTCTCCGCTCTGCTTTACTTTGCTTCGCTTTGGTCTGTGCCTCCTCTCCTCTCGCTGTTAACTCCCTTCAGCCTTCCTGGCCTGCCTGAAGTGGAGGCTTTTATCTGCTGGGGCAGCTTCTTTGATGGGCCCCAGGTGGCCTAATTGGCCCAACTGTCTTAAATTAGCCCCAGCTGGGTTACCCAGGGAAGAGGGCTTTATGGAGCCTGGGGCTAATATACATGCCCTCCAGCACTCTTTCATAGCCGTGCGGTCTGGCCCTGTCACACATCCTCCCCCCCTGCTCAAGCCCCCAGGTTTGGGCAACTTGGGACGTCAGACAGTGAACCCGGGACAGGCCATCAGCATTCCCATGGCGACGTCCCGCCCTGTGCTGTATGGTGAACCGGAAGGGTTGGAGGGACAAGAACCACCGGGTCACCCGCGCGTTTTTCTCCCTGTTTCGCTGCATCCACTGGAGGGGAGCGTGGTCGGTCACCAGCGTAAAGTGGCGCCCCAGCAGGTAGTATCGGAGTGCCTCCATAGCCCACTTGACAGCGAGGCACTCCCTCTCCACTACAGCATACCTCTGCTCCCTCGGGAGGAGCTTCCTGCTGAGGTACATAATGGGATGTTCCTCGTCACCCACCATCTGCGACAGGACCGCCCCCAGCCCCACCTCCGAGGCGTCGGTCTGCAAAATAAACTCCTTTGTAAAGTCAGGAGCGAGGAGTATGGGGTTACTGCAGAGGGCCGTCCGTAAGTCTGTGAAGGCTTCCTCTGCCCCTGCGGTCCATCGTACCATGTCCGGGCCCCGGGCCTTGATCAGGTCGGTTAGGGGGCTGGCTCTGGAAGCGAAATGGGGGATGAACCGTCGGTAGTACCCTACCACCCCTAAAAATGCTCGGACCTGCTTCTTTCGGTTGGGCCGGGGCCAATTCTGGATAGCTTCCAGCTTGTTGAGCTGGGGTCTTACTGTGCCCCGCCCTACAATGTAGCCGAGGTATCTAGCCTCGGCTAGACCAATGGCACACTTGGCGGGATTTGCAGTGAGGCCAGCCCGCCTCAAAGTGTGCAGTACCCCTTCCACCTTCCTCAGATGTGTCTCCCAATCTAGGGTATGGATGACTATGTCGTCCAGATACGCAGCGGCATAGTCAGCATGGGGGCGTAACAGCTTGTCCATTAGGCGCTGGAAGGTGGCTGGGGCCCCATGTAGTCCGAAGGGGAGGACCGTGTACTGGAACAATCCATCTGGTGTTGAAAACGCCGTCTTTTCCTTTGCCTCTGTAGCTAGTGGGATTTGCCAGTATCCCTTGGTCAAATCTAGGGTAGTCAGGAATCGGGCCTTGCCCACTCGGTCCACAAGCTCATCTATACGGGGCATTGGGTATGCGTCAAACCGAGATACCTCGTTTAGCCGGCGGAAGTCGTTGCAGAACCTCGTAGTGCCGTCTGGCTTTGGTACTAGCACAATTGGGCTACACCACTGACTATGGGACTCCTCTATGACCCCCATCTCCAACATCCTTTTGACCTCAGCCTTAATCTCCTTTCTCTTGGCCTCGGGTACTCGATAGGGTCTCATCGTGACCCTTGCCCCAGGGCTGGTGATGATATGGTGAACGACCTCCGTTGTTCGGCCTGGGCTAGTCGTGAAGACATCTTGGTTCCGGGCTACCATCTCCACTGCCTCGGCCTTTTGGTTTGGCGTTAGATCGGGGGATATCTTCACTTGTTCTGGTGCTATCACCTCCTGGGTGAAGGTCATACATGCTTCTCGGGCCCTCCATGGTTTTAACAAGTTGATGTGGTAGATCTGCTCTTGCTTCCGGCGCCCCGGTTGCCGTACTTTATAGTTGGTCTCTCCCACGGGCTCGACCACTTCATAGGGCCCCTGCCATTGGGCCAACAGTTTGCTCTCGGCGGTAGGTACGAGAATCATCACCTGGTCTCCTGGCTGGAATCGTCGAACCATGGCGTGGCGATTATAGTGGACCTGCTGGGCCCTCTGGGCTTTCTCTAAGTGTTCCCGCACAATGGGGGTCACTCGGGCTATCCGATCCCTCATCTGGAGTACATGATCGATAACATTCCTTCCCGGGGTGGGCTCCTCCTCCCAGGTTTCTCTGGCTATGTCCAAGATGCCCCGGGGGTGACGCCCGTACAGTAGTTCAAAGGGGGAGAACCCCGTGGAGGCCTGGGGAACCTCGCGAATGGCGAACATAAGGTACGGCAACAGGGTATCCCAGTCCTTGCCATCTCGGCTCACCACCTTCTTGATCATGGCCTTGAGGGTCCTATTAAACCTCTCCACCAGGCCGTCCGTCTGGGGGTGATAGACGGAGGTCCGTAGGGCCCGCACCCGTAGGAGAGCACACAAGTCCTTCATTAGTTTCGACATGAACGGGGTCCCTTGATCCGTTAGTATTTCCTTGGGCAGCCCCACCCGGGCGAAAATCTTCACTAACTCTGTTGCGATCGCTTTGGAAGTGGTATTCCGCAGGGGAACGGCTTCTGGATACCGGGTAGCATAATCGAGGACAACGAGTATGTGTTGGTGCCCCCTGGCTGTTTTCTCCAAGGGCCCCACGAGGTCCATCGCAATACGCTCGAAGGGGATCTCAATG
This sequence comes from Emydura macquarii macquarii, assembly GCF_026122565.2. Taxonomy (NCBI): domain Eukaryota; kingdom Metazoa; phylum Chordata; order Testudines; family Chelidae; genus Emydura; species Emydura macquarii. Next base: position 10,316,861 of record NW_027133643.1, on the reverse strand, counting down.
ATGGGCAGGGGCACTAAAGGGGCCCGCAAGTGAGGCTGGGGGCTGTGTAGTTGGCATTCGGGGCAGGTGGCGCAATAGCGCCGAACTTCCTCGTGTATACCTGGCCAAAAGAACCTCCTCAGGATCCGGGCCAGGGTCTTTTCTACGCCCAAGTGCCCCCCAAAGAGGTGGCTGTGGGCTAAGCTCAGCACGGCGTTTTGGTGCTTCCTCGGCACCAGGAGCTGCAACACCCGCTCCCCGCTCATCTCCGTGGCCCGATACAGCAGGTCCCCCTTTACCAGAAAGTACGGCCCCGGGCCTCGAGCTCTTCCTTCCACTGGGACTCCATCGATCTCGGCCACTTCTGTCCTGGCGTTGACATATCTTGGGTCATCGGCCTGGTCTCGACCGAAGTTCTCTCGCCCTGTTTCTAGTTGTCCCAGCTCCAAGGGCCCGGTCTCTACCCCGGCTTCCGGTTCGGTACGACTCAGCTCGGCGTCTGCTTCAGGGCCTTCTTCGCTCCGGGCCAGTTCTCTAGCTGCCGCCCGGGTCTGTCGGCCTACCATGGCTGGCTTCAGCCCCTGGGCCAGGATTCTCGTGCCCAAAGCCTTAGCCGCCCTCCTTTCGGCCCGGGTTTTCCGGCCCGTCCCTGGGGCTGGGAATAGATCCTGGGCGATCTCAGAGAACATCGGGGGATGGTCTTCACGGGGAAGGGCCCGCCTGGTGGTTTCAAGTTCCTCCTCTCCCCCTGGCCCCTCTGGGGGAAGGAGGGTCCCAAAGCCCGGAAAGTCTCTCCCTATAAGAACTGGATATGGGAGCCTAGGAACCACTCCTGCGGTCACTCTGGTGACACCTTCCTGCACTTCGATGTCCACTGGGATGGTGGGGTAGTAGCTTACGGACCCGTGGACACATGTCACCCCCGTGCGTTTAGCTTGTGCTAATTGGCTGTGCTTCACCAATTTTCCCGAGACGAGCGTAATGGCGCTCCCAGAATCCACCAGTGCCAGGGTCTTGACCCCGTTCAGCTTCACAGGCCTCGTGTATCTGTGGGGGGTTAGGGCGACCCCTACGAGGTGGATTAGGCTGCAGGGGTCCGGCCAAGTTCCCAGGTTGCACTGCATGGGTTCGTCGGTGTTGGGACATTGGGCAGCTATGTGTCCCCACTCCCCACATGCATAGCAGCGGTAGAGGGTCCTAGGCACCCCTTTGTTCTTTGGGCTAGGGGGTCTAGCTCTATCCTCCCTGCCCATGTCATCCCGTCCCTTGGTGGCCTCCAGTGGGCCCTCAGTCTCCTTTGTCCTCCACCTAGTCCTCGCTGGGTTCTGGGGTGTCCGGCCTCTTGGAACTGGGGTGGGTCGTCTGACCCGGGGCAGGTCCTCTCTGACCGGCCGGGCGAGACCCCTGGCCGTTACCTGCCTCTCTACTAGCGCAACTAAGTCATCATAAGACGAGGGGTCATTCTGCCCTACCCAAGCGCGGAGGTCGGCCGGCAGCCCCCTCATATACCGGTCGATAACCAGGATCTCCAGGACCTTCTCCGGCCGGTGGACCTCTGGTTGCAGCCACTTCTGGGCGAGGTGGACGAGGTCAAATAGCTGCGACCGCGGAGCCTTGCCCTCCTGGAATCTCCAGTCGTGGTACCTCTGGGCCCGCACGGCTGTCGTTACCCCCGACCGAGCCAGGATTTCTGCCTTCAACTGGGCATAGTCTGCCGCCGCCGCCGCGGGTAGGTCATAATAGGCCTTCTGGGCTTCCCCGCTCAGGAAGGGGGCGAGAATACCAGCCCACTGAGCCTGGGGCCAAGCCTCCCGTGCGGCGACCCGCTCAAAAGTAAGGAGGTATGCCTCCAAATCGTCCTCCCCAGTCATCTTCTGTAGATAGCCGGTGGCACGTAGTGTTCGCGCCCCATCCGGCCCTGGGGTTTGAGAAGCCAAGGTCCTCAGCTGGGCCGCCACCTCTCGCAAAAGGGCCCGGTCCTGGTTGGCCTGGCTGATCAACAACTGATTAGTCTCTTGTTGAAGCCTCAGTGATTCCTGCTGAGTGGCCATCTGGGCCCGGGTGGCCTCTTGCTGGGCCGCCGTGGCCTGTATGAGTGCCTTTACTACGTCGTCCATTGCGGTGGGGAGGAGGAGAAAGGGAAAGTCCCGCACCCTCTTGGGGTTTTTTTCTCCTTTTTTTTTTTTTCTCTCTCTCTCTCTCTCTCTCTCTCTCTTTCTCTCTAGCCGCTGCGCACGCTGAATCCCACTTCTGACACCAGTGTGGCGGGGTACGCCTGCTCCGCTCGGTGGATCCTGCGCTTCACCGGCTACGCCAGTGGTGCGGCTGGGAGGGGAGTGCAGGGGGGGGGGGGGGGGGGGACCCGGTCCCACCCTCTGCCCCGGCCCCCGACCCAGGGACCCTGTGAGGAGTGGTCTCACCCTGCTCAGTCCCTGAGACCGACTACCTTCCCTGGGTCGCCTGTCCGTGGCCCCCCGGCCTGTAGCCTTCTCCGCCTCAGTGTGGTAGCCGCAGCGGAGATAGCTCCGAGCCCCGCGGCTGTCGCTGCAGCAGGGCAGGGCAGCTCTTCTCCGCTCTGCTTTACTTTGCTTCGCTTTGGTCTGTGCCTCCTCTCCTCTCGCTGTTAACTCCCTTCAGCCCTCCTGGCCTGCCTGAAGTGGAGGCTTTTATCTGCTGGGGCAGCTTCTTTGATAGGCCCCAGGTGGCCTAATTGGCCCAACTGTCTTAAATTAGCCCCAGCTGGGTTACCCAGGGAAGAGGGCTTTATGGAGCCTGGGGCTAATATACATGCCCTCCAGCACTCTTTCATAGCCGTGCGGTCTGGCCCTGTCACAATATATACACACACACATACACACACACACACACAGTGTCTATCAAAAAGGGCCCTTGATCCACAATTCAAGTACCTAGGCACTACTGCGTCACAAACGATATAATTTCCCATTAACATTAGAGGAAGATATAGATCTAACTCGTCTAGATGGTTGATATTTTCAAAACAAACGTCTCGATTAGGCTCACACAAAAAAAAAGTTTACGGTATGTATTGCTAAACTTTCTTTTTCAGCAAGTTACATTTCTTACAAATGTTGGATGTAGACCATGTTTAAGAAAACAAATATATATGACCAATCTGAAACATGAGAGTACATTGGTTTTTATAGTAAAACTTTGCAGTGGAATTTAACAAAAGCACTGTGTTTTTCGGTTTGTTATTGTTTAAGTACAATGCTGAAAGTGGCTATCATGACACGGCACAATACTCCAGAAGCTTTCCTTTCATTTTGCATATTAACAGAAGTGAAACCATTAAGGCATCTAACCTTACATATTTAATAGCCCTTTTTTAAGCAAATGCCTTCATTTAGCCATTGGCATCAATGCTAGTGTTTTCAATAGGAGCAGGTGCAGAAAGACAGACAGACAATAAATTGTACTTGATTTACTGATTTGTAGCTGAACTTGAGGGCCACGTCCTGCATGGTCAGTGCTCAGATGTTGGCTGATATCCCCCTCCCCTGTCTGAATCATTATGGACAAGGCATGATCCAATGGAGTGGGAGAGTGGGTGCATGTATATGTGGAGGGAGATGGGGCAGAGCAACAAGCTTGCTCTGGATGGGGCCATGGTCTTGTTTCATAACTGGCAGGCCATGCCATCTTGGAGTCACATTTGTGCTAGCCAGCACATTAGATAATTCCCTTACTCAATACTTCCTTTATAGCTAAATTGAACCACTGCCCTGCACCGGAACAGAAAGAGGGCAAGATCTAACCATAGGGGGAAGGATGAACAGACTATATTTAGGGTGTTCAGTATAATCTTCGTCTTTAGAAAATTTCAGTCTATGATCCTGGAATATTTTGAAAATTGGCAAGAAACTGCAGAAAACATAAGAGGAAAAGCCTTAAAATTAGACCATGGCTCTCTCCACCTCTCTTATTTGTGTGTGTGATATGATTATATACTGGAATTTTATATATAGCCCAAGGACTCGATTCTCTACATACTATAACTAAATATCTCAAAATATATAGTATGGGGTGAAATGAGTGTCAAGACATGGATGATGAGGCTATTTCATTAACGAGGCTACATTCCTGTAACATATACACATTATTGGTTTGCAGGTTATCATTCATTGTTCTTATTTATTTTTTGTATTGTGGTGATGCCCTAAGGCCCCACTCAGAACTGGTTCCCCATTGTGCTGGGCGCTTGAGAAACGCTAATTTAAAACAAGACATGGCAAGTGAACGTGACAGACAAAGGGAATGAAAGGGGAAAGAAAGATGTGGGTAATACTTGCAAATGTTCACATAGGCTAGCTATGTGCAATTATAAGGACCGAGCTTTTTTAGTGATGTTTTGGGAGGGAAATGTGTTTATTTTGTTGCTGTTTTCCCTCTGACCTTCCCAGGATCAGCAGAAGTGGATCTTAAAAAGAAAGTGGTGATGGCTTTAAGAAGAAGGCCATTCTTGAGCTAAAGAATTGGGTTTGCACTGCTGCAAAACACATGATGCAAAATCCTGACCCTATGGAAGTCAATTGCAAAACTGTTATTGACTTCAATGGAGCCAGTGTGTCGTCTTACTTGTTAAATAGTGTGCATCTAAACTCTCATCACTATGGCACAGATAGGAGCGTATTACTGAGATAATCTCTTGGGAGACTGAACTAATGGTGAATATCTTGATTTAGGAAAGGATACTGTGCTAGAAGATTTTGCAAGTAGCCTTAGCACACAAAAATCAATGGGAACACTCATGGCAGTATGGGCTGAGGTTTTACCCACCCATTCACAAAATACCATAATTGGCAATGGATTTTCCAGTCATTAGTATAAATTAGGGAAGTTCCACTGGGGTGTCTGATCACCTTCTTAAACAATAATAATTAATTAACATATATCTAGCTTTTATGTAGCACTTCATCAGTAGATCTCAAAGCATTTACTAGAAGGAACAGAAACAATGCAAACGCAGAAACGTTTGCCTGGAGATGTAGAGGAGCAGGAACTTTACAACCCTTGCAGAAGAAATAAAGATTCCTGAATTTGTTTCTTGGCAGATTAATAAAAAGGCCTTTACATTCACCTTTAAAATTGATTTGTAAGTCTACACAGAGATCCTGTTAAGGAATTGGCACCTCAAACTAATACTTATTCCAGTGGTATTTCAGTTCATCTTTAAGATGCTAAATTAAGACAAACTATGTCATAGAGCCATGAGTAGAGCTTTCATGGAAATTAGTGAGGGGCTGGCAAAAAAAAAAAAGGCAGGTTTTAGTCATCAGATAGATTTATAGATCTGTAGCATACTATCTAACATCTCATATTTTCCACTCATTCTGCACATACACCTCTTGTTGATATCAATGCGAATTCAGCACACCTCCTGAGCAGAGAACAGGTCCCAAGGAGACAACATGATGTAGGTACCCCATTTAGTTATAACAATTTAGCTACACTAAATCTTGTGGGCAGAGTGTTTGGTTTAGTTCCCACATAAACTCTGTCTGCTGGATTTATATATTTTGGCTTCTTTAGTTTTGACTCAAGTGGCTAAATTTACAGTGGACTTCATTGGAACTGCATTCACACCAGCAGTGATGTGGGAGCAAAGCAGATATTTCCTGCTGCGTAAGTGTAGAGCCCAGTCTGGCAAGGTACTGAGTGCCTAACTCCCATAGACTTCCATGGGAGTTGAGGGTGCTCAGCACCTCACAAGAAGTACTCCAAAGCTTGCAGGCACAGCCCCTCACTGAACACAGCCCTGTCAATTTTCTATAGGCCGTTTTCTGGATCAGAACACACTGAAGTTTTCTCTGCAGTTTAACTCAAATATTAAGAAACGTATTTTTCTGGTCATTATAAAAGCGAATTTATGTTCAGCAACATCAGTTCTATAAGTTATGAATATGAGCTTAAAGATTTTCTTCGCTAAAGCATTCTGAAATGCCTTTTCCATGCTCCCAACAGTGTTTTTGGAAAGCAGGCTTTATTTTAATAATTACTTGTTTTAATGGGAATTTTAAATTCATTTATCTTATTTAGCATTTTAAAAAAAGTGGTTTTCATTTCAATGCCTGTCAAAACATTCTGATCTAATAAAAAAGAGATGAGTTCACCACATAGGCTTACTATTTTATATCCACAAGATTTGAAAGTTTTGTTCCCTGCAGTGTTTTGGACCCCAGGAGCATTCATCTGTTTTGTAAGAGCGAAGTTCTACACAGCATATTCAGTCACTGTTGTCTGAATTTCATTATTCCCTTCTCCAGCCTAGTGGAGCGGGGGGAAGTGCAAGCTAGCTAGGTCACAGTCTGAAATGTGAGAACAGTCAACTTTTTCTGAATTTTATGGGAATGAAAGGAAATGTAATACTGTTCAAAAGAGAGATTTAAAGTTGCATCATGTGAAAACAATTGGAGACGTTTAAGCTTGAAGTCTTGGATTTTTGGTAATTTACATGACCATTTGTCAGCCTGTGAAAGCTGAAGTTGGCTTTGCTGTTGGGAAACAGTCAGTCCTTTGAGCCAGCCTCTACTGTGTAGTGTTGCCATACCTAAGAAATAAAACAATTCAATTTATTTTATCAACTAGAATTAAGTTTTCCTCTTCTGCATCCTCTCCAATTCATCCCTTTCCTATTCCTCTCCTTTGAGAGCCAGAGAAGGACACCCACAAATCTTAGCAGCACATATGGACAAGTTTTGGGGACTTGAGTGCTTGACAGTTCTTAAAGGCCACATATTTAGTCCCTGTGTGTTTTTCAAAAGCATCTTGGTGCCTAACACTTATTGAAATCAATGAAGTGCTTTTGAAAAAGCACAAGGAAGCACTTTTAAAGTCTTGCTTGCAATGTTGTTGTAGCCATGTTGGTCCCAGGACATTAGAGAGACAAGGTGGGTGAGCTGACAACTTTTCTTGGACTAATTTCTGTTGGTGAAAGAGACAAGCTTTAGAGTTGAAGAAGAGTTCACGGCCAGGGTGTCCAGGATCCAAGAGAAGGGAGACCAACACCAACACTAATACAAAAATTCCCCTTTAAGGAGGCCTCCAAACTGACCACAACAAGCAACGTTCCTAGTTCTCTTGCTGCTCTAGAAAGCTAGCAGGGTCTCTCCCATTTTCTTACAGGCAGCTCAGAAGAGGAGCTACTTAACCCAGTTCATAAAGTCCCTACTTCAAAGCCTTGAATCAGAGCAACCAAACTTGTAGTCAGAAAAGCATAGCCTCACCACTGCACTAAAACACCCATTCATGTCAGCTGACTCCATCTACACTGCCGTTTTATAGCTGTGCAAACCTTTCAGGCTCAGGCTGGAGTCCAGGCTCCCAGAACCCGAGCTCTAGCTCAACCCCAAACGTCTACACGACAGTTTTGTAGCCCTGCAGCCCAAGCCCCATGAGCCTGAGTCAAGTGACATGGGGCCAGCTGGGGTGTTTTACTGCAGCAAAGACATAGCCTGTAGGTAGATCTATACTGCAATATAAGCCCAGGGTTACCGGGACTTGAGTCATCTGACACAGGATGAGAGAGCCCAGGGCTTGAGCATCTACACTGATTCTTAACCTAGGGTTGACAATTTTCTAACCCAGGCTTGAACCCTGGACTCTGGCCTCCACACTGCAGCTCACGGACCTGAGTCAACTCAACCATAGCCCAAGATTCCCTGCGACCTTCCCAAAACGTGGCTGCTGCAGCCTGGGAAAACTTGACTGTCCAGCCTGCACGTTCCAGGAAGCTTGAATAGGCTATAGACTCCTCCTGCCCAAACAGTCATTTTGGTCTGTGTGGGCCCAGCAACTGGAACCAGCAATATGGACAAGGCATCTTTTGAAGAGCTTCTGTTATGTGCACTTTTCCTCCTGTGTCAGGAAATGGCCAGAGCTTCCATGAGACGCTGGTGGACATTTCAGCAGAGCTTATGATGGAGCAGGAAGGGGACACGGACGTGGTAGACTCAAACTGGCTGATGCTGCTCATGATACTTGGTATAACCACTGATGTCCCCTACAAAGACTGGCACATTTGGATCAGGGCACAAGCACAGACTGGTGGGATCATATTGTCACAAAGACCCGAGATGACCAGCAGTGGGTCCAGACCTTCTGTGTGGAAAAAGCTACATTTCTGGAGCTTTTTCAGCAGCTTGCCCTAACCCTGCAGCCTAAAGACACATGCATGAGGGCAGCCATCCTGGACCAGAAGCAGGTTGCTCTAAGGAAGCTAGCTACCCCAGACCGCTATAGGTCTCTTGCCAACCAGTTTGGTGTTGGAAAGTCGACTGTGAGTAAAGCGGTGGCAGAGATTCCTGCGATAACCAGGAGTGTGGTTTCCCCCAAGGTGGTGGGCATAAAAGATATTCCTGACGTAATGGCTGGTGTTGAGAGAATGGGGTTTCCAGACTGCACAGAGACCATTGATGCAACTCATGCCCCCATAGTTTGCCCTCCTTAAGGAGCACAAGTACATAAACCATAGAGGGTATTGCTCCATTGTTATGCAGGCCCTCATGGGGATTCTCACATCTGAGCCATTCTTTTTAGATGATAAATTTGAGGAAGTGTCCCAGATTGAGGTGTTAATAGAGGAGGTTTTGGAACAAATTGATAAATTAAACAGTAATAAGTCACCAGGACCAGATGTATTCACCCAATAGTTCTAAGGAACTCAAATGTGAAATTGCAGAACTACTAACTGTGGTATGTAACCTATCATTTAAATCACATGCTGTACCAGACTGGCAGATAGTTAATGTAACACTGATCTTTAAAAGAAGACTCTAAAGGCAATGCTGGCAACTGCAAACCAGTAAGCCTAATTTCAGTACCATGCAAATTGGTTTAAACTATGGTAAAGAACAGAATTATCAGACACAGATGAACATGATATGTTGGGGAAGAGTCAAGAGCTTTGTAAAGGGAAATCATGCCTCACCAATCTATTAGAATTCTTTAAGAGGGGTCAGTAAACATGGACAAGACTAAGACAAAGGATATAGTGTACTTGGACTTTCGGAAAGCCTTTGTCAAAGGCTTTTTAAGCAAAGTAGGAGTCATGGAATAAGAGGGAAGGTCCTCTCATGGATCAATAACTGGTTAAAAAACAGAAAACAAAGGATAGGAATAAATGGTCAGATTTCAGGGATTTGTACTGGGACCTGTGGCGACAACATAATATCTAGTGACCGGCACTCGCCCCCGCTCAGCCCCTCCCGCTCGGCAATTACAGTAGACCTGAGACCTGACCTTATCGGGACCTTTACTGACACACCTAAGATAGCACGTCTGCAATGGCAAACAATGGGACGTTGCAAATAGCCAGGGGCAGCCATCAACTGTTACGAATACGGCACATAGCCCAGCAGCCATTAGCTGTTACGAATACAGCACATAACCCAACAGCCATCAGCTGTTACGAATATTGCACATAGCCCGAGTGCATAAACACTGCTGCATCTCGGTGGGTCTGACTGAAGAGAGCTGTCGGCCCACCAGACTGCACGCCTGAAGCTGCTGCCTCCCTTCCCACCCCCGAGTCTTCTACTGGGCGAGAGTCGAGTCGAGTGTAACCGGTCCGGGTCTTGAATCCGAGCGTTTCTCGTATCCCCCCATTGGCCAGGCGTCATGACCCTGTTCCTCGTGGTGGTAAGATTTTAAATAGCATGCTTGTTATAGTTTTCAGGTATAATTAACATTAATTAATTATACTATTGGAAATCATCTAATCGTTAATTAGTGTATCCTGTGTCTTGTTATCCTTCTAATCTGCTTTAGTCCCCCTATTTAGGAAAGTAGATAAGTCTGTTATATGTGATGTTCCTTTTCCCTTGTAAAACCCCACACCCTCTTGGCCCCAAATAAACTTGTAAGTAGTTAAGAAACTGTTTTCTCTGCGTGGTGCTTGGTAACCTGGGGATTCCTTTACCTGTCTACAACAGGACCAATGCTGTTTAACATATTCATAAATTATCTGGAAAAAGGGGAATATAGCAAAGTGGCAAAGTTTGCAGTCTATACAAAATTACTCAAGACAGTTAAGTCCAAAGCAGATAGTGAACAGTTACAAAGGGAGCTCACAAAACCAGGTGACTGGACAACAAAATGGCAGATGAAATTCAGTGTTGATAACTGCAAAGAAATGTACATTGAAAAACAATCTCAACGATCCATACAAAATGCTGGGGTCTCGATTAGCAGTTAGCATTCAAGAAAGATCTTGGAGTCATTGTGGATAGTTCTCTGAAAACATCTGCTCAATGTGCAGCAGCAGTCAAAAAAGTTGACAAAATGTTAGGAACCATTAAAAAAGGGATAGATAAGATGACAGAAAATATCATAATGCCATTATATAAATCCACAATATGCCCACACCTTTACTTTGTGCCGATACTGGTTGCCCCATCTCAAAAACAATATATTAGAATTTGAAAAAGTATAGGAAAGGACAACAAAAAAAATTAGGGGGTATGGAATAGCTTCCATACAGGGACAGGTAAAAAAAGACGAACTGTTCATCTTAGAAAAGAGATGACTAAGGGGGGATATGACAGAGGTCTAGAGCATAAATGGTGTGAAGAAAGTATTAATTACCCCTTCATATAACACAAGAACCAGGGGTCACCAATGAAATTAGTAGGCAGTAAGTTTAAAACAAAACTAAGGAAGTACTTCTTCACACAACACACAGTCAACCGGTGGATCTTGTTGCCAGAGGATCTTGTGAAGGCCAAAAATATCACTGTGTTCAAAAAAGATTTAGAGAAGTTGATAGGTTCATCAATGGCTATTAGCCAAGATGGTTAGGAATCCCATTCCCGGTGTCCCTAAACCTCTGATTCCCAGATGCTGTGACTAGATGACAGGAGTGGATTACTTGATAGTTTCCTGTTGTGTTCATTCCCTCTGAAGCAGCTGGCACTGGCTACTGTCAGAGAACAGGATACTGGGTTAGATGGACCATTGGTCTGACCCACTACAGCCATTCTTATGTTCTTACAGGAAGCAGCAAAATCTTTATACCATTTTTAAATATGTTTCTAAAATCACATCAGGACACTGGAGTGCATTGTGAAAGAAGGTGTCTGGTTCACCTGCTTATCTATGTAAGAAAATAAATCTGGAAAATAAACCCATTCAGATTCCCTCAGTCTCTGTGCCTCTGTTTCCAGAGCTGTAAAAACAGAGATATCACCCACCTTCTTTGAGATCTACTGATGAAAAGCACTAGGTAAGAGCTAGATATTGTTATTACTCTTATTTCTAATTTTTATAGATGCCTGTTGCTTGATACAGCACTTGTGTAAACCAAGGTACGTGATGATAATAAAATATGCCTTCTTAATTTAACCTGCAAAGAATGCCAATGTGATGCTTTAGTTATTGAAAGGAACACTGCAGGTCCCCTGAGTTCCTAACAGCTTTAGATGAATCAAGGTCATGTCATCTAGTGATATCATGTAATCAGGGACAATAGGCTTTGTTTGTTTGTTTTGAAACTTGCGCAGTAGAAGACAGAAAGAAAAGAAGTTTTGGGTAATTAAAATGTTCTGAAGTCTGCAATCTTATATAAGTGGAAACATATTTGAATACTATAAACTAACCAGATGAGAGTGGGTTCTGTATTTTATATGCTCAATAATCCATGATTTCAACCTCCACAATAGTAGCTTCTTTCCAACTCAGAATTTTGTCTTAAACTTAGTGGGCTGATTTTTGGTGGTGTTGAGCACTCAAAAAATCTCAGTGGAGTCAATGGGAGACTAAGTGCACCCCTCCTTTGGGGGGGAAAAAATCAGACTATAAGCATGCAGTACTAGTACATTAGTTTTAGTTAAAAAAAAAAAAAAAAGTGAAATTCAGCAAAATGTTTGAGAACTTAAATGGTGCATAAACGTCACTGCTGCATAGCCCTGTTCTAGCCTTTTAGCAAAGGGCTGTGTTACATCTTAAGTCATGTGGGCACTTGTTTATTTGAACCTAGATAGAGACTATGAATGAAAATATATACTTTAGCTGTCACCTAAGTGGTGAATCTTTCAGCCTCTTCAAATTTCTACCCAAAGTAAAGTGATTTTTAAACTGCTACTGAGCAGAATTAAGACTCCAGGGTTGTTTAGAATTACATTCTTTCATTTGATGCCCTGGACCTTAAAAGCAAAGAATCTCACTACTACCATCAGAAACGTGCCTCTTTGAGGCGATCTATAATTACAGAGCAGCCTAATGCATTTATCTTTTCAGTACACTCCAGCAATCATGGAGAAAAACCCAATTAAGAGAGAAGAGTGACAAAAAAGAAGATTGGTTGGGGGGCAATTCTCTAAAGAGAATAACTCTTTAGCCCATTGGCCTTTCACAGCCTTTGTCTCTCGGTATCTTTATAGCTCATTTCACACATAAACCAGCAAAACTTTCTACATGTAAAAGGTAAATATTAGCAACTTTCATCCTGATCCTAAAAGACAGAATATTTACCTGCTTGTTCATTCCCTCCCCAAAGACGCTTAGTTAACTGACCATAAATAACCTACTTCTGCTTTTTAGAGTTCACCTTCACTGAAATAACAGCACCCTGCCTCCTCTTTATCTAGTTGTAAAGGGCCATCATGCAGATAATATACCCTAATTAGAGTCATCTGTGCCTTGCCCTACACCTGTTACTCAAAGGCAATCTCAGAGTAAAATGCCACAATTGGATGCTGCTCTAAAGACATTCCATGCTTAGTGTCAGCATATTATTGTTTCATTACACAAGAAGTTCCTTTATCCAAGCCAGCTCTTTAATTTTTGATGCTTCTACATTGATTCTCTCCCTTCCTCCTAACTTGTAATTCCATAACTCTGACTTTCTTCAGAGAGACAGCCATTTCTCATTTCAATAGCAGTTGCTTCAAACATTAACTTTTTAAGCTGCATTTATCAGATGTATTCTGAATAACTGGACCCTGCCCCACCTCTTCCACTACTGCTTCCGGGAATCTAAGCTTTATTGCTGCCAGAGTCAACTATCTAAGTAGTATTTAATGACAACATTTGAGTTTATCATAGTCTGAAATTCTGTAAGACTAACCATGGGAGGTTAAAGGCATTGTGAATGGACACAGGTGACCACTACAGAGTGATTTTATGCCAGGAACAACATCAGCACTCTGCTTGCTAACTTCCTAAGCTCCTCTGCTTCTAGCTCTCAAAGGAACAGCTGATCAACAGAATCAAATGGTTCAGAGCTTTGCATACTCACTAAGAGTGACACATGACTCTTCCCTGGATTTTTGCCCCCTCTGCTGGTAATTATGTCTATAAGACATAAACACATTGAAATGTAATTGCAGCTGAAAATAAAAGGGTGCACATCTGGGAATTTGCTGCCCCAGAGAACAGTTGGACAATATGGGGAATGAAATGTGTTTGGAAGTCACCAGAGGTGCTATTACAGATAGTGTTACAAGTTCTGTTTTGTCTGATTGTATAGGAGTTAGCACTTGAAAAAATGCTTATGTCAGCTATGAGGCACTTCTTTTTAGATCCTGGCACCAGTATGATGTATTCTGCCTTAACCTCTCTCTGACTGAGCCTCATTTCTTCTTATTATTTGTATTACCATAGTTCCTAAGAGTCCCAGTCATGGACCAGATCCCACAGTGTTAGGCACAAACACTGAACAAAAAGACAATCCATCCTATAAAGATCTTACACTCTAAGGATAAGACAAGAGATATAGAACCGCTGTCTAGAGTTATATCCTGAACAAGTAAACATAAGCATTATGGGCCAGATGTTTAAAGGTATCTGGCACCTACAGATGCAGACTGATGTCAAGTCTAAGGAATTAGGGGCCTAGGCATTTTTGGAAATCCCACCAGATACCTATCTGCATCTTCAGTGCTTAAACACATTTAAAAATCTGGCCTTGTGTGGTGTCAAAACATCATGGGGTATTTGGCTGACGTAGCCTGAAAAAGTTTTAATAACCTCTCCAAAATGGCTTTGAAACAGTTCTGAACTGATCTTAAATTGGTATGAGTTTATTGTGGGAGATACCAGCTGTAAACTACACAAAATAGGGCCAAATCTCTCAATAGTTGCACACACCCATAAATTTGGAACATAGTCTCTCTAGCCAAGTGGGAATTCTTCAGCTGATGTCATAATCCGAGCACCTATTGAAGTGATATAATGATCCAAATGCTGAATGGACCATGATTTTAATGCAGCAATCTGATGCAATCAGTTAAGATGGCTGGAGGTGAGTTCAGTCCTTCTCAGAAAAGAGAAGGTGCAGGACCTGAAGAGCTCAAGGGCTGAGAACAAAGTTGGCCGTGAGGTTCCTAGCATTTATTAAGACTCTGGCAATGCATTCCTGGTCAACAGTAATCTCCTATCAGCAACATCCAATCTTACTTATGTGTGTTAACCTTTTATTTGGTGTGGGTAGATGGGGGTGTGTTTAGGATTGATTAACTCTTCTCCCTAGGGACCACTTTGTGTGTGTTTATTTATATAAAACAAGGGCTGCAGACATGATTTCCTGCTAATGAATGATCGACCAGAAAGAGTTGATTCAGCTGGTTATTAGCCCCCAGGAAATGCCCTGGGCTGAAGTGATTGCCTATTGCATTGCTACTGTAAGATGAAAATATACAAGTAGGCATATAGGGTGAAATCCTGGACGCAGGACATTAATGGTAAAACTTCCATTTGTTTCAGTGGGACAGGATTTCACCCATAAACTTTGAGCAATTTCAGTGTGTGTGTGTGTATAATGAATTTGTGATTTGTCCATGAGCCAATTAGATTGTGATGTCTCATGGTTCCATCATATGGTCTCACCTCCACTGGTTCAATATTCAGAATTAGCCCACAGCATCATTAGAAAGATGCTCCAAAAATAAGTGGTTGGACCCAACAGGTCTGCTTGTTTCTTTGCTTTTTAGTTGATGGTGCACCCCAGAATCTATGTATGTAGCTGTTTTTCATACAAATAATTAGGGTTTTATTTAACAAATAGATACAAAAATATATGAATTGCAACATATTCAAAATAGCATGAGAATGGATGTTTAATAACATCGCTTTACTGAATAAAACAAATCTCACTTTACAGTTGCTTTGGTTCATCTCTACTGCAGCTATATAAGGCTAGATTGCAATATTTAATATATGCTAGAGAATACTGGTACTTTTTATGAGGCTTCTTCCTCATAACCACTTAGATATCTATGATCAAAATTAACATGTAGATGCTTAACAATTTAGACCTTGGAAGAATTCAGAATTTAGAGAATTAAAATGCAGGAAGAATGCTATGAACAGCTGTTGCAAACAGAACTACAATTTAAAGCTAGTAAACAAAATATAAAGCCATTCTTCATAATTCTGAGTGAGACACATGCTAAATACCTTGCATATTTCGTGGCAAGTATGGATGAACACAGGTTTTCCCACTGGTAACTGGAAGTACTGCCATAAATGTTGCATGCGGCAGTCTTTTTGACATTTTGCACTTACCATGCAGCCACATGCTGTGTAAATGGCATGACAATTCATTTCCTTAAATGTTTTACCAGGCATAAAAGTGACCTTTAATTTAACAGGCTAGGATTTGGTTTTGTACACTTAACAGGCTCGAAAACCAAGTTATGGGGAGACCACACTTCAGTCGGAAAAGCTAATAGTTGGCTTTACAGTTTATGTAGTCCCTGAGGCACTTCAAAGATGTGATCATTTTAAAATCTGAATAAACTCCCTGTTTACAGATAAAATGTCACAGAAATATATGGAGGTGTGGAGGGGGTTGAATTGAATCTGTTTTCAGCACCGTAGCCTGGCAGGGACTCTTTACCAATGCTGCCCCCTAGAGAGCAATATTAAATATTACGCACTTGCAGGCTCATAGACAACCAAGGGATTTCAAAGCCATTCTGCCTCTTGGACAAGAATGCCTCTCTGTGTTAGCTGCAGGGCCAGATTAACGCAGGGGCTTTAGAGGTTAAGGGGGCCCTGCAAAAATAAATCCCCTCCCCTTCTCCCCGCACCCCTCTCCCACTTGACATGGGTCCAGTGCTCTGGCCAGGAGCTGCTGCTGGTCCCAAGCAGTGCTGCACAGTGGCTGCTCCCCCATCCCAGCCCCACCCCTCTCTCACGTGCCATGGGCCCAGTGTGAGTGTCGCTCAAAACTGTCTCACATGCCACATTTGGCACGTGTGCCACAGGCCGTCGACCCCTGTTCTCTATGTTTTAAGACTGAAATGTAACCACAGAACGGCTTTATGTTAATTAAAAGGCAAGTTTAGTAGAGTGTTAATAGCCTCGCTGCCATAATCGTGATCATTTTGTTTTAAATTAGGAAAAAGACTTGTATTCAGGGGCTCCAAAATCTAATAGCCCAGGGTCCACAGGAAAGTTAATCCGGCCCTGGCTACCTGGGCTCTAAAATTCAAGCTACTGGAATTTTCAGCTCAAGCGTTCCATCTCCTGTAAGGGGGTTATGTCGCAGACCCTATTGCCATTATTCTGGGCAATAATTTGATGTACTGACCCCTGTGAGGAGCTGGGAAGGGGAGGAGTGAAGAAGAAGTGGGATGGGCTGTGCAGTGGCCTTTGTCTTCCTTTGTGTTTGTTTTCACAAGTGAGATCTTTGGTGGGGTGGTTTCTGGATGGTGGAAACTGCATGCTGACATCAGATAGTGCATTATGTAAATCTGGGAGAGAGATTAACACAAATGCCAAGACATCTGGAGCTAATTGGGTTCCTGCAGGACATGAGTCTATACATTAGCCTTAACTGGGGAGGAAGCCGCGGAGGAGAAGGACTAAATTGCTCATGTAAATACTGTTAGGCTCCAGACATTGGGTCTCAGTGAGCACCACTATTGCTATGTGATTGGCAAATTTGGCTTGTTAAGGTTCTTCGAGGATGACTAAGCTTCTCTACTCTTGTTCAATCAAGCATGGGCTGAACTATGAAGTATCAACTTTAAATTATTTTTAAAATTTTAACTTTTATTGCCAGATTCACCAGTACACTCTGGCCATTCACCAGACTCTGAAACAGCACAAAGCAGCCAGAGTGTACAGGCCAGTTAAATTAGTTAAACTGCCCGAGTGGTGCAAAATAGCCAGGGAGTGCACTATAGCCTCCCCTTCCTCCTGTCCTCCAATTCCCCCAGGCCTCTTGCACCTTCCTACATCACCCGGCACATATCCCAAATTCCTTCTATCTCCAGCACCTCCCTATATTCCCCTGCACTAGGCAGACAGACATGTACGAGCACACACACACACAAAAGAATGTTTTGCGGGCAAGAGTGGAAAATGTTTTCAACAGACACACACAAGCAGCAGAGCAAAAAACCCCACCCCAACCAGCCAAACAGTGACGGGGGGGAAACATCTGAGTAGTGCAGCCTTACAGTGCTCCCTGGAAGTTGGCATCCTGGATAGCCGCCCTGCTTGCCCACCACTAGAAGCAGCCCTGTGCATATACGAAGGCATGGACGCATGCCCACACGCAGCAGTTTCCCCTTCTTCCTAGCCCTCTACATTCCATTGCGTGCGCGTGCGCGTGCGCTTGCACACACACACACACACACACACGCGCACACACACACGTGCTGTCCCCCTCCCTCTTTGTCTACCTGTTGAGCGGATCTGCTGCAGTGGGTAGATTTTGAAAAGATATTTAGGATCAGTGGTCATGTTTTGCTTATTTTTCATAACAGAAAGTTGATCGGTCATGAAAAATTGCCCACTTTCAATATGGCCACCAGCTCCAATTGTTCTCAAAAAGGCTGAAGTCACAGCTTCCCTCAGGGAAGAGGGTGGCCCACCTATTCTGTGAGCAGGAAGAAACACTCCTATAGAGCACAATGCAAGAGAGACAGCGTGGTCCTTCTCAAAATGGCCACCAACTGAGGGCAATTGTGGCTTCAGTCCCATTGACAACAGTGGGAGATGGCAGTCCAGGCCATCGGTGCAGAGGCCTTTGCATCCTGCCACCTGTTGGACTATGGGCATCTCTTCCACAGGCTGCTGCCCCTGGAACCTCCCTAAGATGGAGAAGGAAGCTAGCAATTAGATGCTGAGTCAGCATTAACTTATCCACTGAATTCCTCCTGCAGGGTTGAGGGAGATAATATTGTAAGCCTGGACCAGCCCTAGACAGTTCCCTTCTAATCCATGGAGCCTGTGGGGACAAAGGGCCTTCCACAGAATCGGCGGGAAATGATTCCATGTAGAAAACACACTCTTCTTACCACACAAATACCTGCCTATATCCAGTTGGCATTTGTTTTCTATGTCTGCAGGAAGTTAAGTCCTTGATATGCCACTGTCTTTAATGTCTTTGACTCTGTGGTACAAGATGTGGTCTAAAAATTCTGATTCTTTGTTTTCCAGGAGGAAGAAGGGTCACGTGATGTCAAAAACTCAGCTTTTTATACACTTGCTCTCCTCTGCATTGTGTGTAAGAAAACTTAGTAACAGAAACACGTGATACACAATAAAATGCCAAATATTTAGAAGTTTGACATACAGATTTTTCCATTTGTAACATTCATACTACTATTAGTAATTCACAGGAGAATCCAGGCTATATATACTGCATTACGCAAACATAATTTAAAAGCAGTTGAATGGATTTAGCTCAAACCTTCCAGAAAAATCTACTTTTGGGCTAAAACCAGAGAATTCTAGTCCACTTGTTTTCCCTGAGAAAATTATGAATAACTGAACATAATGGTTTAAAATGGATGTCCCCATTCACCCTCAGCTAGACCAGTTACCCTTAATAATATGCCAGTTGATTTATCTAAGTACCATGCTGTATTTGCAGCATTTTAGGGATTCTTTATAGGAAGCATATAGAGTTTTTGGCACTAATAGAAATGCAGAGATATACATCTTTCTCTGAGACTAAATAGGAAAGGTTGCACAGGTGCCTGCTCTATAGCATCCAACAAACACTCATACAGTACCCGAGATCTAACCACACAAAGCCTATGTGCAGCTAACATGGAATCGTTATTGACCCACTTTTGCCTACAGCATTTTCCTTGTCCCATTCATACATCTGAACCAACTGACCTAAATTGCCATATTCAGAACAAGCACAAATGACAAATTGTCTCTGTGGGGGAGGGATCATGACAGTGGGGAACATTTCCATTTTTGCTTTGTAAAACGATGAGGCGAACTGGAAAGAAACAATTAGAATCACCCCACGGCTACTTGTACAGCCTCTCGAATAAAGCAACAGCAATGAAGGAAGCTGTGAATCAAGTTCTATATGTTTATAATAATTCTGGAGTCCCATCAGATGATTGAATCACAATTCCCATAGGCTAGACTCTTTAAAGGAGAGCAGCTCTTAATAAGTGGCATTTTATTGAAATTGGCAACAGTTTCATCAAAAGGAACTCAAGATTGATCTGCTTTGAAAACTGACCAGCCATAAACTGAAGGGTCACTTGGGCACAAAATGTAAAAAACAGACTAGTTAGCGAGATGAGGCTGAATTGTTTTTCATCACTAGTCTCAGCAATGTAACTTCATTTCTAGTTTTTTATTGTGTGGTCCACGTTGCAACCCTCCCTTTAAGATCAGAGACCAAGGGATGAAACTAAAGGATTGAAGTCAATAGTAGCACGTATATACCTGTAGAATAGGGAATAATATTCTCCCCAACAGAGATATAAGCTTCTGCTGTATCAGGGGAATGCCTGGTGGCTGGATGACAATGCTGAGTACACATGTATAACAACTGTTGATCAGCTGTTAGCACAATTAAGCCTGTGGGTATAGATGGGCACATGCCAGGTACACAACAGTTTAAAATTGTTGATTTCCTGGGGTCAGCATTTCTTACGTTGATGGGCAGGTTTGTTTTTTGTGCTTTAAGCTTTAAAAAAAATCTGATACAGAGCCTTCCATTGAACTGCACCTGCTGTGTCAGTGATCATAGTGTATCAGATACTGCCCCCCACTTTGAGAGATTATGCAGAGGACAGAAACAGCAGTTGTTCAAATTTCAAATGAAGTACAAACTTCATCATGTTAGTTGCAGCACTGGTATGGCTTTACGTTCTGTACGAGTGCTAGGCATAGATTCTAAGGCCAGCAGGGACCATTGTGATCATCTAGTCCAACCTCCTGTATAGCACAGACCACGAGTAAAAATGGAGGATTTTTGAAATCACATTTTAGATGTAGAAAGCACTGCAGTAGGAATACACCAAGCAGGGGATGCACTGAAAGCAATCCATATTGTCTGGGGCGTGCACAGAAATTTAACTGAAACCTCTTGGGTGGCTGGGGGGGGAAGCCCGTGCACGTTCTGTGCCCTACCCCCCACCTGGGAGGAGCTCGCTTTTCCCCTGTTCCTCCTAGGCCGGGGGGAGCTCGCTCTCGCCACTGCTACCACCACAAATCTAAGGCTGGAGGAGTTCTGTGCCCCCAACCATTACTGGGAAGACCCGTGTCCCTGCTTGGTAAATAATGCTTTGCATTTAAATACCACTTTTCATCTGAAGATCTCAAAGTGCAATGGAAAGTTAAGTATTATTAGCTCCTTTTTACCAATGGGAAAACTGAGGCACGGAACACTTAAGTGACTTCTCCAAAGCACCCGGTAAGTCTGTGGCAGAGTCAGAACTCAGGTTTCTGGACTCTCAAACTGCCTCTCCAAACTATTGACTCCTAGATCACACTGCCTGTAGATTTTAGCACAATTGAAAAGGCCTATTTACATCAAATCAGACTGAGGCTTGTTAATGCAAATTTAAACTCTTATTTCAGTTATGTATAGAAGGCAAAATTTTATCTTCACCATCTTTTCATTTTTAAAATTAAAGCTAAAGTTTGTGTTAATTGCTTGAGAGAGAGAAAACATTTCATTTCTACAAGGAGCGCTGCTGTTACAAACTGTCAATTATAATTTAGGCTTGGTCTTTCATATAAGAAAAAACAGGAGACACCCAAGGATATTTAAGGACTCCCTTCTATACTTCATCTGGCCTTTTTTTGGCAGTGTGGTTTGTACTTACAAACTGATTAGTTTTGCAAAGCTCACAGCAATAGCTACATTAATGATTCCTGGCACTTGTAGGAAAACAGCACAGTGTGCTGTAGAAATAAGTCATTCATTAGAGCCAAAATACTTCAAGTATTTTGCCTACTAAACTATTAAAAATGCTTTCTCTAAGTGAAAATGGGAAGAGAAAATGGGAATATGCTGCAGAGCAACTGGAAATAGAAGGCTGGAGAGAATCCTAATTACCTAATTAAAGTGGCTACTTTTATCATTAGCAATAAATCTCCTGAAATCCATTATTTTATTTAAATGGATATTTACAGCTAAAAACTGGAAAATGAGCAGATGTTCCATGCTAACTCATTTGCTGGTGATTCAGGACAAAGCTGGGGATTGGAGCATAAGTCTGCCAAAAATATCCAGAAAATAGAATCGTATTTCCTTACCATCATTCTAGGCCACCATTGTATAAAGTTGGGAGGGGGGGTGTCTCTCTCCTGTGGACAACTGGCCCCTAAGAGCTGGATTAAGACCACCAACTCATGACATAAGCCACTGAACAGCCATTGGAGGATCACTTCCAGTTGTTACCAACCTGAGCAAGATATGAAAGCAGGGACTCAGAGGTGAAAGCCTCCATATTTTAACAACAAATCTCGGGATACACCTAGTTGCATCTCTTGGCTATGATGGCATAACTGCCTTATGCACTCAGACTCTGATTTTATTTGCCTTTGAAAAGTTTTGGGTTTGTAATAATGACTGTGTTGGACCACATTCATTTGCAACTTTTAATTGCTGGGTTTGACACATACAGCATGTATTTTCTGTAATCATTTTGGAAGAGATTATACGTTTTGCTGGGCTTTTATACTCAAGGCAGTTATACTTCTTTAAATGATTGGAGCATAAAGCATAGTCTTATTTGGTTAAGACTTTTTTTTTCCTGTTCTTTCCAACTAGTACAAGCATTCAGACCCCTGCACCTCTGTGAATCCCTCTTTTGAGGTATTACTTACAATCTGTAGTGTAAAACTAAGGTAAAGGTCACAACCCACAGTAAATTATAATTCAGAATGAACCAGAAATAAGTCAGTTTTATAATGAACTACGGTCTCACTCTTGTCAGCAGATTCACAGTTGCAAACCCCTGCATTGTTGGCTCCAATGGGAGTTGCTGACTGCTTGGTTTTTTTTTGAATACCTATCGCTGTGCCTACATATGGATTTTGGAGCTTCGCTTTAGACACCTGTTCCTGATTAACTTGGCCTCCCTCTTCATTAGGTTTGCAAAACAACCACCATCCCCAAACCCTGATAGGCCAGGAAGGATTTTCTGACATCATGAATTTGGAGTGTTGTTCCTAGGGAGATTAAAATGGAAAGCTTTGGAGGAACATGTATACTGTTGACAGTGGATTTCTTAGTAAACAGGGACGCTTATTAAGGATTTTGCCACAAACTATATTAATAGAGATGCATTAATGGAGATGCATCACCTCATCAGACTAGATGAGAGAGGACTTATTCATAGGAGATTGTCACTTGGTATTGTTAAGTGTTGCTGAGCTGAATATATTCACTACACAGTCCTTGGCTGGTCCCTAAGAGGCTAAATGGTATCTGAGCGTATTAAAGGTGACTATTTGTGGGAAGTGCTGACTAGATCTCAGACTGGTTGGCTCTGCCTCTCCTATCAGCTTTCTAAGCTGGCTGTGTGTGGGGGGTGGGGGTGGTTTCACTTTCTTAGCCAGAAACCAGGGGCACCTCCTCTGTCCTGCTCAGTTTTCATCCACTTCGGAGTCTCATAACACTTTTTAAAAGGAATTCATGATGCTGGTGTAATACCACACCTCTGCATGGATCGTCATCAGCAGAAATTGAACCTGGAATCTCAGGATCTTAAAGCATAAGTTTCTACAGCCTGAACTATAGGCTCCAGGTAGCAGCCTCATCAACCTCTGCTTATAGCCAAGCCCCCACAAAAAGGGGCAGATCACCATACTATATGGTGTAGATTACATGAGCATACGAGTCACAGGTGGAAAAGCAATTCAAGCCATCCCCATCTGCAGAGCAACCATTTTTGGTTTAATGGCTTCACGAGTATGATAAACGATGTAGCTATTAGTTAAAATAATAAGATATCAGACACTGTCTTATCACTACACTATATTTTAATGAGCTACATTCAGGGCATATCTTTCTTCTTCAAAACCCAAACCTATTACAATTTTAAACAATTAAAAAAAAAGCATTGAATAGTAACACCAGTCCATTTCACTTTAATATCCTCTCCTGCTTGTTATTAGCATTGTGAAGAGGGATTTTTGCATGACAGAACATGGCAAATAAAGATCAATTTACATAAATTCTTTCATTAAAAAAATCTTATCAGGAGGGACACAGGGCGCAGGGGAAGTACCCAACAGCAATACAAGTAATTGCACTTTCTAAGGTCCTGTCTACATGATGCGGCAAGCACATCAGAACGGTGTAAAGATCACTAATGTGTTGTGCTCCAGCTGCCCGATGCACACCCTTCCGGTGCGCTCAGTTTAAAACAGGACAGCATTAATACGCATTAGGTATCTTTTAGAGTCACAAGCAGGGTCTACACAGAGCAATTAGAGTGTAACATGTTAGAAAGCTTTACAAATCTAGTGCACTTTGTTGCAGCCATGTAGACGAGCACTGAGATATAACATGTAAAAGGAAGTATGTATACATCGAGAAAAGGTATTTGCACTGTCATGAGACAGAAAAGAAGGCCAATATCACAGAAGAAATTAGGTTCATTGTGATCTCCATAGTCTTTTGTTTCAGCAAGTGAAAGAAAAATTACGTATGTTAAACCAAAAGGCTATGCTAAATGAGGACTATACCCCAATTATAATAGTGCCATGTGACATAAGGTAATGTCTCAGTATACACAGTGTAAACATGGGGTGCATTTTGGTTTATTAACATCTATCCTTTTATCAGTTTAAATAACTACTTTTAAATAGAATTAACATTGCTTTTAGGGACACATTTGACAAAAAGGAGGACTGAATGATTTTGTTGGGACTCATTCAGCACAGCCAGCCATTTCAGCACTGCACGCAGGTAGCATCAGGTCCTAGTCTTTTTATGTGATGACCGTGGGGCCACTGCGGCCAGTTCTCTCATGGAGCTGTGAAAGCTTCAGTGCAATATCAATGAGAGGCGCCAACATGACCTGCCGAAAGGAAAAAGATGAATCAAAACCACTGACCAATGGCATGTACAGCTTGAGCATTAAGCACTCGCGTTCTCTTCTAACGGCTTGTTAGGCGTTGGATCAGAGTCCCTAATACACAGTTCTGAATACTCATTCGCGACTGATTGTAATACCATTATTTCAAAGTTACACAAACGTAGCTGCTACACAACCAAGACGAACAGTGAATTCTGCCACAGATAGGAAGACAGATGGAATAATTCTATGGAACGTTACAAAATGAACTAACAATTACTATTACTTTGGTGACTTCTATACTTCAGTTCTACGCTGTTCTGAAATCATGATTTTGCCATGTTCCACAAATGGCAAACAATACTCACTCAACCACAATACCCCATTCCCAATATAACCTCATCTTTCCTTTTTTTCTGGCTTAAAAGGTTGTCTAAAAAAGTTCAGCAACACTGATGGGAGATGTTAAGAAGGTGTTTTGCTTCTACAATGCCTGCACAAGAGAATTACCAGCATTTTTTAAAAGGAACCCTGGAGAAGATACATTAAATGGAGTTCAGAACATGATAACATATTGTGTTATCTTAGGGCTGCAGAATCTTCTATGCCCCATGTATGTTTTGGGATTTTTTTAAAAACATGTATTTCCTATATGTTTTTCTGATCCATGGAAATTCAACTCTCTAACCAAAAGTACAGCTTGGCTTTGAACCAGTGTGTTCCCCAGCTTGTAACCAAATACTCAACCATGCTATGCACCACGCAGATAGGTAGACAAAATAAAATGCAATGGTGGAGGAAGTGGTGATGAATTCTGAATAATAAACTACTCGCTACTTGTGGAGAGATTTGTTTATGGGTCTCTAAGTCTCGCTCCCCCCAAAGAAAAGTGAACTTTCTGGAAAGGGAGGAACAGAGCAGTACCAAAAGTTTGGATATGACAGTTACCTGTGGATCTTCATATATTTTTGGAGCATCTTTCTCATAGCTGTCAATGTACAGTCGCACAGTTGCTCCAGCGCTGCCTGTACCACTTAGTCTGAAGATGATGCGAGAACCATCAGTGAAGATGAGCCTTAAACCCTAGCAAGTACAAATCAGAAAAAAATTAATACACACGTTGATCTGCCTCTTCAAATACAGATGTACCTTCCAGCAAACCTGTAAGGTCACGTAACCTGTGCCTGCACATTTCACAAGTCATTCTTCATAAGAGGAGCAACAGAAGTTGCAAATAGCATTCTGGTTGTTCTTCCTACCCCTGGCTGACCAGCTGTTCTGCCTGAGCCACTCTTGAGCATTTCCTAGAGTTATGAAAGCTTTTGAATCCCAAGTACATTACTATCATGAAGACCCTAGTCCTGCTGCTGGCTTGGAAGCAAGAGAAACTCTGATTCTCTGCATACCAACCTGTCATACTACCACTGCACTTCCATGCAAACTCCATTTAAAGAAAAGAATTCAAACATTTTACATGCAAAGTAACTATTCTCAGTGCATTTGTCCATTATTTCTTTCCAGTTTCCTTTCCTTTTCCCCCTCCCTAATATGCTGCAAAACAGACCCATCTACAGGACGATTTTATTTAAATAACTTGTGTAGCGCCAGGTAACTCATCTTCTATATATAAAGCAGCTCCTTGACTTTCAAATGCCGGAATTCAGTCCTTAGCTACCACAGCTCTCTGACAATGGCTGCAGTGTGACCCAAATTCTGTAAGATGGCAACAGAGCCAGGCAACAGAGTAGCCTGATCATGTTACAGAACAAACTTATTTGCCTTCTAGAATCACTAACCTATAACTAAAGATTATGGGCCTCAGCCATGCTTCATCTGCTTTATGCCACTCCTTCAGTGCAAAGTAGCCCTAAACCCAGCAAACCCATCTCCCAAAGGATCTCCTCAGCACAGAGAAATCGTAGGTAATGCAGAGTCATCATCACAGCTCTTCCACCATCTTCCATCGAACTGGTGGCATGGGGTGAGGCCAGGACAGGCCACCCCTGCACCACGGTGAATCCTGGCTGCCCTAACAGAGACTATTGGCAGCTGGGCCAGGTTAGAATAGCCTTCGGGGCCTCTCCTCCTTCAGTCCCTTCTCAGAAGCACCAACCAGAGGCCAGGATCTGGCCTATAGTTATAAAACACAAGTAATTAGGGGGGAAAAAAGGGTTTTTAATAGAGGGATAAAGCCCTTGGCACAAAGCGAAGGCTATCTAGTCAGAACCACACTGTCTTCAAAAACAGCACGGCTGGTTATTGACGAGGTAGTTTCCTGGTCTCACCTGGTTTCTGGAGATGCTTCCATCCACAGGATCGCTGTATTCAAAGTTATCAGCTTTCTCAACAACGTAAACTTTATCGCCAGCTGACAGCTGCTTCCCCACAAAGGAGCGCTCAAACATCACAGTTTCTAGATCCTTCATCATTTTGTTAGCTGCATCCGCATCCACCTCTTCATAGTCATATCTAGAACCAGCCACAGTACAATGAAAGCTAGGGAGGCTTTCCGTTGGTGACAGACAATGTTTTGGGAGCCAGCAGTTTAAAAGTACCTTGTTTGGTTTAAAAGTTGTGTTTAGTCCCTTATAAATTGTCTCTACAGTTCCAGGCACCTGAGAGTCTTACAGATTCTTAAGCAAATCCCACAAACAGTATCAACGGAACAGGTTGGAGTATACTGGGGGTGAATTTATAGACGTGAAGCATAAAATAGCACTGGCTTGAGGTATATTGATTATTTGTATTTCAGTAATGCCAGAGGCCCCCGCACTAGGAACAAGATGTGCTAGGAGCTGCACACCCCATACAGTAAAAGATACTTCTGTCACTGAAGAGCTCACCGATTAACTTTGTCATTTGTGGTCTCAACACATATGCTTTCTAGTGTCAATAGAATATAGTCATTTTAAAAAAATTATTTGGTATATAGAAGATAAAAATCCTGTTAAGATTAATACACAAAAAGGTGTTAAAACAACACACAGGCTTCAAATTAAACTGGGCATAAAGCAGAGTTAAGACTAACAGTCCAGCATTTTAATTTACCCAGAGATACTGTAATATTCATGCAAATATGGCATGTAAAACTAAACTGGTGAGACATCTACAATGCCCTAGAAATCACAACGATGAGTTAAGGACAGAGCAGCTATCCTAGTTGTGGAGGTCGATGTTCTCTCACTGTCAATTACACACTTCACATGGTTTTGGAGAAGCTTTTAGTATTTATCAGTCTGGGCCTTGCCCCTTCTTAGCATTCTCTCCCTTCTTTCCCAGGGCTGGGGATTGAGACCATTCTGTTCTCCAGAAAGGTCATGCTTCGTCATTGTGGGCAGCCACCTGGCTATTCCCATACCTTGTGAAGAAGTTCCGCCCGTATTTCTCCCAATGATCTTTCAGGATGCCCTCCACGCTTTGTTTGCGGGTGGCTATTATAGACAACCATGCCAGGACAGCCCACAACCCGTCCTTTTCACGGATATGATCAGAGCCTGCAACACACAAAAGCAGAAACAAACTGAACAATTTCCTTCAATTGAGAGTTCGTGTTAAAACTCTCTTCCATCAAGCTGCCAGCCCCACAAACTTAAACCAACGCATATGACCAATTTTAAGAACTAAATTCTCTGGATTATAATATTTACAGAGTTCATCTGGTTTTTTTTAACTATAGTTTAAATACACGAAAACAAATGAAGCCCTCCCCCCACAAACAACCACACATTTTGGGGGAAGTTCTATGGCATGTGTTATACAGAAGGTCAGACTAGATGATCACAGGGGCCCCTTCTGGCTTTGGAATCTATGAACTAGCCATTTATGGACTGATTTTTTAAAAGGTATTTAGGTGCCTAGTGGGATTTTCAAAAGTACCTTGTGCACCTAAATACCTTTAAAAATACCTAAAGTAATCCCACTAGGTGCCTGCATACCTTTAAAACTCTGGTTCCTAGGTCCTTAATTTTGCTCATAGGTAACCCCCTGATGCACAGTGAAAGGGATAGAGAGATGAAAGAAGAAAGCAGAAGGAAGAGCACAAAACTAACTTGTGAACTACATTCAACCTGTTTAAGCAGCTGCCACTTAGCTTCTGTCAGATCAGCACATTGCGATTGGCACATATTCTGGTGAAGGATCAAGAAAAATGTCCAGCTCTCATCCAGGAAGCCAAATCTAACAGTGCAGAAATGATGGGACAATTACCATAAAAAATGGCACATTGGAAGATGCCAGTCTTTGGGGTTGACTAGAGCCGTGCAGGAGGAGGGTTCACTCATGTGGAGAAGTCAGGTGAGAGCCTCACATTCACTCTGGATCCTTTATGCTGGATAAAAGAGCCAGAGTGGCATAAAAGGACTGTAAAAACTTGGTTCCTGCTGCGAGAGAATTCTCCTGGGGTGGGCACTGTAGAGACAACCATATGGCTCTCTTCAGAGGACAGCATCACAAGCTCTGCTGCAGGACACATGCTGGGAATAGGCTGCAGTGCCACGGAGATTCTAGAGAGGTAGCTAGCCTTTGCCACCATCTGTGCTGACATGGCCATGCTACTCTTTTTAGCACGCTGGCTTGAGCGGAGCTAGCGCAGGTACATCTACCCAAGTTGGGAATCACACTTCCCACCTGCAGTGTAGACATACCATTAAAGGCCCTGCACTGACTCTCACCCATCATGCTTTGGAAACTGTGTGAAGAGTCAAAGCAATCCTGCAAGTAACACTGAACAATGGATGTTTGTTAGTGTAGGGTACATTGCAAATCTCTTGTTTTTCCACCCTCGAGCATTTGTAAACAGGAGAACTGTACAGGTGGGGAACTGCTGGAGAAGATGGGCCATTTGAGCTGTCAGCTGGCTGGTTTACCATTGATGCGCTACACTGAATTACACTGCTGTGCTTTAAAATACCATCAGAATAATACCCCAGCGTAACTACAGTTACAACAAGAGTGCCGAGAGCACACAGGTAGGCAGCAGGTATACACATCCAAATAAAGGGCTTATATAATGTATCCTTATACATCCCTGGAATAAAGTGCTCAAGAAAGAAGTCTGATATTCTGTCATTTTACATTAAACACAATTTTTTACATGGTCTCTAGATTTTGATTTCAGAAAGTGGAAGTTTGTTTCCTTTTTTTTTTTTTGTCTATATAATTACCATATCTAATGCACCCTTGCATCATACTTTGACACACATTCTCCCTTAAGTTCCATACTACCCTATTAACTTAACAATAAAGAGTATTTCATTTCCCCTTTAATTCTTTGAAGTGAATTTCTCTTTTTATTATCCACAAAGCAGATATGACACAAGCAGTGTTAGTGCAACCCATGCTGTCCTGCCTTCTGCATCAACCCTACCAGCAAGTCCATCTGTAGGAAGGAGAGGTTCCATAGCCACTGAGTCACAAAATCGCTCATCTGCTCTCAAAAGGTGCAATGCGGAGTGCACTTTCCTAGGATGGATGGAAACCACCAAGCCATTTCACATAGGGCATTTGACGACAACGATTTTAGAACACTACTCATCTGGGACTACCTGTAAATGACTGATCTGGAGACCATCCCACGACCTACCAGCAACTTCGTGGGCCATCTCGTTCTTTTCATTTCTAGTTATAGTCATTTACCTCAATTCTGATGCTCTCTCATACACTACCTACACACTAGGGCATATGCAGATAGCTACCCAGGGCAATGACTCAAACACCTTCACTCATGATAATTGCCAAGCTTTCTTTGCACCATTTATAGAGAGGCCCTGATTTTTCCAAAACTGCCTCCCTCCCATCTCAAGGAATAGCACTTGCCCTCCAAAAACATTACCATTGCTACAGACAAGCCCAACACTGCAGCAAACATCCTTCAACCAGAGGCTCATCCATGTTTGACCACCCGAAGTCACTACCAGACAATTGTGACGCTTTCACAACAGAGGCTGACTGCACTGCAGTCAAGCAGCTGCCATTACAAGTCCCAACCACGTGCTGCTTAACATTAAACACATGATCAAGTCCACCCTTATTCAGCGAAACATCTAAGCACAGGGTTAAGTGCTTTGCTGAATCAGGGCCAAAGAGAGCAAGAGACCAAGAACAAGGAAGATGACTCAGAGGTTACGTGATGGATGCAGAAGAAGCTACAGCCCTGAAACCTCTCTGAGAATACCATGCACTTTGGAGTACATTATCTTATGCAAAGGGAGTTCTACACATTTTAATTTCCCTACACAAACAGCAGTACTAAGTCACATGCCCACCCCCAACAGATTTACTAAGATGTTCATTTTGTTTCTCAATTCACCTTGCTTAGATGGTTCAAAGGCAAGTGTTCATTTAACCTTTATAAATCATACCTTGTTTTTAGGACAGGAAAACCAGGGTCCTATTAAGCTCAGAGATTTAATAGCAACCTGAAACCTTCCCTAATAAAACCGCATTCACCAAACCATATTTTTTCCCAGAAATGAAAACATTTAGAGGGTTTTCCTGGCCACCAAGAGTTTGGGGGAAAAAAAAAAAAAAAAAAAAAAAAACATTTAGCACTGTATTTAATCCCCATAGACCCAATGACCGGCTAGTAAAGGGGCCCTGAAACTTCCTGAATAGGCCTTCCTGAGTATCTGAAAGGAAAACTAGTTTTTCGCAGACTCAACTTACCAGGGAACTCTTTCAGCTGCCTGTGTTTTCATCAGTAATTCTTGTAAACAAATTTTGTTTTTATGATTTAGGAAACATTAACTCCTATACATGAAAGATAAATCCCACTGCACCAGAATGAGCTAAACTGCGTTTAAATGTGAGGAA
Organism: Emydura macquarii macquarii; assembly: GCF_026122565.2. Lineage (NCBI taxonomy): Eukaryota > Metazoa > Chordata > Testudines > Chelidae > Emydura > Emydura macquarii. The sequence continues at coordinate 10,285,812 of NW_027133643.1, read as the reverse complement.
TAACATCATCATTAATTAGATTAGGAACATATACTTACCAGTACCAAAACTTTCCTCTCCACACAGAGACAGTTTGTTTGCATCCATCAAGTTTCCAAAGAACTTCCAGCCAGTTGGAGTTTCAAACAAAGCGATCTTTGTAGCTTTGGCCACCCTTCAACAGCAAGAAGGGTAAGTTATATCACAGCTGGATTGTTAGCACTCCCATGTGAAATGTTGCAACAGTTACATTAGTTGTTATCAAGCATCTCATTTAACATAACAGGGAAGGCAAGTCAGTCAGATATTTTTTTTTTTTTAAATAGTAACTCTTTTGTATCGTTGTCCATTGCTTTATTCTTGTGTTACCTTTCGGGGGGGGAGGGGGTTGGGAAGTGCAGATGAAGGAAATACCTAACTCCTATGTAGTACTTTTCATCAGCAGATCTCAATACACTTTACAAAGGAAGTCAGTATAATTATCTCCATTTTACAGATGGGGAAATTGAGGCACAGGGAGGTGAAAGGATTTGCCCAAGGTCACTCAGCAGAGCTGGAAACCGAACCCCAGTTCCCTCAAGTCCCAATTCAGTGCTCTCTCCACTAGGTGTCACAGCCTCCCCTAGCGACTTGGTTTCAGCATTTTCGTGCAAACTGCTGAGCCTCTTTTCTTTGGTGGTTACTGTTCTCAGTTCCTATTGGCCTCTGTGGATTTTGAGGGTACTTAGCACCTCCCAGGACCATGATCTAACCTGAAGAATACCCAGCCACAGAATCTCAATATCTTTTCAAACAGTATCTTTTGAAAATGCTTTTAAAAATAATTCCCATTAAAGATATTGTTTCAATCATGTTTTAATATGGTCTCTGTTGTGGGAGAGCACAATTCACCCACCGCAAAAGGTTTAAAAATAACCCCCTATACCCCGAGTCCTACCTATCAATTGCTCCACTGGTAGGCATGCTTCGGGCAAAGCCACGGACGCCGGTGTGCTGAAAATAAGGAATACTGAAAATATTGGCAGCGATGACAGCAACGGAGTCCGAAGGGTTAACAAAGAACCCATGCTTCCCTAGAATCATGTTCCGATCCTAACAAAGATGACAAAGGAGGACAATTCAGTTCTAGCCACCACTGTGCACACAAAGGTGTCAGAGCAAACATTAATTTTGCAGGCACACTTATAAAAACCATACAGCACCAGAGAGTTACTTTCTTCTGGATTAAAGTGAGGGTGGAGTTCTGAATCATTTAAGCAGCACCGTATCTTGTTTTTTCATAACCTTTAAGGCTTGTTAAGTATAATCTGAACTTTGTTCTAAACACTGTAACCAACTACTGTCACAGTGCCAAACTAGAGCGAGTGGTTTTTGTTTATACATAGCCACAGAATGGGGGAGAGGGAGAATCTTCATCTCCATCTTCATTGTACTGGGTGGGCATCTGACTGTGAGCATCAGTGCAGCATTGCTATAACCCATATGGGCCCTATTCTGCTCCCACTGAAATCAAAGGCAAAACCCCCATTCTCCGAGGAGCATCCTTATTTCATCTGTCTAGTCTTGGCATCTTTGCATATCATGTGGACGAGCTGCCATTTACCAAGTGTCGCGTGACTGCAATGACATATTCAGCCTTGATTTCCATGGGAGCCCTAGCCACTTATGCCCGGGATAAATCCAGTCCAGACTGTGCATCAATTAATCCAACAGTCATTATTCCAATTCCAGCACTTCCTTTTAAGGCTTGTGCCGTAGCGTCTGTAGTTAAGAACAACTAGACCAGTGGTTCCCAACCTGTGGGCCAAACTGGCAGGCAGGGTCTTTCAGAGTGGCCCGTGGCTCCCCTCCCGCTGGCTGCAGAAGGAAGCCGCTGCCTAAGTACCCAGGCGGAGTGCGTTGCCGGTGCAGGTTCCTTGCTGCAGCCCAGGGGAAGGGAGATCAGCACTCCCCTCCCCTTGGCTGTAGCAGGGAGCACAGCAAAGTGCTCCGCCTGGGTCCCTAGGTGTTGGGGTCCCTGCTGGAGACAAAGGGAGGGGAGCACTGATCTCCCGTCCCCCTGGCTGCAGAAGGGAGCTGCTGCCTAGGGACCCAGGTGGACAGCACTGTTTCCCTGCTGCAGCCAAGGGGACAGGAGATCCTCTTTGCTGAACTCCTTCCCTCTGGCTGCAGTGGGGAGGCGGAGGGTGGGAGGGAAGGGCTGCTGGTGGAGACTGGTGGCCCTTCGAGCCAAAAAGGTTGGGAACCAATTAACTAGACAGTGTGTGTACGGGGGTGAGGGGCAGGGTGTCTGTAGAATATCCACGTGCTCATTTACCCCATCTCCATCAAAGGCAGCTCCAAAGTCGTACTCTCCTGTCTTCATCGTCTGGACCAAGTCAGCAGCATAGGTTAAGTTAGGGTCAGGGTGATGGCCACCAAAGTCCTCTAGAGGTGTACAGTTCACAGCAGAATTTGCAGGAGCTCCAAGCTCTTCACACAGGATCTTTTTTACGTAGGGGCCCATAACTAACAGAGCAAACAAGGGAAAGCATCACACGTTTTATTTTTTAATTAAACTTCAACCGGTTGCACATTTTGTTCAAACGAGGATTTGGCCACAGGCTGCTCATCTACTAAGAAGATCTTTCAGATTCCAAGTGTCCAATGAAACTACTCATGGCCTTAATGCTAAGTATGAGCTGAAGCGTTTTGCGGGATCAGGGCTACACTTGCAAGATCAAGCACTTAGTTACTCAACTTATTCTTTATACTGTGGTAGCTGCTGAGTTTCTAAGTCATGGACCTCACCGTGCTACATGCCTTACAAAAATGGAACAAAAAGAGGTTTCCTGCCCCCCAAAGTTCACAATGTATATATTTTACTGTGGAAATGGGAAGATTGAGCCTAACCATCTAACAATATGGCATGATATTCTGTGTTTCAGACTCCAATAAGCAAGGCAATTGAAAAAAAAAGTTAGCATGGAATTTCAGAGGTAGCATGATTGTGGTATCAAGAAGATGGAAGCAGGGTGCTAAGAATGCCCCACGGAATAAGTTTTACTGTATCAACATCATGACCTGATTATCTACAAAGGCTCTAGTTAGGGATAGGCACACAAGCCTTCTCAAGCAAATATTTCTCTCTCTATTTTATTATATAATTATAGTCTAAAGGCTCCAAACCTGCCATCAGCTCAATATGGACAGACACTTTGTAGAGCCCCATTGACTTCAGTGGGGTCTTCACCTGGGTTTAAAAGTCTGCCTGCATGGATCTAGTTGCAGGATTGGGCTACACACTTGTTTACCTCTCAACAAAATAAAACCTAGTGTTTTAATGGGTGCGACACACCTGAGCAGTGCAGCATCTCCACAGGCCTCGACTAAGTTCCTCCTCACTCATCTCTTGAGATCACAGTATTTGATTATGTTAAATACTCAAATCAGAGATCAAAGTTAGAAAAACGTAAACTGGAAAGAGTCAGCATGTCTGACATCCCTACTTAAAATTTTTTCAGTATAGTTCGGAAGTAACCTTGCTATTAGGGGACGTATTCTATTTACCACAAAATTAGTAGCAAGATTCTTTTTAAGTCTGTCAGTGTCTGATATCTTGACACCCTCTTTACAGCAGCAGCTGTCAGCCATCCGTCAATACACATCAACTGAGATTGGTCCAGCAACTATCTCGCGGATTCTGCAGTATTGAGAGACCTGAAGACCGCAGTTAGCTTTTGCTACTTTCTACACTCTTGTATTAAAAACAGTAGAAAGTTAAAATTTGTTCTCTATACTATGGTCCAGATTTTGCCATTAGACCACAGTGACTCCAATGACATCAGGGAGATAGCATGAGTGCGAAGGGGCCAAATTTAGTGCTGGTGTAAATTTCACCTCAATAAGCAGGGGCGAGTTTTGTACAGGTGGAGGAAAGCCCCTTGTTTATCTTTCACCTCCTCGTACTCTCCTCTTGGTTGTTTTCCCTGCTACCACTTGCTCGTCTTCCCCCTCAATGTGGAACTTGTCCCCCTTCTTACAGAGGTGTGATTTACATAGATGTTAGCATCTCCTCAGAATTTGGCTCATCTCTCTAAAGCAGAGGGAGAAAAACCAACAACCTTCCTCCCAAAGGGAGCTCTAGACTGCGTTACTCCGTGTTATACACAGTTCGTTTTTGTCCAAGGATTCAGAGGTTATCAGTCAGCATTGGCCAGCTGGAGGCTCACAATTCTGTGTCTTCAACCACTCCAGCCAGTATGTCAAACAAGAGGGAGGAAGGCAAAAATACAAGCTCCTTAAATAAGATCTTTTCCCTCTTATGACATACCTATAACAGTATCTATGTATTCTATATAGGTTCTTATATGACTTCATCACTGTGGTGGTATCTGAGCACCTTCCAATACTGCATTAAGTAACGTGACTAACATCTCTCATGTGTGTTTCATCCTCATTCTCTCCCCAGAGGGAGACTTGTTCGTGTAATGTAGGTTTTTGTTTTTAAATGTACATGCTGCTCTGTGTTTTTGTTAGAAAAGGCAGGCGAAGAAGTGAGTATTACACTTGGTGTGGTGGGTGGCTCAGTTTATAACAGCCTCAAGGATGCTCTAAAACTACCTACACTCCCTTCTGCCATCACTGCAAATAAAATACTGAAAAATAATGTGCGTGGGGGGCCATTGAGGAAAACCAATTACATTCAGGCTCCCAAATCAGTCAGGCGCTTTTGAAAATTTTACCCCAAAGCTACAGATTAGGATTCATGGTGACTAAAGACGGTGAAATGCACTTTTCAAAGAGAGGAAAAACAGAGACAGCAAAAGAAGAGTTAGTTCTTAAACAAAAGTTCCTTCCTCTAAGAAATAGCTATAAAAATAAGTACAGAGTAATTATTTCATACCTCCATGCATAGCATCTATGCGAACCTTTAGGTGGTTTTCTCCTGAAAGTAGTTCTTTTAGCGCACTGAAATCAAAGATGTTCCTCAACATATTTGCATAAGCTTCCACGGAGTCCACAATTTCAACTGCGAAACCAAAAAACACCCAATACACTGAGAGACTAGCAATAATCAGACTGATCAGATAGACTAAAATCCTACCCAGAAGGGTTACTTTGCTACTTATGACAATAGACTGACATTCCTTAGCACAAAGACTTGCCATTCAAAATAAGAAGGTCTTTGAATATCTCATATTATCGGTTTCTAATGACAATGGAGAAAACACTCTGAGGTAACAGATCACTTCACAGCAGTGACGGACTGGGACTAAAAATCAGCCCTGGTATTTAAGGCACATTGGCCAGAGTGCTGCTGGGCCCACCTGGTGGGAGACGGGGGGGGGGGCAGGGCTGGGCAGGGGAGCAAAGCAGCTGCCGTGCTCAGCCAAGTCCAGCTGAAGGGCCTGACCAGCCCACCAAACACTTGAGTGCACCAACCCCTCTGGCATTTGCCAGAACTGCCAGATGGCCAGTCCACCCGTGCTTTACAGTCCTACTTTCTAGAAGATTCTCACTATTGCTACATACTGCCATTCCCTATTGGTTTGCACCCTAATCAGCACATTCAGAAACCTGAAGATTAAAGTAGTTTCCAGTACAACTTCATCTCTCTGTTCTTCATTCTAGAGGGTTAAATTCTGCTCTCAGTCACAGTAAGGGTGGGACTTTCAAAAGCATTTACCAGAGTTAGACATACAACTTCTACTAAAAGTCAGTGACAACTGGGCACCTAACTCTCACTTGTACCTTTTAAAAAGGTTGCACTTGCATAATGGAGGATGTAATTTGCTTCACATAAAGGCAATGCAGTGGAAAACGTATTAATGCAAAGTCCCAGTGTGCAAAAACTGGGGGTTGTGGGAACTAGGAATTTTACCAAGTTACTTTTTATAAAAATATTCAAATTGTTTCTTTTTTTAAAAACACACACACACACACACACACACACACACACACACACACACTCTGAAATGTGCAATTAAACCTGAAAAACTGGAAAAAAATTAATATTTTGTTGCAAGTTTGCAAATATGCTTTTACAGAAAGCTGTTACATAATGGATTTTTTAAAGTACAAATGCAGAGATAAAAATCAATTCAAAATCCATCTGAAAACATTTTAGAATTTTTTTGTGAAAAAAACTGTAGGTGCAAAATTGCACAAGTTGTGCCAACATGTTATTCCATTTCTACTATAGCACAATGGTACCTTTTGAAAACATTTAAATTTGTTTTAGTGGGGCCCAACAATCTTGTTTAAACCTCTAAATATATTAAAATGAACATATTTTGCTATAAGCCACATACAATACATGAAAAGAGTGCCTGTTGGAGGACGAAGGTTAAGAAGTGACTGAATCATGGTTTTATAAAGTACCTATGCAGGGAGAAGATATCAGATCCTGGAGAATGCTTGAAGCTAGCATACAAAGCCACAACAAGACTGAATAAACAGAAGCCAGAAAAGTTCAAACTGGAAAAAAGACATTTCAAATTGCAACCATTTGATGTGGTACATTCTGCATTTACTATTACTTGGAGTCTTTAAATCAAGATTAGATGCCATCATAAACAGGTATGGAGGTAAATTTTCAGAAGTCCCATTTTCAAAAGTGACAGGCACTTAGGTCAGATTTTCCACAACACACAGACTCCTAGGTTCTTCTGAAAATATAATTGACACCTAAATATCTCTGAAAATCTGGCCCTTGGAACCGTAATTTTTACTGAAAGTCAATGGGATTTAGTCCCATAAGTGCCTATGTCACTTCTGAAAGTGGGATTTATGGCCCTAACCCACTTAGACGCTTCTGAAAATTTAACTCATGCTCTAGTTCATCCACAAGTAGTTGTACTAGATGCAGGAATCACTGGGTGAAATTCTGTTGTCTGTGTTAAGCAGGACACCAGATTAGGTGATCATATCCCTTTTCGTCTTAAAATCTATTAAATAACCTTGCCAAATGAAGGTACTACCATATTAATTGCCCCATGAAAGTAAAAATTATGTTTATAAAAGGACAAAGAGGTCTCACTTGCCTGTAAATGGTTTAAACTTGTTCTCCAAGTCAAACTGCTGCTTTCCAATGGTACCAAGGTCCACCTGAAGATCTGGGCAGATAGCATACTCTTCGATAGTCTTGCTAATTTGGAAAATTTTATCAGTAATGCCTTCAGGAGCAGGACCTGCAAATAAAAAAGGAAGAAGAGTTTTTATGGTGTGCTACAGGTATGCATTTCACAGGTACGTCAGAAGACAAGGGGATGAGAATGTTTCTCTTGGGACAATATTTTACAAAGGAAGCAGATAACTTGCTTTGTTTAGTGAAATATACTGCTGACAGCACTGAAATATGTTGACGGATGCCAAAAGAAAGAAATGTTGGCCACAAGGGAAAAATTTACCTCCATTGGAAATATTGAATTTAATGCCGAAGTCTCCATTGGGCCCACCAGGGTTGTGACTGGCTGTCAAAATGATGCCACCGATAGCTTTGATTTTTCTAATAATACAGGAGACCGCAGGGGTGGAGAGAATTCCGTTCTGCCCAATCACTAAACGGCCAATCTAAAATAAAGATTTGAAACAAACTATCAAAAAAATCCACAATTTTAAAGACTGCTAGAGCATGAAAGTTAGAAATGGCAACTTTAGATGCAAATATTTACAGAACTCTCATACAGTTTTGTTTTAATTTTAATTTTAGACTTAGCAGAATTCATTTTTATATATAATTTTGACCAATCATATCAATGTTTATTTTTAAGCATTTTTTCTATTTTTATAGGCTTAAGTTTTCATAGTTGAAGGAAATTACAGGGGGAGTAGTTAAATAATAATTATTAAATTATTATTATTATTGTCAATATTAATGACAATAGTTGTTGAGATTCAAAATATTAAAGCTTTATAGCTATTAAAAACACAAATTGTCAAAATATAAAAAATAAATATCCTTAAATCAAACTCTAATAAGTTCTCAAGAAACATTTTTCTTATTTGCCTAACTGGAAATTTCAATTATTGTCGATGGAAACATTTTTTCAATCAGTTTGTGTGTGTACAGTGAAATCAATGTACCTTTACTGATACAAACCTAATCCTTCCAAGCCTACTTTTAATTCGCTTTCACTGTGTCCACACAAGGGAGTTACACTGCAGTACTTTGCCCCACAGTTGGGACTACAGGGTTGTGAATAGCAATACACACCACTGTTACCCTTAGGCTATGTCTACTCTGCAATAAAACACTCATGGCTGGCCGGTATCTGCTGACTTGGGCTCGCTGGGCTTGAGCTGTGGGGCTATAAAACTGCAGTGTAGACGTCCAGGCTCTAGAACCTGGGCTCTGGAACCCTCTCTCCTCACAGGGTTCCAAAGCTGAGGTGCTGACCCGAGCCCGGACGACTACACTGCAGTTTTATAGCCCACAGTCCGAGCTTTGTGATCCTGAGTCAGAGGACATGAGTCAGCCACAGGTGTTTTATTGCAGATTAGACATACCCTTAGATTCTTAAGCTCAGCAGGCCAAATGTGGAAGCGATGTGTAAGGGAGAGTGTACGCTACATACTGATAAGTGTATATGAGCCTAAGTAAGTAGAGAGTCCAAAATTGTGTCATGTACACGTTGGGAGGGAAATGGTGGAAAAGGTATAAATTACACCATCTAGATTCACCTCTTATTTTGTCCCAATGCCAAAATATCATCCATTCCCACATATCCAAGCAGTTTCTGTGTATACCCCATTGTGAAGGTTGCTTCTCGGTGGAAGGCTACTGTGTAAGTTACATTTAAAGTTTTAACTTACTGAGCTTCTTGTTACAAGGGAAACATATTGTACGTAACATAGGAATCCCCTTCCCACAATGCTCATATCTGAATTTCAAATACACCAGTTAAACTAACCTTGTTGAGAGGTATGTTGGATCACAACCTTTTAAAGGAATGCCGTGCGTGCACACACACCCTTGTTATACAGAAAAATTGGTAGGAGGCAAGTCTTTTATAATAAAAAATTAAATAAATGCTAGAGTCCAGCTCTCATCCTTCTCTTCACCAGTAACACAGACTGATGCTTTCTACTGCTCTATTTAGCAAGGACTTGTTTTCTCAATCAAGCTGGTGACTGTCTGCAGTACCATCCCCAACTTCAGTATATCTAACCAGCAGGAAGGGGACTGAACTACACAGTATACCAGAGGAAGGCTCACCAATCCTTTACACCATGCCATAATTACAACCTCTAAATATAGATGTCTTTATTTATACATGCCAGGTTTAGTGGACTACTAGCTTAGTCATTTCCTTTAATTAAATAAATCACATTTAAAGCATGGAATATAAATTAGACTACTGGGATACTCAGTATGTGTGGTCTTATTTGGAAATCCTTCTGATCACACATTCACAGAGGCAACAGTACCTGCCTACATCACGTACTATTGGAGTTGCCTTTCACAATTTTAAAATGAGATAAGCGTGCCTCATAAAAATTTTACATTGGAAAATATCCTCAGAATCATATTTTACATTCTACACATGGGGGTTACCATGAAGTTGATAAATAAACCCAGAAGCACTGCTAACCACTGACAGAAAGGACAGAATACAAAAAGGTTACTGAAAACATAAAAACTACAATAAAGTCAAATTTATTGGGCCATTTTTCTGCAAAGAAATATAGAGGCAGAGTCCCGTCTGCTATAAATGGGTATTGCCCCATCTTCATAGGAGATGAGACCTAGCATTTATTTAAATAGTGAATGAGCTACAAAGAAATTGGAAATCAAAAAGTAGTTGACATAGTGTTTGTGGTCCAGTAGGCCTGATCACCACCTGATGTAAATTTGCATCCTACGGATCTTCTGTTTGGATCATGTACTGACCTCAATGGCACTACATGGATTTACAATGGCAAATGATCTCTTGATCAATAAAATAATTTTGGAGGTAAAAAATTAGAGGTCAGGGGAATATCTGCTCTCTCTCTACCTGTTTATTATGAACTACAAAGCTATCAGTGCAGTGGTTTGGTCACAATGAAGCATTTTAATATCCATCAAGGCAGCTAGTAGGATTTTCTCTCTGCCTTAAAAATAAAATAAAATCTTCAGTAGAATCTTTGCCTTTTTCACAGAAAAACCTCATACCTAGAATTCCACTAAAAACTGCACTGCACTGCCCTGAAAGACGTTAGGACTTTGGTCTACTGCCAACATGTGGAATTTCACCACAACTGGAGTTTGCAATAAAGGGGTCCAACTGTATTGCAAAAAAAAAAAAAAAAAAAATCCCCACATGATTTCTTTATTTTCAAATGCTCTGGTGACACCCCTGATGTAGCTATATGTATCTATTGGAAATCTGCAAACATTGTGTTTTGCCTTTTCATTTGTTGAGCAGCTCAGTCCATAATGAAACTGCTTTTGCAGTGCGAAGCAGAGTTGTCACTGAACACAAAGAGACTATCTCTCCACCAATCACTTACTTACTAACAATGGCACTGTGATTTGATGAAGCTAGTTACAAAATGCACAAATGCCAATTATTTACTGCAAGTCAACAAAATGAGCATTAATGAGAAACTAACAATATTTTCACACTGGTAGTTTGATATCTTTCCACCCAAATGCAACTGTATTTTCACTTCTCTTCAAAGCTAAATGGCAACATTGCTTTTAAAAAATTTAATTGGGTAATTTCAATATCACTAAAGGTAATTTTCCATTAAAACACTTAACGATGATCTATCATTCTCAGTTAACCAACAGCAGTTATTTAAAAAGCAATGGGAAATGAGTTAATTAAAAATTAGAACACCTCTTAATTACTGATTTCATACATCTACTTGGATCAGCTACAATATCAGTTTAGTCATATTTATCATATACCAACCCCGTTGGCAGCAGCCATTTGAACTATCAATTCTATTGCCAATTTATTAAAATATCTCCCATCTCCTCCAACTACCATAGTAGATCCTTGTCGATCTCTTAGATCTATGGAAAAAAATATACTCTGGATAAAATTCTGCAGGTAGTTTGTCTTAGTCTCAAAATAATAGGTTTTCTTCCGTAATCCACTGGTTCCCGGTTTCTGATCATAGTAAGGTACTGTTGGCAAAGTCAATATAAGCAGAGGAGGGTCTTCCATGTTCCTTTTTCATGTAAATACATTTAAAATAAATTATGGTGAAAGAAAAAAAATCAATCTTGACACCAGCAATGGTACATCTAGTAGTTAGAAGTTCAGTGAAGCAGTCAAGTGCCCAAAAATAGCTCCTTGAACCTTGCGCTGAATGTGGTTTCTGTAACTGAAGAAGTTTTCTTGCACTTGTTCTGCAAGATCACTGTCAGAGAGAATACATACAATTCCAAACTGCAATCCCTCATGGAAATGGAAAGAAAAAGATTTCTGTGTTCTCTACAGTCTTCTGATTGGGCCGGTAGTAGTTTTGTGCAGTTCTTGTATAATCACAGACTAGACCACAGCAGTGTTAATTCTGTCCAATTATCTTTTAGGATGGGGATAGCAAGAGAGGCTGTTTAATAGGTCAGCCCTTCAGTCAAAAGCATTGATTTGTTGCCAGGCTCTGCTCTTTAAACCAATGCAGAGCTGGAATCGTTTTAGACAAACAGATTTATAAAGTCCTGCCAGGTCTGCAGTTGTGGTTCCCAGTGTCACAGAGTCCTCATTGGGAAGTGAATACTGAGAAGGAAAGTGTTCAGGAAGCATGGCTGTACACAGCTAAAGTTAGTTTGTGGAGGCCAGCAAATTAAAGGTCACTCTTAAAATGGCAGTCAGAAGATCTTAGTTACCTACAGTTTCCTTATACCACTATCATTCTAACAGCCAATAATTTCTCCATTGCCAGTATTCTATAGTGCTTAATTGAATGGCTTTCCTCTAATAAACATTGGAGTTACTTGTTGGGCACATTGGGCCAAATTCCACTTGGGAAAATCCAGAGTAACTCCAACTGTCTCTCTGGAGTTACTCCAAACTGACCACAGTCCAACTAGGAGTCAAATTTACCCTAGGGTCTTCACAAAATGCTATTGTTTTGGAAAACTACATTTGCATAAAGCTGTGAATATTGAAACAACATGATTAAAAACTTGCAGAACAGAATGGCAGTCAAATTAACTGAAATCCCAAGAAAACGTCGCTTGAACTGGTGAGATGCCAACTTTCTTAAAATGTATGCAGTACAATCCTTCTAAATTCTGTAAAGTTAACTTGTTGGTTAAAAATCACCACCACCACCTTTAATAATGCTTTGTGCTTCTGTGGAGTCTTTTGTCCAGAGAGTTTTATCTCTAAACATTTTACCAACGTGAATGGAGTTCTCTTCATTATGGTCCAGCCTGCCTGCTATAAAAGAAAAAAAGAAAAAGGAAAAAAAACCCTCAATTTTTTTAATGTAATTTGATTGTTGTGACCATTTGTGAAACGTTCTATGGGGATCATTTCTTTAGGTCTCAGCTCAGCAGCCACTTGAAAGTTAGCAAGTGCTGTTCCCAGAGATGTATAGATTATGATGGTATTATACAAATTAGAAACTAAAACAGCTGGGCTCACTGCAGCTTCATTCAAAGCAGACAGAGAAAACCATCGGGTTAGTGACAAAGAGGAAGACAACCACACTGGTGGCGGGGCACGCTCTTCTAGTCTCTGAGAGTTGACGAAGCATAGCCCTTAATAGCGGAGCAGCCAGTGGAACCTTTGTGATCTGGCTGGGCTCCATGGCCGGGTCTGCCTAAGCAGTTCCCCACCCCTTTATGGAGCAGTCTCTTGGAAAAGGGGCTGCTGTTGTGTAGAGAAAATGACCCTGCATTCCTTGAAGGAGTACTCTGGACAAATGTACTTTTGTTTACTTATTTTGTATTGTGAACTTGGCTCTGAATAAGCAGGCCGAGGAACTTGAAAAGGGAAATGTTTTTTCATGTTGGCTCTTTAACATAAAGAGACCTCTTTCCCAAAAGAGATTTTTTTTTTTCCTTCGGCATACGGGAAGGACTGTAGAATTCTGTCCTGAATCAGGGTTTGGTTATAAGAAACTACATATATTCAAACCAACATTCTTACAGTGCATCTATGTGGGCAGAACACACCACACAAGAAGTAACAAGTCTTCAGACTGATGCGTATTTTTGACCATCAGAAAGGGAACAACCTTGCCATTTTATTTTGTATAGTGATCCAGGGTCAGAAACTAGTTACCCCACCAAAAAAAAAACAAACAAACTAGAGTCTGGCTATTATATCACAGAACTAACATAACTGCAAGTTTAGGCAACTGGAGAGAATAAACAGGCTAAGTAGCCAAATAAAATAATTTTACATCTTTAAAGCTCTTTATTAGCATTAACTAAAACATGTTTACTTTGATATCCTGAAATGCACATGCACCATGATTAAGTTCTTAGGTATAGGTTTCCCTCTTGTGGTACAAAAGTGGAAAAACAATTCCCAGGGTTGACTAACAAGGGCTTGTATTCAGTTCACACAGTGTGTCTGCTTTCTGATCAAGGCAGAAGGATTTACATTGGAAATTCCCACTGGAATTTATTAAAAAAACCTAGGCAAGCAGTTTCCCCTCTCACTCCCAGATGGCACTGTGAGATCAACTTACTGTAGGATGTCCCTTGAAATACCTCATTACTAAAGCACATGCAAAAAGTAAACTCTTAGAACAAGTTTCCCCTTTTATTTCACGGGGGAGATTTACATGAAACTCTGAGCCCACTGGCAAGGGGACAGACCACTATGAACCCAGTGATTTATACTTGTACAAACAAACACGTGCACGCACATGTAATTAAGTAGCAGTGGAATTCAGCTACCAAGGTCTGCAATACATCTTCCATGGCTTCATTTAACTTGACTTTCTGTCACAAAGTTTTAGAGACTCCTTGGGGTATCTGAGGCAGTCCTGGCAGAGTTCCCACACTGAAATTAGACAAGGTACCGTAGAGGTTTCCAGATAACAAGAAGCAATCTTTTACTAGACTTTGATGTTCGAGCCGATCATCAGTGACTGGATGGGAATGAGCATGGAATACAAGGCCTTTTACCTTTCTCTCTCACCTGATAGATATTTCGTAGCTTATCCCTTAATGGGAAAGTATATTAAAAAATCACCATTAAAATGAGTAAGTCTGTTGACAGACTCAGAAGAAAGAAAAAAGGCCTGAGGCTGCAGGGGGAGGGAGGGGAGAGAGAGAAAGAGAGCTTGCCCTGCCACTGCCCATGCTGTCCTTGTTCTGAGAATGCCTGGGGAGGGAGGGCACCTCTGCCAAAATCCTGAATCCCCCCTGGTTTTTAAAGATAGCAAAGCTGTTGAGCATTTACTGGTACAGTTTTTTCCTGTTTACTTCCAAGAGGAACTGGGGATGCAAGAACATAGCAGGAAAAAGTGCATAGTCCTGGTTAACAGTTGACTTTGGTTAATGATTAAAAAAGTACAAACAAGACTGTTTTCACAGAGAATTTAAACTTTAGACTGTAAATCTTAGTTAAAAGTGCATTTTCCTGCTATTTCTGCATATTTGCTTTCAGTACCACAAGTGGTTTCAAACTAAGCCTGCATGATTCTGAAAATGAAGAGAACCAAATTCTGCCATTAGCCTTCAGGACTAAGATTCTCAAAGTCAATTCTCCACATTGCTTAAGTTCCAGATGACAAATGACAGTGGTTGTGATTTGAAAGACACTCACCCTCTGGCAGAGAATCTTATGAAATGAGAGAACTGAGCACAAATTACTTAATAAAGTAGCCTTATCACAATCAGTTCTAAAGTTAAAAAAAATCATTTTGGAATCAAAACATAGTTTTGGGGAAGCCCAGAGAAAGAAGAGCAGACGCACCTGCCTCTCTTTTTATATCAAGATGGCATGAATTCATTTTCAAGATGAATTAAAGTAGGAACTGAAGAATTGCAAGTGAATTACAGTATATGTAGCTCCATGTTTTACACACAATATGACTACCTGCAGAAGGGGAATATGAAATATTCAGTGTGTTCCCCACCCCAATTTCTAGCCATTTTCTCTGATTTGTTAACACACATACAGCAGGCCCATATACCCTGTAATGCATTCAGAACTGTAGTTCCAAACTCATTTTTCCCTCAGGAGAAATTTTATAGTGAAATCAATTCCTTAGCTGCTACCATCAAACACACTTTTAATCACCTGATGTGCTGTACCTGTGATTAGCCTCAGAATTGAGAAGATGAGAATGGCCATACTGGGTCAGACCCATGGTCCATCTAGCCTAGTTCTGTCTTCTAACAGTGGCCAGTTCCAGATATTTCAGGTATTTTCCATCACTGACAATTTGGGGACAATGTAAAATAAATTGAAAGACATTCCAAAACTAAGTTGTACTGAATGCAATGTCATAATGAGCCACACATGCAGTGCTGTGCTCATCAGTTTATTTGTTTTCAAAAGAAGTTGAATAAAAACCTGTTTTTAAATGTATTTCAAGTTGCTGCAGAAACGTCAATGTGATGCAAATTTTGGCCCTGACCAGCTCGTGTGTGTGTGTGTGTGCGCGCGCGTGCCCCTGGCTGAAGAATTTAGATCCAGTGCACTGTATTTACACAGGGAATTAAGATAGAGGCTGGATGGGTAGCAGAAGTTAGGCAAGTTGAAGATTCAGTGGCATCTTCAACATGTAGAACTAGTGCCCATTTATTATTTGTGGGGCTGCTGTAGCTAGAGAGAAGGGCTCCAGACTGGTCATGACTGGAGGTGGGATGATCCTATGGCCTGATCTTCCTTTCACTTACACTGATATAAAACAGGAGTAACTCTACTGAAATTGAGGGAGCTATGCTATTGTAAAAGTGGTGAGAGAGAAGAATAAGCCCTCCAGCCTATACATGCAGCTACATGAGTGAGTGTCTTTTGAATCTCATCTGAATTCAGGACCTTTCTTTTTCAATTCCTTTACAAAGGAACATCTACAGAACCTGCCTCAGTAGATGTTTCAAGGAATTGCAACACTACAATATTCCTGCTTGAAATCTTCAGCTATGATCAGCCTGCTGATGTCTTAGGCAGTAACTGTTCATTTGTTATTCAGGTTAGTTAATACCTTTGCTTGGTCTGTATAAAGTAAATCTTCCTCCTTCACATATTCCTTCCTTTGGGCTCCTAGCCCACACCATCTGTATCACTTATTTTCTTTGTCCTTTGCTTCATGACTCCGTTTCTTTCCAGAATGTCTCTCTTTCTCAGAGCCCAATTCTGCCCTAAGAGTGTTAGCCTAACCAGGTCAAGTACTGAGTACAGAGAAAACCCCTTAGCAAACAGGCCCCTCATGACACGCAACTATGTCTGACTAAAGGTTCCAAATAACTACTCCATCTGTGTGTACAGTAGTGACATCTTATCTACAAAAAGGGACCCTCCTTAAGAGAAATATTTCTGTAGCTCAGGATTATAATTTTATCCTTCTAATGTGCTTTCTGAGGGCTGGGGATGATGACTGCTTTAATCCTGGACCCCGCTCACACACACAACTTTACACACAAAGAAGTCCCGATGAACTAAAAGGAACAACTCATGTGCATCAAGTTCCACATGTGCATAAGTGTTTGCAGGATCCAAGTGCAAGAAGAACGCACCGGCTTGTTCTCCCCAGAAAGCATGTTACAAGGGTAATGCTGTAACCACAAACTATGAAATACTTGTTCTAAGGAGGATCATTTTCCCCAGCTACAACTCTGTCATTACAGTGCACTCAGAGATGCAGCAGTTATTTGGAAGTGTAAGAGCACTAGTCCCACCTAACAAAAGGACTGCTTAGGATGCAGACTAGCCTAGTTTTCATACCTCTTGGGGTCCGTGGGGTGGGCTGACCCATCACCAATGGAGCAGTGACCGGCCTCCTGGAAAAGTGCCAGATTCCTAGACACGTGGGTATGCTTCCAAAAACTTGGACAAACCAGTCCTTTATCCTGCTAAAACTAATTCCACTATTTGTTTATTCATGAGGCTCTAAAGTGCTCCCCCGCTGACAGTGCGGCTAGGTACATACGCTACACATTAAATGCTTCAGATGTTTACATTCCCATTCCATCCTTTTGCTAAAAAAATTCAGCTCCACCATGGCTTTTTTTAAATTAGAAAAGCTCCTTTAGCCACTCATTTAATCACTGTATACACGGAGGGGCCAATCTGCTTTAGGAATGACACGCTTGGACGCTGACTGAAGGTTACAAAGTGAGCAGCTGCCATAAGGAGAATATAAAAGACCAAGTTCTATATGACTTTCATTGAAAGTTACATTTTTACCCTGTGAGATACTACTAGCTTCAAGTGGATTTTACTGCTCATGCTCCTACCCTGCTGTAGTGACTGTCTGTAACTAGCCAGTATCTCCAGCTCAGCGTACACACGGCTCTACAAAGTAGAGCATCTCATGCTGATGAGAGGCATCTGAACAGCCAGGAGGCCCAAACCAGAACAGCGTGACGTTGTCCATTCATCGGGTTTCATGTAACTAGCCTGCTGAGGCCAGGTGCTCATCTCCACGGATTTGGTGTCCTAGCAGCATCACACATCCCCAACCTGGAGGGTGGAGAAAGATGCCCAGGGACACAATTAACACTGATCATTGATCAACCTTCCAATTGCAGGGAGCAGCCCCACATTTTGACTTCAAATGCCCCTATCCATCCCAAATAGCTCAAATGAGTATTTTTACTACTAATTATTTATTGAAAAACCACAATTGTGACCCAGTGCTGAGAAAGTTACGCAGCCTTGTCTTTAGTCATAACTATCAGATTGCTTCTACCGTTCAGAATTTTAGTTTCATTGCTGAATCTCTATGTAAACCCACATCCATAGAATACAATTTCCAGTTACCTTGGATATTCATTAAAATCCATATGCCCGCTTTCAAGGTTTTAGTATCAATGCCTGCTATATATTTAGTCAATTTACTTGCATTTTACTGGTGCAGAAAATTCTATCAGCTTCCTGCTTCTGCTATTAGCTCTTGTGTAAAGTGCAGGCCTGGACAAAACTCTCTTCATATCCTAATAATAATTACTACTTTAGTTTCAGTGGTGGTTAGGAGCCAGTTTCACTGCTGGGAAAAGACAATTCGTGCCTTCTACCACAATCAGACCAAGCCAACAGGCCTTAACAGTGCAATAGGCCCTGTTTTCTAGTGCAAGGCTAATTAGTATAAACTAGTGCAGGTGAGGAAGTAGAGATATAACAAGACAAGAGCTGTTTTCTTAAACACCAGCCGTAACCCTGAGCCTTTGCACAATCCTGGCCAGAGTGTGCAACTGGGTAAACAAACCATTGTTTCCAACAAGAAAAGTTCCTGCTATGCACATCGGAATGGATTCCAAGGAGCTAGGCCGCCTTGCCCTGCAAGGTTACAAAAACCCCACGAAGAAAATAAGAAGAACCCGTGGCCAGGCTGAGTAAGGGCTGCAGACACTGCTGAAGCAAGCTAGGGAAACAGTATCTCGAACGCCTGAAAGGTTAACTTAAATGTCACAGAGCATCAGAGCTGATGCTTTCGCCCAAGGTGACTGCAAGAGCAGAGCCGCCTCTCCCCCTGCTGACGGGGATCTCGGTGCAAAAAAAGACACCCCCCGTCCGCCAGTCACCTACCCACCCCTAGGTAGCACCGACGGGCACCTTGTCCTCGGCCAGCCGGTACCCGCAGGGGGACGCGGCGATTCCACCCGCAGGATGACCAACACCTTCCCCCCCCCCACACACACTCCCTACCCCGTTGGCGGCGGCGATGCGGACGATCAGCTGGACGGCCTCCCGCATGTAGAACCGGCCGTCGCCCCCCACCACCAGCGTGGCCGCGGGGCGCTCGGCCGGCGGCAGGGTGGCCAGGACACTCTGGACGAAGTTCTCCGCGTAGTGGGCGCTGCCCTGGAACACCCGCACCCGCTTCCGGAGCCCGCTGGTGCCGGGCTTCTGGTCCGGGTAGGCCTGGGTCCGGACCGTCACGATCTTCACCATGCTGCCGCCGGCGGGCTGCGGGGCAGCGCCTCCCTCCTCCGGGCTGCAGGGCTGGACGCCGGCGACGTCCGTCCGTCCGTCCGTCTGTCAGTCCTTCCCTCCTTCCTTTCCCTCCCGCCTCCTGCAGCAGCAGCCGCTGGGCTGGGCTGGCTGCTGTCATCAGCCTCGCACAAGCAGCCGCCTCCTCCGCCCCTTAAAGACACAGGGCCGGAGACGACCCAGTGCAGCAGGGCTGCCTCCCCCCCCCCCCCATGTCTGCCCTGCCCGGGGACGGGCGACCCAGGCCCTGGCGCTGGAGGGGCAAGGCTGGTGGCTGGCACAGCCACGGGAGGGTGTGTTGATCAGGTCCCTCGGGGTATACGCTTTCCCCCTGTTCATCTTTGGCACTCATAGTACAGGGCAGCGGTTCCCAACTATTTTCTGCCTCGAGGGCCACAGGTATCGTTTTTACAGCCCTGAAGGGCCACCAGTCTCCACCAGCAGCCCCCGCTCCTCCCCCACTGCAGCCAGAGGGAAGGAGTTCAGCAAGGAAGCTGCCTCCTCTCTGATCTCCCGTCCCCTGGCTGCAGTAGGGAAACCTCAGAGTCCTGTAGCTCCAAGTGCTCCATCTGGGGCCTTAGGCGGTGGCTCCCTTCTGCAGCCAGGGGCCTGGGAGATCAGTGCTCGCCTCCCTCTGGCTCCAGCAGGGATCCCAGCACCTAGGGACCTAAGCAGAGCGCTTTGCCAAGCTCCCTGCTACAGCCAGGGGGAGCGGAGCGCTGATCTCCCATCCCCTTGGCTACAGCAAGGAGCCTGCACCCGTCTTTTAGCCCCCCAGAAACACACTCAGCCTGGGTCCTTAGGCAGCAGCTCCCTTCTGCAGACCAGTGCACAGTGTGCAGAATAATGTTACCGCCTTTGACCTGAGCAGTCAGCTGAAAATTTAAGGTCTTGCATTGAGTGGGAGAAATTGGTGATAGGTGTTTCTTTGGCGCAATCCTCTTTACTTACAAAGAATGTACGAAGTTCGGTTTCCCTGAATACAGCAGAAATCAAACAACAGGGGAGAGTTTGTTTGCTCACAGTTTCAAGGCTCTTCCACCCAGCACTTAGCCACAGAAGCTTGCTCTCTTTAAGCTTTTCTGGTCCGGGTTGGTGCCTGGCTTTCTGCTTCTTCTCTCTGTGGTCTTTTCCTGCTTCAGTCTCTTTCTCACTCACATCCCTCCCCTCAAAACAATAGAGCTCTCTGCCCACATCCTTCAAATTCCTGGATGGCCTAGCACCCGTGCCTTTGTTTTGGCTGGTAACATGTGCCTGTGTTTTGGTTTGAGGCCCCTATTGTTTAAGCCACCTGGTTCCATAAAGGAGTTTACTGGCTTCTTATAACTATTTTAAATGATGGCTGGTGGTTACAACTCCCTCCCCGCTGTTTCAGTGAGGTTTAGTCCAACCCATAATAATGGCAATCATGAAGCTCCTAAATGGCAAGGTGTATGTTACAATAGTACGTTACCCTTTTATCAATGCTTTTTACAGATGCTAGTGTTTAAGCACTACAGCACCTCAGATGTGCAAATTAAAGTTGAAGGTGGTTTTTTGTAATTGTAGGAAATGGGAAAAGGGAGCACTAACAGAGCTAACATTAAAAAGTAAAGTCATTATTTTAACTGCTCTGATTAATTTCTTCCTGTTCTTATAGCCTGTTGCCAAAGCCAATGGCCATTGTTAACCTAAGCAGGGTGTCTGATTGCTTTTCTTTCTTTTAAATGGATACCAACAAACATACACTTTCCTTTTGAGCTTAGATATGCACACTATAGTCATTGTATTACAGAGGTTTTTGCACAATATGATTTGAGTAACTATTTTCTGCAAATACTCTATAAGCTTGCAATTATCTTTGGTGTATGTAGGCAGTGGGTGAAACCCTGACCTTTTTGAAGTCAAGGGGAGTTTTGCCATTGTTTTCCAAAGGCCCAAGATTTCACCCAATATGTCCAGAGACCAGAGCAGGAGTACTAGGAGCCAGGACTCCCAATTCAGTTCCTGATTCTCCTACTGACTTTGTGATCTTGGGGGAGTGACTTAACATCTCTGTTCCTTGGTTCTCCAGGTAAAACGGCTAAAATGATACCTACCCGAGGAGAATAATCAATTGTTTGCAAAGTATTTTGAAATCCTCAGATGCAAGGCACTATAGATGTGCCATGTTTTACTAGTATAGCTCCCAAGGGAAAGTGAACATAATGGATGTTTATAGCACTACTCCTTAACCTGCTGAATGGTGAAGCAGCATTTAGAACATGCTTCTGTGTAATGAGCAGGAAGGTACTATTTTCATCCAAAATCAAGGAATTAATTCAATTTGTCCAGTCCCACCACAGGTGGCTGCAGAGGTAAGCACATATGCAAATCTTTGCAGGATTTGAGCCTCAGTGGTTTAATATCAGGATTTGGCAAAGGAACCAGTCCCCTAGAGAGAAAGATTGGGGGCTGGGGAGAAAAAGGGTGAGAGTAGAGACAATGAAGCAACAAGAAAAGCTAAGGAAGATACAGTATTGCTATTTGTTTCCTATAAGTGTTTTGAGATTATAGTCCTCAGTGAAGTCCTGACTGTTGAAGTCAGTGGGAGTTTTACCATTGGCCTCAATGGAAACAGGATTTCAGCCTGTCACAGCCTCGGGTAAGCTTCCCTGACTAGACATTTACCAGGCTGCTGTGTTTGCATCCCACACACTGGACCCTTTAAAGCTTCTCTTGGTCTGGGTAGGCCGCTGCACTGTCCCTTTCTCTGGCCCACTTCCTGAGCACAGACTCTCATTCACCCCTTCACTGAAGCGGGCCCTTGCTGTCCAGCTGCCGTAGGCTGCCTGACACGTGCTGACCACCCAGCACCCCTAAACTCCAGTTACTTTAGCATGTCTTTTCCTGGAGTTCCAACCTTGCGGGCACTGGTTTGTGGTTTACCTCTCCAGGGACACATAAATGCTGAAATCCATGATACATAATCTTGGCAAAAGTGTTTCTACAATAGTTACTCTTCACTGTGGGCAGTACAATAGGCACAGTGCCTAGGGCCTATGAAACTTTCAGGGCCTATGAAAAAAAATTTTATATATAATTTTTTATTTTTATTTAAAAAACTATTTATTAATAGCTTAAAATCAAATTAGTTATTTTGGTCGGGGGGCCTACGAAGGCAAGTGTGCCTGGGGCCTATGAAGGTCTTGAAACGGCCCTGGAGATTTACAGCTTTTTACAGAACAATACAACACCTACCTGCCCTTCCCTGCTTCAGTTTCCTTGCTACTCTGGAGTGTTCGTTGGGCCTAAGTCAGAGACCTCTTGTTACTCCAGTGCCTTTCCAAGGCACTTGATGTAGTGGGAAGGCTTGCATGCTGTAATGACCCTGAGAGCTATGCTGACTGGAGTATCACTCGTGGTAGGGGCACACAAGCCAGATGGGTTGCAAGGAAGAAGTCAGACTCAAGTCAGTCCCACTGGTCCTCCCTGTAGGGGGTTCTGAGTCAGTCTAACAACCTGTCCATGCAAAAATGCTTTCCTTTACAGAAATAATGCAGAGATAAGCTGTGTCTGTTGCAGATTTGCAAATACACTCATCAACTTTGGAGAATGGCAATCTGCTGGACATAAAACAAGATAGTACTGGCCAACCAGCAAATCCAGCCGATGCTATACTAATGGAGAGTCAAAACTGCAAGGAAGTTCTTCAGCTGAAATGGGGTTCTCAGGCTATGTCTACACTTAAAATGCTACAGTGGCAGATCGGCAGCGCTGCTAGCTACACTGCTGTAGCACTTCAGTGTAGACACTCATTACTGTGACAGGAAGGGTTCTCCCATTGCTGAATGTAGTTAATCTACCTCTCCAAGAGATGGTAGTTTGGTTGATGGAAGAATTCTTCCATTGACTTAGCTCTGTCTACACTGAGGGTTAGGTCAGCATAGCTGCGTCTCTCAGTGGTATGGTCTTTTCACACCTCTGAGAGATGTAGTTATGCTGATGTACCGTATTTCCCCATGTATAAGATGCACCTTTTTTCGAAAAATTTGGGGTCTAAAAACTGGGTGTGTCTTATACAGTGGTTTTAGATTTTTTTACCGTAATACATTTTTTTTCAAATTTCGGGCCCCAAAATTAAGGTGCGTCTTATACATGGGAGCGTCTTATACATGGGGAAATACGGGTAAGTTTTTAGTATAGACCATCTCTCAGACTGGAATTCATAAGTTGCACATAGAAAGATTTCTCACCTCATTACCTCCTCTTTGTATTTTTTTTGCGATGTACTGCAATTGAGATGGTATTCTGAAGGTTGATAAACTCAGACCCACTAGTTTTGTTTGGTCCATGGGCATGAACATACCTAGTTGCCAGCCCTCTACTCTTTGTGCTTGCTCTGTTGTGTAAGTATATGGGAACAGTGATTCGACACTTAGAATAATAGCACACACAACCATTATCATCTCTACCAGCCCAAGCCTGAAGTAGCACCCTGTCAGTGCCAAGCACTGAAGCTTTATTCTTGTTGTATACACAAACTCACCTCATCACACAATACTGTTGTGAAGTACATTTTCCTTATTGAATGAGAAATCTCTAGCTCAGTATAGGAACAGTCTTAGTCTGACATACTTTTATTTTTCTTTTCAAGAAGCAGAATTCAATTCAATTGGAGAAGCAGAAGTAAATTAAGTCTGATGTTCTTTTCCTGGCACTTTGCACGCATGTTCATCCTGGTACATGAGCTAGGGAAGGCACTTGTAGAGCCCTGTATTGTATTCTTCTTTGAAATTGTCAGACTTTAATGCCTTCCTGGAACAATGGTCAAAACCTGCTACCTTTGCGCCTTCTGGATCCTGGGCAGCTACAGGGGCTGAAATGGCCCCCATGCTCTAATTTATGACAGCCTGTCCCAGGCTGCCTGTGCAATGCAATTCAACTCAGCGTCCCCCCTTCAGCAAGGAAAACTGGCCTAATATTTAGGGCACTGGTCTGGGATTCAGGTTCAGTCCCCTG
This sequence comes from Emydura macquarii macquarii, assembly GCF_026122565.2. Classification (NCBI taxonomy): domain Eukaryota; kingdom Metazoa; phylum Chordata; order Testudines; family Chelidae; genus Emydura; species Emydura macquarii. Next base: position 10,261,810 of record NW_027133643.1, on the reverse strand, counting down.
CTCCTCCGTAGTTTTCCCGTGTTGCCTGGAGTCACAGTCTCTCTATGCCTCCATTCCCCATCTGTAAAATGGGAATAATAGCACCTCCTTACCTCACAAGGGTGTTGTGATGAGAAATACATTCAAGGTTGCGAGGCCCTTAACTACTGCGGAAATGGGGGACCTGAAAGCCTCTAAGTTAGATAGTGCTATCAGCCCCATCCCCTCTTCTCCCAGTCCAGCCCCTGCACACAGCCTATGCTGGGGCTTGTGAGTGGGTGGGGGACAACAGAGGGTCATTTATGTCAACCCTGTGCTGGGCTTGAGCTGGAGGAATTCTCCCCTGGCCCATTGCAGCTCTTGTGCAGCCTCAATATACTGCCAGCACAGTGCACAGGGGCCAGAGTTAGGGGCAGAAACAGTCTCACTGTCTTGAAATGCTCATGGACGTTCTCTAATGTCCAGTTAGCCTAGCAGATATATCATTTGCTTTACATTTAAGATACAATGCAAATAGCTATAATGCTCCAGCTTCATTCTTCTGGTGTCTAGAACGAACAGAGCAAAGACTTTAATGAAAAAATTAAATAGAATTACAATGAAACCTTTTAAGTTACTGGAAAGGGAGAGTGCTCATTACCTCTCAAAAATCTTTTATTAGGTATCTAAATATGGATTTACGATCCTAACTTTAGGCACCCAGGTTTGAAATTTTTTACCCATATGAAAGGAGTTGTTTTGGTCTCAGTCCAGTTCCGACTGGGCAGGTGTCTAGATCAGTCAATCGTCTTGGAAGATGTCAGGGACTGGATAGGCATGAGCTACAGCCGGTGCCTCCATTTATTATGGAGATTGTATATGGCTATAGCTAAGGTGGCAGTCTACTACCATTATCCAAGCCTGTTGCAGCTTCTTTGTGACTTTGGCTTGGAAAATTGGTGTGGCCAGAAAATTTACTCCAAAGACAAAAAAGTTGGTTTCTGCAAAATTGGGAGAAAATTTGTGTAAGCGTTTTTTAACACCAGTCTTGAAATGAGCATAGAAGGAGTATTAGACAGATTCCTGTTCCAGCCAGCTGGACTATGATTTTGCAAACATGCAATGTAATGAAAGGAATAATGTATTTTATACCATTGTATCTAGCAAAGTCTTGTTAGAATCATAGAAGATGAGTATTGGAAGGGACCTCGAGAGGTAATCTAGTCCTAACCCCCGCTCAAAGCAGGGCCAACTCCAACTAAATCATCCTAGCCAGGGCTTTATCAAGCCGGGCCTTAAAAACCTCTAAGGATGGAGATTCCACCTCCTCCCTAGGTAACTCATTCCTATGCTTCACCATCTCCTAGTGAAAAAGTTTTTCCGAATATCCAACCTAGACCTCCCCCACTGCAACTTGAGACCATTGCTCCTTGTTCTGTCATCTGCCACCACTGAGAACAGCCTAGCTCCATCCTCCCTGGAACCCCACTTCAGGTAGTTGAAGGCTGCTATCAAATCCACCCTCGTTCTTCTCTTTTGCAGATTAAACAAGCCTAGTTCCCTCAGCCTCTCCCCGTAAGTCATGTGCTCCAGCATTTATTGTCGTTATTATTTCCCAGTCAATTGTTTGCTAGTCAATGTGCCAGCCTTTGCTTAGTGATATGATAATGAAGCTTCCAACTGCTTATGTACTATCACGCCGCTGGGGCAGCTTTTCAAAGATGTATTCTGTTGCCATCCTTTCACAGTGCTCTTAGACAAGGGTTCTAAATGTTGATTGGTTTAGCTTTTCAGGCCCAAGATGTTAAATATTTACAAAGCATGTTGTTATAACCTATATTTTCCCCAAATGATGTTGAAAATGGACCTGTATTGCCCATTCTACAAGTTAAAAAAAAACCAGATCCCAAGTAAGAACTGTCTAAGCACTGGTACCTACAGTAAGTGTAGCAGTCCTGTAACAGCGCTCTCATTCCATAACTGACATTTACTTGCCTAATATACTGTTACAGCAGAATAAGTCAGAGTACAAGAGCTGCTGCTAGTGGATAAATATAGCTTTAAGACTACTTGTTATCAGTCAGACAAGGTCACATAAATTTAATACCTATTTTAAACAGACCCCTTTTAAGAAGCCAGTCACTGGTGTCACAGTTCTTTATGTTGACACTTAGAATAACTATAAAAACTGCAATAGACAAAGTGTCTGACAGCCTCAGTATTTTTTGTGTAATTTCTGTTTTAGCTTGTTCCGGGTGTCACATCCAGCTTCTTTATTCCAGCCCACCCTGAAGATAGTTAGTTAAAGTCAGCAGCTAAGAACCCAAAGCAAAGCTTTCATCTTTCTCACAGGGCTTATTTCATTATGACCCTATGTGACAATCTGGGGGACCTTATCAACTTGTCAGTTACACTTCTTATCCATTTCCCATTATTGTCCTCCCTCATTTTCATATCCAGTATGCTGTAATTTTAAGGGATGGCTCCTTTTCAATATTTCCAAGCCTAACTATTAAGGCAGATGAAACCAACTGAATGCAGTGCCTTGGCAAAAATATTTTACAAAAGATGTATTGCAATCTTCTATTCTTATTACCGGATAAAGCAATATTTGTAGCATGGAATCTGCTTTATGGACATACAGCAAATGTAGAGAAACAACGTCACAAGTGTAAAAAGGCTTAATATTTTAATTGTAAAGTGTACAGCACCAAAAACCAGAAATAAGCATTATAATTTTTGTGGTGCCAGTGATGTTTTACAAACATGTAGGAAAATAAGGACCTGCCTCAAGAAGTTTCTGATCATGTCAATTAAACACAACAGAAGCAGTTAAGGATCAGATATGAGTGGGAAGAAGTCAGCATAACAGCGAGCTTTAAGGAGGAGCAAAGGGAGAGCACTTAGTACACAGGAAAGAGGAAGCTATTTTAAACACAGACGTGGTCTACACTTAAAAGGTAGCTCGACTATGTTGACCAGCTGCATAATAAAGTCAAGAAGGTTGCAGTGGTGAAAGTGAGAAAGAAAAACACGATTGCATAATACCATAAAACTTTCAACATTTCTCCAGTATGGCTCACTCAGCACATTACTCATTTTTCATAGAGATTGCATAACAATAAGTAAGCACTTACTCTGTTAGGAAGCAAACGTTCTTCATAATAAAGACAGTCTGTCTGGAAGCCCTGGAGGAAGAAGGGTCTAACCCCCTGTTGTAGATGCAGCTATATTGACAGAATGCTTCCACTATGTAGCTACCATCAATTGGAGAGGTGGAGTTTGGATGGAAAAAGCCCTTCTGTTAGTGTAAGCTGCATCTAGACTACAGGGTTATACTGGCATAGCTATGGTGACACAGCTATGTTGGTATAGTCTTTGTAGTGTGGTCATACAGACTGAAGCATGAAAAAAGGCATGAAGTCAATACTGAAAGAGACAAAGGAAGCACTAAGAAGAAATGACTGAGCAGAGTGTGTGAAAGGGATGCAGGAGGGCATCAGAGCAGAGACTAAGGCCACACCTACACTAGCAAGCTTACAGAGGCACTACGGTGCCAATGCAGTTGTACCACTGTAAGATCTCTCATGTAACCACTCTATGCTGATGGGAGAGAGCTATCCTGTCGACATGATTAAACCACCCCCAATGAGTGGTGGTAGCTTTATCGGTGGGAAAGGCTCTCTCGCTGACATAGTGCTGTCCACACCAGAGCTCTGTCTGTGTAATTTATGTTGCTTGGATGTGTTTTTTCACACCCCTGAGCAACTTAAGTTATACTGATCAAAGTGGTAGTGTAGACCTAGCCTTAAAGACAGAAGTGGAGAGGCACAGCACGATAAGGGGAGTACAAGGAGTCTGAACTGGATAAAGTGTGGAAGCCAGTGAAGAGATTCAAGGAAGTGTTATCTCAAGGGAGAGGAAGATTTTAGTTGCAGTATTTTGGATAGACTGGAGAGAAGAGAAGCATGGAGGTGGAAGTTACGTTAATCAAAGTAAAAGTTAACAGCAGGTCAGATTTTGAACACAGTGACAAGGACAGAGAGGAAGGGACAGATTATAGAGATGTGGAGGAAGAAGAAATTGGATTTGCCAAAAAACTGGATAGAAAGGAGGAGAGGAGTCAACACTGACATCAAAATTAGAGGTGGTGTGAGATGGATGGAGTGCAATTGTCAGTGGTAACAATAAGGTAAAGAGGAGAGAGAGAAGCTCAGTTTTTGACATGAGAAGTTTGAGACAATGGTGATATATCCAAAAGGAGAGAGCAGTTGGATGAGAAGCAGTCGCACATGTAGGACTGCATGGCAGGCTACAGGAAAGACTGTTTGCAGAGCTGGCTGGGGCCTTTCTGAGGCCCAGCTGAGAAACAATAACTTGAAGTTCCACTCCACATAAATGACTCCTGTCTGCCATTATGTACAAGAGCAGCTAAGGCTTTGAGAGAGGGTGTAGCGAGCTGGATCTTTGGGATACACTCAAAACATAAGTGATTCATTCTATGTAAAAAGCGTGTGTGTGTGTGTGCTCCTGCTGCAGAAGGTTGGTCCTGGTGATTATCCTTTCAACCCTACCAGTTGATTTCTGCTTCACAAGAAATAGTGCTAGATACCCCCCCCCCGCCTCCACCCAACAAAGGAAAGCATTTATATTTCTAATTCTCTCAAATCATTGGATGGGGTGTGGGATTGGGGACTTGTGGCTGCAGGCTTTACAGTCCCCAAAAGCCATATCTGGCAGTCAAATATGAGGGACTGGACAGGATGAAGTCAGGCTTTGTGATTCATCGGCTTGAATAGCTGAAACCATGGGAGCAAAGCATAGATATGAAATAAATGATCTGTATCAGTTTTAGTTTTGAAGTGGGCAAGATTAATCAATTTGTCTATAAATCACAGGACAATCCTGATTTAGTTCTTGTTTTAGTAGCTCCAAGAGAGGACTGGTTTCTAAACATGGTGTTTAAGTTAAGAGAGAATGCACACAATTATATATCCATTCTTCTTGCTCATTCAAAGGCATCACATGCTGACAAACCTGCATGTAAAAAGAGGGAAAACATAATGAACTATCTTTATTTACCATTCTTTCCTTAATTCCTACACAACTGTACATTTATTACTTAAAATGCCATCTAGATTATATTAATAATTTTATTTCTAGTACACATCAAAAAAGTTAGCTGACACAAAATTCAACTTGTGTAATGATAGCTATTATTACTGCATTTAACTACATTATGATAAAATTTTGTAAGGGACTCTGCCCACAATTCTCATTGATTCCAGTGGAAAATGAGGCTAATAAAACACCTTGCAGCACTGGGCCTCTTCTATGTGAATTAAAGGTATCAGCAGCCATGTCAGAACAGCCCCGATCCTGCACTCACATGGAGTTGCATCAATTTAAAAGGGGCTTCAAGCAGGTGCAATAGTGCATCTACACATTCTAGGATTGGGGCCATAGGTTGGATAATGATTAAATACGGAATAATTTCATTTGAATGATTTGCATTTGAAAGAGAGATACTGTACTTTTAGCACTTTATAGAGTAGGTTTGCTTCATAAATGAATGACTTGAAAAAAATACAAGATGTATCATAATATGTATTGAATTTTTTTTTTTTAACTTGTACACCCCCTTATGTCAAGTTTTAGTAAAAGAAACAGTACAACTTCTGGCATGGGAGTCAGCCAGTCAAATTGCCAACTGACTAAATACTGTCCTTAAATTCAGTTTTTTTAAAATTCAGTCTGTTGGAAATCATATTGTCCCTAACGTACATGATGTACGTGTATTTTTGTGTGTGACCGGGTAAAGCACACATTAAGTCTGTGCTCCACGCTCATCGGAATGCATTGGATGAAGAGAAAACTTAAATTTGGCCCAAAATCCAAATGTCTAAGAGCTGCTTTTTAAAAAACAAAACAAAAAACAAACAAACCTAAGATAACAAAAATAATGACAATGAAAATAAATAACCATGTGACTGCAGTTGTTTGAAACCCAAACATTTCAACAGTAAATCTGTAAGTGAAATTGATTTTGTACAAAAGTGAAACTGCCTTCATTTGTATTCATTGTCCAAGTTAAATAAACAAATCACACAAATTGTTATAGGTAAATTGGATTTTTAAGTTTTTCATTTTTAATAATCTAAGGTGTCACTAAGAATATAAACAACATTATTCATTTGAAGATTATGGATGTTATGTTAACTGTCTCTCTTTAATAACAGTATAATGAACATGCATCACTCTACTGCAACACACATAATAAAACATGATTTAATTTACACTAATCATTTAAGAAGTATAGTCATTATAATTGAAGGATCATACAGGCAAAACATTCCCTGCTTTGAAAATAAATGTGTTAGGTTTGCATTAGAACTTACAAGATTTATTAACAGGTGACCAATCTGCTATGACAACTCTCTTCCTATTGACAGTAAGGGCTTGCTTTTTAAATACGAGTGAATGCTGAAAGGTATGCATAATAGGTATGTTCAACTATAGGGAAAGGGCAAGTGAATCAGACACATGCATGCCAAAGCGGGCTAGTTATACATTTATCTGGCAATCTGCATAAGGAAACACCTGTATGTGCAAGGTAGGTGCAGAATTTGAAAATCAGGCCCTCCATCTTACCTACATTTCTCATGCAGATGGACATTTCTCCTTTTGGTTCATATCCACATACTCAATACTAATACGGAAAGATTTACAAAAACAAATTCTAAAGATGTCACATATGAAATTTTTACCAAGATTTTAAATTAGGGAAATAACAACATTACCATCATGGATTTTGGTGCCACTTCGACTGCAAAAACGTTGAGTCCCCTATTATTAACACAGTTCTTACTCTGCTCATTGCTGACATGAATAACCACTTTGTTATCAGACTGTAAATGAAAAAATGTTAGAGATCTCATTAGTCTTCATGATTAAATGACTGATTCCTATATAACAACTTAAAGATTCTGGTTATTTCATCTGAAAATTGCTATTATAATGGGATGGAAAGTTTTAAATATGTACGGTAAAATTTTCAAATGCATCTAAGTAACTTGGGAATCTAAATCCATTTCCAAAAGCACCTGTGTCACTTAGGAGCTCAAGTCCCATTGACTTTCAATAAGACTTCAAGAGACAGAGATGCTTTTGAAAATTTTATCTAGAGTGCCAGATTCTCTGGCACTGGCACAGCCCCTAACTTTATTGAAGCTCTGCCAATTTATACCAGCAGAGAATTTGGTGCACAATGTACTTGTTTTGCATGCATGAGTAAATGATGTTATGCTCTGGTGCCAGCCTCACATCCAAGATATTAGATGTACTTCAGGAGATCTTTAGCTCAAGCAGCAGAGGCCTAGGTTGGGAGCTGAAAGAACAAGATTCAAGTCAGAGAGAGAGAGAGAGAGAGACAGACAGACACACACACACAGAGACCTGTGGTAATGATGTTCATTAGCTGCAGATCATGGATTTGTTACAAACAGTCTCGTCAAAAATACAACTAGCCTACATATGAAATAATTCTTAAATATTCAACAAAATTAATGTAATTACAAAAGTTTAAATAATGAGCTAAATACTGTCACTGGATGTGTGTGTCCATGGCACCCACTGAAGCTGTACACACACTTCTGAGAGTGAAATACGACCCAATATATAAAACAGAAGACAGTCAGTCCAACTGCAAAGTCCTATGGACTGGGCTTAACCATCAACTCACCCAGGGCAGAACTGGTATATTCAACATGCTACTTATTGCTGTACAAAATGAGCCCAGATTGGACCCATAGAGCTGATCTAACATGTTACACACTCTCAGAAAAACAATCAAACCAACTACAGTAGAACCTCAGAGTTATGAACACCAGAGTTACAAACTGACCAGTCAACTACAACCCTCATTGGGAACTGGAAGTACGCAATCAGGCAGCGGCAGAGGGGAAAAAAAAGCAAATACAGTATAGTATTGTGCTAACTGTAAACTATGAAAAAAATAAAGGGAAAGCAGCAGCATTTTTCTTCTGCATAATAAAGTTTCAAAGCTGTAGTAAGTCAATGTTCAGTTATAAAACTTTTGAAAGAACAACCATAACATTTTGTTCAGAGTTACGAACATTTCAGAGTTACGAACAACCTCCATTCCCGAGGTGTTCATAACTTTGAGGTTTTACTGTATTTCAACCTGGAAAACAAGACTTAGATTAAAGACATGTTAGTATGTATTGTCATTCACTCATTTTTAGATAAAGTTGGATTTAACAAGGGCAATGACAAATGCTAGAGATTCTTAGAAGAATGCTATCAAACAATCACTGCTCCTTATTGTGAAATGAAATAAGAATACAATTATATCAGACAGCAACCTCCTCCTCATCCTAGTGAAAAGCTACCTATGACTCTATACAGATAAGTGCTGTCTGTCGTGCTCACAGTACAAAAGGTTTGTGTAGGTTTGAATGCAAATATAATTATGTTTGAAATATTCTTAGGCTGCAAAAACAAATACTGCTCTGTGTTTATCTTTTCATTATTATTATCTCTTCTTTGTACATTTCTACATAGTAAGCGAGATGAAAATGGTTCGTAGAGAAAGTACTCTGTACTGTGAAAAACATGTGGACGTGGAAACAGGTGCAGATAATGGTCAGTATATTTTTATTTCAAATGATAGGCTATGACCTGATAACAGAGTTTCTTTTAGGGCATATATGGGCAGGCAAGAGTCATGGCTCCACCTACTCCCTACACCCTTTGCGACTCTGTGTGCAGGGAAAGCAATCTGCCCACCTCTTACACATACCACAGAAGGATGGGAGATAGACCTTTTACTCCACCCACAGCTATTGGGAAGGGCCAGACAGAATCCATCCCTTATTGACTAGCATATTTGCTTCTAATTAACTTTAGAAATAACAAAACATTATTTCCATTATATTTGCAATCAATGCCTGTATTTATTATTTGAAATGTTGGTAGTAAACTCTGTGGAGACCATGGTAATAGTGATGTGCATAAAATTGTCCATTTATCTTTTGCAGTCTTTTGTAATGGGAAAAAAAAAAACTACTAAGATTTTCATAAAAGTTCAACAACTTGGTCCAGTGCAGAGTAGAGAAACTTGTGGAGCCAAAATCTCCATTGCTGTAAGTGAGAGTTCCATTGACCAGCAAAGAATTTGGCCAATGGTATTGAAGAACATCTCTGAAAAATCCCCAAGCTGTATCTAATTTATCTACCTCTCTAGAGGACAAAGTGCTGAGTGAGTCCTGCCAGGATTTGAACCTGTGGTTCCAGGGAGTCTAGATATTATGAACTTACTATTAGATCATCAAGCCATTCCCTACTAATGAGTGTTCCCTTCTAAAATATTAGGCTACTCACAAAGGCCCTAGTTTTATTCTAGCATCTGACTACACTATTTCCTTATTCAGAAATCCTAACATAAGTAAAACTGAGTGTGAACAGACTGGGCATCAGGCCCTATGCAAAAAGGGTTTAAAATTTCTGCTTCCATCTCACTGAACACCTGTGCCTGGATTTACATGTATTAGCTTGGATTAATAATTAAGTATAAGTTTTCCACAACAATAGAGAAAGAAGCCAAATCCTTCAACATGACACTCAAAAGCCTGAACAGATAAGGACAAGACTAAAATAAATGGTGGAAACTGGTGGACACCCTATGCTCCTTAGGGCATGGAAGGATATAGAAAGAAGATACCTTTAAGCTAATAGTTTAACGCTTCAGCCAAAATAAGCCCCTAAAACCAAAATCTGTGCTTATCATTGTGCACTCTTGCTACTCTATGCACATGAAAAACAGAAATAAGTCAAAAGTATTATAATCTTACTATTTTGTGACTTTATTTCCTGTTTAAGTAGTATTTGTATGTTCTAACATTATGAATACAACTGGGTGGGAAATGGTTTCTCCATCCTGCAAGAATTTTTAAAATATTGAACAATTTTCTAGGCCCAAATTGTGACAAAAAATTGAAATCTTGGAAATTTTCACAAACCAAAGATTCCATTCCCTATACTGCCTCCCAAATATCAGATTGTATCAACTGAAACATTTTGTTTCAATAATATCAAAACGTTTTGTTTCAATTTTGACTTTTTAGATTTTTTAATTTTTTTTTTTGAAAACCATAAATAAACTTACATTTCAAAACAGACATTTCGATCTGAAACATTTAGCTTTTTCATTTAAAAAAAATGTCAAAATGTCAATTTTGAAACTCTTTCAACGTTTTTTCTAAATGCAAAATTTGTAGAAACCGATCGTTTTAGTTTTGGTTTGAACAGATCAGCATTTTCCAGTGAAAATAATTCTTTACTGAAATTCCCAACCAGTTCTAATCATGAAGACATAATGTTGCTAATCTTTTACACTGCAAATTTGCAATGCCTTGGCAAATACAGATAGGAATTCAGCTGATAATATAGTATGTAAGTGCCCTACATCTTTTTAGTAAATGAATGTTTTCTCAAGGCCTGATCCAATGTCCACTGGAGTAGATGGACCACTCCCATTCTTTTCAATGGGCTTTGGATCAGTCCCTTAGAAAAGGGGCTTTTTAATTAAGTAGGTATAGAAACTATATATCAGAAAGCTTAATGAGGAGGGAATAACAACAATGTACATTAGCATGAAAATTCTTTTGTGTAATGTACATAACAGAAATATCACACAATACCTTATTTTCAATAACAGAAGTGATCCGTGTATCACTTTTGTAGGTATAGACAATTATAGTTTCACCACTATCCAGTACTTTGGCATCTCCTTTATTAACAACAGACTTGCAAATGGCCCCGTTAAGTTGCGTGCCGCCATCCTCCAGATAAATAGCTTTAATTCTTGGTTTGCACTTTTCTGCATAGATGTCAATGACAAAAGGGCATGCCTGTTATGGAAGAAAAATACAATAATGGCAAATATTGTTTAGTTATTGTTACTTTATGTCTAATTTATTCCTCAGATTTTTATCCACAGCTCCTAAATATTTTCACAGATGCTCTGATGCACAATTGTCCAAATATAGGTGCACCATTGCGTATAAAAAATAGATTTAGAAAACTCTAGATCTCCTGTTCTTTCTAACCTTTTCTGGTAATTCAGAGATTAGGACAAATCAACACAGAACAGAGTCATCAGTGATAGTACAAGCCTTGATGCAGCCTAATGTACTGTGCCATTCATCTTCTCAGGTAAATGTATCAGGCACTGAAGACAAAATAATAGGGTATTGGAGCACCAGAAAGAACCCTTTCCCCCTCAGTATTTTGGCAAACTCTTGCTATTCATGTGAGTGTTTTTTGCATGCAGATTTAAAATATTTGAAATTTTGTGATAGGAAGTACTCTCTGCTCATACATTTTGTTGGTGAGGATTAGTAAGGAGATGAGATTTTGCATTACTTTATTAGGTTCAGTAAGAACACATCTGCTTTTTCAAATGACCATCGGAATCTGCTGTCTGTTGCACCAACACATTTTCACTTCCATTTTTAGTTTATAGTCGCTGTTGAAAATGCTGCTGAAAGGGTAATCCAGGAACTGAGGGGCTACTGAAGTAAATGGCTGAAGGACACAATATATAGTTTGTACTTAGGGTGACCAGACAGCAAGTGTGAAAAATCCATACAGGGGTGGGAGGTAATAGGTGTCTATATAAGAAAAAGCCCTGAATATTGGGACTGTCCCTATAAAATCGGGACATCTGGTCACCCTAATTGTACTTATCCTTTGGGAAACAAAGCTTCTAGCCACAGGCCAGTTTGTGCAAGGCAGAGAATCTCCATAAAGGACGCCAAAGATTTTGAAACAAGGAAACCTTCTTTGTTAGAGAACAGCTCCCTCTAGTGTCCAAACTGCAGAAAGACAGAGCATCACGGCTTTCCAGTTTTGTTAGGCATACATATAAGACAAGTGGTGAAGTGTGTAACTCAGTGAGAAACTGTTCACAACCATTTGCTAATTTTTTTAATCTTCTCATCAATATGAGAATGGATAATTCTATCCTCCCCAAATACTACCACTGTGGTATTTTTGTTTTGTGTGCACAGAATGGTTTTATATGGCAATTACATAGTCTTATGGCTCTGAGTTTCTTTGGTTTGACAGAAAGTAAACGAAGAAAAGAATATGATTACAGGGGTAGTAAAAATACAGCTTTCTTTGGGAACAAGATATAGATGCTGGAATTTCCTGCATATTTAATGGAGATTATTTTTTTTGTTTGTTTCTTCATAGCTTTGCTTTTCCTCCCCAATCCTTTGCTAGAGTTACCCTCTGAAAACCTCTCCTTCTGTTGACAGTGTAGCAAGCAAGCGTGGGCCTTTAAAACCAACATCAATGCCACTTGGGCACATGGGGAAAAGAATGCCTGATCCTACAAGTGACACAGATTGCCTCCTGGGCATTGTGATGACACTGTGGTGAGAGGCTGTAATAAAACCCCTAAAATAGCTAGATAATCCTGTCTGGAGATTTTGACCTTTGAGTCCATGTAAAAACACAATACTTAGAAGGTGTGTTTATTATTTTTTCCACTGGTGGGTAGGTTCTCCTTGTCCTTCTCAGTGCAAACACCCTCCCTCATCCTCTGTTTCCATCCTTAGTACCCCATTCTGCACATGACGTCTTCAAAGCTAATTTTGAAATGAATACAAGGGCAGCCATTTATTTGTTTTTAAGGGAGGCTCTCCACAGCACCACACAGCTGCTTTTTCGCTTCCCTTGTGGTTTGGGCTAGGCAAGGGATTTTTCCTCAGTTAGTGAGGCCATGTTGGAAGACAGATCCAGAACTTGGACAGCAAGAGCCCTTTGGATGCATTGAGAGACCACCATTTTCTACCTCTATCTTCTCACTCACCAACTCAATGAGAACTGCTTCTCCCCAGCAGTCTCACCAAGCCCTCCAGCAGGTGTGACCTAGTCCCTTTCTCTAATAGGCCCTGTAAAATACTGGTATCCTCCCTCTGGAAGATAGCCAAGTTCTCTCTTTGAACACCGAGGGTTGTCACTGAAGCAGCTCCAATCTCTATCTCCTCTGAAGTCCTCCTCAACAGTGCTAGCCCAGGGAATAAAATGTCAAACCTGAAATGCATACTGGAAACCAGTATTGGCAACTTTTTGAGCTGGGTTGCTGGCCCACTGAAATCAATTTATGAAGGACAGAAGCAGTTCTATAGTTAAACATGCAGCAAGTTACATGGGAAGCAGTTGTTTTTGATACACAACTATTATACCTCTGTCATTTCCAGTGCTTTATTGTAGCCCAGTGACAGTAAAGTGACCCAGAGGTCACTAGGATCCCCTTCACGATCATTGGCCTCCATGAGATTCAGATCCATAAATCCCTGTCTTGTTAGCTCATTCTTCTTTGTGTCAAAATTCTCTGTATAAAAGGAGACAAGGTAGTGCTTAAATTACTGCTTCCTAGAGGATATAAACCTGCAATCTTCATGCTGGCCTTCCTTAGGCAAAGCTCCCATTGGCTTTGGTGAGGGCTGCAAGATTTGGCCATTAGTCTTGCAGCCTCTTGTTCTCCAATTTTAATAATAAAATGTTGAAATGGTAAGAGATTCCCTTGACTGAAATGTGTGTTGTTTACAGGGCCTCCTCCAGGATTTTAGGTAATGACAGGGACCACAGGCTCATTGGTCCAAGAAAGGCTGAGGTCTCAAAATGTAGACTGTGGCTTGTATGATTTTTTTCCCCTCCTGCAATATCTGCAGTGAAGTAAGATTTAAGGAAAAGAGAATAAAGGAACAGGAAAAAAGTTCAGTGGGGCTTTAGTGCTCTCAGCGCACTTAAGATAGAACATGGCAGATCAACTTCTCTAGTTTTAGCAAACACATAATTGAAATGTTCCTATGTCACAGAATTTTAAATATGGTTTTCTCATCATAACAATGCTAAATCTTGTCTGTATATTATTAAAAAGGAATTACCAATTTAATAAATCTATCTAAGGGTTGAGATGCTATTACAAACTGCTTGAACTCTGCTCTCAAGATTTATGATATTCATACGAATCCTTCAACTGATTAATGTCTGGTAATTCATCCACCATGTTTACTGTCACTTCCTCTCTCTTAGACACACACAAATATAAATAAAGGTATAAAAGGTGGTGCAGAGTTTAGTGGGATGAAACAGGAGGAGAAAAACTGATTTACAGGAGAACAGTATTTGGATGATCTCTCTATCATTTGGAAGAAATTCCAGACATATAGTGGGGATTTCAGAATGAATGATTTACTAGGACCTGCAGAATTTCAAATTTTGTGGCCAGATTTAAACAATGTGTCATAGGCTAGAATGTCTACAGAAGGGGCTATAGCCAGATCACCACTGTCAATTAGCTCTGATCTACCTTCGATCTAGTCACTTATATGGCCCCATCACAGTAGTGTCTGAGAATCACATAATCGTTAATGAATTTATCCCTTGTGAGGCAGAGCTGTAGCTCATCAAGGCTTTGAAATATAACTGATTTTGAGTTTTAATGCCACAGAAATGTGTTGCCCCCCACCCCCCATGAATTGACATTTAAGGCCAAATACTGCACTCAAAAGGTGGCAGGGCTCCCACTGACATTAATTAGAACTGTGCCTACAGATCAAGGGCAATATATGGCTGTAAGAGTCCTAAACATCCGCCAGGCTTTCAACATCACTCTCATAAGTCTCCAAAAGCATGTTTACACTGTGAGAAGGAAAATATGGACAATTTTATGGACTGTTCATGAAGCTTTAAAAGATTGATTTCCAATGGAAAATGCCGACATCTGGAGAAGCATTGCTACAATTGATATTTTCTAGTGAAAACAATAATAATATGCACTAAACGTCATGTTTTTCATGTCCAAAGCTCTTCACACACACTGATTAACTGACCTTCACAACACATAGAGTATGCATGACACTGTATTAATGTTGTATATGAATGTAGGTAACTTCTCACCAAAAGTTCAACATTCCCAGTCATTTTAATAAAGCAGAGTAACAAGCTTACCTTTGCATACAGCCCAGGCTTCCTCATCACATTTCTCACCACTAGTCCTCAGTTCAAAGAAATTGTATTCTTCCAAGTTCAGAAGGCCATTTCCATCTAAATCAATCATTTCAAATATGTCTGATAAAGTTGCTCTAAAAGATGGAGAAGATTAGACAGTTTTTAAATGCTTTAGCTTCCTTCCTCACACCAGTGCTGTGAATGATCCAATATACTGAAAAAAAGTTTCCAAAGCAATGATATCCAGACAAATAAATTCAGCAGCAGAAAGGATACTGACAGCATATACTATTATAATAGCTAGCATGCCTCCTTGCAAACGTGACTCACCTGAATGCTTTGGTAAGGGCCAGCTCTCCATCTTCATTTCTATAAACCAGTTTGGCTTCTCCAATAATTTGGTTTTTTATCTTCTTGAGCCTACAGCCAGTTGTGAATGGAATTAGCCAGTAAATACCAGATCCCAGTTCACCTTTCCACCTAAACATCTAGTCTCAATGGAAAATGGAGAAACCTGTGAGCCATTGCTTAACCAAAGTCTTCCTTATTAATATTCCCACAATAATGATCAATTAATAGAAGGCACTGACTGTTAGAGCCCCCATATTTTCTTTCCTTGGAGACAGCAAATCCCTACAAGATGCTTTTTATGACAGTATATGGACATGAGAACAGGTGGATCTGCTAGCTGTTTTAATAGTTACATAGCTGTGTAGGACCAGAAGTAGCCGTGGGACTTTCCTCACCAGAACCGTTCAATAATATTTCTACCACCTCGCCAATTTTTAACCCTTTTAAAATTTTAAACTTGAAAATAAAACAGAACAAACCATTTTTCCTGCCAGAGAAGGCAGGTTGACAAAACCACACCGACTTTTTCACTGTTTCCCACAGACAATGTAAGTCAGCTGCAGACTGGCTCACCGTATGGCCCTGATTCATCAACCTGACTCAAATTTGCAACAAAAGTTTTGCAAGGCTCCTTGTAAATATTCACAAGCGACAAGACACATGCTTAAGGCTTAGGGCTGGATCTCAGGAGACCAAGGTTTAATTCCTGGTTACGCCAAAGTCTCCCTATGTGACCTTGTGCAAGTCACTTAGTCTCTCTCTATCTCAGCTCCCATCTGCAAAGTGGATCTAATGGTTCTCTCTTGTTTATTTAGACTGTAAACTCCCCAGGTCAGGGAGTGTTGCTTGGTATATGTCTATACAGCTCCCAGCACAACCCTGCCCCAAACTCATTTTCCTGTGGCTTGATAGCTGAGGAAATGATTTCATACGGTCATTTCTCCTTTTGTTGGTTTCACCACAGGAGAGGAGCACGTACCAGTGCCTAACTATGGCTGGAATCATACTCATGGCAGAGGGAAAGAGAAGTAAGGGACAAGTCCATGAAGCCAACCTTTTGGTGTTTTGACCCTTTGGAGGCAGAGGAAAGGTGACTTTTGAGGGTGAAACTTGAGTTTCCACAGGCAAATCCCTTGGATCTTAGAACATGTGTGCAGAGACCAGCAACTCAACATTTCTCCCTGGCCTACCTCTTCGGAACACAACTCTCCCAGGAGCAACCTCAACCCTTCTGCACCTGTGCACGGCAATTCCCTGCACCCCATGGGGTAGTGTTTGAAAGGTGTGGAATGAAGTTAATGTTGCTAGGAGTAACATTAACTTCTGCTGACCTCTGTGCCAGTTTTGGAGAGGAAGATGCATAAAGCAGTTGCTCCTCATTTCTGTCCTGCTCAGCCTCCCTCCCAAACCTGTGCACCCCCAAACTGTGCTGGCAGATACAGAAAGATATTTTTAAAAATCAACATGAGAAAAGTAAGGAAAATATCTAACCTCTTTATTTTGTACTTCAGTAAAGCTCACGAGCTGTACGTTTTCTTGGGTTTCATTTTCCTTAAGAACATACAAAGCTGTGTCCACTGATAACCATGGAGAAGTTTTTCCTAAAAAAGCAAAAAAATTCCAACCAAACAGTAACAGCCCCCCAAAAACCAACATCCCTCTCCTCCCCCAAAAACAAATATTTGATAATTGTATAAATTTAGGGCATAATTCTATTCTCTGATTCACACTGTGGACCTTTCTATTATATATTCTATGTTCATTTCACATGCAGAACTCCTGTTGACCTCACTGGAAGAGCCGCACACAGAATGAGTTTATAATATGCTATTCAGATCCCCAGGGTATGTCAGCGCAGAGAATTTGCCCTTAGTCTTTGACACACAGTGATTACTGATAAAAGGTCTCATATGCCAAGAGCTTTGGTATCTACAGAAGTTACATTAGTTCCTTTCTATCACAAACACAATAAGACTGTTCGTTACTTCTCTTGTTATAGAACAAGACATTCCTAGACATTTGCAATTAAAGTTGTCAGCAATTATGAGTCCCTCTTCTGAGGTTCTGTAAATATTGTTAAAATTTACCTTGATTGGAAATCTAGCTTCTATTCAATAGAGGGGAAAATATCTTAGTAAACAGCACAATGTGCCAATGTGTATTCGTACTATGTATTGTCAGTGAAGATCATTGGGTGGTGGAATACCAAACCAGCACGATTGTCCTCAAGTAACGCACAATTACAACATACGCTCAGCTCCTATACAATGGATCACATATCTGGAGTTACCTTTCTGGGGGTGTGGAAGTCTCTGAAGGATATGCCACAGTAATTTCTGAGATTTACCTAGCAAGCACGTGACACAGAGAGTCAGAACTTCTATTTGATTTGTACTAGGTCCAGTTAGAAGGGAAGCCTGATCCTATATATGCTACTATGCATAATTCCATTTGAATCCATCCGATTTTGTGTAACTTCTCAAGGGGCAGTCAGAAAAATTAGCTACTCAGTGGTCTTCAGGTTAACAACAAAAGCAAAACCATAGTACAAGCTTTAGTTTCCATTTCGTATAGCAATTGTGTGAGTCAGAGAATGTTAGGTTGTTGCTACATACCACAAACATTGCTCTCTCTTTTGTTAAAACCTTAACCATTTTTTAAAATTTCTCATCAAAAGGGAATTGCTGTGCTACTATACGTATTCCTCTTCCTAGGTGATCATTGTACTACCTCCTTTTTCTCAGTCAGATGTAATATGAGCTTTTGATTCTCAGCTATGTCCCAGAATCATTTGCAGCAGAGCAGTAGCCACTACAAAAGATTCTCAGGCATGTTTGGGACGTAACAGCATCTGTTACACACAATTGAGCAGGAAAAAGTGACAGCTTTCTGGAGAAAAATGTCCAAGCCAGGGGACGGGATGCCCTGCTGGGCGTGCTTGTAGGAGGACTAGAGTGCAGAATGCATGTGGAGGGATCATCTTCACCTAGTTTGGCCCCATTTCAGACAAATGAAAATTAAAATGGACAAGCTACAAACCTCTCATACAAGGTTTATAATAGAAACACGAAGAGACCCTAATTTCATAAAATTCATTTTAGCTCTTACCACTTCGGGAGTACATGACTGTCTGAATAAACAAGAAGCACTAACTGAGTTTCTTTGTTTCCCAGAAAAGAAAACACGTAAAATTAAAAAAAAAAACAATTAAAGGGACATTATCAAATTTGTTGCTAATAGATAAATTTTATAACAAGAAGCTTCTATCAAATCTGAAATCGACAGAATTTTAAAAAATATTCCAATGAAAGCAAATTTTAAGCAAATACACATACCACTCAAGTGTTTGGGACATCAACCTTGCAGAACTAAGAACCTAAGAACAAAGGTGACTATGAACAGAGGTATAACTGACTTCAGTGATGTTGACTGACTAAGCAAAGAGAAATGCAGACAATACACAAAGAGCATAAATAGTGATAAGTAAACTGTATTTTAAAGGGACACTGTCAACTCAAAAATCACATCGGTCTGAACATGTTTAGCCAACTATTGTTACAAATAATACCTGAGATAACTATTACTGAAAGAAATCAGACACCAATACTTTTCTCTATTTTTTCCCCGTTCATTTTGTGCATTTGTCAGCACATATAGTCAGTTTCATGATAGTCAGTTTCTCCTGGAGTTTTTTCACAAAACAATGGGGGAGAGAGAAAAAAAAAACCTAACTAGAAAAATGTGGCCGTAAAAGCACAAAAAATTGGCAGGGGACAGATGCTGTAATTGAACCTACTATAAACTCATATTCTGAAATTGATGAGACTTCAAATTGATGGTGGTCATCTAATGTATTTTTAATATTCTAAAGGTGTTATTAATAACCTAGGTAAATAAATGTGCTTGCTGACAACCGGTGGGACAACTCAAAAGTGACTAATGATTTTGGGTGCCCAAATTCAGACCTTACAGGAGCCTGATTTTGAGAGGATGGGTGTTCAAGAACTTTCTGAAAATTAGGCTCCTCTACTATGCCTCAAATTGATCACCCACATTACATATAGATATATATATAGGTGATATATATAAACACATACACAAACCTTTCCCTATCCAGAGTATGAAAAAAAACCACAGGCAACAGGGACAGATCAGAAAAGGTTAAAACTTCAGGGCTTGATCCAATGCACACTGAAGTCTACCCAGTGACTTCAGATCATATCTTTATTGATTAAACATGAGACTCTGTTTAAACTCAGGGGCAGAGGTCCTAACTTAGCAGAGGGACAGTGGAGGACTCAACCCATCCATGATCAGATTCCACCCCCAGTTTTCCATACTGCTAGCCAAGGGTAGACCATGACCATCAGCCACTGATGTCCACTACTGCATTACTGGAGATACTAGATCTTTTGTAAGGAGATCTGGCCCTCTGACAGACCAATCCCTGTATACAATGTTGTTATTCCAGGATATTAGACAAGGTGGGTGAGGTCCCAGGACATTAAAGAGACAAGGTGGGTGAGGTAATATCTTTTATTGGACCAATGTCTGTTGGTGAGAGCATGAAAGCTTGTCTCTCTCACCAACAGACGCTGGTCTAGTAAAAGATATTACTTCACCCACCTTGTCTCAGATCAATCCCTGACAGTTCCATAGGATATTCTGCAGAATATGTCAGTTTCTCAGACCTCCCTGCTGATTCTCCAAACAAACAAAATTTAAATATGCTTACCTTCTAACTGGCTAAGATTGAAAGGTTTAATGGTGATATATACTGTAGACCTTTGAGGTAAGTACAACCTATATTTGTGATTAATGATTTCACCATCTTCTTCTAAGAAGAAGCATCCTTTAGACTGTGCACACTGCCAATCCTGGAAACAAAAACAAACAAACAAACGAGATGTGTATATTAGAAGTTCATCATGGTCTTTAATGCTTCTCTCTAAGTAAATTATTTTGGTCTTAGCTACTGCTGGTTGAATACTGCATAAAATCTTCTGTAATATTCCTTTGAATTTTTAAATGAATTCCCTTAGGTAGCGTGTACTCCTCTTTTGTATTCACTTTCAGCAGATATTCTAGCAAACCCGCTTCACAAATTTTACTCTCAGATGCTGAAATATTTGCTGAAAGTGAATTTTGAACTGCATAACTAACCAATTGTGTGAACTCCAAATTGAGAATTTAACACTTGAATATGCAATTTGAAAATTGTACTGTTATTAGTTCCATCAGGTCATCCAATCATGAACTGGTTGAACAACAAAGAATTTTTTGTTCAGACAAGTCACAAGCAGGTAACATTTGTCAAATAAATTAACCATGAATTATTCACCAAAGTCACTCTTTGAGACCCCAGTTCAGCAACACATGTACTTAAATCCATCTCAACTGAGAAAAGCACTTAAGCACATATAAAAGTCCCATTGAAGTCACTGGGACTGAAGCATGTGGTTAAGTGCTGTGCTGAATTGGGTCCTGAGGTACAGATCCTCAAAAGATATTTAGGCACCTACTTCTATTCATTTAAATGGTTGTTAGGCACCTAAATAACTTCGGGGGATCTGGGTCTGAGGACATGTAGCTGTATTACTCTCATAAATCTAACACAAGTTGGCTTGATACACAGACGTCATTCCAGATATGACAAACTGATAACTTCCTGCAATATCCTGAATGAACGTTACTGAATTAAATTAAACTTTATTGAATTGAGTTAATACTTTTGGGGTCCATTGTATTAAAAATGCAATTGTGTATGTGCTAATGTGGAACTATATGTATTTCCATGGGAAGGGTAAATAGGAGAACAGCGGGGGTAAATAGGCAAATTCATTCAGATTGTAACATCTCTGGAGAAACCACCCTGCTGGAGAGAGATGCTTATTTTAGATCAAACTAGATTTTCCAGAGGCCAATAGACAAAACAAGTCGTTTTGGATAAATAGTCTGGTTTTAAAATGGTGCATGGTCGTCTTCCTGATCCAGCAAACGGACAGGTCCTCTGGTCCATGGAAGGCCCCAATCCTTAGGGTCGGGTTGGAAGCATTTAGCCTACTGTGGCCTCACAAGACTGTGTTCTTGTTCTGAAACTGAAGCTGAACTGGTAACCACCAGGGTCCCCTCTGGTGGGAGAAGAAAAGAGGGATGAAGAACTGATCCTGCTAGAGTCCATGTTAGGGTTGGGGTTAATTCTGGTAAGCTTATTAGCATGTGTGTATGTTCTTTTATTGTTTTGAAATATCTTTTTGCAGTAGTATTTTTTACTTTAAGAATAAAGCAGGCTTGCACAGAAAGTCTTTGTGATAACAAATATAATTGCTACAGATATAAGTTATCTGTCTCTAAAGAGACGCAAGCAGATGTCCTTGGGCAACCTGTCTGTGCTGGGAACTACACAGTAAAGGCAGGGAACTGTGCAGCCTGAAAATACCCCAGCCAGAAAGGAGTGAGACATAAGTCTCCACCCAACAATAGCTGGGGAGCTGGAAGCCTGAGACTGGGTGCACTTGTTGGGTCAGTAAAGGGAAATACAGGTGCAGTTGCCCTGAACTATGACACAAGGCTTGCCAGAGTTTGGCTGAAGTGGGTATGAATTCTTCTCCCTCTTTGTACTGAAAGTGATTCTTTTTGGCTAACGCTGAAGCCATTGGAAAGACAAAAAAAAGATTAAACTATTCGTATACGAGGTTTCTAGAGAAGCCATGTTGCTCCTGCCAAGATACAACAACAATTATACACCAGGTATTTTAAAAATGGCATGTTCCAAAATTTCCCTCCAACTATCACTGTGAAAACAGAAACAAAGTCATCATAGGAGAGTCATCAGTGGATGTTTCCAACCTTGAGGGAAGAAAGGCATTATTGAGTTCGCTTCACTGGTTTTGAAAAATCCCTTAAGCTTTTTGTGGATATTTTCCTAGCAATGGAAGACCATGATCCTCTGACATTTCAGTCTACTGACATTGTTTCTGAGCACAGCTTAGCTTCTGGAATCTTTCCATTGTAGTCTGTGCATATCATCTCTTTTAAACAACAATAAAACAGAGCATAAGAAAGACAACGTTTCTTGTTAGGATAATGCACCATAACATTTTCTTCTCTCTGGACACATCGCTTATTTAGTTTTGTTATAGGAAACTGCCATTACTCTGTAATCATTACTGGACTTAGGGACAGATTCCACATTACACTGCACCTTATGTAACTATTTACACCATTGAAAAGTGGGTGTAAAATGCAGCCATTCTGACGAGATAGCATTTTATACACACTTTGCACTACCCAAAGTGAGGGGCAACAGAGAATTGGGCCCATAGCGTTTGTTACCACAAGTAGACTCATGGCACCAAGTATAACACTTGGTAGCATTTGCAGATTTGGGTCCTATATGTAGATCTGCCCATTCAGAACTGCATACCTCTGCAGCTGTCACAGAGTAACAGAAGTCTTCATTTGAGGCCCAATTCTGCATTGCAAAGTCAACAAAAGCAGGATCAAGCCCTATAGCATCTTTCATTTGAGGCTCTAAAGGTATGTTACAAACCTTACCAAATTAAGACTTACAATATCACTTTGAGATAAGTAAGTTTGCTTTAATTATCTGTAAAAAGAGTATAAAAGTTACAGAGAATTTAAATGACTCAAGAATGGTCATCCCAGCTATTGAGAGAAAAAAGTTCTGCAGATCCTAACAAAAACATTTCTCTACTTCCACATACTGCCTCTGAATCATCCATCTCTTAAGAAACAATTGCACAAAATAATAGAATAAATCCCCAAAGAAACCAGAGAAACAAATCCAACTGAAACAATAACTTCAAAATATAGGAAGAGAAATAGTAACAAAATTTTGGAAACTCAGCTTTATTTTTATAAGCTAGGTAATAATAATTCTGATAATTCTGACTCTTAGGGTACTTGTAGCATCTGGAAATTATTGCAAATACAAAGTATTTTATTATTGTACATATGTGATACAAGTATGTTGACACTTCCCTGTCAATGACCTCAAATTTGACCCAACAGTGACAATTATTTCAGCATTCAGAGTCTTTGGTAGCATTTACATTATCTTCATTTCAGCCTGCCAATCCTTCTGCTAATTTACGGTTTATAATGTGGATTATTTTTTAGTGGTAACTGAGACTATAGAATTTATTTTACTTTGAACATCAGATGAAATGACAACTAGTGCCCTACATATACGATTAAAGATGTTTTATTTGCTCGGTTCACTTTTTTTTTAGCACTTGAAAAGAAGCTGATAAACTCTATGTTTTAGAATTCTTACAGAGCCTTTTTTCCATTTAAACAGAATTCCGCCACCTACTCTGTAGCAAAAACTTTAAGCTCAGATATGCAAAGCTGCATAAGGGATCTGGACATACAATCCCTAATGGGAACTAGGTATCCAAGTCCCTTCCTCTTATCTACCACCTTTACTGCAAAGTTCTACCCATATAAAAGACTAATATGCTAGTGTTCTTCATATTTTTAAAATAATTTTAACAGGAGCCACAGAGGTATTTAGTTCTTTGGTTTTCTATCTGTAAAAAGAGAAGGACCTGACCTCAATGAGACCCCCTGAATTGGGGTTTAACGTTTTACACTGACCTTTACCAAACAAACTCTGCCCCCTAGAAATTTGATGGGGAACAGTTGCCTACCCTACAAAGAACAATTGGCAGAGAGAGGAACAGAGAGGTGAAAAGCAACTGGAGCTCAATGGTGAAAGGGTTGAGGTTGTGTAGAGGATGGAATTCCATCAACCTATAAAAGAAGTTAGGGCCAACGTTTGTAAGTTATACTAAGATTACTATTAATATAAACCAGTGCTAAAAGAAGAATATGCAAGTTAGCCCCCTATATCTTTACCTAGGAGAATATTCCTCCCTGGGTGAATTGGTTGTTACAGTACACACATAATTTCTGTTTACCTAAGATCCTTATACCGCAAAATGAGATTTGACCTTGAAATTTGACACAGCTGAAGAAATTAAACAAAAGCCTTGGGTTAACTTACTTTAGTCTCTAAATGTAATAGCTTACACACGTTTGAAAAATGAACAATCAACATTACAGGTGAGATGAAATTCAAGTGTTAAACTGATGAAATAGTAGGAGTGGTTTTTAAAAGAGAGTTAAAGGTGCACAGTAAATTGTTTAAATAACAGCCCAAATACGTAGTAGTTTTTCAAAAAGATACAGTAAATTATCACATACAAAAAAGTCTCTTTAAAAATAATTTCCTACCTCACCTTTCTTACTATGGCAGAGGTGCCCAAACAGTGATCCACTGATGGTCTGTGGGGAACCATCTGGCTACTTGTCTGATGGTTCTTGTTTCCAACTGTTACATCACATTAACGATAGCTACTACTTTCCTATCATTACTTTTTCATGCTAAATGATTTAGATAGTTATCACAAGGATGTGATAGATTCCCAAAATGCAGGGGTAAGAGGGTCTTGAGACAATTTCTCTCCATTAAGATGTAGTCAACACTCTGAAATAGTTTGAGAACCCTTGCAAATTCAAATACTGGCTTGTTATGCTTAAACAGAGCATGAGGTGGTGCTATGCTCTCTTTAACTTATCAACAATATCACATTGCAAAAACATGTGGATTATAAACACTTAAAAACACCTTCCTGTCTTGATTTTCAGCCTACAGATACTGTATTTTATTCCAATTCATAATGGAGAATGTCAAATGAAAAAAGCTCAAAATAAAAGGTAAACTTGAAAACATACACTTACAAAAACATTTACTTTAATCAGTGAGAAAACAACAGAAAAGTGTTCATTGCTTTCAATAAACCATCACTGTCTAATACTTAACTGTATGTAAATCTGACATATTGGCATTCCAATTCTAAATCATTATGGGAATTATAGGCAATGTCCAGTTACCATAAATCCAAATAAAAAGCATATTTAGTGCAAGAGACTGTTCATATACTTCAAGCCAAATCTTCAGCTCAATGCCCACCCCTGACCTGCCAATACCTATCCTAGCCCTACTATCCTCCTGCACAACAGAATCGCACTAGTTGCGCTGCAAGAGGCCACTCCACACAGAGACAGCAGGATTGATCCCTTCAGGAATAGTTCACCACAGTACCTTAGCACACAGTTCACTAAGAACTGAATTGGGTGTGCTTATTTTTTGTTTTTCCCCATGAAATTTCAATTCAGGGCACGAACTGCATTAAAAAAAGTACATAACTAGGTTGCTTTGGGGCAGAAGTCTCCTCTCAAATCTCTATTTCAATATTCTGCTACGTGTTCAGAGCTCCCATTGACGTCAGTGGAGAGCTTCTCATATACACAGAGAGAGGTTGAAAGTGAGCATCCCAGGCAGGAGAAGCTTGTTCTCAGTGATTTACTTGCCAAATGTACCAGTACGATATGAAAACAGGATACAATACTTTCTTTTTTTAAAAAGTCTTTTTATTTAGTCTTGCTTTAAATCTGCACAGAGAACTAAATCATAATGTTTTGCAGAAATAAATGTCTTAATCAATGGTTATAGTTTGTTGTAGGGTGTATCTACACTGCACCTGGAAGGTCTGATTCCCAGTGTGGGTAGACAGACGTGCTAGCTCAACTTGAATTAGTGCACTAAAATTAGCAGAGCAGACGTTGTGGCATTACTGGTAGCTTGGGCTAGTCATCTGAATACAAGCCTGCCCAGCCCCCTGGGGCGGCTAGTCTGAGCCATTGTCAGGTGCTGCAATGTGCACACTGCTATTTTGTGCGCTAGCTGAAGTCTGTCTACCAGCATTGGGAATCACAACTCCCAGATGCAGTGCACACACACTGATAAAAGTCCAACAGGTTGCTTATCACCATCTATGCATATTCTACTAATATGCTCATAACCATCTTTAATACTATTCATGTCTGGAGCATACTCATGACACATTATTAATTTACCCTTCACAAACTATTTAGAAATGGAACCTTAATTATTAGGTGACACCAGCTTCACAACTCCCCTGCGAATGAGGGAAGCACCTTCATCCTTTTTTAAAGATGAGAAGCTATGGCATAAAAAGCTGAAGTGAGTTGCCCAAGGTCATACAGGTAGTCTTTGGAAGGGGTGGGAACAGAACACAGATCGCCGGACTCCAATCTTGACCCGATTTGACCCAAGTGATCATCCTCAGCCTTGAGAAGACGTAACAATATCTAATTTTTTGCAAACCGGTTTAACCTGGATATACCTGACATCTAATTCTTGTTACTCTTTCCTGAGTGGGAACCACATAGAATGTGATCTGTGCAGACTGCAGGGATGGGAAGCTTATCTATATAGTCCGCTTTTGAAAAAAGAGACCACTTTTTACGTTTTCCATGGACACTGACGATAAATGGGTGGGAGTCTGGTGTTCCTTAAAATAGCTTGTTAGATCCCCAAAATATTGGTCCTGACTTTGAATTTGTCACGCAGCTCCACTGAATAAAGAAAAATAGTTGGAAGTGTTACATTGTGTACAGTACACTACCTTTGTCCACAGCAATTTTAATTCATAATGGTCCAAAATTTTCTGAATTACACGATGTTCAGCTATCACCAGTGTTAGTCTAAGTCCACCAAAACAACACTTTCTTATTGTACCAGAAAACAGCTGGAGAAAAATAAATGTGAATATAAAATGAATGAGAATAATGTATATTCTTAGGTCCTGATTCAAAGCCCAAGAAATCACTGGGTGTCTGTCCATTGATTTCAGTGGGCTTTGGATAGGGCCCTTAGCTAGAATGGATGCAAAAATTAGCAGTACCACCTATATCTGTTTATTTTTATTGACCAATATTTGGTTTAATTTCTGATGAAGGATATGCTGGTGATCACTGATGATCACTTTTCTAAAGGTGCTTTTCATTAATAACTTTATTTGCTTGTGAAAAGAAAGAGGGATCCAATATTGGAAAACGATATGGTTTTGCACACTACATATCATGTTTGAACATGCTAGAACTGCGATTAAATTGCATGGGGGTGCAGATACCTAAACAGATTGAAAAAAAAATCCTTGGAGATCATGTTTTTAAATTTTAATATAGAACAAATGTCACTATCTAGCAATGTTAAAGATATAAAGGACTTCAGAGTTCAATAACAAATACAGAGTTGTTATTTGAAACAAAATGTACCTCATGAGAACAATCAGTTCAGTTTTCTAGCAGCAGTTATACTATGTGGTCATAACCATTTTTTCCCTTTTACACAGAGGTCTCAAGGTGCACATTTTTAATGTATCCTAGCAGTTTCCAGTTAATGTTTTATATTTCTGTAGCTATTATTTTCTGTTGAAAGAAAACTAGTAAAGGTTGAGTCAAGAAAGGGAAAACAAAGGAAAAAGATCAATATTAACACTCTACAAATATTGACTTAACAAAGTGACTTTGTTGTCTTTCTCCCACAGGAATTTATATTGAATGAGTGATTTATTTAAACAAAAATACTTATAGAACATATTAGTCTAAATATAAAATCAATATTTTCAGGCTACAGGATATATTTACAAATTAATATCCATTGAACTGAATATGTTTGGAGATCTGTTATTTATTTCCAATTACCTTTCTTATAAAGGTTTATGATACACAATCTTTCAGACTACTTAAGCATCTAAAGTTCTCACCAACCTAATAAATTATTCAATTTTAAATTTCTCAAAAAGTCATTATATGTTTTATCCAACAGTGGTTTCATTTATAAAAACACATTTTGTTGTATTAAATCTTCACACCTGAAAAATTATTTTCAGTAACTGGATGTCAGTAAAGCCAACACTATATACAAATATTAATAATGTTTTGTATCATGAAATTTCTCTGTAATGTATTGCTGTCCTTGACAAACACTAACATAAGCTAAAAATCAGAGAAAAACTGTTTCTATTTAAAATGCAACAATGGAAAACAGCATAATTTAAACAGAATTAACTAACATGCAGAGTACCTTTACTGTGTTTGGCTCAATTAGCTCTGAATTTGTGTTACTGCTGGTGCCCATGCTGATAGTGGAAGAAATGGATGCTTTGCAACTTGGAGCTGAGGAAGGCCTTGAAGAAGTTCTGCTGTCACCTATAACAGATATTTATTTATTTACACTAGCTGTTTCCCATTGTTTCAGAATGTTACAAATGGTATTTATTCATATATCTTTACATTCAAAGGCACACAGAGAAAAACTAAATGGCAAAACCTCATTAAAATAAACTGAATTCCCTTATGATTATTTAATCACATAACCATGGGCTAGTCCCATTACCACCACCACCCTCCTTGTACAGGTCATGCAAGTTTTCTTTACACTCCTTCTAGACTATACAATCTTTTCATTTCTTCTGTTTTGTCATATTTCTTTGCATTTTTTCAATTTCAGCATGATTTTTCCTCAAATTGAGGCAACCAAAGTGACTGATATATTCTATGTACAAATGCAGTTATTTCATATACTGTCATTGTATTCCTGTAATCTTTGCACTACTTTGGTAAGGCATTAATCATGTGTGTAACTTTAAGCACAGGAGTAGACCTACTGAAGTCAATAAGACTACTCGCATGTTTAAATGCCTTGCTTTATAAATAAAAACTAATAGTTTTTCTGTTGATAAATGTTTTAGGCTTTACTTCTGATCAGGGTTGGAGATAAATAGCCTGACATGCTGCAACATCTGCACACTCTTTTTTCCTCTTCTCTCTGGATTGTGTCACACAAGAATCAGCCGATTTTAGTCCTAAGGAAAATGTTATGGCTTTAGATAAGAGATGCAGTCAAAGTCCATTTGAGCAAGGGACTCAGAAATCCTAGTGGGGCTTTTCTGTGGTTGCCACAGTCAACATTAAGTCTGCATAGTATGACAAAAGTTAAAAAAAGTTACTCAGTCTGTTGATTCACTTGGGAGACTGGGACCTGTCTCCTGGAATGGAGCTTTCCTGCATGAAAGTAAATACCTCTCTTTGGTGTTGACTTGTGATCTGTTTTCCTTGTGGTCCTTGACGATGGTTTTGATATTGATGTGGCTCTTTCAGCGGAGGTTTCAACTTGACTTCCAAACTGCTGACGCCTCAGTCTACTGTCATCTTCTAGTTTCTCTAGTGCAGTCTTACGACATTGTTCATTGGTTGTCATGTATAGTTTACAAAACTTGCACAATAAAAAGTAAACCACTAAGTAAAACATTCTTTAACACAGTTTTAGGGGGAAAACACACATTAGTAAGCACTGGATAAATCAATAGATGGAATCTAGTTTCTCTTGAAGCACAATACTCATTTTATTTTCATGAATCAGACGGACCACTCTCAAGTGACATAGTAAAAATGGAGCCATGATTCAGTAAGAGAGGTCACACTATAAAGTGAAAATGAAATATGAATTTCACCCCAACAGATGATTTATATTATCTGCTAGACATTTGTGGACTGATTTTTATGTCTAATTTTTAATAGAGAGTTGTTTTTCTGTGAAGCTGTGGATATGGTGCAAATCTTTTGTGGACTGATGACTGTTTAAAATTTAGTCATTGCTTAGAGGTGCAGTTTGAAACAACATAAAACTGAAGAGATAGTCTACTTTGAAAAACAGATGCTGAGTACATACAATATCCTCCCCCACAAAATAAATTTCATATTATCCAAGAAAGTATTTATAATATAGATTAAAAAGACATTACATTGCTAATCCACACTGAACATCCAAGTTTGCTCTCATTTGCCACCCTTGACCTGCCATTGCTGCCAGTTCCAGCCCTGGAAACAGGTTCTACCCCTGAACACAGCTATGTTCACTAGTACAAAGTGACCTTTGTTTGAGGTTATTACCAAAGGAAGCACACTGTGGGATGGAGCCAGGGAAGTCATGCTCCCATATTATCCATACACCTCCTAGCACAATGGGGTCTTGGTCTATGATGGAGGTTCCTAGGCACTATGGCAATACAAATAATAAATGAATATTCACCTGCACCACCACTCCCTCCAGCACTCAAGTAATCTGCAAGCCTCAAAATATCAGCTCTAGGACCTATTAATGTGGCTCAGGAAGTATCTATAGAATTTGATTAATCTATCATCATCTGCAAAAGTATTTTCACCTTGTTTACCGTACCTTATTGTAATCAAGCTTGCCATTGCTGTTTACATCAGTCAATTTAGTGATGGCATCCACTTCCTCTACAGTCATCTTCTCCCCTCTCTGTGATAAACAATTTAAATGTCAGTTCCTACTAAAGAACATTGTTCACCCACATTAGTGGTTTGAAGACTACACAAAGGAGAAAGGTATACTTTAACATTCTTTCCAGCAATCTTATCTGCAGCACATTTACACTGATCTTAATTTGAATCCCCAGAATAGTGATCAGCATTGTAAATGATATTTTATATTTGAAACGCTACTAAATACTTTGAAGATGAATAACTAAATTCATGCAATTTAAAGATCCCATTCTACAAGCCCTCCATGTTGATCAAGAGATTTTTAATCTGCTCTAATCCATGTAACGAGATCAGCACCAGTGACAGCATTTAGCCACCCAGCTGAAAAACGAGCAGAGAGGGGGAGAAAATATTGTAGATTTTATCTCTTCTAATTAAAATAACAAAAGCAGTAACAGTATCATAATGTTTAGACATGAATAAAAATATAATCAGATTTAGGTTTAAGGCTTTTAATAAGTAGTAAATAGTTTAGCGGAAGTTTTAGCTAGAAATCTAAAATGGTGGCCACGATGATGTCATACTGAGAGAGAGAGAGAAACAAAATGGAGGTGTTAAGAAACTGACCAACAGCAGAAAGGTAGACTGGAGTGAAATAAAGGTCACTCCTAATACCTGAAGGGAGGGGTCACTTAGGTGGGAAGGAAGATCTCAAGGAGCTCCAGCTTGAAGTAAACAAGTGAAACTAATTAGCACATCGGACAACTGGTATGTCGAAAATGATATCACTTCTGGGAGGGGTTGCTGAGGGCTGTTGACTGACATTAAGAAAGCAAAAAGGACAAAAAGTGTATATAAGACTGAGAGCTGACAGGCTTGAGTGTGGGCAAACGGATGGTCGGGAGAAGATGACAGCAGAAGCACAAGCACAGAAGGATCTTAGACAAGACAGAGGGATCTGACCAAGAAGGAGGAGAGGAAGTATGACTCTTCTAAAAATAAGGAATGTATGGGTATGATTGTAAATAAAGCCGGATGCTTGCGTTTGAATGACCTCCTACCCAACCCATTCTATGATTGCCTGATCACAGCAATTGAATGTTAATTTGTAGTAGTTTTATTGAG
The DNA here is from genome assembly GCF_026122565.2 of Emydura macquarii macquarii. Classification (NCBI taxonomy): domain Eukaryota; kingdom Metazoa; phylum Chordata; order Testudines; family Chelidae; genus Emydura; species Emydura macquarii. The sequence goes on along the minus strand of NW_027133643.1, from coordinate 10,230,142 downwards.
TGTGTTATTGTAATGTTACTGTATACATATGTACAAGGGAATTGTATGTTATATTGTGATACATTTGGTATTTTAATACAACATTGTATTAAGGCTTTATACATATGTATGCAGGGTTTCTTTCTCCCTGCCACTGTCTTGACCTGCTGCTCACAAACTGGGAAGAATTGGTAGGGGAAGTAGAAGTGGGTGGTAACTTGGGCAGCAGTGACCATGAGATGGTCGAGTTCAGGATCCCGACAAAAGGAAGAAAGGAGAACAGCAGGATATGGACCCTGGACTTCAGGGAGCTGATGGGCTGGATCCCCTGGGAGGCTAATATGAGGGGGAAAGGAGTCCAAGAGAGCTGGCTGTATTTAAAAAAAAACCTTACTGAGGACTAAGGAACAAACCACCCTGATGTGCAGAAAGAATAGCAAATATGGCAGGAGACCAGCTTGGCTTAACAAAGAAATCTTTGTGAGCTTAAACACAAAAAGGAAGCTTATAAGAAGCGGAAGATTGGTCAGGTGACTAGGGAGGAGTATAAAAATACTGCTTGAGCATGCAGGAGTGAAATCAGGAAGGCCAAAGCACAACTGGAGTTGCAACTAGCAAGGGACGTGAAGGGTAACAAGAAGGGTTTTTATAGATACATTAGTAACAAAAAAAAGGTCAGGGAAAATGTGGGCCCCTTTCAGAATGAGGGAGGCAACCTAGTGACAGATGATGTGGAAAAGACTGAAGTACTCAATGCTTTTTTTGCTTCTGTCTTCACAGACAAGATCAGCTCCCAGACTACTGCACTGGGCAGCACAGAATGGGGAGGTGGTGCGCAACCCTCGGTGCTGAAAGAACAGGGTTCAGGACTATTTAGAAAGGCTGGACATGCACAAGTCCATGGATCCAAGGGTGCTAAGGGAGCTGGCTGATGTGACTGCAAAGCCATTGGCCATTATCTTTAAAAATTCATGGCGACTGTGGAAGGTCCCAGATGATTGGAAAAAGGCAAATATAGTGCCCATCTTCAAAAAAGGGATGGAGGATCTGGGGAAGTACAGGTGGTCAGCCTCACCTCAGTCCATGAGAAAATCATGGAGCAGATCCTCAAAGAATACATTTTGAGGCACATAGAAGAGAGAAAGGTGATCAGGAACAGTCAGCATGGATTCACCAAGGGAAAGTCATGCCTGACCAAGCTGATTGCTTTCTATGATGAAATGACTCGCTTAGTGGATGTGAGGAAAGTGGTAGACATGATATACCTTGACGTTAGCAAAGCTTTTTGATACTGTCTCCCACAGTATTCTTATCAACAAGTTAAAGAAGTATGGGTTGGACGAATGGACTATAAGATGGATAGAAAATTGGTTAGATCATCAGGCTCAATGGGTAGTGATCAATGGCTCAATGTCTAGTTGGCAGCTGGTAACAAAGGGAGTGCCCCAAGGGTCGGTGCTGGGGCCGGTTTTGTTCCACATCTTCATTAATGATCTAGAGGACAGGGTGGTTTGCACCCTCAGCAAGTTTGCAGATGACACTAAGCTGCGGGGAGTGGTAGATATGCTGGAGGGTAGGGATAGAATACAGAATGACTTAGACAAATTAGAGGATTGGGCCAAAAGAAATCTGATTAGGTTCAACAAGAACAAGTGCAGAGTCCTGCACTTAGGACGGAAGAATCCCATGCACAGCTACAGACTAGGGACCAACTGGCTAGGCAATAATTCAGCAGAAAAGGACCGTGGGGTTACAGTGGATAAGAAGCTGGATATGCATCAACAGTGTGCCATTACTGCCAAGAAGGCTAATGGCATATTGGGCTGCATTAGTAGAAGAATTGCCAGTAGATAGAGGGAAGTGATTATTCCCCTCTATTCGGCACTGGTGAGGCCTCATTTGGAGTACTGGGTCCAGTTTGGGCCCACCACTACAGAAAGGATGTGGACAAATTGGAGTCTAGCGGAGGGCAACGAAAATGATTAGGGGGCCACGTGACTTATGAGGAGAGGCTGAGGGAATTGGGCTTGTTTAGTCTGCAGAAGAAAAGAATGAGAGGAGATTTGATAGCAGCCTTGAACTACCTGAAGGGGGGTTCCAGAGAGGATGGAGCTAGGTTGTTCTCATTGGTAGTAGATGACAGAACTAGGAGCAATGGTCTCAAGTTGCAGTGGGGGAGGCCTAGGTTGGATATTAGGAAAAACTTTTTCACTAAGAAGGCGGTGAAAGGTTACCTAGGGAGGTGGTGGAATCTTTTAAGGTGTGGCTTGACAAAGCCCTGGCTGGGATGGTTTAGTTGGGGTTGGTCCTGCTTTGAACAGAGGGTTGGACTAGATCAATGTTTCTCATCCTTTTTGATAACAGGAACCGTCTTGCTGTCTTCTGCTGTCTTCCTAAATTGGGTCAGGGGGATCTCAGGGACTGGTGCCAGTCCACAGACAGGTCATTGAGAAACACTGGACTAGATGACCTCCTGAGGTCCCTTCCAACCCTAATCTTCTATGATTCCATGAAATGTTCCAAAGTGCACATAACAAATCATACTATGGAACTGTTAGTGTGCGGCAGCAAGATCCGCATGGCCTGCCCCCTTTGTGTGCAACAAGCTCTTGCACTGTAAATTCAAACTCCACCTTGCTATGCACTATGCTTCTAACCCTATCACAGCTTATATTGTGCAGCTTGATGAGATAAGAGCCTGAGCCCAGGGGTGTGGCTGCAGTAACGTATTTTTGTCATGACTGTAATGGAATCATGGGCACCATAATTATCAAACTTAAGAGAGGAAAAATGTTATTTCTGAACATGCATGAACGAAAGAAAACGTGTGAAGGGAGTATATGAGTGTGTAAATGAACAAACCTAACTAAGAGAGTTAATGAAACTGTCCCATATGGCTGCAAAAGACCCTTTCAAAACAGATTTGCACAAAAAGGTTGCTGGAACAAAATGAACTAGGCACTGAACTCAGTGAGGGCTATGTGCTTCCAATTCTGCTGCACCAATGCAGGACAAATAGGCAGAGTTTCTTTAAACAAAAAAAAAAGTAGTAATTATTTTTCTATTGACTCCTTCTACCAGGGGCTGGAACTGAGAGGAGCAGTTGGGTGAACACCCAACTTCAGGACTGTAAGGGGAAAAATAAGAAAGAGGGAGAGAAATTAGATAGTCAAAGAAGCATGACACTTAAAAAGAAATCATTAAAAAAAAGATATAGATTTTTCCCCCTACAAAACCAAATTTTGAATTATTTTTAACATCTTTTAAAAATGGTTCTTTTACTACACCGATTTTCTGCAAATTATAGCTCTATACCAAAATTTGTAATTTACCTTTCATGATACTTACTGTTGTAAGAATTTTATAAAGTTCAGTGTGCAAAATATATCCATCATTATTTGTATCTACTTTTAAAAATGCTTTGAGCAGTTCTGTTTTTGTAGCTGGTTTTTCTTTTTTTAAGATACTACAAAAATCATCAAAATTCAGTGTGGTGGTTTGGAGAGTCCAGTATTTATTAATCGTCTTCTGAGATGGATTTCTTCCAGCCTGTTGAAGCACTGCACAATAAAATATAATATCAACTCTTAATTGACACTGATAGCCAGAATATATATGGTTTTCTCAAAATATCCTTCAGTCAGTTCATAGGTTAAGACAGTTCTTTTTAATCCGATCAATTAAAGGCAAAAGTAGGCATGAATGATAAACCTTTGCTTAACTGCAGTAGCTGTGATATGAACGTAGACTCAATTCTGTGTTCCTGATTAGGGCTAGATTGTGGACCACCCTGCACACCCACTCTGGGAAGGAAGAAGTGCAAGGCTACCCTACCATGGGTAGCAACATGGAGGTCAGAGAAGCCAAACCATCTGATGGGGTACTACATCCCCACTGTGCATGTTGGTGAGAATAGACAGTGCCTTGGTTTCTTTCCTTCCCAATGCACCGAATGGCACAGAGGAGAAGTACACTGTGCCAAATACAGGGTTGGCACAACATATTCCTCCTCCTCCATAAAAATTCACAAACTGAATTTTCTGGTTCTAAGTGCTACTAGAACTATGTGCTGCTTCATACATAGGGATGTGATAAAGCCACAATTTAGCCCTTAGAATCTGTTGCGTAGCTATCTCGTACTTGTGTGCATAGAACCACTGAACTCAGTGGGACTACTCACAAAAGTAAGACCTGCTGGATCAGACCCTCAATCAGGCAAAATACCCACTGACTTCAAAGGGAGATTCCTTCCCCTGCAAAAGTAATAAGTGTGGGATTTGGCCCACTGTGTATAATCTGCAGGCGATAATATAACAGCCTGTTTCTTGTAAAGCCACATATTACTCTGGGCCAGATCCATCTATTGAGGTCAATGAGAGCCTTCCCATTTACTTTAACAGGAATTGGGACAGCTTCTCAGTGCACAGTCTACCATAAATAAGTGGTAGCTTTATTTCTGTAAATCAGCCAAATAGTTCAAATTATACAACATGAATTTCAAATGTAAAAAGAAAAATAATTTCCAGTAAACTGTTAGATGGTATTATTTTACCACTAATAAAATGAAATAATAATAAAAGCCAATACGCTGTCTGCAACATGTCCCACTGCTCCTGTACATAGCAGTCACAGAAGTTGGATTTGCTAATTCTAGCTAGCTTCTGAAAAATCTTTGTTTATATTAGGCTTTCATCAGTTTATAATGTGAAGGTATTATCTTAAATTCAGGCTAAATTCCAATATGCCATCTATATAAAAATATGTCATAACTGCCTACCCCTTCCAGTGAATTAGATGATTTAGGAGAACTCTCTAGCTAGTAGTTTGATTGTAATCCAGAACTGCAATGACCAAGTCTTTACCAGCTCAGAGCTGTTCAGTAACCTATCTGAAATGAGTTGGTGGTATCATCACAATTCTTAGCAGGTGGTCCGTATACAGAAAGAATCCCCAAAGAACCTATTTTCACAATTGGCACCTTTGTTGCTAATCTAAGGTGCGACCCCTAAAGACAAAATGGGCACAGAAATTTCTGCTCATTCTCCTCTACAGGTAGTTTCTCCAAGAAAGAGTGGAGGCTGGTGAATATGGGATAGCTTGTGTCTTTAAACATGTGCCTCTCGGGCACATAGCAACTGTTTTGGCATTTCTGTTTCAAGGTCAGCTAAGGAAGGGCAATTATTCTCTGTGTGTGTTGTTATGTGGATAACACAGTCTCCTGGGCTGTCAATCTAGCACCCTTCATGAGCTGAGTATTTGTTTATATTTTTAAAAATGTTCCTCGATAAATATACTGCAAGATGCTGCTACCTGTATTATTTATAATTTCGGGGAGATCAGTGATTGCTAGAAACATATCTCCCAAGTCCATATTTTTGAAAGATCATTTAGATCACATCTTTTAAGTATGTTTCTTTAACAACTGAATTCTGCTAAATGCCTGAACAACAAGATTGGACTTCACATTATAGTACATTCAGTGAGTAACTACAACTCCTGTAACTGAGGTTTTGCCGGAGCAGGCTCTAAATGAATAGCATAGTTTGTGTTATTAACCAAACATCATGTAACCACAGATGCTTCAACATCGACACCACTCATTTGATTCTTTGCCAGGATTTATGCTAAGCTTTTAGATAAGCCTATAATGACTCTTAACACTTACAAGTTTAAAAGAAAAACAGTTCACACACAGCTCTGAGAAGACCGAGAGCCTGAACCAGTAATTGCCCTTTCTTAGCTGACCTTGAAATCAAAATGCCTAAACACTTGCTATGTGCCCAAATGGTATATGGATAGAGATGAAAGGCACAGCATATATAAAAGAGACGACATTTGTTCATACCACTCTTATTTTAAAATCCACATGATCTGAAACCAGCATTAGGATGTTATACAGGGGCTTCTATCTTAACCCTGACAGTCTGCATAAGACTGAGTCATATATTGAATAAGCATGCTTGTTAGACCCAGTAGTTCCCCTGGTGGTTCGCGAGGCTACTACAGGAGGTCCATGGAAAAGAAAAACAACATCCTCCTCACCAAGGAAACGTACAATTTCAAATAAAACTAGTAGCATGTGGTGGTCTGCAAAATGTTTGGAGGTTGAAAAGGGGTCTGCACACTCAAAAAGGTTGGGAACCACTGTGTTAGAGAATGGTATTTCAAGTACTGGTATTCAGAGAAAAGCTATCAATCTGAAACCATCGGAGTACCACAGCAAGTACACATCAGCTTACATGCTAACTGGCTTCCTGGTGGAAAGCTCACATGTTATGGACTGAATTAAGATTAAAGAGAATGAAAGTCTGGAGATAATGAATTTTATGCAAGGAAAAGAGGAGTACGATGCCCCTAAATATTCTGACTGACCATATTGTGTCTGAATGCATTTCTATTTATTTTTTGCTCGTTCTATGATTACATAAACTCAGCAGTCTTATAACAAACATGCCATTTCCCTCACACCATAATCTACAACTGATAACCCCTTAGTGAGCAACACTGCAACATTGACAATGCCAAGTGTTCAAAAATCGTATTAGCTTAAAAATCATGAGATTTTTTTTTTTTAAATAATAGATTTGGGTTCTTTTTATTTGCTTCCTGGGTTTTTTTTTGCTTTTTTAGGGTTCATGTTTTCAAGCTTTTCTCTGCAACCATGAAGGCTAGAAACTTTCATTTTTAAAAAATAAATAAGCTAAGCTTCTCTCTTAATCATAACACTCCAGGTGCTGGAGCTTTAAGACAAACACCAAAAACGGGATACATGATAAAGTTGCAAGAGTTGGCAACATTGACACTACATTACCTTAATGGAGTTCTAGCTGGCACTGTGAAACCTATTCCAAATATCCATTTAATAGAATAACTAACTAATTAAAATATTTTAAAGTAAACCAATTCTCAGCCCCTAGGCCAACTTATAAATCATTCTTTTAGCTAACTTACTGTGTACATTGGTCATTTTCATAGTTACACCCAATAAGATTTGAAACCTCCAATTATTTTTAAAGACATTTTCTAAGCATTATAATTTTCAGTCAAGTATTTATACATACTACTACTAACTGCATTTACCAAACCAAAAAGATACACTGTTGGACAGTTGACTAGGATGTCACCTAATCACACAACCAAGTAGAATAATACTGATAAAAGAATAAAACATCTGGACTGAAACCTATGAAATTGAGAAGTACTTTAACTTAATGTACATTTACATTTTACAAAATTAATGTAGTTCTTATGAAACACTGAAGTCATCCATTTATGCACAGAACACATTCCATATAGGCAAGGAAAGATTTTCACAAACCACACAGTCAGTGTTTCTCAACACTGATCTGGGAGACCATCTCTCAGGGTGAAAGGGCAGGTCAATCTCCATCTTTCATTTAACAACTTTTCTGATGAGCTGCAAACCACTGTGCCAATTAATGCCAGTTGCCATGGTGATTTTCTGTGCTAGGGACACTTATCCACTAGAAACTGAACTGAGCCCAACTCATTTTAATTTATCACTTGTCAGAGAGAGGAAAACAATTTACTGCAAAATGTCACAACCACAAAGCACTATCCAGGCCCACCTCAAGTAGGCAATGATGCCACCATCAAATGTGGTGCTGTTAAACAACTCACTTAGGCCTCCCAATAGCTGTCAGCTGGTATTGACTTTTGCTCATTCAGAGTGGTGATTTAGAGGTGAAAGGCTCTGTATATTGTTCCCACCTCCATGAACCATCCAATACCTAGTAACATAGATTAAGAATTTGAGGAAAATGAAAAATATTGAAGAAAAGTAGTTTCTATAAACTATTTGAAAAACTATTATATAATATTTTTAATAATAGGTATAAACCTTGGAAGAGTCTTTATAGCTACATCAAACGATGCTTGAAACCCAAACCCCACCAAAAACTGCATGAATCCTTAAAATAACTCCATTAAGTGTTGGGGTATTTCCACCAGTGAAATGCTGGCTGTTGGTTTGAAAATCAACTACTATAATCTTCACACACAAAATTCAAATAAAGAAAATTATCTCATTACCTAAACAGAGTTGTTCTTTTGATTTTATATTTTCTAAGCTGCTTTTAAAAACAGCTAGATAGGCTGCTCTGCAGTTCATATAAAAGGTCTCCTCATCAGAATACTGTAATTTCTTTGCTTGAGAACTTTCTGAGAGTATGGTTTTCTGACTGGAGAGGGATGCATTACTTCCAGGACTGCTGGCCATTCTGTGAATAATACAAACATATTTAAAATCTGTTGCTTTTGCTTTCATAATGCATAAATACATCTTTACTCCATCCTCTCAAGCACAAATTCACTTAAACTCTCTGTGAATCTGTTTCCCCCTCTATAAAATGGGGGTAATGCTACTTAACTGCCTTTGTAAAGTGCTTTGAGATCCGTGATTTTAAACTATGTAGGTGCTACGTATTATTCATTATACTGAATGCAAACACAGTAGCAAATTTTCCAAGATACCACACCCTACCTTAGCCAAAATTAGAATTAAGCCTTTAGGGCTTGTCTACACTACACTTTTTCCATAAAATTTCCTACTGTTGCTACCACTGGCTCAACTCATCTGTGAGTACAAAAAGTGGGAGCACTTGAATGGACAAGGTACTAGTGGCCTCCAGTGTTTTAACCACTGTTGTCTAGGCCTGCTGTGACCTCATCCACACTAGCTCTCCCATTATTAGTGCTACTTATTGAACTTACCCAGTAGTAGTAATGGTGAATTACTTTAGGGGAAAGATGCTGATGTGGAGACAGCCTTTTGGAAGTGGGAAGTGTGTGGAATGTGATTTTTCACCACTCTGTAAATGACTGCTTAAAACACAAAGAAACAGGCAATATTTTGCCAGAGATCAACTGATATAGAGATCCAGCATGGAATATTTGCTCAACTATTCTGAACCAAGGAGTGCAAATACTAGAATCCTAAGGAAAAACAGAATTTTGAGAGTCTGAGTTTTCGGAGCTGATCAGAACTCTAGCCACGGAGATACAGAGATCATACAAAGTGATCAGGACAGGGGGACCTTTATGCCCCTAGTCTGACAGACCTTAGTGACACTGCACAGATGTAAGGGTAACATCAAGAGGCCTGAACCAGAAATGAACCCCCACAATTATGTTAGGTGCACTACAAACAGAGCAAGATACAGTCTCGGACTTAAAAAGTTACCAGATTTAACACCAAATGCAACATGTAGGTGTAACATATATTTGGAGAGATCAGGGAAGGCAGGAAAAAGAGAACAGTGATAGCAAGATAAACATTGTAATTAAATGTATGTGTTAAACATCCTCATGTTGTATGGCATATATGTTGGCTTGTTTTGCAAGCTTCTTATTACTCGAGACTTGTTGTATCCGGAGACATATTCAGTAAGAGTAACTATGCATTGAAAGATTATACTCTGATGCCTTTTGTGTTGCTTTTACTACTGGGTTTTACTCATCTTTCCAAATCTGAAAATCTAGCAGAGTTAGATTCCATTAGGCTGATCAGTTCCATGCTGATTCAGCAGGGAAAATATACTGGAAAAAACCTTTTTTGTAGTCAAGATTAAAAAATAATGGTACAAAAAAAATTAAATTAATAAAGTAATTTCTCTGGTTTTAAGCCCAGCTTCAGAATAATTTTTTTAACTATAATTCCTTAAAAATTATATCTAATAGTAAAAACACTGTCAACATTTTACACACCTATCCTTCAAACATGTAAAGTTAAGCATATACATTCGTATCAATGGCACTACTTGGATGCATAAAATTAAGCATGGTATAATTGTTTGCAGGGTTTAAGACCTTAAACTACAACAGCACCACCACAAAACTGAATAAACCAGAGTGGGGAAAAATCCAGATTTTTTTTTTAAATAACTGAAATAATTCAAGACAATAACAGCTTTTGCTCATAAACGGCCAGTGAACTTTAAAGTGGTTTTCTTCTTTACCAAAGGTGATTAAGGTTTTTAGAAGGCCATCACAGAGGGACACTAAATTGTGCTGTACTGTTGGTCTAACAGCCTCTAACATTATTTTACCTAGCGTTGACTTCTTAAAATATATTCCCATATAATAAATTGAATATCTCAAATTCAACAACAAGATAATGGCAGAGGTAGGGTCCCCTTCAGGACTCATTGGATTCTTACTCAGGAGGGCTAAATCACTCACACCTTCTTGAGTTATATAGGTCTTTTCCACTTGGGAAAGAAAGATAATAATCGCTTATCATGGATGAAGTACCCTATTTATAATACACAGGCCGCCTACTTGACACTTTCATATTACACTGGCATTAGAAAGACCCCACAGGGACACAGTGATGCAGTCTGGTTACTGCAAACGGGTGTCACTATAATTAAGCACCATAGTTACACTCCCAAATTGAAAGTGGATTAAAGTCAAGGAGGAAAAGGAGAATAAATGTTAATTTTCCAGTAACTAGCTTTATAAAATATGAACTGTTGTTTATGCCCCTCAGCCCACTCATTATCAAGACATTTATTATTTGTGCAGCCGCTACACACAAAGGTGCTGCCAATATGTTATTCAAAGTTTAGTGTGCAAGTTTTCCAAGGGAACTGATGGAAGATCAGTGGCTTGGATCATTAAACAACTGGACAGATGATGAAGCAACTAAATATATATACATTAAGGGACAATTGTGCATCAGAGGAAGTGGGAGGGACTAGATGACCTAACAGTTTTCCCCAAGATTCTTGAGAAAAAAAGACTGAGGTGGGACCTGATAACAGTCTTCAAATATATTAAGGGCTGTTACAAAGAGGACGGTCGGTGATCAATTGTCCTCCAGGTCCACCAAAGGTTGGACAAGACGTAACCAGTTTAATGTGTAGCGAGGGAGATTTAGGTTGGATGTCAGAATTTTTTTTCTAACTATAAGGGTGGGTAAGCACTGGGACAGGCTTCCCAGGGAAGTTGTGCAACAATCCCCCCATCTTGGAGGTTTTTAAGAACAGGTTGGACAAACACCTGTCAGGGGGGCTCTAGGTTTACTCCCCAGGGCAGGCTGGCCTAGAGAGAGCGTCTAGTCCCTGTCCAGCCCTACATTTCCATGGTGACTATTCTAGTTTCTACCATTTCATCACAGGACAGGCAAACCTTAACCTAGCAGAGCTCACTGCTTCGGCAGCAGGACTCTCTCTCTGAGGAAGAAATTACATACAATGGTAGGGCTGGAAACCAACATTTCCAGCCCCTCCAGGGGAGCGAGGAGGCAGGGCGGAGCAGGGGGCTCCCCCAGAGACAGCGCAAGGGATCGGGGAAGGCGGTTGGGGCCCCCCAAGCTGACCGGGGTGGGGACTCCTTGTTTCGTACCTTTCCCTGCCCCGCTGCGCCGCCACGCACCCTCCCGCTCGGTACGACAACAACTCCGAGTAGCGGCCGCCCTCGGCCTGAGCCGAGCCGAGTCCCCTGGAGGGCCGGTGTTTCCAGCCGGAGGGGTTTGGGTGGTGCACGGCGGGCGGGAACCGTTGGGATTCAAGCGGAGCTCCCTGCGGGCCTGGCCCTGGCGGACTGGGAGCGGCTCGGCTCGGCTCGGCTCCTTCGCCCGCGCTGCCGTCATGCCGTAGGTAGCGGGCAGGGGGGGCAGCCGCGGGGGGTTTGGGGGTGAGAATGGGGGCGACGGGGCAGGAGCTGGGGCCTGGAGGGGATCAGAGCGGGGGGCAGGAGCTGGCGGCGAGGGATCAAGAGCCGGAGACCCTGGCACGGACTTGAAATCCCCTCGGGTCCCTGCGTGGCCCAGATGAAGCGGCTACTTATCTGCCTTTGAAAGGGGGTGTTCTGCATAACGACTCTCGGCTGAATGGGGATGTCGAGGAACATGGGGGGAAAGTGCCTGTGATTTCTTCAAGCCGGTGACAGTGAGAACATGAGAGCAGCTGCTGGAGATGTAAGAGTGGGCGCTGCTGGGCTGTTCCACCTACTCGTGGTACTGCAGGTCCCCGTGGACAACGTCTCTGGGCTTTTCCTGGCTGCCCTTAGAAGGGTGGATCTCTGCTATATGATGCTTCCACAGATTTTTTTTAAAACCCTTTTCTGTTTGAGGAGCTCTGTTTCCTGCCTGTCCTGTTGCTGGTAACTGCCCAATCACCACTCAATACCAGTGGAGAAAATGAATTGTCTTGTTAATTTCACTCTGCTGCTTAGCAAGACTGTGAGTAGCAACTGAGGCCCTGAAGCAGTTTACCTTCAGACCTGGGCAGGCAAAACTGCATCCATGTATACTCTGTTCACAGATAGTTGTCTTTGCAACTGTACGTTTCCTTTAGATTAGATTCCATATTTAAGGGAAGCTTAAATTCTTCAGTAATTGATGACTTAGGTCCCCACCATTTGCTAGTCAAGTCAAAGCTTCCTGTCAACCACTGGAAGTAGATTTCTTTAAGCTCAAATTATGGTTCTGGTCTAGAACCTGCAAGAGGAGAAGAGAGAATGACGAGTGTTGCTTAAATAATTTCTGATCTCACACAATAATTCAAAATTAGTACATTTCATAGGAGTTTTAGGATTGTACTACTTGAGTGCATTCCTCATTTTATTAGTTGCACATTGTCTAACATTTCAGTTTGAGCCTGGAAAATAGTAATGTTCTTTCTTCAAGCTTTCCCAGCTGGTATGCCTCTTTTTTCTTTAGTCCCTCCTGTTTTGCTAACATACATTAATATCATCTAGTTATTTCTCTACTAAGAGAGAAATAGGGAGTGTAGCAATGTGGCCAGTTGAAAAGCCAATTATAACTGAAAACGTTTTTAATTCTTATGTTGTCTTACTGTGACATCAGGATGCACTCGGCTAAAAATATTATAACCCACGGTTATACAAAAGGATGACAGATTTCCTCAGTTTAAATGCTGTTTTCACACTGGTATTCAGGGTGCAAACTAAATAAAAGATTATTTTTGGGGTATGGTTTTGTATTTTCATTAACAACGAGAGGTGTATTCAAACTAAAAATGTACCTTCCTTAGTAAAGTCTTCATGCTGTCATTACTTACAATAGGATTATGGTGTAGTGGGACTTGACGTCTGAGATTGACATGTTATATGACCTCTTTATACTTAGTTTCCTGCAATATAATCATCTACTGTACTGGCATCTTGTAAAACTTAATGTCTGTCTATATAATGAGTTAGTAAGGTTGAAAGTGTGTTTCAAAGGAGTCTCTAATACCTAAAAATACATTGTGATTTCCTCAGAATAAGTTTTTCATTAAGAGATACAGCCACTTCATCATGCCATCTATTCCTTCTTTATTTACTACCAGCTCATTCAAATACTTCTCTCCACTCATCTTCAACTTGTTTCTTTTATAATTTGCTTAAATACATGCAAAATTAAAAAACATCTTATTGTACCAGGAGAATGCAAAAATCTCACTTCCTTACAAAGGGCTAGATAGTGAAATCCATACTTTCTCTGCTGAGCAGTTACTTACAAATAGTTTCACCCAAGTAAATAGGTGTAATTTTGTAAATAAATGCTCACCAGTGTTAGCAAGAGACTCTCAATCTGGCATAAAGGGATTTTCCAATATGTTCTAACAAACTTAACTTTTTTTAGACTGAAATTTTATGTGTAAAGTACCAATTACCAACGTCTTCATATACCTACATAAACATACACAACCATCTACTATGCACCATTAAGAAAACAAAATGAGCTCTGTCACTGGGGATTTTGGATCAACTTGAGGGTAGGGTACAGGTAAATGAGCTTTTGTGCACTGTAGCTTCATGTGCTTGGTTTTTCCTGCCTCTTCCCTACTTGTGCAGACTGACATTTACTAGTATCCTGGTGCTGCAGTAATTTTGTCCAGCCATAGGAAGAAGAGAGTTGGAACTAATGCTGATGATGGTACTGCCTTCTATATCCTAAAGTAGTATGGGGTTCTAACTTCCACACGTTAGGTTGATGAAGGTTTCTCTCCTCTCCTCCATATGCATCTTTTTGAATGTAGGTGGGAGGGAGGGAGATACCTTTAGTCCAATGGGGCCTCTTTTTAATTTCTTAAAAGAACTTTGTTTCAGAGCTTTTAGCTAAGGAGAATGATTTGGACTTTAAGACCCCCAATCTTACATTATCCTGATTGAATGATAGTTGACATGTGATTTACCTGCCCCTCCTTAGAACATTGGAGGAGATATTAGCAGCTGGGATAGAATCTAATGCTTTCACTGGAAGGAGCAAGGCTTAGATGACCACAAAAGGCCAAAATTGTCATTATGCAGCCCTTTCTGATGTAGAAGTACTTACCTAAGAATCTGCCTCTACAGCTGCATAGCTCAAGGGATTTACAGAGGCTTCACAGGCCAACAGATACAAATTTGGGCTGTACAAAGTATCTGACAGATTTTAAACAACATGGGGTTGACCACTCCACAACGTTTTCTCTGAGAAATTTCCGAAATCCCTCTAATTTAGGATTTTCATGTAGTTTTTCATTTATCCTCATCATAAAGCTACCTCAAGTCCAGATTCTGCTGTTCTTTGGCTTCCAGCTCCTTTTGAAGTCCATCATAAAAACTTCCATCATAACACAGAATCATAGAAATGTAGGGCTGGAAGGGATGCCTTAGTATGACATGCAAATGTGTTAGCCCTTAGAGCACCCTTATAGAGGGAATGGTATATAATGTTTTTCTGCTGCCACTGGGATGGAAGATATAATGGAGTCTGCATTCCTTAAGCAACAAAGGTCACTATATTAAAACCAAAAAAAAAAAAAAAAAACCCACACACATTATAAAGAATTCCATCAAACTGTTATAACTTTGACTTTCCTTTGGCAAGAATTTTTTTTTTTAAATATAGAAAATGTAAATCTTACATGTTTATTTGGCTTTTTTTTAAGATAGAAATAAACACTATTACCTTTTAAAAATACAGATAATTGTAAACCAGTGTTATCTCACACAGTAATATTACATGAAATTAAAAATGCATCTTTAAAATATTATTCATTTTTTTGAATGCTTTCACATTCGAAACTCAAACAGTGGCACAGTTTAAACAATGGTATATTTTAAATGAGGTTATCATACTTGCTAATGAGTCAAAAAAGTGTTTTTAAGATGAAATTGTGCAGTTACAGTGTGAAGTAAATTGCATTTTCCAAAGCTTGTTTAATCTGAAATGAATGTGTAAGGTTCTTGTAGAATAACTTTAGAAAGATTTTCATAATTTTCTAGTTACTTTATATAATGCTTTAATGCTATTGTTTAAGATTTAAGAGAGTACTTAAGTTGCAGTTGTGTCTGGGTAAAATAGTCTTAATTTATGTTGACCTTTCTTTCCTTTGAGTATTTAGCCTGCATTCAATAAAATTTTGATGACTGCTCTTTAGAAGACAGCTGTACGATATAAAGTATTATAAATATTCAGCTTTCCTTTCCTAGTGTTGCCATTAACAGCTGGGCATCCAGTTCAGCAGAACAAATTTTGCAGAGAGAGCTTGGCATGTTCCTGAATCAGTATAGTGAAGAAGACTAGAAAACAGTTTCTTATGGTTTGGGGACTTGTAAAGACATAGAGCATCTGTTCCCCAGTTAAGTCATAGTCTAGTAGCATTGAATTATGTTAAGAGCTAAAATGATAGGAAGGACTACTTTTTTCACCTTGCAGTACCCATGTTTATATACGTAATACATTATTTCTACTAATGGCAAAATATTTCTAACACCTACCCCAAAGGTGTGTAAGTTAGAGTGCACTTGTGTATAATTATTTTAGTTATTGACATTTTGTATGAAAATTTTTTTTTTTTAATATAAAATCCTATGTAATATGACTTCAGTGTCTTGGATTGAACTAGTATATAATGGAGAGGTGAATGTATTTTAGTACAAACACTTGTGTTCCAGCTTCCAAAAAAGCAACCTTTTTGTCACCTGTTCTCTGATTCAGTTAATAAATTTGCTGTATCTGAGATTATTTTCCCTAAAGTAGCATAGAAGATTTAATGTATTCATAACTAGGAAAAATAATTCTTTTAAGACCACAGACAGTGGATCTTATTACTAGACATTTTGTATTTGAAGGAGTATAAAACTTATCTGTCTTTCTTTTGCAGAGTTAAGAGAGCACTGAAGTTGGAGGCCCTTCCAAAACAAAACGTAAGTATTCAGTTTTGTGTTTGGAATTCTATAGAATTTATATATAAATACACAGCACTTTATTAGGGTTATGTTATAGCAGGTTGGCTGACAGTCTACAGAAGTCTCACTAAGGAGAAGAAGTGACTGCTAAAAATCTTTGGCATGAAATTATAATTGGTTTTTGTATACATTGTCTGTCTATAAGTGAAGTATTTATCTGCATGAAACAATTGGCTATAACCGAAGAAAGAGTCATATTTTTGGTTACCTTCACTGCTTGCTCAAGAGCTGAATGAGTTAGGAATCTTGTTGAAAGCATTTATTAGAAATTAGCTCCATAATTGTGGAAGCAAATGTTCTGCCATCTAATTGTACATGTAACAATATGGAATTATGATAATGCTATAATCTTCATATTATAAGATGCAAAATTGAAATGAAAACATTAAAGGCATTTTTATGTCAAGGATATAATTACCTCCCTCAGCTAATCTGGCATAATGAAACAATAAAATACTAACACAGCAATAAATTTCACCACAGTTATCACAATAAAAATAAAATTGTACTGTTGCTATTTTTTGTAAATGCAGCCACTGTATATTACCAGTGCCAGCACGTCATGACATATGTCAGTTTATGATCTACCCGTACCAACAGTGGGTGTTGCTACAAACACTAACACAGAGGAGTTCATGAGGATGGTAGCCTAAAAGGGAAGTAAAATTAGGGAAAAGTATATTAGAATAAATAGCTAGTCAATAATAGAGCCTCTGGTAGATCTCCACATGGCTATGTCATTTTAGAGAGATTTGTTTATATGTGATACATATTTAGAAGTCTCATTGGTATTTAGCAGAATAGAAATTTGCAATTTTAAAAATTT
This sequence comes from Emydura macquarii macquarii, assembly GCF_026122565.2. NCBI lineage: Eukaryota > Metazoa > Chordata > Testudines > Chelidae > Emydura > Emydura macquarii. The sequence goes on along the minus strand of NW_027133643.1, from coordinate 10,213,131 downwards.
GCTGGATACTTTTTTATTTAAATAAAGGTGGCAAAATACCGCAGTGACACTAAAAAAAAAATCATTAGCAATTTAATTAGCAGTTTAGTGTACCATTACCCAACTTGTTCTGTGCAGAATGCAGCTGTGACTGTAATTTTGCATCTGTTTCTTTGGTCGGAGTAGCGTTTTTGTGGATGAGTGGTCCAGCCTGAAATTAACTACAGTTTTTTTCTGCTCTAAAGCTGTTATTTTTCTGAGATGGGAACAAAAATGTTTTAATAAAGAAGAATTGTATTTCAGACCAGACTGTCCTTATGCAGCAAAATGACTGCAATAAAAGTCTTGTTTACGTCAGTTGTTCAGAATATGATGGGTTAAAATAGTCAATTGAAGTCATTTATATATGGGGGGATATCAATTATAATGTGACTATACAATACAGTTTTAATTTATAAGGCATCTCTTGCACAAATTGCATCCCCATCCCATGCTGCTGCTTCTCCTTTGTCTCCTAGGACCATCTCCATGGCCACAACATGCCAAACTTCTCCCACTATGCCCTCACCTGATGTGACCTTAAAACTGGTTAAAAACTAATATTGGTATGATATCATAAGGGTTTGCTCAGCTGTGCAATAGACCTGGACTCTCTTTCCCTGAAGAGAAACCGATTGCTCCAGAGGTATTGTGCTCTGATTGTGTGCTGCAGGTAGATGCTCAAAGGAGTCTTCCTTCATGTCTAGAAATATGGTGGCTGCAATGTCAGGCATTCAAGGTTAAACAGAGAAGGGTCCTTGAGGCTTCAACAGGGATGCAGAGGATCCCCATGTTGCAAAACAGAGTGGATGTGGGTTAAATGCTTACTGTACCATTGATAAAACGTTTTGTAACCAATATTTCTCTGAAAAACTGTCTTTACTGGCAGTCCTGGGCTCAGTTAATCTTAATGTGGCAAAAGGTTAGCAGTGGGGAGCCCAAGGTTTCCAACTAGGACAGGGGTTGTTTAAAATATTAATGAACTGGAAAAAGGGATGCTAAGATAATATAATGTTATTAAATCTGTGGATGATACAAAACTATTTAGGCTAGTTGAGACAATGGAGAAAACTGAGTAACTTCAGAGGGAAATAGTAAAGCTAGATGAATGGGCACCAAATCAAAATTCAATGTTACTAAATACAAGGTAATGCACATTGGAAGAATTACTCAAATGTTGCTGGGATTATAAACTAACAGTAATTGTTCAGAAACAAATCTTGTGCATTACAGTGGATAGTTCAATGAAAACTTCAGCTCAGTCTGCAGAGGCGGTAAAAAAAAACAAACAATGTTAGAATATGTAAGGATTGAGATAGAAAGCACTAATTAAACTATAATGCTATTATATAAAACAGTGTTTCATCTTCACCTGAAATTCTAGTCACCCTGCTTAAAAAAGGAATTGCAGAAATAGAAGGGGTCCAAATCTGGACAGTATGGAGAGGCTTTCATAGAAAGATTAAAAGGTGAAGAATAAGGGAGGACAGGATAGAGGTTTAAGAAAATAATGAATGGTACTCGGAAGGTAAATCGAGCATTCCTATTTATCCTTTTCTATAATACAAGAACAAGAGGACAATCAGTGAATTGAAAGGCAGCATATTTAAAACTGAAAAGGATTTTTTTTTTCTTACCCACACATAATTAACCTGTGGAACTCAGCTCCTCCAATAGTTTGGGGTAAAGAACTTAGGAAAAAAATAAAAATTAGACATTTATATTCATAATGTGAATATTCAGAGTTGCACAGAGGGAAAAAATAGGAACATAAACCCATATATATCCAGGCATAAATCAACCACTGATTGCTTGGAGTTAGGAAGAAACTTCTCCTATGGGTAGGTTACTACATAATTGACCATTAGGCATTTTGATACACATTTTTCATGTTTATCTGTATAGATTTATGTCAACAAAAATGCTACTTCCAACACCTTATCCATGTCTGAAAAAAATTTAGAATCATGTAAATAAATAAATATTATCCAGTTGATGGTACATGTTATTCTACCCACTGCTGAAAAGTAGCCTCTTCTCTCAGAGGAGCAGCACTGACCTACCATGCGGATGAGGAAGGGGGTAGCAAAAGTGTGTTGAAGCCATTTTTGTGCCCGCCTGATCTTGGGTTACTCTAAGAGCTGGAGAGGCCACATGCATAACTTAGACTCAGCACTTTCTCTGTAGACCTTTGTGTAGCAGCTCTGCCCTCAAACGCAGCCCTCCAGCTCCCAGCCTTGTCCGTAGCACAGCTTCTATGCCAGTGCATGCAAGATGTTCCTGCAGTGGGGAATTCTCCCTTGGCTGGATCAGGGGCTTTCAGGTTATGTCTACACTGAAGTTGGGAGCAAAACTCACAGCCCTGGTAGACAGACTGGTGCTAATTGTGCATGAGCTAGCATGCTAAAATAGTTGTGTGGATGGAGAAGCTCTGGTGGAAACTTGCACTAGCCACCTGAGCTCAAACCAAGGGGATTGGGTGGGCTTGGGCTTGGAGGGTTACCTGGAGTCTCTGCTGAAGCCAGAATGTTCAGTCAGCTGTTTTTAGCAGGCTGGTGCCAGTCTGCCTACTTTGGCTGGGAGGCTCACACCCAGCTGCAGTGTTGACATATCTCTGGAGCCCCTTTACACTGTTCTGGCTGTTTGTTGCAAGGAGCCAGAGTGATGTGAGGTTCTTGCCCCAGGAGATCATTTGTGCACAGCAGTGTTGTGCAAAGTTCAGAATAAAAAGTAAGGAATACCATATTCATTTGAAACTGCAGGGGAAACTTTGGTAAGCAAAATACAGATAATCAAGTTGAAATCAGCTAGAACATTGGGTTAAGTATCATAGGATCTTTAAGGAGCACAAATGGATTGTGATTTTACATTTTATCCATGGTGTCAAAACCATGTAATATGCATATAACCATGTAATTATTTTGTCTGTCATTAATGTATGTTGCTTAACTGAAGAGATTATAGAATAAACATGACTAGTAAAGTTGCTATATAAACTAATGTGTGAAATGGAAGAAATGTTATGAGTACTACACAGATTTATAGATACTGAATTTTGTGGTGTACAGTACATTAGTGACAGGAGAGAAGGCTGCCTCCCATTTTGTGAGCTGTTTATATTTATAAAGGTGTGGATTAACAAAGTTGCTCCCTAACTTTCTAAATTAAACTGAACAATTACAAAAATGAAAATGACAAAAAAAAAGTACTTTTGGTTTTTATTCTGCTTTTCTGTGAGGGTTTCTTTCTGAAAGCTCTTGTTTCCAAGGAGAGGAAAAAGTTGTGAAATATCTAGCTGTGGTATTTTGAATGCCTTAGACATTTTACCTTAATATATGAAAAACGTTTTTCAGTAAAATATTGGGGGTGGGATGGGGAGGAAGGGAACTGGCCCTTGGCAAAAAATGTCCCTTTTTCTTCATTGTACCAGCACCTGTTGTGCAGTCAGTCAGTTTCCATCTTATGTGCAAGAGGTGTGTTTACTACAGATATCTTGCATGAGGACTTGAGGCCCTTTTGGTATGAAAGCTGCTAGATATAAAGAAAATACTATGCGAATCTTGAAGCAGGGCCTTGCACTTGGTTCTGTGTTTCACCCTTGTGTCCCCTTGCTCCATTCCTTGGTCAGCTGGTTGCTTATTTTACTTTCGAGTTGTCAATATACTATTGCGTGTTAACTGTTACACATGTTGCTTAGTACTTAAAATTCAGTCAGAGGCAAAAACTGGTGGTTGCTCTACCATTTGAAAGTGTCTGGCAGCTGTAGATGACCCCTAAGAATATAGGGTGAAATCCTGGCTCCATTGAAGCTAATGGGAGGCTCTCTTTTTGATGTTGTTTAGTGTTGGATTTGATGGTGTCTTCATGTGTTTCCTTTTTGACCCAGTCATTATTGAGGTTAGTTGAAGCTGCTATTTCTTCCTTAGTAAGAGGCAAGTCATCATTAGAATTCAGGTCCTTGATGTATAGGCAGATTCCTAATTTCTCATATAGTGGAGCTCAGTTTTTTCAGGGTTGCAGTTTAACATCCGGTCCAGGGAGAAAAATGTATACCAGTGAATTCCAGTCAATGTTTTTTCTTGACTACACAGCGCTCATTTGGTTAGTAAATCACATTACTTTAAAACTAGAGACTTAATTTTGGCTTAAATTGTCCTCTGCAGTCTTAACACTGATTTTTCTTTGGCTTTTAGGAAAACAAACATTTGATAAAAATGGCTAAAAATAGTCTGTATTTTTAATAGAACAAAAGTCTACAAATTCGGACCATAATTTTTAACCACAATGAATCATGGTTAGAAAGGAGAGTGCATGCCATAGTAATATCACATCTACTTATTTTTCCCATATTGTTGAAAAATAGAATTAACTTTTAGACTAACGGCTCAAAAGATGGCTCTAAATTTGGCACTCAGTTTAGGCATCTCTACCTCCAAGTACCCTGCTTGGATTTGTATATGAAGGCTGGGAGGTTGACCTCCAATAGCTTAATTTGCATGTTTCAGTGCTGTTTACGTGCACATTAGGGACGGTTGTAAACAGGGACACTCAAAATTGGGAATCTCTTTGAAAATACCGTTCTAACTTCACCTATACTGCTTGATTAAAGATTAATAAATTGGGCCATTTTAAGACACTGTATTGACTGGCTCTGGGAGCACTGTGTTGTCCACCTTAATAGGAAGCGTGGAGGCTGCAATTGGGAAGTATTGGGAATTGAAGATGGAGGGAAGGATTGGAATTGTCAGTTTTGCATAAGGGATATGGAAGAACCCTCCCTCTGAACCAATTTTTTTAACTTTTTTTTAGCCACATGAAGCAACGCCTTTGAAGACCAGAAAGAAAAATCTAAACACATATTCACCAACAACAGGAACATGCCGAATCAGTCCATTTTCATCTCCCAAGAGTCATAATGTACAAGAGTTCAGAAATGGTCTATCAAGTGGTTAGTTGAATGTTCTCTTTTACTTATAACAAAAAAATTCTGGTTATTGGTTAAGTCAAGGGCTTGATATTGTAATTTATGTCTCATCTGGTATGTCTTTCTTTTTTCTCTTAAGGAGTTTAGGGCTCTTATCACATAATTACCCCAAAAGCTTTCATTTATGATGACCATCATGTAGCAGGCTTTGCCTTCCTTTGTTCAATATAGGAAATATATTTTGCAAAGGGCCAAATTCACCGCTAATGTGTGGGGGCAACTCCATTCATTCCAGTGGAATTAGAGCAACTTTTGTCCGCAGTGAACTTTTGCCCATTCTCTCTCCCCAACTCCCAGCTTTCATTTCCAGAGAGAGCGTGTACTACTATTGAATTAAATGGAGTGTATATTTTCAAGTTGCTGAATATTACTTGAGAATGTTACAATAGAAAGAATGTTTTAATAATTTGGAAGGTAATGTAATCTAGTGGTAGGATAGAGGAGTAGGAGTCAAGACTCCTGAGGTGTATTTCCAGTTCTGCCACTGACTTTAGACAAATCATTTAACCTTTTCTATATGTTAGTTTACCTGTCAGTAAAATGGGTGTAGTGCCTGCTTCTCTTGTGAGGGTTTTGAGTCTTTATGAATATTTGAAAGGTGCTTTGGTGTTCTCCAATCAAAGATGATATAGAAGAACCGTTAATTAATGTTACTCTGTGCTTTCCTTCATGTATGTGCTGGCTAAGTAAGTGTAGGATTTCGGTTTTGTGAAACAGTAGTCCATTTTCTATGGAGTATGGGAAGAGAGGAGGCTGTATAGATTGGATGGCCTCCACCTCAGAAGGGGAACTAATCTTCTTGGGGACCTGCTGACTAAAATAGTCAGGAGAGGGATAAACTAATAGGAAAAGGTAAGGGTAAAAAAAAAGGGAAGATATGAGCACTTGGCAGAAAATTGAGATGCTGAGAACAAAATTAATCAAGGACCCTTAGGACATGGAGAAGAAATTCTTGACTTGCCTATGCTATGAGCAATGCTAGGAACCTGGGTAACAACAAGAGGAATTGGAATTGCTTTTATGAACATAAATTTGATCTGTTGGTATTACTGAAACCTGATAGGATTATTTGCAAGAATGGAAAGTTTAAAAACAGTGGTTATCACCGATTTAGGAAGGATTAAGTGGGCAAAAGGGGAAAGGGAGTGGCAGTCTGTCAAAAAAGGCATTGCCTGTTTCTGCGTCACTGATAACTCAAAGGAAAATGATCTTGAATGCTTACGGATCAATGCCCTTCCAGATAATATACAAGATGTGGTATTAGTGTCTGCTACCGAAAATCAAATCACACGAGGGAACAGGATGACCACCTTCTTATGCACCTATCTATCAGGTATAGGGGGGAAAACTGCATGATCATGGGGGACTTGAATTTGAGTGACATATTTTGGAGGTCTCATGCTGTCAGTATTAAAACATCCTTGGGATTTCTAAACATTATAGATGACAGTTTCCTAACTCTAAAAGTTAGAAAGCCAACGTGGGGGAATTTTTTATTACACGGTCCAAACGGAAGACTGGAAGAAAGCTAATGTTGCGCCAATTTTTAAAAAGGGTAAATAGGATGACCTGCATAATTATAGGCCTGTCAGCCTTGCATTGATCCAAGCAAGATAATGGAGCAGCTAATATGGGACTTGATTACTAAAGAGTTAAAGGAGGGTAATGTAATTAATGTAAATCAACCTGGGTTTATGGAAAATAGATCCTGTCAAACTAACTTGATGCCTTTTTTGATGAGATTACAAATTTGGTCGATAAAGGTAATAGTGTGACTATTATAGTCTAATATACTTAGTAAATACATACTTAGTATAAGTCTAATATACTTTGACTTGGTACCATGTGACATTTTGATTAAAAAACCAGAATGATCTAAAATTAACATAGCACACATTAAATGGATTAACAACTGGCTAACTGATAGGTCTCAAAATGTAATTGTAAATAGGGAGTCGTCAAGTGGGTGTGTTTCCAGTGGGGTCCTGCAGGGATTGGTTCTTGGCCCTATGCTATTTAACATAGTTATCAAAGACCTGAAAGAAAACAAAATCACTGATAAAGTTTGCAGATAACACAAAATTGGGGGAGAGGTAAATAATGAAGAGGGACAGGTCACAATTTAGAGCTATCTGGATTACTTGGTAAATTGGGCAAAAGCAAACTATATGCATTTTAACATTGCTAAATGTAAATGTATACATCTAGGAACAAAGAATGTAGGCCATCCTTAAAGATGGGAGACGGTATTCTGGGAAGCAGTCAATCAAAATAGATTTGGGGATTGTGGTGGTTAATCAGCTGAACATGAGTTTCCAATGTGACGCTGTGGCCAAAAAAGTTAACATGATCCTGGAATGCATAAACAAGAGAATCTTGGAGGAATAGAGAGGTTATTTTACCTCTGTATCTGACACTGGTGCGACCGCTGCTGGACTACTGAATTGTGAGCACCAGCATTAGACACAAGAAGGATGTTGATAAATTGGAGAAGGTTCAGAGAAGAACCACAAGAATGGAAGGATCAGAAAACATGCGTCGTTTGTCCATAATGACAGTAGTCATTTAATGGAAAAGCACATTTCTCATACTGTGGTCATTGTTTTCCATGATGTGTCAGCACTACTATGTACACCAATCCAGAATGACCCAGTAGGCAATCAGCCTCAGGCAAAATGACTAGATAGTGAGGGCAGTGTAAGCTAACTGTAAGCGCGTTGGCTCCGTGGGAGGCCACAGCGGCTTCCTACAGATAGGGGAATAGCTTGCGCTTGGCGAGTGAGCAGCTTTAGCAATCCACCCTTAGGCAGGGTGGGCACCCAGTCTATCACTCAGACCCCCAATCTGGGCGAGCGAACAAGGGGTCAGTTGCTCCAACCCTTAGGCAGGGTGAGCAGCGGTCGAGGCTACGGCTTCTTGAGCCGTCAGGAGAGAGATTCTCCTGGGGTGGCTAGGGAAAAGGGGAAGGGGAGGGAGTAGGGGACGCAGGCCCACCCGTCTCCACTGCGTCCCAGCCCAGGGCCCTAGTAGTGGCAGAAGCGGCTACCACTGTGTCAGCGGGGCTCCTGCCGCAACACACCGACTATATTGCAGCTTCAGCCACAGGCAGTGGCTGTCCCTGGGCTACTTCCTCCCCACTGACCCCAGTACCTGCCTCCTCCATGCTGCGAAGATAGTCCGCCTGGGGTAGCGCCGTCAGTTCCTCTTCGTCGACCGGAGGTAAGGCGGGGAGTTCCTCTTCAGGGGGCAGCTCCTCAAGGTCATTGTAGGTTGGGAGAGGCTCGGCCTCTGGCAGCTCCTCCAAGTCCTGCCCCACCTCAGGGAGGGGCTCGGCGGCCGGTAGTTCCTCCAGATCCGGCCCGGCCTCCGGTGGAGCCCGCCACTCGGGCTGCTCCGGGGTCTCGGCCCAGTCCGGTGGTTCCGGAGCACGGGCCCAGGCTCGGGGTAGCTCGGCCCAGTTGTCCTGGCCGGGTTGCCTGGTCCAAATCCGGGAAGGCCCTATCCAGGCCCAGGTGGGGCCGGGGTTCGTCGGCAGCTCGGCTCTGGCCTAGGCCTCTGCGGGCAGGGCCGCACGTCTGTCTCTGGCAGCAGTCTGGGGCCTACTGAGCTCAGGGGCCTGGCCTTTATACTTCCCCTTCCTGTCGGGGCTCCGCCCCGCTGCCGCTGATTGGACTGGCTGGGTGGTCCTATCACGGCCCGGGTCCCTTGTTGCTGGGCAGAGTCCGTGGCAGGACGTGAGGTGGTCCAATCAGGGCACTCGCGCCCTTCCTCGGGCTCTTGCTCCGGGGGAGGCCACAGCGGCTTCCTACACTAACCATAATTGTGCTCTAGTTTGGGTGTTCTCAATATGGGAAATTTTTCTCTTCCTCCCAGGGTGCAGGCAATGGGCTAGAAATCCTGTCCCCCAATTGGCAACATCCTGGCAGACTGATAGATGAGGAGGACTCATCTGCAGTGTTGCCATGTCCTAGAAAGCAATTAAGAGAGGAATTTGTTCTTCTGAGTTGCAGATTTTGTGGGTGCCTACAGATAATGAAGCTGTGCCTCAGCCTTGTTGGAGATATACCCCAGAAGGTTAATACATTAATTTTATACCTGATGTTAGCATTATATACAGCTTTACAATTTTTTTAAAAAAGTAACAGGATGGGTCTTTTAAAATATACAATATTATTGACTAGCCCTTGTGTATACGTTTACATTTCTGACAAGCTCTTTCATTTGGATGTGGGCAAATACAATCCTCAATTCATACATATATGTCTGTATGTACTGCAGGTGTTAAACAATTTTCTGCAGAGCTGCACAACTCTAGGTTTGTATTATATACCTTATTTTTTATGAAAAGGAAAAAAATGCCTTGAGGACTAAAATGCTTGTGTATTGAGATATCAGTGGAAAAGGTGAGCATGTACTGTATTTCCATACTGAAATTAAATATGGACATAAGGGAACATTCTTTTTGCTCATAAAAAGACTGATCACATCTTCAAAGCTGACATTTAGATGGATAATTATTCAGTAATGGAGCAGTAGCTACCTTTTTCTACATTCATATAGCTACAAAACGGTGGCAAAGACTGATTGCTGCATCACATCCTTTCAACCGACCGCTTCTCTTCCCCTAAAGAAATTTTAAATTTTATTTTAAATGTTTTAGGATTTTACTAAATAATGTAAGAATACAACAGTAGACAATTTTATTACAAAATGAATATTAGCTTTAAAGACTTCTTTTTACACTGTACAAAGTACAAGAAGTTCCATATATAAACGCTGTCTATTTAAGAACATGAGTAAATAAATATTGTTTTTCTTTGGAACAGGAGTGACTAAGTAAAGCCCTCAAGAAGTCTAAATGCCTAGGGCATGCTACAGTTGCTTAAAAGTATACTGTATTTTTCAGAATCTAACCACCCCAAAGTAAGTACACATTCATGATATCAAGAATTCATTGTTGCAATGCTCTGTTGCGCTGCCTGATAACTTAGGTGTGCATTGGCAGACTACCTTGAAGTGCATGGCCTATGTATAAATTTCTGTATAAAATGATATTATGCCTTCAGTTCTTCATTAATGGCTAGTATATTTTTAGAATTCATTTTTACATTATTTTACTAATTTTCAAATGCACTTAGGGTTCAGCCCTTCTATATCACTGGTCCAGTGGTAATGTCAGTCTCGTAACTGATGGCCAATTTGCTACAAGTGCTTAAATTTTAAATAACTTGGGGATAGGGCCCTCAGCTATTGTAGTAGAGCAACAAACTTTTATAGCACATTGTCATGCTTAGGAATCTCAGTACAGTTTACAAAACATGAAAATTAAAAAACTTAATCCATCCTAAAGATTTACATGCAATCATTTAAAAGCCAGTGACAATAAAAGTAAGTATTTAACCTTTAGACTGAATCAAGGGAAAGGCAGGGCCACTTCTAATGTCAAAAAGGGGCTATATATAATAGCTACGGATAAAATCCACCCAGGGCATAGAGCCTGCACTGGTACCTATGCAACTCCTAAGCCCACATTAAGGGCCCACAGCTTGGTGCAAGCCCTCTGCCCTAGGATGAATTCCACCTTACAGAGGCTATGAGATACCATAATATGTTTTAGGAATAAAGCTGTGTGTGTTAGGATGAAAGTGCTTCTTTATGAACTTGTTTGGGCCAAAAAAAACCCCAAAAACTGATCTTTATTATTTTTGGAAATAGAAGAATGACGCACAGTATTTGATTTGGTCTGCTGAGCTGTAAGAGCTGTGGACACTAAACTTGACTGACATATCACAGGTGCTTCTAAGGCTGTCTGGGCAACACTGACGTAACCAAGTAAAAAAGATATGCTATTCTGTATCGGAGAACAATACCATGTATCACCCTTGCATCTTCTCCTCTCAACAAATGGCAGATCCGAGTGATAACTTAATCAGGGGACCAACTGACTTGGAAAAAGAGAGTCCAATAGTTAGGAGAAAGTCTAAATAAAGAGAAATCGGACATTACACCCAAAAGTGACAAAGATTGGGCTTTGATGGATATTTGTTCGGAGCAAATTCCAGTGCCAAGGGTTCACAACTGAGAAGACTTCACTCTGCACACTACCTTCAAATTCAGCCCTTGGGACAGACTGCTAAAGTATTCCCCTAGTCTGCAACTACAGTAATGGGACACACAGGGAGAGGTGGTCTCTGATGTAGCTGGAATCTAGGTCATTGTGATGTTTAACTTAGAAGCTGCTTTTGAAGGCTGTATGGTGCAAAGCAACCATCATGAGTTGCAACTTTTAGTTCCAGAAAGCTTCTACTCTCTGGGGTTCTAGATATGTATTTTTTTCTATCTCTGGTATAATTTGTAGTTACCTGAATGTGAACTACATTCATGATTCTGGCTTTATTAATGATACTGCTGGAGATCTGGGATCCTAAAAATGTTCAGGTTTCCTTCCAGTAAACTTGCAGATGCAGTTTGTGTATTAATTTATAAGAGATGCCATATTATACCCTTTCTAGAGACAGTCCTAATGCCACAAACGACGAGGGAAGTTTTTCTAGCAATTAGCAATCTTTTGAAAGCTGCAGTATAGAGAAAGATTGTCCTCCCCTATGGAAACTGGTTATATTCAATAAGGAAAAACCCTTTGATTTTGGGCCACAAGTCACTATAAACCTATTGTTTCTCCACCCCATCCCCCAAAATCAGTCAAATAGAAAAAGAGAAGAGAGGATTCGAGTCTGAAGACGGAAGATCTGAGTTTGTCTGTACATGAAGCAAAACCTCTTGAAGTCATATGAATTTGAACTTATTTTTCCTGAATTTAAATCTAGCTTAAATTTTCTCATGGTTTTTATGCTTTTATCTTCTCCTCCTTCAGATCCTTCCTTAAAACTTGACCCTTTCACTTATTCTTCCATCCCTACTATCCTTTCCAGTGCTGTCTGCTGCCACTCATGCTGCTGCTTTATAACCTGTGTTGTATCAATCTGTTTTAGACTAAGATCCTTTGAGCAGGGACTTTTTTCCTGCACATATGTAAAGTACATCTAAAGTACTATGTAAATAACCAAACAAAATCTCTGAATTAATAGTTTATTCTGTGGTTCATAGTGATGATAGTCACTAATATGGTTGAAGATATCATAAAAAACTAGTTCTCTCTCTTTATCCTTTCATAAATGTGCTTTAAACCATATTTATATTGTAAATAATGTATTCACTGTCTGAGCAGTCAGGTCACTGACATAAGAACGTGAATGGCAGAGAAGAGAGATCTGTTGCCATTTGGCACAATTTTTCTATTGGAACACCATCCCCAACTAACAGAAGTGAAGACACTATTTTATCTGGATAGAATTTCATTTTTGTAGGGGCTCGACTCAAAGACAATACTATATTAGATCTGGTTGTTTGGCTTTAGCTTTGAGAACTTTTGATTCTCATGCAATAATTATATCTTTGTTATAAAAGCATTATGGTGGGTTTCTATAAAATCTTCAGAATAAATCATTGGTGAGAAAGAATAATCATAAAGCTCTTCGCTGTGCACCTGAAGTGCATGGAAGAGAAATTTAAATACATTAAAGATGGACTGTATATTTTGCCGCCTCTGTCCTAAAATCTCACAGGAAATATCTTTATACAGTGATTCCGGGGGTCCATGAGCTAGTGTAGTATTTCCTTAGAAAGCCAATATAGAAATTGATATACAATACAAAGCGTGTACCTAATTGTCTTCAGATGTAACTTTTTTCCTAAAGTGGTATTGGTAGGGATATCGTGAAAATATACTGAAAGGAGATTTACATAGTATTTGATTAAGGTTAGTTTTATGTCCCTCAATATAAGTATACTACCAGCAGATACCAATCAAGAGGCAGTAGATTTAGTTTAGTACTACAATAGCTTTCTGAGTTCTTGTCCATTTGATTGATCAATTGAAAAACTTTTTCAGATCAAGTTAAATTGATTCGACTGCACAGTATACCAATCTAAAGCTTGTGATCTATAATTGCTCAGCTAGCATCACAGATTTCTTACCTGAAAGGCAGTTTGTTTTCTTTGCACCACATCTGAGCTCAAGTTTAATTAGCAAAGCCATAGAAGTAGAGTTTTCCGGTGATTCCCACCCTCCTCTCATTTCTTGAAAGAATCATGCAAATGCTCTAACAATCTGGACATTGAAATACGAATTGTTATGCAGTAACAGCAACTAGCATGTGATTTGTTGATCACATGCTGCCGTATGACAGGCACTTGGCTACAATACGGTTATATCAATGTACTATATCAGAGCATTTGGAAAGAAGTTGCACTGTCTCCTTTTAGTTGCTTACAAGATGGGGCTCAGGGTAGAGGCACATGCTTTCTTTTTGTTAAAGAAAGTGGAGGTTTTACTTTTCAGTCATAGCAATGTTTTATAGGCATAGATTTTTTCTCCAACATGCTGCATTTTGAAAACTATTCTTAAACAAGATGTTCAACAGTTTTTGATTTTCTAATACCTGACAGAATCATACCAAATTTCAGTCACTGATACCATAGTTCTAAATTATCTACATCGAAAAGCTACAGAAGCCACTAAGGTGACAAATTAGAAGAAAAAAGTGCATGTTTGTTCATGGGACAGTCATCCTTGTTTCAAAAGCAAGCTGTTTCTAAGATTTCTCAGTAGTCAGGATGCAGGCTAACACTCTTTTATTGCTTCACACAATACCTGTATAGTATACCTGTTTCATTTTTATCTGTATTTTTGTTTTTCTTTGTTTAATATATACTACTAAGAAGACAGAGCTGAGCTAAATGACTCAGAAATCAGTTTATCTGGAAGAGGGCAGCCTCAAACAGAAGAGAATAAGTAAGTATACCAGTGTGTGGTGATAAAATTGCATCATTTTCAGTTATGAGGGAAGTGACTATTTCCTTAGAGAAATAAAACTTAGAATGATTGTTCTTTTATACTTGAGATTATATAGAGTGGGCTTTTCAAAAGCAGCTAAGAGGTTAGACACCCAACTCTGATTTTCAATGTGATTTGGTAACTTAACTCCCATACCTATTATTAGAAATCTCCCCCAAAATGGTGTATTAAGCAATTTTGTAAGTAAGGTACATGAAGGAATGTGTTTTATCTTTCCAAACTCTTTCATATGTGCAAGCTCTGTAGATTTTGGAAAGAGTCATTGCTAAATTCTAGTGGTTGATTTTGATACCTTTCATCGCAATGATTCTGACTTCAATTGTGTACTAATTTTGCTAAAACTTTCCCAGAAGAATCTTGTTTTTCTTGCTACAAACTCATTTTAGTACATAAGCCTTTTGATAGTGATGAACATTTATAGGCCTCAGTTCAGCAAAGCACTTAAGCAGGTACATCAAGTTAGCTGGCTACTCAGGTGCTTTGCTAAACAGGAATGGACATGAGTGCATAAGGAAGGAGTTTTTGTGTTTTGCTGAATTGGAGTCAGAATTGGTAAATATTCTAGATGGGACTGGTAGCGTGATACATATTAAGATTGCCTGACACTGCCCATTATAAGACTGTTTTCTGTTGCTTATAATTTTGCCAAACTTTAACAGTTTGGTTGAAGTTTTCCATGTCAGTTGAATTTCATGTCCGTCCAGGAGGTTGAATTTTGGGAGGAAATTGCATCCATTCATTCCAAGAATGAAGCTAAGGAAGAGCATGTTGTTGTGCCCATGTTAAATTCCGAGTGACCTTTTCTTTGAAAATCTCTGTTGCTTATTTGCTTTGGAGCAGGGCCTTGAAATTTGGCCTCTGTGTCAATGTGACTTTTGCTATCCCTGTGAAAATCCATCCAGCTTTGGCCAAGTTATAAGCTTTTGAAAAATTACAGTTTGCACAGGCTCAGTGGCTACTTCATTTTTAGCCAAAGATTGCATCCTCTCTGAGCATGCTCTGTCCCCTTATTGCTCCTGTGTGTGACCAGACTGTGCACTAATCTTGCTTCAACCAGGGCTACAGATTATGCCACAGATCACATCATGCTACAGTTATGATTTGCAGCATTTATTTGCATAAGTATTATGCTTTTTTCTTATGCTTGAAATTAGAGCTCTTCCTTTTGATAAAGATATTCTAAAGGGTTCTTTTTATTGTATTGGATGCTTTATCTTTTGCTTAAGTGTTGGATTCTTTTATTGCAGGATACTAAACATTGTTTAAGTGGAGCCCACAAGAACAATAAGAAACACTCTAGTTGTTAGGAATTAAAATCCTTCAGCTGTCTCAGTGACTATTTAATTTAGTGCTAATTGAAAACTAAAGCCCCATCCTGCAAAGGGATCCACCCACACTGACCCTGATACCTACATTATAATTTAAGAATGCCAGAAAAGTGTCTTAAACCCTAATCTTGCTTCCCAATCTGCACAAGCTCATGGGACCATGCTAGTAGATCCCCACAGAGAACTGGAACTTAACCTGCTTTGACTTATGATAAAAGGATGCCAATTTTAAATTTACCTTCATCTTTTGTTTTGAGCATGGTATTTAAACCCTTTCATGACTAGTTTAATTTTTGTTTTACACTAAAAGCTGTGGCTTTGCTTGTAGGTTTTATTAATATTTGGAAAACATTTTACTAAAGAGACAAGGTGGGTGAGGTAATATCTTTTATTGATCCTATCCACAGAAGTTGGTCCAATAAAAGATATTGCCTCACCCACCTTGTCTCTGTAATATTCTGGGACTAACATGGCTACAGCTACACTGCATCCATGTTTTACTAGAGTTACATTAAATCTGTGTGGAAGACACAAATGAATGTCTATGTTAATCAATTAAAATGCTTTCAATTATGGAAGAGTTCACCATAGTGCCTTCTTATGAAACAGGATTTTATTTTTTTCCATGCTTAAATTAAAATCCCAAGAGGGTAATTAACAATTGGAGCAATTTGCCTAGGGATTCTCCATTACTGGAAGTTTTTAAGTCAAGGTATGTTCTAAAAAGTATGTTGTAGCTCAAAAAAAGTTATGGGCTTGATGCAGAAAGTTTTGAGTGAGGTTGTGTGGCCAGACTTGATGATCATAATGGGTCCCTTTGGGCCTTTAAAATAAATAATCTTTGAATAGTCAATCTCTTTAGACAAATATTTACAAATGTCATGTTTTCAGTGCAGAAAATGCTTAATCCACACCAAAGTAGTCTTCCCATGATACATTGACCAGGGATTTACTGTGTCTACCATTGTTTCCAAGTGATGGTAATCTTGAAAGTACAAAACGATTCAAGTAAGCAGAATCACTTTTGACATGTAAATGTTTGTATTCAATAAGTTTTTAAAAAACTGCAAAATTTGAGAACAGCAGTTAGTGACAGATCAATAAACCATATATATGTAAACAAACACCTACATACTAATATTTTATGTGAACTTCCATACGCTTTATGTTCTGAGGGGAAAAATATATTGTACAATACACTGACACTGGCATTTCCTCTTCTATATAGCCATCTGTTGCTGTGTAGAAATGTGATAATAGCAACTTTCCTTTTCCATAAGGCCGAGTATAAATACCAACTTTGACAATGTGATCCTTCCTTTTGTGGGAAAAGAAAAGTGGATGGATGTTTTCCCCATTTGTCCATTTTGATTTCTGTGCTGACGTGCTACAAAGAAAATCAGTTCTAAGTCTTAAGAACACTCTCCCTTCCCCCCATAAGTAGTCAGTCATACACTGAATAATCTGCCATTTAGAACCTGATTCAATTACATACTACTTGATTTTTCTTACTCAGAGTTTAGAGGCTGATGATCTCAATATCTTTACATTTAGTATTACTACATGTCTGTGGACTGAAAGATGGGCTAGCAGTGGTTAAATCACTGAACTGAGACTACATGGGTTCAATTCCTGGCTGTGTCCCCGCCTTCTTGTGTGATCATGAGCAAGTTGGGTTGGGTATGTCTACACTGGAGTTGGGAAGAGAGCCCCGAGCCCAGCTAGACAGACTCGCAATAGAGAGGCTTGAGTGAACATGTTTAAAACAACATTTTTTATTTTTTTTTAAAGAGATGCAGAGATTGCGGCTCAGTCTGCAGCCCAGGCTCTCAAGTCCATCCGACCCCCTAGGCTTGGGAGCCCAAGCTGCAACATCTGCATTGCCATTTTTAGCACTCTAGCTGGAGGCCCACTAGCACGGTTCTGTCTACCCAGGCTTGGAGGCTTGTTCAGCTGCAGTGTAGACATATTGATTTCTCTGGGCCTGAGTTCCCCCATCTTTAAAACAAAGACGATACTTTCCTACTTCACAGTAGTCTTATCAGGCTAGACTATTTCTTACATAGTGCTGAGATATTACTGTTGCTGAGAGCTTCTAAGAAAGACATCTTAAATTATTATTCACAATGGATGTGGACATCATCGATTTAAACCATTTCACTTTCCTTTTATGTAGGTTTAAGGTGTTGCAGTCTGAAGTTGAAAATTCACTGGTGAGATTTCTGAAAATGAGAAAAAGCTTAACAAGTTTACAGGTCTGTCTTCTACTACTGGCATTAACTTTAATGTACTTAGAAAAGAAACTTGAAGAAAATGAAATCTTATACCCACTATTCTTTGAGACTTACAGGCAAGAAAAGAAAGCTAAATATAAACTGAACAGATTTGACCTAGAAATCATGGGCACAAATAGAGAAGCTCTCACAATACCATTTACAGTTTTTTCCCCAAAGTCACTTTTCAAAGTATACTTGCACAATAAGTGTCTTATTCATAGATTCCAAGGCCAGAAGAGACCATTGTCATCTGGTCTGACCTATATGACACAGGAACGTCTAGGCTTGTCCAGGATTTGAACCTGGGACAAACCTCACAGCCAAAGCAAAATTCATACCCTTAAACAAATGAGCCAAATTTTACTTGTATCCCTGTGCCTAGGTTGTATAGAAATTACACTACATAAGATAATTACTAACTAGTATTGACAATTAGTTATACATTATTACTGCATACGTTTCTTTAGACCATAGGAATGGTCCATCTAGCTTGTTTTCAGACAGTGACCAGTGCCAGATGGTTCGGGGGAAATGAACTGGGCAATTATCAAGTGATCCAACCCTTGTCATCCAATCCTACTTTCTGATAGTCCTATTCTTGTATGAAAAGACTTGAAAATTAAACATCTATTTGGGTTGAAATCATCATACTATTCAGTTCACTGTCAGTATGTCTATTTATCACCCACATAATGTGGTTTATTCATAGTCTTCATACTGAATAAATTCATGACAAAGTTCTCTTGTATACTTCAATATCCTCAGAAATAATTCAGTTTATTCAAATTGTTTTGATTTACTTACATATGCAGGCTGCCACTATTGCTTCAAAAAGACTTGTTCAGATTGCTACCCTTGCACTAGCCTTTAATTAAAGATTTTCAATTTTGCTTTTACAAATACATTTAAAAATAAAATCTTATCCTTGCTAATAAAATTGATACGGTAGAGATTTTGAGATGTACTATTAAGGTTGAAGAACATATGCAAGAGAATTTTAAAAGCTGATCGATTCTCTTTTTTTACTAACAGATTAAGGCAAATTTCTATATGTATCAATTGCTTTTCTGGGGATCAGATGTGAATCTCTGTTTAAAAAACGGACTATCTAGAAATGAAGCAGTTTTCAGATAATGTTTTAAAAAACACTTAGGCTCCTAAGAACCTACGTCACTTTTGAAAAAGGAATTTAAGTCCCACTGGCTTTCACTTACTTATAAGTCACTTAGGTGCTTATGAAAATTTTACCCTTTGCTAGAGTAGTTTGTTAACTATAAATTGCATTGAAAATGCTTGTTAAACAGTTTGTGCAGTGTTGTAGCTGTGTTGGTCCCAGGATATTAGACAGACAAGATGGGTGAGGTAATACCTGAAGAAGAGTTCTGTGTAAGCTCTAAAGTTTCTCTCTCATCAACAGAAGTTGGTCCAATAGAAGATGTTACCTCACCTACCTTGTCTCTCTCTCTGTTAGTCTCTAGTAATTTGTGGGTTTAGGAATAGGATTAATATGGTTTTTAATTCTACTTTCAGGCTTTAGAGGGCAGTAGAGAGCTTGAAAATATTATTGGTGTCTCAAACTCATCCTGTAACTTGAAAGCTGAAGTGCAGAAAACCAAAGTACTAAGTAAGCTTCAACAATTGTTATCCCCTTACTATGACACTTTGATTTTATTCCAGATATGCTCATTTAAAATTTTGCATGAATGCAATCATTACTACTAGGTGCTACTGTAATAAATATAGTTTTTGTATACAGAATACTGGTGTTTGATATTGTCTTACGTTTATGTTACTAAAGCGAAGCAAAGTACATTCAGGCTAGGGCATGAGATTGCCAGGTCCAGGAGAATGATGTAAACCAGATGTCCAAGCCTATATGAACCTATGGCACCCTTTGTTTGTGGGCATGCAAGCATTTCTGTTGCCCGTAAAAGGGAGAATTACCATTCCTCTCATCTCTGAGCTGGAGACAAAGTGCCATGTCATCATCAGAGGGAAAGATTGGAAGAAAAAAAAATGGGTGGGACATGAGCATTAATTGTGCTTGGGTTTTGCAGATTTTTAAGCCAACAATGTGTGCTATTTTTATCATCCTTTAAAAAGAAAAATCCATCTGCTTGGGGGGTAAAGAGATGTCTTGCCTTTAACTGGTTTCATTAAAACCTTTAGAGTAAAATTTTCTTGACCTTCAATTCTTTATGAATTCATGTTTTATTCATTAGTGGATCAAGCCGAAAAACTAAAGCCGCTGAAGAGGAGCAATGCAAAACATTCTGCCCGAGGTAATATTTATTTTTAAATTTGTTCTGTAGCATCTGCTTTGATGGTTAATAGCAATCATTGGGTTCCTTTCCGTGACTTCCTTTTGAAAGTCTTCAGATAACCTTTAGCAAAAAACTATCAGATTTGTGTTCCTTCCTCTATAGGCCAAACTAATTTTTTTTACATTCTTTGAAACTTTGTTTCTTTGTAGCCTGTTTTGTTGTATAAAACACTTATTGAAGAAACAGCGCATCAGGAGGGCAATTGGGTATTAGTAGTGCATTGGGGCCTGAGCCAAAGGGCCTTTAAGTCAATTGGGCCCTTTAGTGTTTTTATTTATAAACATACCATCTACCAGTTGCCCCTGTTCATCCTCCGTTTTCCCTTGCACACAACTTTCCTTCCATCTTTTTGTGGCAGAGACTGTATCACTTTATCTATATTGTGTCTGGTACACTCTTGATGATGTTGAAATACTAAATATTACATCATTTCATAACTTATTCTGACAGATGCAAATCCTGATTGAATTGATTAAAAACTAAATCAAAACTGCAGCAGAAAGAGAATGAGTGTGTCCTAGGACACTAGGATTAATACCTTTGCGGGGTGGAAAAAGGGAAATGCTAAGGAGTCTTTAACTACAACAAGTGGCAAGTATAAAACTAAGAAGGGTGTGAACTGAGTTAGTATTAATGTATTGTTGCTTGGGGGCTTCCAAGCGTCTAGTGAGTTAAAGCAACAGACAAATATCTTTAAAATGAGAGGAAGCATCAATATATGACTATTGCAAATTTGTTCTGACTGGACAACTTTGAGATAAAATTGCCACCATTTAAGGGCATTTCTTTTCTGGAAAACATGTGGTACTTAATGTAGCAGGAAGCTTTGGAGGAGCAGCATCACCAGCGTAACCACCACTGCACTCTGGGAACCAGACATTTACCATCTCATCACTGGATCTTTTTTCTGAGTGTGAAAGATGATGTGATTGGGAATCAAGTAAAGAGAGGGAACCAACCAACAGTATCTGTTTCCAACGCTGTACCCTGGGCAACTCCTAAGATACAACCCCTGCTTCTGCATGTATCAGTTTCCACTCCTGTCTTTGTTAAGAGTCAGTGTGGCCTAGTGATTAGAACACTTGATTGGGACTCAGATCTGGGTTCTGGCTCTGGCTCTGGCTCTGCCACTGGTTGGCTGGATGATTTTAGGCAAGTCACTTTGCCTTTCTGTGCCTTATTTTCCTATCTGTGAAATGAGGATGATACGGACCTCTTATTTAAGTGATGGAAAGCACTGTATGAGGGTTAGGTGATATTATTCCTGTCCTCTCTCTATTTGCTTTTTCTGTACTTAGCCAACTAAGGCGTGGGCACATCCAGCTAAAAATTCCTGGGGGGCCTGATCGCAATAAAAAAAATTGCCTCTCTCCAATACTGGCTAAAGGTTAGCCAAACGTTTACCAGGCCCAGGAAAGTATAGCTAGTTTCCAAGAGGAGCCAACGGGGTCATAGTTTTTATCTGTGGTCTTACATCAGCCAACCTATAAGCAACAGAGACAGATGCATTTTCCTATCTCTTGTTCTCTATTCTCTTGTGCAATTGGTTTATTTTAGGAAGAAACACAATTAGACTTTTAATGGCAAAACCTGAGAGCTACAGTATACAATTAATACTCTTCCCCCCTCCCCTGGCAACAAAAACATTTAATGTCATTTAAAAAAAAAAAAAACATTCAAGAAAGAATCTCTTTTTTAAAATCTGTCCTGTCCCCCCCCCCCCACACACACACACTCTAATGGAGTTTAATATGAAGACTGACTTGGTTTTTCTTACAGCTACACTGTTTTTGCCTTATACTCCTCCTTTCTTTTCCTGTGTTAAATAAATAAATAAAATGAATGACTATCTTCTAATGTGTACTACAAGCAAAACTAAGTTCCTAGCAACAGGCCTTTGAACTGCCAAAATCTCTACAACATTCTGCAAATTCTAAACTTAAAAAAAAACAAAACCATCTTTCTGTAGCAAAGGTAAAAACCACCATCATGAGTCTAGACAATAGTTGATCCATACCCAGAACATTTGAAGAGCATCCCATACTAAAGTTAGAGCTCCTACAGCTTGTGTTCATTTCATAAGTATGTTGTCATTACAACGTTTCTTGCAGATGTAAACAATTTTCTCTCTTTTACCTGATGGAATTTAGGAAGACATATAAAATAGAGGTATGGTTGGAGTCTTGCTAGGGGAGTAGTAGTTTCTAACATGAAGGGCAAAAAATCTGGATAAGAACCCAGGCTCTTTAGGTTTTATGGACTTCTGTGCGGAGGATGATATTTCTCTACCAGGGCATTTCAGAACAAATATGGAGATAATCTGATGAAACACTGTAGCCATTAGTAGTCGGTCCACAACTATTGGCTAGCTGACGCCGACATGTGTTCTTCCTATTTCTCCGCCCTCCCTCCCCCATTATTCTCTGATGATAGATAAAATGTTGAGGGCAGGAGACTTGCTCTAAACCCAATCAATTAATTTAAAATGTAGAGAAGTGTAATTAAAAAAAATTAAAATGAGGGAATTTCTACTATCCTATGTTGTGAGTGCAAAAAAAGCCAAACTTTTTGTCCACCATCAGTTCCAACCAACAGAAACTGTTCCAGATAGAGAGCCATCAAATCAACCTGGATTGCCTCTGCTCAGCTGTTGATCCCTATACTTCCTGCTGTGGGGAATTTTCCTCCTACAGTGGAAAACAAATCAGATTCAAGACAGTCTTGCTGGCTCTTGCACCACCCTTTTTGGTAGAATTTGATCATTTGCACAAGCTGAGGTTTTGAAAAGCATGAGGGGAAGTCTATGCTGCTTTCTTCACAATGGACCTCTGACCCTCTTGGCCCGTGAAAAGAAATGGAGAGCATCTTGGGCCAGTGCTGGTAGATGGTTGGTGCCTCTCTTGTGGAATGCTTTCTAGCTGCCCCGATGGAACAAATGGATAGGCCCATTCGTGCTACAGAAACTGGCCCTAGCCAACTGTCAAGCTAGACAAGATTTTCACTCTGAATCTTAATTCGTTGCCTGAAAGTAGGGCAGATGCATAGTCACCAGTTTAATAAGTTTACCAACTTTAATGTAGCTTCAACTTTAACAAGGACTAAGCTTCTTTCTGCTGCCTTAAATATAGGAAAAAGGAGCACAGAAAAAGCATGATAAAGTATTTGGAATTTTTTTTTACTTTGCCCTTTTCGTTTTGGATGTGGTTTTTTCATCATTATTTTTAATTAGTTATGCTCAAAACCTTATGCTTATGTTATGCTTAAAACCTATGACTATTCTGTGGCTTGATACAGATGGAATGTCACATTATCATCACATGGTGAGGCATGACATTTATTTACTTTACATAACAACCTCTGCTTAAAACAACTTACTACAGAAAATTCTTTAGTCAATGGGCAGTATTATGCAGAACTCAGTATATCATTTTGTGTGATCAGCATAAAAAATGGCATCATTGTTTGTCCATGACTAGCATTTACAGTAAACAAAATGTTTTTGAATAAAATGTAAGCAAACTCCAGAGCAGCTGCCAAGAGATGAAATCTAGTCAGTTTGCGGCAGTCCAACACACACATTGTGTGTTAATAAATATATAGGTTGCATTGTGCATATTTTAAAGAATGTTTAGAAGTGAGCATTTGGAAGATTGACTATGATAAAATTCTAAAGAGTGAAGCAACTTCAGCTGGCAGTTACAACGTTTTAGTAGTTTATCTACATTTCCTGTGAAGAAAACAGCATAGCATTAAAATGAGCATGAACCATGCCCATGAATGGGTCTCTTGTGCTCTTCAAGGCACAGTAGTCTTCTGGCTAAAGATTCTCAGATCATATTTGCAGTATTAAGAAAAACTATATTCAGAGCCTTCTTTAAGTTATAGGCTATATTTAAATAGGAAAATGAACCCATTTTCCAGCTACTCATTCTTGCAAGGGATTGGGTAAATTTGGTATTTGTATTAAGATTACTCTTCCCCGGCACCAATAAGAGTTTTTATTCCTACCTCATTTTGTACAGGGCAATGGAACCAATTTCCCCTTCTCCTTGCACACACACTAACACTGGTTTTCAGATGAACAGGTCGCTCTTTAACCAGATGGGTTGTCACTCATCACATTTGAACACGCATGTGCAACTAATGAACTTACAGCTGTATGAGACATCAGTCTAAGTGGTTTCAAGCCTCCAGAGTCTTGCTGTGGCTCACGGGATGGATGGTGCAGGTCTTGATCTCTTCCTCATGCTTTCCAGTAGTTTTCCTGGCTCTCGTGAGTTATACCTGATATACCAGAGGAGCTGAGAAGAAAACAAATAATTGCTCCTCCATGCAAGCAGTGTGATCTGCTCCAACTGAGTCTGTCACTTATGCAAAAATTCTCGGACATCATGTGTTCAACCATCAGTTGCTACTAGACTACAGTTGCTCAAACTCATTGCCTCAACAGCAGCCAGCAAGAAGTTACTTCCAGCAACCCAGGGTACTTGAGAAGGCTGCAATTACACCCAAACAAGATTTACATCAGGAGACACGATATTGTCTTCCCAGATGTATAATTTCTGTTGGCCACCACCTTTGTGGAGGCTAAAAATGTGGCTGGAATCAAACTGTTAAACCTACAAAGCCTCCTGGGTTGGAGAGAGAGACCTAGAGTTAAAATCTCACTGTCTTCACTAGTCAAGCTAAATTGCCTTAGATCCTGGTCTCAGCTGAAAACTGGTCTTTAAATGCTATGGGTCACTTCAATGTAAGACCGTTTCAGAGCGTGAACTCAGCTGCTAACTATGACCTTCTTGAACAGTTTGAGAATTAAGGAGCAATAAGAAGTCCTCGAACAGCCTTCACCTTGGATGCAAGAGAAAATCCGATCCTTATATTTCTGCAGAAGTAGCCTGTGTAAGAGTTGTCCAACCTTTTGTTTTCAAGAAATAATCCCATCTTCTTGTATTTAGGGAGTGTTTACAAATCTAAACTAGTTGGACACTATTTTCCATTTACTCAATAGACAATTAAAAACTGGAAATGGGATTTCTTTAGTAGACAAAGATCAGCTTCCCCTTTGGTTGCATAGTTAAATTTCAGAAATAGAACAGCATTAAAGACTTCTCATGCAAGACAGACTTTTGCTCTATTGTAGCTTGCACTTTCTGGATAAAAGCTTTTCCTTTGGCTAAGCTTGACTAGATCTCTTTTCTCATTCCATCCAAGTGTCCCCCCCAGCTTGGAATTGTACTTCTAGAAAATTCTATGGCCTTACAGCTGGAGAAGGCAATAAGTGCCTTGACTAGTGCCCAAATTCTGCAATGCCATTGAATTTTTAAATTTTATGTAGGTTCAAGTGAGAGACTAACTTTGTCCATTAGAGAAATACCATTTATGGGTAAGATACTGTAGACCGTTTTTCTTTTGACTCAAATAAATGTTCTATGTCTTCTCTCTTCATTGTTAAAAAACACAAAAACAACAACTTTCCTAGCAGACTCTGGTTTTACTGTGTTGTAGGTGCACATTAGAGTGTCTGAGTCTGAGGTCACAGACGTGAGCTTTTGGGGAGCAGCTTACAAACCTCTCCAATGATTGAACATCCGATGCTATGTAGATGAAATATTAAGCTATTAACTGTTGGCTGACAGAAATGCACATGAGACACATGGCTATAGGCTTCAGACATACGTATATACTGGATTGTCAATTTACCTTCTCTGTGTGGGTATCAACCACAGTGATTCATGAATTTTCATACCTTTGTTTATTCCCTATTTTCCTATCTACTTTTTTCAGAATCAATTTAAAAAAAAATCTGGCAGATCAAGACTTCAGAGTATGAAGTCTAATAAAAAAAATTAAAGAACTACTGCTTCATTACAACATGAATATGAATAGTAACTCCTACCTGACTATAAATACGCTATCTGTATTCTCCTGGGAATGTAATAATTATTTTAAATAAAGAAACAGTTTGAACTCACTTAATAGCAATCTTATGTTTAAGAGGTGTAAATAACTTGCTATCCAGACATTACAAATATCCAGGTGCTCCGTATGTGCTGATGACAACAAAATTGAAAAGAAAGACTGTAATAATTCTGACTGGTTTTCTCTGCAGAAGATATTGATTATTTGTGTGTGGTGAGAGATTTGGAAAATTCAATTAAGGGAGTTGTGCAAAGGTTTCATAAATTTTCCCTGTACAGCGTGTACACAGACATTGTTGTGTATTAAATCAATGCAGCACTTCACAATATATTTTCTTTGAAACATAAAAATAAATAACATTTAAACAGTTCTGCTTACTACAGAAACAAATTTTATTTTCTGTGAAGCATTTAGTCATGTGCCATCACTGACTCATACACGTTTGCCAGCTGTAACAAATTTTATAGACATTTTCTCCAGAGACATAGCTCATATACTATGAATTTTTAAATGAGCAAATGGTGAAGAAGGGATGTCAGCAATATAAAAATTGATCAGTTAAAAGATAAAAGCATAAGTAAAGAGATTTGTATGGTAGTCTTAATAGGTTTTATTAAATAAAAATACTATAAAAAGACAGTAATGAATAGACTGAAGGTTTTAACTGTGGTTGAGGTGGAGAAAAATTATTCTGGCACATTTAGTAGAAGATTGGTTTTATAGCACCTGACAGGTGAACATTTTTTTCTCTCTCCTTTTTAGGTGTGTAAATGTTTCAGAGCAGTCCTACTTGGGGGGAGGGATGGGTAAGATCCTGCCCTTTTGCTGCACTTATGGATTGGGAGGGGAGGACACATGGGAACATCTACCATCCCATAGAAGCAGCAGGGCAGGATTTGTACCTAGTATTCAAGCAACTACCATGCAAGCCTGTGCACTGAAACCCCAAGGTAATGTAGACTTTAGTTTAGGGTGTCATGTCCAGCCCCCTTATCCAGCTGGTGCATGTGCTGCAGAGAGCAGCATCTGCTAGCTAACTGGGAGCTTTCACAGGGGCAACAAATGTGCTATTCCTCTTACCCCTGCCTTTCTGGACAACTTCATAGATTTCTGCGTTGGCCTACAGGTTTTCAGCTGCAGGGGATGTACTGGGTAACATTTCTTCTAGTTGCAGTGGCCAGGATAGGATTTGACCTTAGTGAAGGTTAGGTACATTTTGCCAGGTTTGGCTTTATTGAAGACGGGTAATCAGAATTAAGATTTATTCATGTAAAGGTGTTGAAGACTATGAAAGTGTTGTCAGTGTTATTTTTGGAGTAATGGCCTTTCAGGCCAGAGGGGACCACTAGATTATCTAGCCTGACCTCCTGTGTATCAGAGGCCACCAGCACCCGCACATGAAACCCAACAACAGAACTGAGACTAAAGTAAATGAGATCCACAGGAGACTGGATTATGTGCCACAGGCAGAGAATTGGAGGGATCTGATCATCCTCCTTGTTAGCTTCACAAAGAAGAAAAATACTTAACCAAACTTAAGTAGGCATAGTAAGTCATGTGAGCATCTGGGGAGGGTTTAGAATAGCTCATATTCTTTGTTGGCTATTTAAATATGTAACCGTTAGTACTATATATAAAGAATTCTTTATACTACGTATAGAGAAAATTATAAATACAGATATTTCTTCAAAGATGCTAGACTGAAGGTTCTTGGATAAGCTTCAATGAATGCAATTTGAATCTAGCCCAGGGTGAGTTAGACATTTTGTCAAGATACTTTCAGACTGTGAGACTTGCATGTCTTTGTACTGCTTGATTTCTTAAGCAATTACTTGCACTTGGACAAGTAAGAGTTATTACAAGGAAGGATTTTTTTATTCAGAACTTATAGTTAGTGCAAAGAAACCAGCAGTTTGGAAATAGTGATCACAATTAAGTCTGTCTATTACTGTCAGTTACCACACCATACAATCTGCGATGGCAGTTATTTTTCTATTCTAAACACAGGTAACTGGCAGTAGAATTTGCTTTTTAATGGCTACTTGTGCCAACAGCAAAATTGTTTAGTGAGTAGAAGGCTGTAAATAGAGATACACATGGTGTAAAGTCAAACTGAATGCAGTTTTTATTAAATAAAATGATCAAACTTAGATCAGGCCAGAATTCCTTGTCAAATTTGGCGCAGACCCAGACACCATTTTGGAAACAGAGTCCATTGCTTATACTCTTTCACTGGTCTGCTGGGACAGGTATCCTGAGGCTTGCTAGCAACAACCAAACTGTGGGAATTTTGGACTTTCATACATTGCACTCCCCCTCTGCACCCTTTGTAAAGCCATGGGCTGCAAAAGGCGGTAGGTTTAAGCATATGCACACTAAAGGTGGCGTCACTTGATTGAGCTACTCCTCTCAATCATGCAGAGACCAGATACATCCCTGCCCCCCCAGATCATGGATATAAACAGAAAAGGAAATAACCAAACCGTACTTAAGCTGTGCAGTAAATATACAAGCAGGTGGTGCTATTAAAACCCAGAGTAAGGTCAAAACCTATTGAAAGCAAAAACTACTAATGCAGGGCCAAATTAAGGTGGAAAATATAGGGGGACATTCCTGAGCACAAATGGGGTCATATCTAATCCTGTGCGTTTCCAAAGCCAATACAATTTGCTTCCATCAATTCTCACCCAGTTTGGCTGAAAGAGGCCATGAAAGCCTAACAGCCTTCCACCCATGATCTCCACATCTCCTCGTCTTCCCTCCCCTTCTCACACAACATGAGTGATGGCCAGATGTTCCAGACATATGTGATATGCTAAAGATCTTGAGCATACTCTGACTGGCTCATTGCCAGAAATGAGAACAGAAACAACATCTGCAGAATCCTTAGCACATAAAATACAGCAACTCTGCTCTTGGTATGGGCCTCAGATCTGCTCTAAACCTCGCACAGCGGCAATGATTTTGTGACCAAGTGACTCGCCTGTCAATGCGCTGCCCTGAGCGTGGCGTTCTAGGATTTTTTGTGGTCTTCGTAGCTCATCTACTCAGGTCCACTGGTGGTTCTCTTCATCTTGTGACTCAGCCCTCTGGCAAGGTCATGTTTAGCCTCACCCCTTGTGGAGTAAATTCAAAGTCCCACAAGCTCACATCAGGTCAACAGCCCAGATCTAGGCCCAATAATCCTGCTGCTCCCTTGTATCCGGGCTCTTCATGCCAGCCTCTTCGGTGACGCTGTAGGGCAACCTAGGTCCAGGCACCTTATAAGCAGTTAAATCTGTCTTGTCAGACCTCTTGCTTCTTTCCTGGGCTACTTCCTGCATTGTCCTGCCGTCTCCTCAGGGGGCTTGCATTTTTGGCAGGGATCTACCCTGGGGCCAGACTCCTAGTCCCAATTCCCAGCATAACAAAGGAAAGAAAATTACATTAACAGAAATAAAGAGTGGCACCAGCCCTTCTGTCTTGTAAGGTCTTTCAGCCGCCTGTATCACTGCTCCATGTCTGCAGGCTACCTAAAGCAACTTGTTCCTCTTGGGGCGCTGAGAATGAGAGGTCTGGCCTCTTCCTGGGACTAGGCATTTCTGAGCTGGGTTTCTCCCTTTTAAGACTTTGTCTCTAAGTCTGGCATGCGTCACAGGTGTGGTGGGGTGGGGCTGCCCTTTAACTCCTTGTCTAGAGCAGGATCTGTATACCCCTGATTTCCAGCTCAGGTAGACGTACTCGTGGCTAACTCTGGCTGAACTAGCGTTCCAAGAACAGAAGGGGAGCTGTGGCGACACAAGCAGTGGGACGCGCTAGCTGCCCCGAGTGCAGCTCCGTCCAAGGCATATACTCACCCTGCTAGTCCAGCTGAGGCTCACGCTGCCACAGCTACAATTCTAGTTTTAGCCTGTGAGCTCGATCGACCTGAGCTGGGAATGCCAGCAGCAATGTAGACATACTCACAGACCCCTGAGTGGCTGTTCCAGATTGCAAGTATACAGCAGCGTTCCAGACCACCCATAGGCCCCCAGCCTTGCCTCATATGTGCTCACTCTACCCCATTGTGGGATTCCCTTAGGAATATGCTAGCAGTGTGCGTATATGCCTTGGACAGAACTGCACTCGGGGCAGTTAGCGTGTCCCACTGCTTGTGTCACCACAGCTCCCCTTCTGTTCTTAGACGAAGAGAATCCCCAAGAAACTGGTGACTCCACCCTCCCAATGAGGAGGGGTGATCTGGCCCACAATGCCCATATGCAAAATGTCTGCAGGTTATAAGATTTTGATTAATATTGTCTGGGCAGCAGCACATAATTGAAGATTCCTCCCCAAACAATTTAGTCCTAGATTGCAGTAGCACATAAACAAATGAGCAGTTTTAGTCTCTCTTTAGCTGTCATTATTTCCATTGAAGCCCTGGTAGAATCCACTGTAAATTACGGACGCTCTTAATTCTACATTTCCTGGTGTTTATACAAATCTTTACTTATATATTAAAAAAAACTCAGTGTATTTTTTGAAATGGTCAGAGTTAAGTAGTGGAATCATGAAAATGTAAATAGCAAAAACATACATTCTGGAAGCTGCAGCTTACAATATTAACAAATTATGTATGAACTCTGGAAACTTTACTTTAGCAGCATTGTTGATTTTTTGAGATTTTTATTTTATAAATTTGTATAAAACATCATTCTGCTTGTGAAAATTTGGTTTTGTTTTATCCACAGAATATGTACAATCTGGTAACAGCTCTGAATTCCTTAAATCCCTCATTAACTGAGGTAAGCGAGCTTTCCCACTTTATTGTTTGACTACACATACTAATGTCTACAGCGACTGTAATTATAAGGATTGAATTTATTTAAACATTTGTAAAATGATCATAGTAGGTACAACTGTGAATGATCACATTGTCATAGGTTGATCTGAAGGCAATTGCTGCTCATGAACGCAATACCTGAATAATAAAAAAACAAATCTGCTTGTTAAAATTTCTGCTGATTTGCTGTGCAAATTGATGCCTATTGCATGTACAGAAATCTATCATACTGAAGATTATTACAGGAGGATGTCTCCAAGTCACTAAGGTCAGGTGATAACTAGAAGGTTTTTCAAGTATTTCACACTTGAATAGGCACACATGACCAAAGGAATAAGAGAATTTGAGTGCCAGAACAGGTTATACCGTCTTAGATATTATGGGTGATTCTCCTAATGAGCTACTTCAAAGGTGCCTGCCCCTGTCCTGGACAAATAGATTTTCTATTCTGTTCTATTTGAGAGGCCTATGCAGCTCAGAAGACATTGCTGTCCATTATTTGAGCAGTAATCCCATTTCCTGGGTTCAAAGGGGCTATAGGAGCGTTTGTATAGGGAACCATCTCTACTTGACAAGGCCACTTCCCCGGGCCCTGCCCTCACTTGTATCAGCAATGTCCTGTGCTTGCTGCTGGCCAATTTTTGAATTGTCTTGTGTGTGGCCAGTGTGTTAATGTTTTACTGTTTGCACTTGCTGGACAAAATTTCCTTTTAACAAAGTTCCTTTCTTTCTGTAATTTCATTCAAGCCAGATATGTCACAGCTCCCAGATTTTCAGCTATTGTTTTATACTCTGTTTTGTGCCATTCACACTGGGGAGCTAACAGAAGCCACAAGACAAGCTTTGTGGGTGCTCAATTTCTGTTATTCCATTGGTTGCTTCTCCCTGTTCTAGTGACATATGCAAAAGCCCAACTAGAGACTGACCTTGTCAATCAGCAAAACACCACTTAGGCATAAGAAAACTCTCTGCTCAGGGTGTCATGTTTCACAAATTCTTGTCAGACATATTTTCATCTTTGGATGTAGAGATTTATCTGCAGATTAACGGGGAGTGATGGAAAGTCTGAACATATACCTCTCTTTAGAAAGTCAGGTTATTCTAAATATTCATAATATTATATTAACAAGGGAGAACTGGCTCACAGATATTCACAGAATGTGTACACACACACACACACATATATATATATATTAAATGCCACAAATCTACAGTGCAACTTTTAATCATGTCTTCAAGACAGAATACTTTTGAAGCTTTCTGATAGGTTGGCAGTAATTTCAACCTCCGTCACTTGTGCCTAGTAAAGGCATATTTACCTTTTCCTGCTTTTAAAGTGTTCTTGTGTAAGTGACAAACATACAGTCTATTCATTTTCTTACTGTAAAAAAGCAAAAGGTAAATCTGGTGATGGTGAAAAGCTTTCTGCAGTTCCCAGTATTAGGTTTGATTTTCAACAGTACCAGAAGAGAGTTAATTATGAATTAAATGCTCCTTTATCTTCTAACATCAAAAACATTTTACCCTAACGTAAGGAAAACACAATTGTTCACTTTCTCTGGCATTGTCATGTGTTTTTACATAATGAAGTTAGGGTTAGGCAGATACGTTATTGTGAACAGAGCATGCATATGGTAATGTTGTCTAATTAATTCTTATTTCAGTCATTCTTTTAATCCCACAGGCATTATATGAAAAATGCATTCTGTGTCAACACAAAGTTATACATGTGCCTTATTGTACTTAAAAGGAGAGAAGAAATGCCTGTAAATCTATCTCCCCAGCAAATACCAATTAAGGATTGCTCATTGCACTAGGCAGGTGCACATCTAGATAAAATTTCTGGTATCTAATTTAAACTTTACAATGTGCACAACCAGATAATCTGAATGTAAATAATTCATTTCTTCATAGCTCTTTTATGCATGTTTATGTACTACAAGCTGATCTAGATTTGCTGCTGTAGAGAATATAAACTTTTCTTGCTATGTGCCGTTATTACAAACAGTAGTTGTGCTGCCTTGATGTAAAGGCCGTAATATGCTTTTAGCATTGACCAGCAGGAAGCTGCATGTTTAGGGATGAACACTGGTTCCCAGGCCTGCAGAGTCTGAAAATTTTACAGTAATGATACGCTCCATCTCTAGGAATGGGTGCCAGTTTTACCATGAGCAGTGATATCTGCATGCCAATTTGCAGGGCTTTATTTATGCAGTTTATAGGCCCACCCAAAAGTTAGTGAGATGCTATTTAAGATAAGGTGCAGCAGTTCCATGACATTTTCAGCAAATGCTGACATACTCCGAACTGGGCATTTGCAATTTTTTTTTTGGTTGATTGTGAACAAATGACATGGGAAATTACATTATGGTAGGAGTTACTCTGTATCTTCTACAAGTCCAATTTGTTTTCAGATTGGTAGCAGACAGTTATATTCCCTAACCCAGGGCCATATTTGTACTACACAAGTGGATCCTATTGACTTCAACAAGAACGTGAAGTAAAGGCATTTGAGGCCAGCTCTCACTGTGTACTTGTATGTACTTAAAGAATGACTAAGTGCTTACTTTAGTCTAGTGTAGCTACTTCGTGATATAAGGGAAGGAGTTGGCGTAAAAATCTATTTGCTATTTTTCCACCATCCTTTGTATATTTCTGATTACCCTGAAAACTCTCCAGCTTTAGGCAGTTGCCAAATTTATAAAAGTGGCTGTGGTCTTTCATGTGTGTTGAGTAAAAAGTACATGAGATGTATAAAAAGGTGAAGGAATCTGAGTATTCCTTGCC
The DNA here is from genome assembly GCF_026122565.2 of Emydura macquarii macquarii. Classification (NCBI taxonomy): domain Eukaryota; kingdom Metazoa; phylum Chordata; order Testudines; family Chelidae; genus Emydura; species Emydura macquarii. The sequence continues at coordinate 10,179,777 of NW_027133643.1, read as the reverse complement.
TCCACTGTAGATTAATGCTTCTCAAACCAGGAAGTGACTAGCATTTTACAACTGAAGTTCTGAATTAGACAAAGCTAAAATGATGAGTGGTGTTGAGATGTTGCCAGCTTTATATACTCTACAATCATTCTGTAAATGTAGGTATTTTTGAAATAGCCTAAACTTCCTTTTTTAATAGATATACAGCTGGGTCCAAAAAGTCATTTGGTGTGTAAGGAGAACACAAAATGTCTAAAGTTAGATAAGGGAAAATCAGCAACTAATGTCAAGTTAGTAAATGATTTTTACCTGTAATGTCAAAATAACAAAGGTTAGCCATTCTTTTATGAAGGAAAATAGAAAATGCAGAGTTATATTTTAGGATATTGTTTCAGATATTACTCTTAACTATGTGTACCTTAATGCTGTTAAAGCAGTTACTGTTTCTTTGACCTCTTGGTATACTAAGCTTTTGCCTTTCAGAAACAGCTGGGTCTACTAAGAACCATTTCCCCGTTCTGCACAAGGTAGATCAGATGACTCTCGCTTTATCACCCTTGGAGGCCATCTGAAGGACAAAGAAAAGAGATGGTGGGAAACACTTGGCCCTAATCTTGTGATGAACATAAGCAAGAAGAGACTAACATGTGAAACCATTTCACTTTTTTCCATCTTAATTGGCTGTTTTACACATTCTTTTGACAGTAATGGTTCATCACGCTGCCTTAACTTCTGGCAATGTTGCACTAAGTTGTATTTGTGCAGAATTCTGTAGGTGTTGTCCCTCAAAGTTATTCTGGACAATGATTCCTCTTTCTGTAGCTTGATACATGTCAATACCCATTAATTTTAACAAGAAAGAAAAGACTTTATTGTGGACGGAGATTTTGCATGCCTTACCCATGGATAATTATCATGGTAACTCCCTCTCAGAAGAATGTTAAATGCTCATGGAAAGATTAAAGTTACAGCTTGGATATTATCTGTCTTAATCTAAGTCAAACGCTGTCTGTCTACATATATAACTGTAGTTCACTAATGCCTTATATCCATGTAAGTGGAATGTTTTACCTTGTACAAAATAAAGCTGCCGTCTATAAGTGTTGTTAATTACTTGTTGAAAAGATTAAGACAAGTTGTTTCACCAACAAGTAAACTGCCTTTAATTAAAGAAATGTAAACTCATTAGGTAAACACTTCATTTAAGTGACCTCATAATTCATACATGGGGAAATAAATTCATGGAACACTTGATACATACATTCATGCCTTATGCTACATACCAGAGACAGCTCTAGAATATTTTGATATTAATGAGTATTTTTAATTAATGAATTATTAATCTGGTATTTTGCTCATAATAGTCAGGTCAATAAGGGAGTGCCCTTAAACAAGGATGGCCCGTCCTTTCTTGTGTGTCCAATCCGATGAGCTGGGCAGCAGTTCTGCAGAAAAGGACCTGGGGGTAACAGTGGATAAGAAGCTGGATATAAGTCAGCAGTGTGCCCTGGTTGCCAAGAAGGCTAATAGCATATCGGGCTGCATTAGTAGGAGCATTGCCAGCAGATCGCGGGAAGTGATTATTCCCCTCTATTTGGCATTGGTGAGGCCGCATTTGGAGTACTGTGTCCAGTTTTGGGCCCCCAAAGGATGTGGACAAGTTGGAGAGAGTCCAGTGGAGGGCAACAAAAATGATTAGGGGGCTGGAGCACAAGACTTATGAGGAGAGGCTGAGGGAACTAGGCTTGTTTAGTCTGCAGAAGAGACCAATGAGGGGGAATTTGATAGCAGCCTTTAACTACCTGAAAGGGGGTTCCAGGGAGGATGGAGCTATGCTGTTCTCAGTGGTGGCAGATGACAGAACAAGGAGCAATGGTCTCAAGTTGCAGGGCGGGAGGTCTAGGTTAGACATTAGGAAAAAGTTTTTCCCTAGGAGGGTGGTGAAGCACTGGAATGGGTTACCTAGGAAGGTGGTGGAATCTCCATCTTTAGAGGTTTTTAAGCTGCAGCTTGACAAAACCCTCGCTGGGATTATTTAGCTGAGGTTAGTCCTGCTTTGAGCAGGGGGTTGGACTAGATGAGGTCCCTTCCAGCTCTATGATCCTATGAATGTCAGCTTCCAGGGTATAACCTCTTCCTGATGATACCAGCTCAAGAGCTCTTTTTCCTCATGCAATCCTTTTCTATTGGTTCTTCTGCTTTTCTGCTGAACAATTAATCAGTTTGTATACTCTGAGCTAGTAGGGTACCAGGGCACTATGCAGAGTGCCATTTAGATGAGAAAGTTAATAGCTCAGCGTGGAAGTTATTTCACATCAGTAGGATTTGCTGCAGAATCTACTCCCTCCTGGCTTCAGAAGTATGCTGTACTATCTCAGCTTCCATTTTAGTAAAATTAAGTTATAGTGGTTACATAAAATCTTGTTATGTTTTTAAATTCTAACTAAAGACACCTATTCAAGGCTTTTAGTGCCCCAACACATCATTAATACAATAAAATCCTAGAAGCATTAAGCACTTGAACAGCAATTCAGCTACAGGTGAATAATGTAAACTTAGGCAGTGTTGTCTTCCTGCATCAGCTAACCGGCTGCAACAATAATCGAGAAGTATAGACTGGCTCAGTTCATCTCAGTAGGGTATTAAATCTGAAACTTATTAATAGAACAACACTGAAAACTAATTTTGAGCTGTAAACATTGTAACAGATTTTCAGTTAATGTGGTTACCCAGTATTGGTGGATGCAGTTGGGGCTATTCATAGTGGAATAAGTAGGGTAACTATTACCAGGAACATCGATAAGGGAGAGGTAGAGAGACACATTCTCTCCGTTGTGCAAGAAGCCTCAACTCTGCCATAGCCAGCTGTCTAAAACTCCAGTTCTCTCCTTCCCCTCTCTCCCTCCTCCATCCACTTATACATAGCATTTATACCTGTTTCAGTACAAAATTCTGTGACCCCAGAGTGTCAGGAATGCTATGCTGATTCATCAGTTTCATATTAACTTCAACAAAAACCTTCAGTTGAGCTGAAGCTTCTACAGTACTTCTAGCGTGCTACACAAGTGCTGTGGAATTTGAGTTCAACTTGTAGCTGATGACACAGAACTTTGGCCTACAAAATACTTCAGTCTCAAACATTCTAGAGAAGAAAATAGTTGTACCCGATTTAAAAGACTGACCATTCCATTTAGGTCATAAAATTGATTATCTACATAGATGTGTCGTTTGTAAGTTACATTACCCATACCAAAAAGGATATGCAGGAAAAACAATAATAGCACTCTGTAATTCTTGTTAGAATCAAAATGGACTTCAGTTGGTAAAGAGGTTAATGCCAGAATAAGATGGTCATGTTAGCATGAACTAGGATAGTGAGTCATGGCTATTAGTGCAGTGGCCTTGATGATTTTAAGCGTATCAAATGAAAGCATGACAGTGAAATAGTGCGCAAGGCAGTTTAATTTATGAAATCAAAAAGGGCCAGCAAGAGACACCACTTAGAAGCAGCAACCAAGAGATATTGTTTAACCTATATTAATCTCTTTCACATTTCATACTGGGAAATGCATGATTTGACACTAGCAAATTAATTGAGCTAAGCCACAAAATTAAACTAGCACTGCTGGACAAGGGTCAAGACTTCCTGCATTTAATTATTTACAGTTTACAAATAGCCTTTTCATCTTGCAAACATCAGACGTATTAAAAGTCTGGAGAATATAACAAGTCAAATTACATTTCGAACACTCTTTGGTAATAGCTACTGTTCTTCCTTAAAATAAGTCATTAACTTATTCTTTGTGTTTAAAATGTAAAACATTGTTTTCTCATTTTCATTAGATCATGGGAAATATATTAAAGACAGTGATTTAGAGCTGCCTAGTGTAACTGATATTTTCATTGAAAATACTCTGTCTCTTTACAGTTTAGTCTTGAGTCTTCACAGGTTAGGATATGACTAATTGATTTTCTTCTGATTTTGTCCATTTCTTGAGTCCCACAGTATCACAGCATTAAAATACATAAAGAAGAACAAGAAGTGTAAGCAGGAAACAACCGATACAGACATAGGAAATAAATCTGGGAGCCTCTGTGGAGGATTCAGTGTGGCACTCATTAAAGTGAGGATGCCCATCAGAGTTAATGAGACAAGAAACTGTAAAATAAAGAAGGATACATTAGTTAACATTGACTTACAGTGTCCAATGAAAAAAGTAGTTACTTTCATTGCTTAGGTGCTGTGTGTTCTTCATCCTTTGTATGAATGTCCTCTTAAAAAATACAGGGTGCATCTATACTGACATCTTGCGTGCCATTCTCTAGGCTGATGAAAATACAGTCAAGCTAATCACCCCCAAAAAACCCAAAGATTAGACAGTTTCCTACTATACATTCAACACATTGAATATTTTGGAATGGGGTCTTTTGATATGTTGCTGCTTAACAAGGGTGATCTCATTACTATTAAGCACTGACAGTGTATGCAACTGTATAAGGGAAGTGTGAAGACAGTCCCAGCCCTCAAAGGCTTAAAACTGAAAGGTCTGACAATACTCTGCTTGGAAGAAGAGAGGAAGGAGTTAGCTGGGAATTCCCTCTCTCTCCTTTCTTCCTAAATTTACTTAATCAGAGTTTTTAGGAGGGATTTGAATGAGGTGTTGGGGAGGATGGGGGGGGACCTCACACGGGAATTGAGAAAACATTACATATACGGAGGTAGCCTGGAAGATGACAAATGGGTCTCTTGTGTGGTTTTCAACACATGAAGTTGTTCACATGAAACTTCTATTAAGAACAAATGGGTAAACAAGAGTATATTCCATAAATACTATGTATATCCTACGGCCAGACAAATGTACATAATTGTGGGCATAAAGCTGGTTTATATTTTACCGTCATGATAACACTGAACAGTCAAAAAGTTTCTTACCAGACTCTTAATAACCTTTGGGAATGCCTTAAATGAAGGCATGTATCCCCTAATCGAAAGGGAAAGTGATTTCAGCTGCAGGTCCTCTTCTGAAGTCTTTTCAAATATTGAAAAAGAAGTCACACATACTGTGAGAAATGCCAGTGTTGTCACTACGTAGGCCAGTAGCAGGCCATCTTTCAACAAAAGAGGCAGCAAGCTGTTCAAACAAAAGTGCATTAGTCTCTTTTCCAACAAATTTACATTTTAAGTAACACATTAAAAGGTGAGAAAAAAGAATACGTTTAGAAAGACGCATTAGAATCAAGGCAGGAAGAATATTGTATTGAAGTTAATAGCATCGGACTCACCTGAAAGTTGACACAAGTAAAAACCACGTAGCCATCAAAGGAATTTCATTTATAATTAAGCAGACTGGTCTACAATGAAAAAAGAAAAATAGGTGTACAAACACTGTAACGACAACAGCTTTGCTGGTTCTCTCCAACCTCTTTTTAAACATAAGTTTTACCTTTTCTGGGCCAGAGACTCTATTGTGATCTGGCCCCTTCTTTTGCCATCTGGAGCCAGAAACTAGCTGCAAATGGTCAAAGAACTCCCTTCTGGGGCAAGAGTGCCAGTAGTGGGCCTTGCACCTGCCACCCTCCCAACTTACTCTAGGAGGCATGGCAGAACTCCAGTCTGTCTATCCTCCACTGGCATACGGTCCATTAAGAATATACCAGGGCAGAATACTTCCTGCATCCGAGCTCTGCTTGGTGTGGCAACTGGTTACAACTTCTTTGATTCTTGGGGTAAGCCTCTCACTGTCTTAGGTATGTCTACATGAATAGCTAGTGTGCAACAAGCTGAAGTGTAAATCTACAGTGCATGGAATGCTAGGGCACTAACTGTTCATGTGGATGCTGCTGCTGTGCACTGAAAGCTCCCTAGTGTGCACCGACACACTGTGCTTTGAATCAGCGGTATGTGACTGTCCATGTGCACTAGGGAACTTCTAGTGCACAGCAGCAGGGTCCACACGGACAGTTAGCGTGCTGCAAGTTGGAGCACTGTAGATCTACACCCCAGCTGCCGCGCACTAAGCGTTCGTGTAGACGTGGCCTGAGGAAGTGATGGGCTGATCCCAAGAACCAAAGAAGCTGTGACCACACTAAGCAGAGCTCTGATGCAAGAGATATTCTGCCGTGTGTGTTAATTTGCAGCACAATATGCATACAAAAGGACAGCTGCAGTTTATGAGCATCCGCACCTAGTCACACTAGTAAGCATGGTGAAGTTGTGTGTTCAACTTGGAAACTAGAAACAATAGTTTAGTGGCCAGTCTAGATAAAATTAAAATTGTCCCCTGTGGGCCTCTGTGAGCTTTCTAATGTAAACCTAGGAGAGGAATATTAAAGGTGCTACGATCCAATGTTCAAATTCCTCCCACATGATGGTTATGCTTCATCCAAGGGGAAGAAGATGGCCCACTGCCTTAAGATTCATCTCCAACAAAGGAAAGAGAAGGGGAATATATATATATATTAATGACCAAGATGGGAGACCATTTGCCATCTAGTTACTGAGAAATGAAGGAGAGTTCATCTTATTTCATCATTATTTACTTTAAATAAGTTCTCTACTTGCTGGGCAACTATATAGTATCATAGAAGTAGGACTGGAAGGGATCTTAAAAGGTCTTCTAATCCAGTCCCCTGCACTCAAAGCAGGACTAAGTATTATCTTGGCCATTCCTGACAGGTGTTTGTCTAACCTGCTCTTAAAAATCTCCAATGACACAGATTTATTCCAGTGCTTAACTACCCTGACAGTTAGGAAGTTTTTCCTAATATCCAACCTAAACCTCCCTTCCTGTAATTTAAGCCCATTGCTTCTTGTCCTATCTTGAGAGATTCAAGAGAATAATTTTGTCCCTCCTTCTTGTAACATTTTATGTACGTGAAAACTTATGTCCCCTCCTTCCATGCAGTCTTCTTTTCTCCAGACTAAACGAACCCAATTTTTTCAATCTTTCCTCATAGGTCTGTTTTCTAGACCTTCAATCATTTCTGTTGCTCTTCTCTGGACTTTCTCCAATTTGTCCACATCTTTCCATGTCTGGGACTTCTTTGGTTTCTATGCAGTGTCACCCTTTCCACCCCCAGAATCAGGCAACCTACCACCTGGAGAGTCAGGCATATTTTGTGCTGGACCGAACTCGAGTAAACCTACCATTAATACATCCTGTTGTTTAGATAATGGAAGTAGTCAAAAAGGAAATTTCTGCTTTCATAACCCTAAGTTACTTATGCATAAGTTCTTAAGGAATGAAAACTATATGCACAATTTTTAAAAAGTCTCTGTTTTAATAGATACATTATTTTTAAGTGAGGAAGAAGCCTATAACATCATGCAAATTTGGGGAAAGGGTATCAAAATATTTTCTATATAAAAATTATTAATTACTTACAGTGATACTAGAAGAATGGATTTTTCATGTACTTGGAAGGAGAACAGGAAGAATGACAATGCACAACTAGCCTTAAAAGAGTCAAGTAGAACAGGTTAATATGACTTTCCCCAAATCAAAGTGTAGGTTTTAGTTTTCCAGTTGGCCTAATTTTATGTAAAGGCTGGCAAAAGTGTGAAGTGTTCAATATAATTTGAGTATCTCCTTTGTACTAAATATATTCAACTCCAGGGCAATACACACGTTTCAATATAGTTAGAGGGACAAGTACACAGATCTGCACCTGTAACAGATTGGAGCTGCAAAAAGGAGCCTTTTGAAAGTTTGACCCAGAGTATTTAGAACGTCTCATGTAAAAAGGCCCCTATCTTGCAAACACTTATTCATGTGCTTAACTTACATGAGTAACCCCGTCAAAGTAAACTGAATTACTCACATGCATAAGTGATTGCAGGTTTGGGACCCTACTATATAAAGTCAGAACTATGCAACTCCATACCTGAAGTAGTTTGTATTATGCCGGGTCAACTATACTCTATGCTAGTTATAGATATCACTATTATAAACTCCAGTAATACTTGCAAATTTTCTATCATATAAATCCACTGTTTAAATGTTAGTTATATCGATCTTAGTATAAAAGTGCTTTTAGTCTTAAAAGAACATTTTACATTCATGTCATGTCGATATGCCTAAATTTATGTTTAATGATATTAGACTACAGAGAAAAAAGCAAACTTTTTTTTTTGTTAAACAAAAGTATCATTCCCTTTTCAAACCACTAATGAGCCTGCAATGACTACTGTGGGAATTTTTATTGAATTTGGCAGCCAGTGCATTAAAAAAACCCGATCACTTTGGAAACAAAACAAAATAGAAAGGAAATCTCAAATCCATACAAAGCTTTATTGTGTGGAGAATCTTCCAACAGTTTTTCAGAGGAAAACAATAAAATTACAGAATAAAATAAAGAAAACTGAGGATAAGAGAAATAAAGAAGTATAGACAAGGGGCAAACCCTGAGATTTAAAAGACACTAGTTAGGTCCTCTGATAGAACTTTGATATTCAACTCTGTTGATGATACGCTTTTTAAAGTCTCTTCAGCAAATACCAAATGACATTTAACGATATACATAACTCTGCACAGCGGGACAATTTTAAGGAGAACTATTGGCCATACTCCAACACTCCCGGATAGATTTAAAATAAGAAACAATTTAAAAAATACACTTACCAGAGCAAATTTAAATCCTCGGAGAGAGGGCTGGAGAGTTAGTTTTATACAAGCAGGAAGTAGGCTCAGAAATGTAAAAGCAAAGCTAAAAGATTATTTAAAAAAAAAAAATAAGTTTATCCTTTAACATATAAATAACCACTTTGATAATTTCAGATAATATTTTCAAAAAGCTACTAAGTGACTTAGGGACCCCTGTCCCATTTTCAAATGCACAAATCACTTAGGGGCATAAGTCAATGTGGCATATGCTCCTAATTGACTTAGGTGTTTTTGAAAATGTTACTCTTCAGTAATTTTTCATCCATCTTCCAGACTGAAAAAGCCTTGTCTTGAACTATTTACTTATTTGAAAATTTTGGATTGTGCAAACTTTAAACACTGTTAGAAGAAATAATGGAAAAAGTAGGTGCATATGTTTGTTATTTTTATCTAGCTTCCCAATTTTAATTAATTATTCAGCTCAAATCATTATACAAATATGCAGAAAAAAGTTTAATAAAATTCTAAGTATTCTAAACACACACACAAACCTGGAGAAAATTTTTAATTGTATTACTTGGGACTAAAAAAAATACTCTCTGAACAAAAGTCTTTTTAAAGAACTCTAAAAATCGCATCTCTCAATTCTTCCCATCGGATTTTCAAAAGCACCTTTGTGATTTAGGAGCACAAGTCCCTTTGACTTTCAATAGGATTTGTGCTCCTAAATTGCTTAGATGCTTTTGAAAATCCCTCATAATATGAATAAAAGAGAAAGCTACTTAAAATCCTTCAGTTCTCTTACCTGAGTTTAAGCTGGATTTGAGGTGACACAACATTCTTTATCTTTATAAGGACACTTAGGCTACACCAAACGTTGGCTACTTTATCCTGAAAAGATATTCAGTGAGTTGTATCTATGTTAATTTGCTGTTCAAACAATAAGAGGATCATTTACTATTTCCACTGAAAAATACATTCAGACATATGCTATAATGAAAGGTAGTATTGGGTCTATGTGACGTTGGCTCAAACATAGAAAATTAAGATCTGAAATAAATTGAATTAAAACATGTATTAAAATAACTGAGAAATACTTTCTCGGACACAAGAGACCATCAGTCTTAAGTCAAGACCACACACTTTGTAAAAATAAAGCTCTGAAACCATCCATCTCTAGGAAATTTTAAATCAGAATAATAGCACCTGTGAAACTTCTTTCAAATGTGAAGACATTCTATAAATTGTCACATTTTATTACATACCTGAATGTATTTAGCTGTGCTTGCTAGCAGTGACAGAGTTAACCACTAATAAATCAAGAAGTCTAAAGACATTAGCAGTTGTGCTAGGATCACTTTCAAAATTAAATTTGTAACCACAGCTATCATGCTCATGAAACTCATCCCTAAACAGCTGCTGGAATCACAGCTGTGTAGACATAACAGCAAGAAAGCTACTAGCACCAACAACTAAGTCATCTTCCTTGTATGCCTACTAGCACTACAGAATATGCTCTTCAAATTTGCTGAGGACTACAAGTGAACAGAGGGTTTTGGCAGCACCAGCAAACATGCAAGATGCCTACTTCTTAGCCAATAAGATTTTACAACCATCAGCATTTGTTGCTGTTTCTGTAAATGGGAATCATTTCAAAGAACCTGTTGCAGGCAACCCAGTATAAACTTACTGTGCATTGCTTACGCGGACAATTTCTCAGTTTATCCAGATTAGTATCCAAGTCAGTCACTCCCCTATTCAGTCTGAAAATATTTGGGCTAATATTAGACTAAAATCCTTGGGCTCTTTTGGATGCATTGTTTGTTGACATTTACAGCTTTTATTTTTAAACTTAGCAAAGGGTAAAAAATGCAACGTGACAAAAGGTATTTTGGTTTGTAAATACCTTTATCTCCCAAGCTTCAGTTATTTTTTAATAAGCTGCTAGAGAATATGTTCTGAAAATATTGCTATGGCTGCATCTAAATTAAATGCCATCCTCAGTGTATCCAAAATGTTGGTTTTTCAGGACAAAGATATTGCAGGTTGTGGGTATCATCTGTGTCTATGGAAGAACTGCTAACAGAAGCTACATATATAAGGCAAACCATTTACACTAATCACAGTCACTTAGGCCCAGATCCAGCAAAGCACTTAAGCATGTGCTTAAGTCCCACTGAAGCATTACTGAATCAAGCCCTTAGTTTCTTCTTTGGGGAAGCCCGGGGTTCAGAACTTACTTTTAAACATGTACAAGGGTTCAATCTTGCCAGGCGCTAAGCACTCTGACCCCAATCTAACAAAACACTGAAGTGTCTGTGTAAGCATATAAGTAGTAGCCCCACTGGCATCAATGTGTGCTTAGAATTAAGTACGTGCTTAACTGCTTTGCAGGATCAAGCCACATGAGCACCGTGCTGAATCAAACTACTACTTGGGAGTAGTAAAAGTAGAACTGATCTAAATAAAACTTTTGTAGAAAGTTGTTATTGAGAATATAAACTAGGATGCAAAGCAGGCTTTAATTTACACCTGAAACATTACAGCCATTATTAGTTGTATAAATAATTCCTTTCAGTAAAATGAGTATTATGCTAACCAAAGAGGAGACTCTGAAGCTGTTAACTTTACTGTTGTATCTTCTGACACTGTCAATTACAATGGAATCTATTTCAATGGAAAAATGTATGACTGAAGTATGGGTTTGATGATGGGATAAGTGTTGTCTACTCATATAATATCCTGAAGATGCCAGCTGAGCTAGGGGTTAAATACTGGATTAAATAACTGGCAAGAAATGACTGCTGAAGAAGGCAGCTCAGATTACTAGTTCTGTGGTGTGTCTTCCACATTAAATCCCTAAAGGTCATGATGAAGGTTTCTCAAGGGATCTAAGAATACAGAACATTTACACAAACAAAACAACCCACATACCTCAAACAAGCCTCGATCAATGGGAAAGAGTCTTCTGAGTACTTGCAGGATTTGTTCCACTTCTGTGCAAAATGGGAGCCAGCAAATAGCAAAAGAAGCAACCACTGTAAATGCTAGTTTAACTAACAACACTAATCTGTAATAAATAAAAGAGATTAAATCAAGATATGAAGAAGCAAAAAAACCTCAGTTGTTTATATAAAATAATAAGGCTCTGGGGGCTTAAAACTTAAAGTGTATTTACAGCATACAACTGAACGTGCATAAGATCATCAAATGTGACAAATTTGACCAGAGAGCTATCAGTACTAGAGAAAAGTTACATCGTCTCCTCTAAATCAGTCATAAGAAATCCACTAGGACTACAGCACATCTACTGGCATTGTCTCATGAATCTGGATGTCTTTTGGCCCATATTTAACTTGGATTCCAGCATGAGGAGGGTGTGCAGAGAAAAGTTGGTTACTGACAGCTGTGCAAATAACAGGCTTTTTGGTTTACTGGCAATTCCAAAAAATTGGAAAACACTATTTCAGATCAAACCAAACTGTCTAAAAAAAATCTAAAAACATTAATTTTGAATTGAACAAAATATTTCCCAAAATGAAACCATTTCTATTTTGAGCATTTACGATTTAATTTTTTTTTTAAATTAAATTAAAGGAAATTTCTAAACAAAAAGTTGTTCAGAACTGAAAAAAGTAATTGTTACATTTTGAAAATGTCAAAACAAAATTTTTCCCTTTCAGGATCCTTTTTTTTTTTTTTTTAAGGTCATTTCCCCCAATCAATAATTTGGGGAAACAGTCAAATTCACAGAATGTTCAGTGTCACCACTTCTGAAGTTTTTGCTGAAAATGGATTCGGCCTACAAATTTCATCCAGCTCTAAGTTGAATATATTTTGCTATACTTTCTACATCCTTAAAACTAGTTAGATATTTAGTGTATCCAGTTTAACGGCTAGAAAGAGACGTGTTTTACAAGAACAGAGGAAAGTATGATACGAGTCGCGTATCTGCCATTGGAGTTTAATAGAGAAACAACTGACATGCAAATAGGATGACTCAAACTCCCAAGGCTAAGGCTGCATTTTTGAGCTAGTGTCCGGATAATGAATTTTAAAGCTACTCACCCCTTTCCTGTCAGGCCTTTTTGGAAGCATTTTCCAAGCAGGAAGAGAAAGAATGGCAGTGCATGATAGAGTTCCATTTGTTTATAATTTATGGCCAAGCAAAATGCCAATGATCCTAGAAGGTCCCAATTATAAGACAGATAAAGTACACCCCACAAAGCAAAGCCCAGGCTCACTGAGTTATATATGTTTTTAGTGTTAAGGACAAGATGTGCAAGAGAAGCAACATGCTGAATAGTGTGACAACTTAATGAACTAATGCCACAGGTCAGAGGTGTAAAAAATATTCAAAGAACAGAAGTTTTATATGTTAGTCTTAATTTTTAAAAATCTAGTGCCAAATATGCAGTTTTTTTCCACACGGACATATTTTAAATTCTATTTCAACAGGTTAGCCAATTTTAACTTTACATTTGGGATGTATTTCCTGTATCCTAATCAAAAGTCCATAGAGTTAAAGGGAAAGACTTATTCACCAGAGTTTTATGCCTGCACAGATTGAATGTACTATATTAGTGTAATAACAATTAACCAGGATTAATAAAAAACTGCACTGACATAGTACTCAGTAGGATACAATGAGGAGCAATAACACATGTTCTTGTGCTTATTTTTTCCAGGGTTATAGGTAAAACTTTAAAAAGCCCTAAATCTCTCTTTCAGTACAGCTTTGTATGGAATAGTTTAATACGCCCATACTTAGACTGTACTCTCTTCAGGGCAGAGACTGTCTTCTTCTTATGTGTCTGTACGCCTAGGCACAAAGAGGCCCCAATCCATGATTAGGGCCTCTAGCCGCTACTACAAAACAAATAACAAAAGATACAACAACAAAAAATCTGGTCTTTATTTTGGCACTTGGGGCTTGATCCAAAACCCAGTGAAGTCAGTGAAGAGACTCCTAAAGCTCATTGAAGTCAATGGTTCAGGTTCTGAATACATCAAAAATAGCAATTCAAGTGTAATGAAAGAAACCGAATTAAAGAGAAGCTACTGATACCCTAAGAAATACTGAAACAATTTCTCTCTCTCCCCCTACTCTGTCTTTGCCAGTACAGAGAGCTACATGACAACACATCTGAGTTTTTTAAATCATCTCTCAACCTGCTATTTATTCCCTAATCCAAAATCATAATCTGTCATTCTGTCACTTTCACAGCAGCTACTTTGATGCCAAAAGGCCTTGATCCTACAAAGACTTATACAAGCAGTCAACTTTCTGCATTCTAAGTAGCTCCACTGACTTCGGCTGAACTAATCACAGCATATAAAGTTATGCACATGCATAAATCTTCGCAGAATCAGTGCCAGAATTATGACTTCAGAATAAATTGAAGCAGCAAAATATAGCTAAAATCTGTCATGAAAGCAGAGTCTGTTTCTTAGAAGTTTGGCTTCTGCTGCTGCTTCTCACCTGACATCCACATCTTCTAGAGGGAACAGCATAATTAGTATGTTATTAGACATTGACCAGCAAAATTTTGCCTGATTTTGACTTAATAGGGTACTTTAAAATATCCACATTTATCACAGTCCCAGGATTTACTCATATCTGTTACCTGGCACACATTGATACAACTTGGAGTAATCAACTTGCTTATGGATATGCACAATAGCTAATTTTCTAATACAAGCTGCAACCAAGACCTAAATGTGGATATTTATATTTAAATTAATGATAAAAAAGTACATACACCCGCATACATACCAATGGGGTAGGATTTTCAAACTTGCCATAAGAAACTGACATGCCCAATTCTCATTAAAATTAATGGGGATTGGGCAGCCAACTTCCCTCAGTGGCTTTGAAAATCTCAGCCTAGATTGTGTGTATATAAACATTGATTTGGAAGCTTTAAAGGACTTCTGAAACTTTATACATTTCATATGTTACGCAAGCAACCACTAGCTCAATTTACATCACAGAGCAAGGAATATTCCAGGTGGCAAGGAGAACAGGTTTTTCCTTGGGAAAATCTCAGGATTACTGCACTAATCTTCATTAATGTGGCATACATCTTGAAAACAATACATCAAACTTTATTCTAATTACAGACTAGCATAGGATATGAAACTCAGGAGGTCAGAAGGTCCATACTGAATTTCAAAAAACAGAATGCAGCCATGTGCTCTATGTTGGTTCACTCCATTACAAGTACATCTGTGCTCCAATGTTACAAGGTAGTATTAAGTTAACTACTACAAGTTCAGGTCAGCTAAAAGCCAAAATCATATTTGGTTAGCTAAGGAGATACTCTATGTGTGGTTTTTGAGTATTTTTTTTATTAACTTCATGAGACAATAAATAGGCACCAAGACATAAGTTGTTAATTAGGCAATGAAGATGTTGTATATTGTACTTTGTTTAGTTGATGGCAAGAGTAACATTTGAGCCCTCACAATTACATTAGTAAGTGACAGCAAAGAAATCTATGCATTAATTTAGAGCTAGGGGATTGTTGATTCCCCCCACCCCCAATAATACTTGCTCTCATTTATAAATAAATTTGGTTTGGCCATGGTTACACCCTTTTATGCGTGTCCTGTGAACACACAATACTGAGTTTTGTTGGCATGAATGTTCACAGAAGCAGAATTTTGAAGAAGTTGTACATGTAAGTTTTAGCAGAAAACAAAAATATAGGTATTCTCAACAGCAGTGCTTGTGAACTCATCTGATCTGGGGAAGAAATACTAACTAACAAAGCTCCAATTGTGAATACTCAATCTTTGTAAACGACTCAGTCAGCTCTACCTATAACTTACAAATTCACCATATGTTTCAAAGGTACCTATAAACGGGGGAGTCAGTGGCTCAAAGGATATTAGAGGACAACAAGAAGCAGAGTCTACTCTAATTTACTATTGATGTTGTATAGTGAGTCAGGTGTACAGCTATATCTCATTGAGAAGCATCATGGTTGCTAGAAATTGGGCAGCAGCATCTGAGACACTCAATAAATGTTAATGATCTCCTTCTATTATCTCTAGTCAGCTACTGGCTGCAAAAGCTATAGACAAAGTCACATTTTATAGAATTGAACAGCACGGCTGTGTTTGACACTCCTCTCTACCACCCAACAAGAACTAAGATGGTTCTCTTATCCAGGCAGAAATCTCAGGAGTATCCATTCTTTTCACAATCAGACTGTCACAGACGTTTATTCATACAAGGCAGAGTGATATAAAGGTGCACTTGGGATGCAAAGAAAAGCTATTCCAGGTTTGATTGATTTACCCCACATCAATATTTTGCTCCAAGTCCATTTAAGGATTACTGTTTCCTTTCAAAGCATTCGCAAAGGTGGGGGAGGCCCTCAACATTCAGCTAACAGATCTAACTTCCTCCCAAGTAAAAGTATTGTTATTGTAGGAGAGACTGATGTTATTGTATTACTGAAATTCTTTCATTTCAAAGCAATTGCAAGGATACTGAAAATGTCCATAGTCGATGAGAATGAGGCCTGGATAAAGCAATATACAGAGAGCACTGGAAATCTGGGAAAGAGAAAAAAAAGAACAGAACAGAGAGAGAAAAATTTTAAACACATAAAAATAAAGGCACTTTATTTTATAGCAGTTCATTTCACTCTGGAACCGGAACATGATTGGTTCTCCTTTAACAACCCCAGCCCAGCCAAGCTGCTGTGGATCCCTTACTCATTCATCTGGGGAACATTCTTTTCCTCCAATCATTTCTCCCCCAGTGATAGCTTGAGGTATGGGAGAGGACAAAGTGAGCCTCAGTGGGAAAGAGTATTATAAAAGGACCATCAGGGTGTCTTCTGCCAGCCAATTCACAAAGATGCCTGTGCTCAGTTTACTCCTGGGAACAGCTCCATGAATTGGCAGACCAGAGATGTTTGAGAACAGTGAGCATTAAAAACCCTGAGCATGGTGTCACTTTTACAATGCATTTCAGTTCTGCTGTCTAAAGAAGTGTGCAAGACCCAAGGCTGTTCCTAGATTCCATGTCAGAGCACAAATCTTGTTTTTTACTACCCAAGCAATAAATTTGACAAGAAGTATAATTCTGTAGTTCATGGTTACTAAACTTCAGTGCATCTTGTTATTGTTATTGAAGGGCATTAAAATAATTGCTGTAAAATAACTTCATGTTTTCTAACTGAAAAGTCTTTAATGCAAGATATACAGACTGTCATCCATTTTATGTAAACAGAAAGCATCTTGTGGTTTTGTAACATTAATTAACTTTCTTTTCAGCCTTTTAAATTTATATTCCAGTTAATAACGCAGAGGTCTTCAAAGTGTGAGGCGCATGTGGAGGAACGTTGCAGGGGGCATGGGAGCCCCTCTGTCTCAGGACTCTCAGCTCAGAAGCCCCACCACCCTGCCGCTGCTCCCCGGTCCTGACTGTGGCCCCACTCCCAGCTGGGGAGGGGAGGAACAGCAGGGGGTGTGCAGGGTAAAAAGTTTGGGGACCACTGTAATAACATTCATGCTCACTCACTCGCTCTCACTCACACTCCACACCAGACTTGGTATACTTGCCTTTTTTTTAGTTGATGTTTCTTTTAAACAACAGCAATACAAGATAACTGCAGGTATGTAAACCAGCAAATCAGCAATAAGAACTGAAAAACAGAAAGATTAACTGTGGATAAGAATCTCCCCCAAATAAGTATAGCTCATCACAATCCACTGATATTACCTATTTCCATTTATAAATTGTCTCTGGATTGTCAGCATGCAACTTTACTCTCCATTCTTCCCCTCCAACCTACATGGCTTGCATCTGATGTTTGGTTTTAAGAAAGGTAAGGATTAAGTCTTACATGCACCTATCACCAAGATGGGTGCAATGCCTGCACATTGTTTAATCTATACAAAACCCCCAAACTATGTAGCCACATACATGTCTTGGTGGGTTCAGCTGCCCACAAATTTTAAATGCATGTTTTAGATCTACGCCCTGTAGTGGAAACCTCAATTTCCTCATCAAATTCATGCCTTCTGAAGTTTCCCTAAAGTTTCAATCAGCCACAGTATTCTTCATTTTCTGTCTTGAATGATCATGAAGTATTGCTGTGTGCTCCAGCATTTGATTCTAGAGAGGGCTTTCCTTTACAAATCACATCATGGAATCCTAGTTTGTAAAGTGTTTTAGGAAGAAAGGAAATACATAAACATAACAGCTGATACAGGAATGGGTTAGTTCAACTCTAATGTATAATAAAACTGGCTGTATAGAATTTGATTTTGATAATGTTTCTAAGGGTACACCAAAATCTGTAGCTTGCATTCATTCAGCTGTTTCGGTCCCAGCACAGCCTCAGTCAGTAAATAAGCATGTTCTAGATTCTTTTCTCCAGCATGTAACACATTCTCAACTCTCAAAAGACATCATCATCTACAAATAAATTCTTGCAAGTTGTTCTAAGAAATAGTTCTCAACCTGTGGTACCCCTGGGGGTATGCAAAACACAGGCAGGGGGTACACGGAAAAAAACCCAGTGAAGAGAGGCAGGCAGCAGCCGCCCGCTTCCCGCCTGGTCCCAGTTCCCAGAGTGGAAAATTGAGTGTTGGGGTACTTATTAACATTTTCAGAAGTTAGGGGGTATTTGCTATTTAAAAGGTTGAGAAACACTGTTCTAAGGCACTGGGTGGTTTGAAGGCAGATTAAAGAGAGATGAAATCCAGACATGATTAATACAATCCTGTGGTTCATCAAAGCATTAATATTTCACAGAAGAAACACTGGGAGACTGAAAGAGAAGTGAGATTTTCTTTGCTCTGCCCACAGTAAATATTTTTAAAGACAGTTTGGAGGGGGACAAAAGAGATGGAACAAGAAGGGCTGCCTGCTCTGTGTTGGATAAAGCCCTGCTTTAAGGTGCTGGAAAAATTGTTCAGGGACTGTTCTTATACAGCCCGTCTAGTTTTAAACCTGGCATTTTGTCCACCTCTTGTTTTCTACTATATGTACAGTAAAACCTGCTTTAGCAACCACCTCTGAAGAGAGACCTGTCATGAGCGACTACTTGCAGTGGCCACGGAATGTTCCCCCCCCATAACTGTGAAGAGCGACAACCTGTCATCTGCAACTAGCAACTACATTTTCTTACTTCAATCCATAAAAACAAACATGTAGGAGAAACTGATCTTCCTTACTTCTGCACTGCTGCTGGCGAGGCGTTGACTTCAGAACTGGGTGCCTGGCCAGCACCTGCCACTCTCCAGCTGTCCAGCGCAGAAATAAGGGTGGCAATATTGCAACCCAACTACTATGGGCTTGTGACCTCTTTTTGCATCAGGACCCCCAGTTTGAGAAACACGGTGTACTTTTGAATATTTTTACCCTGTAGCATAGCATAAAAATACACACAAGACCAGATTCAGGATCTGTGATTCATGGCCACGAATTTGGTAGGGCCCTACTTATAAGTCTGTGAATGAACCGGAAGTTGAACTTGAACAAACAGGAACTTCAAAGGAAGATGTAGCGTGTTGAAACAAAAGGTGTACACTACTGCAAGTTACAGTTTAAAGCTAAAAGTAGTCAACATAGAAGCAAAAAAGAAATATGCAAATCCAAAGTGTTTCTCACACTGGAGCAATATGTTAAAGCAATATCACAGCTAGAAGCTGGTATCAGTTGCTGTCAAATTGCCAAAGAGTTTGGAGCTGGAAAAAACACAAATCCAAAACCTGTTATGACAGAAGGCAGAAATCCTCACCGATTCTGAGTCAAACGCAAATTCTTCAATGAAAATTAAATATGCCAATACTGGAAAAGAAGAAGTCAATTTGCTCACTTAAAAGTGGTTGAAATCCACTGTCGCTCATCATGTAAATGTGTCTGGTCCAATGTTAAAAGTCATGAAATGTATAGACAAGTTGGAAAACAGGGAGCTTAAAGCCAGCAATGGCTGGCTTATATTGTTTATTGCCTTTGGTACAGCACACAGTGAAAGTGGTGACATTAACCAATGTTTCAGATTGGAAGCAAAAGTTACCTGAACTCATACAGGATTATCTGCCATCGGAAACCTACAATTTGGATGCAACTGGACTATTTTTTAAAGGTGGTGGCATCAGCAAAACCCTCCATGTCAAAGGCAAGCAAATGGGAAACATTCAACATTCAAAGGAAAGAATCACCCTGGCTTTATGCACCAACATGAATGGAAATAATGAAAAGCCTTTCTGATTGGTAAATCCCAATGCCCACAATGCTTGGGCAAGTTGAATATCAAGGAGTTGCCCGTGGAACTTGAAGGCAAGAATATGATTAAAGACATTAAAGCATTTGCCATTCAAAAGGGCAACAATAGACTTTGAGAGCTGTTCAACAATGCAGAAGAAGTGATAAATATGCTCCTATCGTCACAGAGGCAGACAAAAATAAGTGACCTTTTCAAATAAATACAGGCTACTATAGGCTGAATCTAGAACTTTTTGATAACACAGGTACCTGTAATTGTAAAAATTTTCTTTTGGCCCCTGTCTAGAAGATAAGCACTTATATTAGTATACTGAATTTCCTCTGTTGGTAAACATAAATGCTGTAATACTGTATTAATAAACCCACCAAGAGATTGTAAATACAGTACAATACTGTACACTGTATGCAATGTTCATTTAAAAGGTGATTAAAATTAAACTATGGAACATTGGTAACAATAGTAGCCTTTCTGTACATTGTAAAAGTGACCATTTTACAGCAAACCTCTGAAGAGAGAGCACCACTTACAAGCAACCACTTTTGCTAATGAGTGGTCACTCGTGGCAATTTTTACTGTATGTCTTCCAAAATCAAACATACATCTCATCTTGTTCTGACAATGCTATTTACAGGTAGTGTAATTATCACATGAGAGATTGGAAAAAGTTTTAAACACACATCTCAATTTAGTTTGGAATTACATTCATATGCACGTACACATAGTGACGTAAATAGCAGCCTAAAACAGACAAACACAAATGGAGGAGATATGGCCTGTGCAAATAAACTGTACTATTTCATAAAGCACTCAAATACCTGAACATACAAGTTAGTTCAAACTTTTCATAGATGGGGAAAGACTGGTGTTTTTGGAAGCACTTATTTAAAATTACTCTGCAACATCTGTATTGTATGATTAAAATGTCTCAGTACTTCTCCTGTCATTATGAAGAATACTTATTCTCACTTAACCTTTCTTAATTCTTTCGTTTTTCCATGCATATAGCCCTATATACAGTTGGAAATATTTCTAAAAGTGGCTTATTCTTCAAAACTGTCGCATCCCAAAATTTCCTTTCATGTAAGAGAAAATTTACAAATACTCTAGTAATATCTTGTGTAAGCATTCACCCTTCTGATGAGAGGAAGCAATATTACAAAACAAGAAAAACTCCCGACTTTGAAGGATAGATATCATTATTCTAAGGAAAGGAAGGTGTGAGAGTAGCGGAACAAAGATCCTAATTTTGTGACTTGTTTCACTAGAACATATTATGGGGCTGTTATAAAGAGGATGGTGGTCACTTGTTCTCCACCTCCACTGGAGGTAGGACAAGAAGTAATGGGCTTAATCTGCAGCAAGGGACATTTAGGTTAGATATTAGGGCAAATTTTCTAACTGTTAGGTAGTTAGCTTCTGAACATGCTTCCAAGGAAGATTGTGGAAACCCCATCATTGAATGTTTTTAAGAACAGGTTAGGCAAACACCTGTCAGGGATGGTCTAGGTTTGCTTGTTCCTGACTCAGTGCAGTGGGCTGAACTTGACTTCTCAAGGTTCCTTCTAGCCCAACCTTTCTGTGATTCTATGATTAAACTGTTGGGACTTGAAATTCCAAATACTGGGATCTAAATTTTAAAAATTCACTAGTGATTAGGGGTGACGAACCTGAGAGAACTTGAAGGGGCCTAATTTTCAGAGTGCATGTCTCAGCACTTTCTAACTATCATGCCCCTTTAAGGTGTCTCAAGTTGGGCACCAAGAAATTGAGGCGCCCAAAAATTACTATTCACTTTTGAAAATCTTGGCCTGTTTCTTTCCAAAATCATAATTAGGATGCTGCATTATTTTCAGTCTAGAATGAACAAGAGATTGATCCTATATTAAGACCCCAATCCAGCAAAGAACTTAGGCATGTAAGTAGTCCACTAAATTCAAAGGAACTGTTCATGCTTAGAGTTAAGACTCTGCTAAGTGCTTTGCTGGATCTGGGACCTCGTGCTCAGCACGCTGAAGGAGCAAACCCCAAATGAGCAAGTCCACTGGGCTCACACAGACTGTGAAACATTATCAACTTGTCATGTCTTGGAGAAAATGTTTAAAATTTAAAACAGAAGTATAACACCAACAGTCAACATTCAACTGTAGTGAATTTTGTAATCCTGATTCACCAGTTTAATGACTATTGTTAAAAGAATACCTACAAGTTTTCTTAGTTTGTACATCAATGTTTTGTCAAGCGTGTTCATTTGAACCTTAATAAAAACCCTTTCAAGGGTAATTTTGTCCTAGTAATTTTTTTTCTAAATATAAATCAATTACTAGAAAACACAGTGAAAGGTTTGTGGGCAACACAAGGAAGTGCTTTTGAGGAGTATCAGATTCTGCTCAATATAATCAGCAAAATAAGGATGCTCACCCTGCAGAGTCATTTTATAAGACTCTGCACTCACTGCCACATGAAGCAAAAGATATGGCTAAACTTAAAAAATAAGGGGTGATTTGGCTGCCTTATGGCTACAGTCACATCACGGTTCCCAGTGTTCTTCACTAGCTGGAAGCCACTGGCCATATCATCAGCTGTCCCACTGATATGCCCATGAGAAGAGATGAAACTACTGAAGTCTAAATATATTACATTATGTTTTCATTACAGAAGCAGTTCAAAGTGCTGATAAGGTCAGAAAAGTGATTGAGATTTTTAATCAAACTGTTTAAAATGCTTTGGTCTTGCATGTTTGTTAACACCTATTTAATTCCAATGGCTGGTGAATATTTTGGAGAAAGGATGTCTTTGTTATAAAGATTAAATACCTGCCCCTCCAATTAAGGTATGAAAACTCACAGTAAATATTCTTGAAACCCCTAAGAGTGCCTTCTCCAAATTCAGTAAAGGCCAGACTTGACACACTTGATACCTCCAAGATAAAAAGCAAGCAGAATTTAAAAAAAAACAAAAAACCTTCAGGTCTTCTTTAGGCATCATAAAGAACCAAAAAGGTCGCAAAGCCATTTAAAAAAAAATCCTTTGCAGGTCACCTTTAAAATTTAAATTTGAGACTCAAACTACTGAAAAGTTCCTTTTAAAATTGTTACTGAAACCAATTCAATTTAAAAACTCTGCCTTAAGTTTAATACTGTCACTTTCACAAATGAGAGCAGAACTGAAAAGACAGACGCTTAGTTAACTGCAATACGCCCAAATTCAGCCAGTTTTAAAACAGAAATTGACCCAAAAAAAGGTGATGTCAAATTAAATGTGCTAAATTTGTGAGCTAGAAAAACTTATAAGATCAAGTTAAGGAAATGCAATTTTTTTTACCTGTTGCACGCATGAATAACTTATGTGGCTGGCTCTCATACCCACGGGATGTGTGGAGAGCAATCCAATTGGGATTTATTAACTTTGCACTGTAAAACAAAGTAGAGACACATCAAAATGTAGACAGTTCTCATTTCCCTTTATGTCCTTTTCAGCAATAAAAATGATAGGCACAGGGGCATATTCAGAGGATTAAGATGAATGAGGCAAACTTTCTCAAAAAGCAATAGTGACCAGGAAAGGGATTTCCTCACCACTAGATCAGTTTATTTTATCATATTCAGCCGCTAATCAGCAATACAAAAAATTGAAAATTATCTTGTGCTAATAAAGATTTGATTCTATTATTAGTTTGCATCTAGTGTCACTGGCACTTCTCAAAAGAAAGCTAGCGTGTGAGTTTTTAAATGTAAAACAGAAAGTAGGCATAGTGCGAACAGATGTGAAGTAAAAAACTTTCCCTTCATAGCTCTGCCAGTGCATCTTAACCTGATCTGCAGCACCCTTTTTCTTTCTCCCCCGAACAGAACACTCCAATTTTCTAAAAGTTGTTCTAACACTGGTTAAAGGCCACATAGGAAGAGCATTCCAATAACAGAATTATATTTACAGGGTATCACCTGGATCCACTCATCAAATGCCACTGCACCCACTGTAATACAAGAGGACTTGATCCTGCAGTCCCTTTGTAGACAAAGCTTCCCAACTGATTTCAATGTGGAACAAATGCAGGATCAGGTTTGAAGCAATAGGGTTGAAGTCATAATGCCCCATTCACTTTGCTGTTTCTACGGCTCCATAAGTGCACATAATACTTTTCAATAAGTGTACTATGCCAAAAGGGTAAGTCCCTGCCATTTGTTTTGTTCCTCTCCTCGGAGGGAGGGGGGAGGGGCAGAGGGAGGAAGAATATTCCCCCCCCCCCAATTCACCAATAGCAAACATTTAAAATAATCCTAAAATGATTAACTTACACATAAGCACACAAGAGACTGTGATAAGCAGTAAGAGGTGGATAATCAAGACCCCAGTATTGCAGATTATTGTCACTGGTATTGAAGTACCTGAAAAGCAAAAGAGAACATAAAAAGAGACTCCAGCATTGTAACTTCATCTCAGGCTAAAGAATTTGCACATTAAGCCAAATGTGTCTCTCTACCATAGAGTCAAACATTCAAAGGAATTAAATATTGCCTACTGGGATTTTTGTTTTACTAGAAATAACTGCAAACACTAAAATAAAACCAACAAAGGGATTCAGTATACATTTGCTGGCAACTGTGGTATGGAAGACTGTAAGAAGCCACTAGAGATGTGAAAACTGGCTCTACGCCAGCTAAGTATATTCATCAGGGGGAAAAAATTCCTTTACATGGGACCAAGTTGGAGGGATCCAGAGTTTACTGAGAAATAGAATGCTTGTACAAAATGAGCTCCCCACATCCATGAAAGCCCACAATTCCTGATTTGATACTCCCCACATTCACTAAAGCCCACAATTCCTGATTTGATAGTATCATCCCTACCTCCATCCACAATCATGAACTATATTTTTCAGATCCAGGAGCTATTCCAGCAGAAGGCTGAAACAGACACTTTGCCCAACCACAAAAAGAGAACATAGATTTAGCAGAGCTCAAAGAAAAGGCAATTTTTAAAGACTATTGATTTGACCTCATATATAGGGAGGTTTCCCTTATATTAAGGTTCTCAACTTCTGTTCTTTGGACTTAGGTGGCCCATTTATACCTTTAGAAGATGCTTCAGCTCACCCGTTTTGTTCCTCATTGGATCCAGGAGAACCCTTCTACTTCATAAAGATGTCAGCAGACACCTTTCACATGCTTTGTGAACTTTACTGAATTCACATATTGCACAGCTGTCTTATTTAGAACCATGATAGGAAAAGTCACAGATCAGTAGAAGGCTAATAATTGGCAGAGCCAAAGCCAGCAAAACATCTGCAGACAAGTCACCACAGAGCCAATTAATTATTTAAACAGAACCTATAAAGGAAATGTATACGTTTTCTTCAATTACAATAGCCCATGTTTACATATACAGACGTATGTACTAGTTTGTTAAAATATAGTACTTTAATGAGATTTAATTCTCAGGTGCAGCAGTCTATTTCACTCCTTTCACTGATGAGCCCCACCATGATATAGGTATGAAGAAATCTATTTGTGATCCTACTACTACTTCTGGCACATTCATTTCACAATGTCCATGTTTTTAACATCACAATTGATTACTTTGGCAGAAAACACTGCGTCCCCAACCCTGGACTGTATCATCACTGAGTGAAACAAGGAAGTAGAGATCGTACACAGAACTACTATAAGGAAGAGTCCAGCTTCTCAAATCTATATGCTGGATCTTGGGTCCAATGTTGCTTTCCTGTACACAAGGAACTCTTACGGACACCAATAGGTGTTCCTCACACAGAAGCAGAGAGTAATCCCTGAGTCTTGAGCTGCTGTTAGAGTCTGAGAGCAGATGCTTGCCCTTCATCATCAATGACAGGAATGAGTAAATGACAGGTGGAGTGGGATTTTGATAAGATATTGCATTTTGTGAAGCTTGACGGCGACTGTTGGAAAAATTTGAACTTTGCACCTCATACTTTTAGGTTATAATGTATACCATAAGCAATTAGGAGCAGCCAGACATACAAGAACATATATGCAAACAAACTGGAGTTTAATACAGTGGGAGATTGCACTCACATCTGGGTAATTCTACCAGTAGGTAGAAGAAACAAGGGCCTAGGGGAAATTTAACAGCAGATGTAACTGAGTTATCGAAGTAATATTTTCTACCTAGCTGACACAAGGTCATGAACCTGGATCAGAGATGTCAGCAATAACCAGTTCACCTAGTTCTACCTCAGAAAGAAAAAACTCTGGAGGATAATATGTGAGAGTACACAGAGAAAGGGTTTTCTTGCCTACAATTCTGCTTTGTCAATGGTTCTGTGGAAGGCTGGCAGCCATTTGAATTTAGCTACATCTTCCAGATGAAAGGAGGAAGGTTTTATGCAAGGAAAATAAAAGTTACAAAAATAAGACATCAGACTCTTTAAATCTCAGGGTGAAACAGACTGACTAGTCTTTTATAATTGCCAAGGGGCAAGTTCTTGGCTTTTCCAGTCTACCCACTCAAATGCAACCAATTTTTGACATTTATTACAGTAAATGATATTTCTTGAATTCCTTATGAACTGCCTGAAGTATCTTATGAACAATTGATGATAAATCATATTTCTTTAAGCTGCATCTCTGCTTCGTATCCTACCACTCAAGATTTCTTATGCCAAGACAGCTCAGCTCTTTCACATGGATTTTAATATCCTGCAATTTACTAGTAAGCTTCCAATTACTTTATGTATCTTACTCTTACCCTTCCATAAACTTGTAGTTTCAATGGGGAAACAGTATATATAATCAGCTGATACTTAGCAAGAGGTAACAACTGTCACATTTTAATTAGCAATACAAGAAGATAGGATGCCATTAACATAGCCTTTGATAAATATGCATGGGTCCTAGAGAAAGACAGGAAAAAAAGACAGATTTAAATTCTAGCCTCTGGCTCAGAGAAATCTTATGCAAGGAAATTGCATATTGTAGTTTATTGCAGCAATTTTTTAATATACTTTGTTTCTGAACATGGAATACACAGCAAAATTACATGTACATACATATCTAATATTAAATTAGAACTCAAGTCTATGAAAACACCAAGAGATATTTTAGGAGCATGCCAACTTTAGAGAATGTCTCTCTGTACCTAAGCAAAACAAATTTATATTGTAAATCATTTGTTGCTGCACAGACAGTTCTATTAGCGAACTTAAATGAGTACTATCAAAACTACTCAGATACTTAACCTTTGTCCTTTAACAGTTCTTTTACAGGTTGGGATGTAGCAACCTTCCATGCTGAACATTTCCATCCTATCCAAAACAATGCTTAATCTTCCAAGACTTAGCCATTGAATGTATCAGTTGAAAGACTAGTGTCCTGGTGTCCCAAAATTGAATGCAAATTGGCCGTCTTTCCAATGGTGCAGATTCCAGAGATACATTATTCTTCATAATACTAACAATTCTTAATTACTTAAATACTTACTAACAATTCCCAAACATTGCCATAACACATGCAGCAATGAGTCAGATATTGTAAAACATACCTTTTCTGAAATCCTATCAGTACCCAAGGTAACAGAGGACCTTCATTCAGCAGATACAGAAGACTATACGTTTTACAACTGAAGACTACAGTCTCCTGTAGTTCCAATGGTAGTAGCTCATATTATTATTTTTACATAGAATGAGCCAAGACATAGCACATTCTTTGTATCTTTACTATGTTCTCAGACTATTGCTTGTCAAACTAACTAGTATGTTGTATATACAAACATCTAACAAATCAAATTGAAGTTCTAAACACTTGCACATTTAGTAAGCAAAGACAATGGAACCTCAGTATAGGACCAGGGAGAAGCTGTGTGTTTAGAGTAATTCATAGAATGGTAAAAACCTTTTGAATAGATTTTAAAATTTCAAGTCTTGCTTTTATGAATTTTTTCATTACACATTGTAACCTGAAATTTAGAAGTGATACATACCATTGCTTGATGGGTAGATTGTAAGTAATTTCTTGCCAGTGCCTTTGAGCTTCATAGTCTCCATACATAGGTGGTTTTCCTGCACCTAAGAAAGTAAGAGATGGTAAAGAGTGCTTATGAATTTATTTTTTCTTTCTGACACTGCTTTTCCTCCAAGAATGCATCTGGAAATTAATATCATACTTGTTCTGGATACATCTCTATTATTGTCTAAAATTGGGACAGAATGAATAATGGATCATGTTTCCTATAAAAACATATATAGACAGCATAGAAGTAGTATTCTTTTAGAGTTCTGAATATTTCTGAGATGAGCCGTTATCAGCTTATACAATTTTCAAGAAACAGATGCAGTAGCCTGATCATTTTACATTGGTAATGTTATCAAGTATAGCATGAAAAATGTGGCATTTTCTCAGAAATAAAACCAAATAAAATTACTGCATTCCTATACATTTGTTGTGTGTGAATATGGCCTACTACATTTTCTGAAATAAAACAGAAAATGGGTGGCCCTCCCCACAGAGTTAACATTATAAGCAGTTTACTTATTTGTAATGTATGATGTAAAATCATTCTATTAAAGTGGTCCCATATTTGGAACGGGTTGAGAGGAAGAATTCATTTTTACAAAGCTTTCTGAATTGTCTATGCTGTCTATGCTCCATTTTTGTTTACCGCAATCATATTTCTCCCACATCTTTCCACTGAGTGATTGTTATGTAGTAGTTCAGAGTGATGACCCATGTCAAAGGATGCTTCTTACACACACACATAACATTTACAAGGCTCTCGGGAAGTTAGTTCAGTATGCCATGAAAAAACTTTATCAATTCAAAGTCTTCATAGGTTTGTTCACAAACAAGTTCCGTAAAGTCATCTAACTATGGTGGCAGCCACATATTATGTAGTCATCGCATTCAGATTATTTGCTATCTTTATCTTGTGATTACCTATTGAGAACAGAAACTAGGCAGACAGTTTCTTCCACTGAGATATTGACTCTAACCTCATGGAGATTGAAGAGTTTCTTTTAAATATAGGAAAGCCATCTATAATTCTTTCACATGATCTATGTTTCTGGGATTCACACAAGCACAGATATACGTGATTCGTTTGCATGTAGCACAGACAGAGTACATTATTTCTATAATAAGAGACATTCAGATAAAAGGTTCCCAAACATATCGCTGGGAGTAAAAGCCTCATCAATGCCCACCCTGGAATGATAAATATATTGGACAGAAAGGATCAGTCATAGGATTTACTAAATATAAAGAATGGTATTAACCACATTTTTCCAACCATCTGTAGATTTTTGTGGATGTACAGGGATTTTAACACCATTTCCTTCAAAAAGAAGTGAGAAAAGGGAATTAGATCACTTTAGAACTGGCAAACTAGTTCCTAATCCATAGTCAGACCCACTTTTTATATTCAGCTAGCTGGTGAACTAAGTAATTCGCTAGCTTGGGAATTGGCACTCACAGTTTGTTAAATATTAGCATGCTCTAAAGCCCGCTCAGAAGAACGCATCAACTATACCTAACGGATCTTTACCCAAGAAAGCAAAAGGAATCCTAGCATGATAATTAATGCATCTTTCTGCAGCTGGCAGCAGATGTATAGCCAAGTAGGATTCAGAATTTAAGAAAAATATATTGTTGTTCACATGCATTCCAATTTTCCACTCTGATAAGAAATGCCCCAGATACTAACACAGGCATTTTAAATCAACCCTTGCTTTGTCCAGTTTTATTGCAGCCTGCAAGTTGTAGGTTTCAAGGGCCAGATACATGCACTTGGCTTCTACTCACTTAATGGGAGCTTAGCAAATGTATCTACATGTACTATACTCTAAATGTACTAGAAACTACTTTTCCTGAATAATTATCTAAAACCCTCTAGGATTAACCATGCTGCCTTGGATAGCAACCTTCACTGTCATGCATTAGTCCTGTCTCAAACATAACACTAACTAACTGGGCTAGTGGTGTCTCAAAAAGGCGTCACAGGACAAGCAACAACATAAATAAAACGATGTAGCAACAGAACACTAGTATAGTTAATGGGAGTGGAAATAACCTCCATGTGTATAGTCATTCATGCCACACATGGTTCTGAACTATGCTGAATCTGCATTGCTAGCACAGTCTGCTTCGGAGAACAAACTACTTCTTTTAATCTCTTGATCTGTGTGTGATCTCACTGAGCAATAATGACAAAGCAAAGTAAAGGGACTCTATCATTCTGAAAATTACATTCCATAAAAACATCTTTTTTTCCCCCCAATGTATTTCATGAATTTAACAGTACAGGTTTATAATCTGGTTTACTGTTTCCCCTGTATAGTCAGGTAGGGCTCGATCCAACAAAATACACAAACAGTCCCACTAAAGTCAATGGCGCTACTCACATGATTCAAGTAAAGCACATGCTTTCCTGGATTAAGGCTTTACTCAGTTCCTCCCTTGCTGAAAATCCATTTACAAGGTTAAGATATGGAACAACAAAATTCTTTGAAAAAAATTTAAGGAAATTTTTAAAACTCAAGACATTATTTAAAGGGTACTCTCTCAGAACCTCTATCATTTTAGAATTAGTCAATTTAAAAAAAAAATCTCGTTAACAGTGTCCCTTTAACATGGATGAGTACAGGCTCCACAGCAATATAAGACGTTAATACAGTGGTGGCAATAGAAAAGGAGTATAATCTTGTGTGTATGTTTAAATAGATGAATTTGAAAAGGCCTAAACTATCTACAAAACAGAGAGGTCTCAAATTTGTGTCTTTAAAAGGCATTCAAGTTAACTATTTTTTATAAACATTATGAAATCAAACAATCATGTGTGGGGATTTTCAGTTTAACTTCCAGTGATCACTCCAAGTAAATGAAACTGAAGAGTTACGCATCAATTTAGTCACTAAATAATCATTGGACAATTCTGGTGGTTTTAGTGGTGAGGCTCTGAGCTCCCTTAAGAGAAATATACTCATCCTGTGGTTCTCCTGGCTGGCAGGGTTTGGAAGTATTATGCATTTAACCAAAGGAGTAAAGAGCAAGCTTTGTACAAATTGATTGAGGCTTCCAACAGCCAATTTAAAAGAGCCATCAAGAAGTCTTGAATATGTTAATTATTTTGCAGGCATCTCAAGGTAGGAGGGGGAAAGAAATGGATCTGAAAAATGATACGACTCTGGTTTATCTCATAACAAATTCAAGCAAATAAGGATGATGGTGTAAAAATCTAACCCTTCATTCCAGACCATCTATATAACCCTACCTTTACTACTACCAGTACAGCTTTAACTAAATGAACAATTTACTTGTGATAAAGCTTGAAGGGCAAGATTAACCGACTGTACTGCGAGGCTGTAGTGCTATTCTGCAACTATTGTAATATCTAAAGTGTAGGAAAGGAAAGTTGGCTGTTCTTTTATTCCTTCTTGCATATTTTAGTGGGGGACATTATAAGAGAGGATTAACACAATAGGGGCATTAGAATGGAATAGCTTTTTCTTTATGTTGTTTGTGGTGGCTCTGATGTCACTCATTGCTCAATTCAGTACAGAAAAAGAGATGGCAGCTCAAGATTCTCAAAACCTTAGGGAGGCACGGCGGCTATTGTATTATGGCCATATACTGCTTCCCGTTTATGAGACCTTACAAACAAGTTTTTAGCTCTTAGCTAAAGCTTTGCAATTCACCTTTATGTATTTGTTTTGCAGACTATGGATATACATTACCTGAATAAGAACCAAGCGATATCGACCAGCGTACAATAAGTCCTAGTAAGACAGTAACGGTCATTAAGCTCCATTTTTCCATAACTGCTCTTCAAAACAAATCAAAAGGTACCTGAAAACAAGAAAACAAACTCTATTGAACCTCTGCCTATGTTTCTGTCCCTTTATGCATTTGGAGTCCCATCATAATTTAGTGACACTGATGATAGTCCCGCTCTGTCCCACACCATCAGTGTGGTGTTGCAATAGTGCTTCTTTCTGCATGCTGCAATTAGAAAGGTTTATTCCAAGCATTAAGCCAAACATTATACAGAAATATCTTCTCCCATTTCTGTGCCACAAGCCAACTAAGCTTCTGGCAAAAGAAAGAGTGTTAGATTTCAAATTACTGAGAGGAACCCAGATCTCAAACCAACGTTCTGTTGTACACACATGCACATTCTTAGACCTCATCTCCTTAGTATGCTGGGGACAGTACATGTAATGCATACTTGTGGAGTGTGGTTTATCTATTGATGATGATTGTTATTTGAAAAATTTCCTGTTACAGTGTTTAAGTTTGAGGAGGGAAAATAATGAGGCTGCTCATATCCATCAATAACTTGCTTACTACTAAAAACCTGCAAAAGATTCAAGGATTTCTGTAAAATTCCTCAAACAAACTCCTCAACTACTAACCAATTAGCAATAACAAAACGCAGAATTGATAGTGTGACATTTAACCACTTTTTCTACTGCATTATCTTTTGCTTACATGATGACATAGGCTAAGAATGGATGTTTGCAATAGAATAGTGTTACTGCACAGATACTTAATACAGGCCTGATTCTGCAAACACTTATGACCAGGACTACTCAGAGCAGCAAATACTACACACTTTGGTAGTAATTGTTTTCAGGATCAGGCCTTCATCTCTTACAAAAACATTTTAAAAACAAGTCAGGCTTTCACTAAAATAAACAAACAAACAAACCCTAAACTACTTGTTAAAATAGGACCCACAATTTTTTTTAAAAATATTCAAATACAAAAAATATTCAGGATCTTCAGATACACCTGAAGCCCTAAAATTACAAATAAACATTTCAGAAGTCAAAAGGATTTTGACCCGGTTGATGACATTACTAACATCTGAATTTAAGCAAGAATCTGCATTCCTTACCCTTTGTTAGATATTTATAACATAATTCATGGTTTTAAATTCAGCTACATATTTTGATAAATACTTAAGATTCCAAATAGTTCAAGTATTTGTTTATTTTAAAACATTTCATCTTTAAAAGTAAGCAGTGTTCACATATTTGTTTGTTCCTTCTCTCCCTCCACAGAGTTAAAGGAGAGAAATATTTAACAGCTTCCGATGACTTATGTTGAGTACCTTGTTTAGTTCCAAAGTTCTGAGATAAACTATAATGTTTGCTACATAGGTAATATTTATTAAATAGAACATGAAAGAAAAATTATGATATGCTTTTTCTTTTACCCAATTATGAGGATGAGAACCCGAGACTTTCTGCAGCCTCCCTGAGAGCGAAGCTTCACACAGAGCAGGAAAACTATGGGAATGGTTTTAATTTGAGTTCTTATCTACACTCCATAGCTATCCCATCAGGCCACAGCGTAAAAAGCACTGCCCTAACTATTCCTTAATTTCCATGCCTTTCATTTCAGTCTAGGATTCCTCACCTTTTTATGGCAAACAAAACTAATCTTCATGCCCTGGAAACCTGGGTTAAATTCAGTCCTGGCATACATGGTTCCTACTCCTTTAGAGCCAACTTACTTTTGGCTCCATGACTCTGATACTAATCAGGGCTAAACTGGGCCCTCAGTCTCTAAAGTTTAGTTAAAACATTAAGTCCATTTCTATAAATAGGGCTTACAAATGTTACCTGCAGAGGGGGAAAGTGTAACATAGTTTTGCTGGACCACACTTAGAGTGAACTGAGATTATAACAATGATAATAGACACAGCAGGTGAGTTTTACTTTCTTCTTTTATACTGGTTTTAAACTTAAAAAGGAACCAGGGACCCCACCTCCCACTTAAGGCACTCTATCTATCACAGACCCCCCTTCCACAGAGAATATGAAGGATGCAACTTTCTAAATAGATATGAGTGGAGAAACTAGAACTTCTTACCCTTGCCTCCTTTTACACAAGAGCACAGAAGGGCTGACCTACCCTCAGTTAGCCTGCTATATAGCTTGGTTGTCCATCCTAAGAATCCAGTAGCAATGACAGAAATGCTCTGGGTCTGATCTGGTGGTGTCCAAAACACAGGGGAAATGCACACATCAAATATGTTGTCTACTGGAGGGTTTGAAGCAGCAATACTGTACCACTCACAAACCACTATGGGTAGGAGATGCAAACCTTGGCCTAAAGTGTTTTCTTCTCACTCAAACCCTGTAAGAAGTTTGAGGAAGAAACTACATCAGTCATGTTAGTCAGAGATAATATTAAATCTAAAATCTGTACCCCAGCTAAAGCAACAGCAAGGGTAGCATTTCCTCCACAGAAGATCAGTAACAGATACACT
The DNA here is from genome assembly GCF_026122565.2 of Emydura macquarii macquarii. Classification (NCBI taxonomy): domain Eukaryota; kingdom Metazoa; phylum Chordata; order Testudines; family Chelidae; genus Emydura; species Emydura macquarii. The sequence continues at coordinate 10,145,696 of NW_027133643.1, read as the reverse complement.
TGAGTATGTGGATGAGTCTGAATCTGGATCTGAGCACTAAAGTCTGTCCTCTGAGAAGAAGAGACAGCATCGAGGGTCAGTAAATCTAACATTCATGCTACTGCCAAGAAATAGCAGCATCAGCATTCACACTTGCTGTGCCTCTGACAAAGCAGCTACACCACCAGATACTTTTAGGTTATCCTACCCAGGCTGAGCACAGGATTTATTTACCAGTGTCTGAATCCTGTGCCACCCATAACACCAAAAAGAACTGATCTCTCCAGCAGTCCCCTAGTTGTACAAAGGGATATTAACACTGATATGTGTGTGCTTTTCATATAGTATATGCACATTTTATATGTCTAAATAAAAGATGACACTAAGATTGACGAAATTATCTGAAACGTCATTCTAAATGAGCTCTCATTTCTCTTTGGCTTGTAACATCAATATTCTTTAACTCCCAACACTACAAACAAGCTCTGCATAAGTTTGTTTCTTCTTGTAACATACCAAAATCTCTATATCCCAGTTGAAATCTATCTTCACATTTCTCACCTTGACATTGATAACTGTGACATTCTCCTCCCTAATGCTCCCTCGGTCGAGTCTATTCAAAACACCATTGCTAAAGTTATCTTCCCCGCCAACCATGCTGTATACGTGCCCCCATCATGAATCCCTTTTCTGGATTCTTCTCTTTTATCCCATTAAATTTAAGCTGCTTGTAAAGTCCTACATAACACCATTATAGCCTAGATCTAGACTCTCACTTTCTCCTGCTCTTTTCATCTCCTGCTGCCACTCTTGCCTTCATGTTCCTTTGTAGTTCCCTATTATTGGAACAGTCTCCCATTTCTTGTCTATCAAGTTCCCTCTTTCGCTCTCCTCCTTAAAACCCAGTTCTTAAAAAATTCCATACTTCCTCATTAATAATCATTAATAAGTTTGTCTTCCTCATTAATAATCACTCCATAACTTCCTTTACCTAAAGTGTTGCCTGGTGTTTTGTCTCTGCTAGACTCTAAGCTCCTTGGAGCACAGAACACATCATATTTAGATAAGGAAAGTGCTGCATAGATATACAATGCAAAATAAATAGTTAGTAGTAATAACGATACAAAACACCTATGGTGGGATCCACAAAAGCACTCAGGCACCTAAATCCCATTTGTAAGTACCACTGAAATCCACAAAACTCCTGATCGGCTTCTGCCTAACCCTGTAGGCACCTAAACTCACTTGGCACCTAAGTTTTTGCAGTAGAAGTTCCCTAGGCACCTACATTCCTGCCTCTGAGTATGTGCATCGCTACATCCCAATTAAGTGATGGGGGGCAAGATAGACGCTCCTCTGCCTATACTGTGTATAGGATCCAATATAGCAGGTGTGCTCAACTGCTTAACTTCACAAAACATCTAGAGGGGAGGAGGAGGACCCACTTATTACCCTAACCACTGGGCTAAAAGTTTTCTCACCTGGGATGTGGAAGACTCCTAGTACAAGTCCCCCCCCCTCTGCCTGATGAGGAGATAGGATTTGAATGGGGCTCTGCCTCCTCACTGGGTGCAAGTGTGTAATGCTGTTGTGATTCAGGGGGGAAAAAATCAATTCCTTCATGATTACTGGTTCAAGATGAGTGCTCAAGAAAAGGTACTAGTCCTGAAAGCACTTACTCTGTTCCACCAATGTGTTTCTCTGTTTTGTCAAGCCATGAAACGTTAGACCCTAACTTGTTGGTGTCCTTAATGTTTTCAATATTTTTCTTGTTACAGGATGTTAAATAAAACTTTAACTTCATTAGATTGTTGAAGCTCCTCTCAAATGTAGAAAAAGAAATACTTAAAATGTCAGCAGCAGCACCGTAATCAAAGAGTTTCTAAACTCTTAACCACAGAGAAAACTGCAGCTGAGGTGCAATAATGAGCATGTCTTAGCATCTTGTGAAACCATTATTTTAACATGTTCACATTCAACACCACCAAAAAAACTGAACATAAATTATAAAATAGGTGACACCCAAGGTATCAAATCTAATCATTCTGATTACCATTTTGTTTGTCCTGACACTCATTTCAATACCAGCATGATTTTGGCAGTCAGTGTTCCCATAAACTTATAGATCCATGTTTTATACTCTCTGCTGGCAGACTGTGATTACAAGGTCTCAGGTTATAGTGTATTAATTATAGATCTCAGTTCTTGATATTGCAGCCATTAGTATCACGTTACAATTGAAGTGGAGGGGTCAAAAGGCAAAATGATAATCACAATGATGTACTTTCAGTGTTGATATCTCACAAACCACCATGGCTGAAAAAAATTAAGCAACGTTGCCAAATTAGTTTGCATTTTGTCACTGATGAAGTATTAACTTCTCCCTGTGCTATTTTATGCACTACTGTTCATTTATAAGTGGACCAGGCAAAAACACAGGCCAAGACAGCAAACCTCTGGGATCTATCCCAAGAAAAACTATTGGCTTGGACCCTTGTAAACAGAAATGGATACGTTTTGTTCAACTCCAGTTATAATTCTGTATGGGACATTTCCAGTCTTTTCCAACTCAATTGTGACTCCCTAAATAAAGGTACAATCAGAAAGGAGAGGAAGAAGCAGCTGATGTGCTTGAACAAAGATGATGGTTTCAGACAAATATTTCTTTTAATAAAAAAGACAAAAGGAGAAAAAGGCTCAGGGAAGATCCACTGACTAACCGCCTCTAACTAGCGTGTCACCGCCCCGCATGTTTGTGGCACTTGAGGAGCACTGTGATGAGATCCAAGCGCTGCTGGGCATGGTAAGAAGTTACCAAGAGACACATGTTAAATCTGTTGGTTTCTCCGATGATGGACCGATATTCTACCCACTGGGTATGATGCAGAGGGCTCCAGTCCCCACCACACACCAGGGTAGATCCACTTCCATTTCTCAGCACCGTTAGGTGGACCCAAGGGCAATCTGCCCTCCCCGCGACAGCCAGGGGCAGGCCACACGCTCCCACTCTCAAAGGGAAGGCGGCAGAAGTGGGGGGCCCTGTGCCCCCACCTGACAAGATCAGACCCTTCCAGCCAGCTCTTCGTCCAGCCCACGCAATGGGGGGGGTCCCCACCCCCGTGACCCCGCTGAGGGCCCCTCCTCCTGCCCGCCACACACAGCAGGGGGCCCCACGCGCGCCCCCTTCACGTACGGCAGGTAGGGCGCCCGTTAACCGCCCGCCGCCACTCCGGAGGCCCCGCCCCGGGGTGACATCCGTGGAGCCTGGGCCCCCTCACACGCACCCACTGGGAGCCCAGGAAGCGCCCCCGCGAGGCACCAGGAAGCGCTGCCTCTCTCCCCCCAGCACGGGAGCGCGCTCCCGTCCTCCTCCTCCCATTCCCTCTTGCGCGAGCCCGCAGATCCCAGTGAACGGACGGACTCACCGTCACGCGCGCGTCCCCCGGTGATTCCGCGCTCGAACGCAGCCGTTTCCGGGTCTGGCAGACGGGCACGTGCCAGCAGCGTCTCGGGGCCGCGCACGTAGTGGCCCGGTGAACGCGGGTCGCGGGCGCGAGGGGACGTAGGGGCGGGAGGGGGATGAGGAATGGAGAGGGGGAATGGGGGAAGGGAGGTGGGGCATCTGCGGGAATGGGGGGCAATAGTGGGCAGCCAGAGGAATGGGGAGCAATGGGGGCAGGGCAGCGCTGGGCAGTCAGGGGAATGGGGAGCAATGGGGGCAGGGCAGCGCGGGTCAACCCGGGGAATGGGGGGCAGGGCAGCCAGGGAAATGGTGGGTAATGGGGGCAGGGCAGTCAGGGAAATGGGATTGAAGGGTAAACATGATCTGCCAAGCAGAGCCCTCCCCTAGCCCCCAGCACTACCCGGTGGGAGGGGACCCACTGCCTGAGGCACTACAGTGGTCCAGTGGTCTCCTCTTAACCAGGTGAGGAGGCTTCCCCAGGGCTCTAACTTGACCAGTTTATCATGTGCTTCTCTTCCGCACTGGAGAGTTGTATGGTGTTAACTAACTAACTAAGGACACATCTCTTGCCCTAGTCTGGACAGGCCTGTGGGCACGTGACTTCCATCCCCTCCTCCAGGCAAAACATCTACATTGACACACACCTTCCTGGCCTGAGCGTACAGATTGTAAATGTCAGAAGGTGCCAAAATTCACACTCAGAATAAGGTTACTGCTGCCTCAGTCACTACACACAGGCCTTGTCTACTGGCATAAATACTGGAATAAATGTAATTCCCCACAGGTTCAGCTCTTCCAGTGGCGGCACTAGTGCAGATATGGCTTTGTGCAGTTGCCAGCTATTTATGCACCTTGTTTTACCATACTCAGATTAGGTCTTTATGACAGTACTTAAAAACCCAATGGCACCTAAAAAACCTGTCTGCTGCAGTGCTTCTCTCATTGCCAGGATTAGTGGAGATGAAATGTTGCACTGGTGGGAAATTATTGGCAAAAACCCTGATGGAGTAGACACAGCTAGGGAGTGGGGTGCAGATCCTCAAAGATATTTAGGCACCTAACTCCCATAGATCTGGCCCTAGCTTCCTTACTGGGAGCTGTCTGAAGTCCTGTTCTTTGCTGAAGGGAGAAGCTTGAGGACCTGCTGTGCATCAGGGAGAAAAGATCTAGAGAGCAGTTTGGAAGCAAAGGAAAGACCTACCATCAACCATTTCTTTCAAATTTTTCATACTTCAGTTATTTCTTTACCCTCAGTAATATTGTCAAGAGCCCTGACAACTTAACCTAAAGAACATTTCTCAGTAGATAGTCCTAGACAAGATTCACATGACCATAATCTATTGCCAACAGTGTAATATGAATTGATCTATTTTCCAACTTTCTCCACTGATTAATGCTTTTTGTCTTTTGTATGTGTGTGTTCGTTCTTGGGACTGTGGTTTTAGCAGAACACAGATTATATCTTCTAATAATACCAGGCACAGATAGTAAGATTTTCAGGGCCCAATCCTGCAAGCCTTCCAGGCACAGAACTCTCACTGAAATGGAGTTCCAAGTCCAGGAGTTTTATAGAGTTTGAGTATGCTGAATGCTGTAGAAGGTAGATATTTATATTGTCAATTATCATTTGAAGGGCAGCATATACATTTTAAGAAATGTGTAAGACTTCATTTTTCTTGACCTACAAGTAAAACTATCAATGTGATACACACTTCCTTAACCATTTTTTCAGGACAATATTACCTGGAAATCATTAATTTAATTTACAAATATAAAATATTAAAGTCTTAAACCCCAATTCTGCAAAGACTTATGCACATAGTTAACTTTGTTGTTATAAGTATCAGAGCATTAGATGGTAGTGGGGGTAGTGGGAAAGAATCTTTCAAGGACATCCACGCAACCTATAGGACATTTCCCTCCTTCCACTAATCTCATTCCTGCCATTCCTCACCCTATTTCTACTCCCAAATTAAAAAAATTAAAAACCAACAATAAAGCTTGTAACTAATAAACTATGCCAATCCTTCACCATATCCATTTGGTTATATGTTATATCCCCAGCCTCTATCCTTTGTCTATTTAGTGTCTTTTAGAATATAATCCCTCTGGAGCAGGAATTGTATCCTTTGTACAGTGAACAGTTCAACAGAACTTGACATCCAAACAAGGCCTTTGGATGGTATTACAATATAGATGTTTATTACTACTACTACTAATAATAATAATTAAATAGAGCTGGTGGAGGGGGGGAACAATAAAAATGTTCACATTAAGTTTCTGAAAAATTTTACTTTTTCAAAATATGTAAAAATGTCTATACAAATGTTGATTATTAAAATATCTCAATCAGCAAACCCTCCCCAAAAATTGTCTTTTTTGTCAAAAATGCAAAATTTGGAAAAATTTGACCTGTGATGATAGTATTTTGTCTAGTCTACTCTTGTATGTCAGCAAAAAATACCTTTTGACTACTTCTCAAAATAATTTTGTAATGCAATATATAGGAGAGAATATAACTTCCAGTATCCTAGTCGTATGTCTTCTGAGTGTAAATTAATTCAGCAACAAACATATCACCAAATTATAGTTATTTAACCATTTGAAGTAATTTCTGCTCTTTGCTTATCATCCCACTTAGCGTGTTCTTAAAGTATTGGAAGATGGAAAATATAGGATCTTTTACAGGTAAAAATATAAACCACTTATTGGTTTCTAAGCCACAAGAGAGTGCCACAGAACTCTGAGTGTATTTGGATCTCTGAATCTAGCTGAAGATAGTAGCTCAAGAACAGCATGACATTACCAGAGCATCGTATTTTTACAAAGAGAGCTAACAAACCAGCTAACTTTATTGACTCATATGGATACTTAATTAAATAATCAGTTGTGCAAGGGATGAACCAGGACTCTAAGGGATGTTTCATTCAGTCTTAAATATATGAATCTCTAACAAATTCAGACTAAAAAATATCTTGGTTATAAGAGCAAGTAAATTTGAAGTGGAGTGAAATAAAATGCTATGAAGTATAAAGACCACTAACAATGATTGCTATTTAATTTGCAGTCCCCTTTAAAAAATTGTCTTATTTTAATTCTTTGTGAGGAATTAATCTCCATAGGTATTATAGTTCCTTAAATTGGTGAGATAAATTAACAGTACAAACCAGTAATTCCAAATCTATCTGAGATCTCCATTGCTACTGATCCCTCAGATAACTGATCCAGCAAAACTGAGCCACAGTGCTACTCATTCTGATACAGTTTTCAAAAACAGCTCTGGTTAATGTCAATGGAAATTTTGCCTATTGCTGGATTCGATGCAAATTTAGCAAAGTAGGAGGCAGAGCTGGCAAATAATAGATAGGCCAGAGCACTATTTTAATCTAGCCAACCAGGCAGACAACTCTGCCTTCCTTTGGCTGTTCCTTTTTCTGTTTTCTCCAGTGGTTTAGCCTCTATAATTAATTGATAACTATTCCTTATTTAGAATAACAAGCAGCACAATGTTAAACAAATCCAAGAATGGCATGCATCCTTCATAGCATCCGAGGTAGTAACCTCCTAATTCATCAGTGAAAGCAATAAAGCTATATCCTTTAAGTTATTGATATTATTCCCTCGCTTCTCTTCATTTTGGAGCACTATATCTCCAAATGTACATTTGGCAAAGAATTCTTAGGGCCCTGTTCTCGAGTGTTAGACCATATTGCTGTACGTTCAAGTGCATTGTTTCAATTAGCTAAGGTCCCTTTGTTGCAAGGTGAAATCATTCACTTCCCCAGGAAAGCTTTTTATTGAATGCGTTCTAAATACTTGTATTGGCCACGTCGCCTGAAATCGAGTCTCTGTCACTAGTATTTCTGCAGTGACTTTGACCAAATCAATGAATGGAAAAGACATTAAGGACACATTGTAACAACGAGTCAGTAGACAAGCGGGGTTTGATTTTGGTCCTTACTAACAGAGAGAGAAACGAATAATGATCAGGAAGACCCTTTCTATTAACCCTTCACATCCTCCGGAAGTCTGAATGAGTTCGTTGGCCGTTTGCTTTAATTACAGCTATTACAATTGACGTCAAGCTGCATAATCGAAACACAAATACCGTTAGTGTGTTCATAACTCTAGAATGAAATACAACCAGAATGATGAAAAAGTCCTTCCTGTAATTGATAGGGAGAAGGAGGCTTGGAAGAAGCTGCAGCTATAAAAAAGTTGCTTTCCAGCTCATGTAGGATCTAGTTCCTGAACGGAGCTGGAATGCAGGAGGGAATGGGAAAACAAACCCGAGAGACGTTTTCAGTTGGAGATTGTCTGACCTTTTACCGGACCTTCAAGACTACCAGAATTGTATGAATCTGTCCTTTTTGGCGTACCCGTTTGGTAGGTTGGAAGAAGAGGTGAAGTGCTAGTTCAGTCAAAAAGCTGGAACACTGACAACCATCACACTGATTGTTTCCTGTCACACAGAGCGGCTTAGTCACCGTTATTTTGCATCTTGGACTTTTATTATTTCTCTTTTTTAACCTTCACAATGAGCCGCGAGAGAGTGATGGCTGGCATTCTGCCATACTTAGCAGATGATAAAGAATGAACTGGGCAGAAGGGCATGGCTGACTTGAAGGCCGACTACTACTATTTTTTAAAATAACATTATAATCGTTCTCAAACTCCAGAGAAAAACCCGGGCCCGGGGTTTTAGTCCGTCGGTGTGAGCTCTGCCATTGCTGTTCCTGTTTGACATTAACACTGCAACTCGATGAGCTTCTGGAACTTGAACTTTCATTTGGGGAGGGATTTGTGAACTGGAAATATTTTATACTCTCTTACTTTGTGGATACGTTGTTACCTCTGTAAAAGAAAGTGTGTTTGAGGGTCAGCCACTTCGCTGCTAAATTGAGAGGAGCGGCTGAGTTGTTTTCCTATGCCCTGGCTTTTCCCATCCTGTTGAATCTCAAGGAAGCAGGATTTTATTAAAGCTTGTGTCCAAGGACACTCCTTCTCACATATCGTGATCGTAATAAAGTTGTGGATTGTCTCCTTTCTCCGTTTGCTTACCAAATCCTGAATGAATAAAGTTTACTTAGTTATTTAAAGCGATGAAATGTCACATTTTAAATGAAAGGGGAAGGCTCTACCTTAGTGACCTATTTTTCATTTCTGGTTTAGGAAAAGGCAAGATTAGCATGGATATTGCATTTTCAAGGACCTCGCCACTATTAAATAGACTGTTAAGTGCATTTTATGGCTGAAGAGTCTGTTCCCAGTTCAGTCTAAAAGACGTGCTAAGTTCATCTCTACCTGCTACATTGAACATTCACTGACTAAAATACTTTCTGTGGATGTAATACCTATGATCTGTATCTTTTAAGTGCATAACGCTAAATGTTTTAGGACTAGTAAAACCTAACTCAATAAAAGTCCCTAGAATGTAAGTGTGGTCCCTCATGAAAAATATATTGTTCATATTTAGTCAATTATATGCATTCCTTGCTCCATTAATAGATGTTGGTATCCAAAGGTGACCAGATTTTGAAAATCAACACACAAGCTATGATAAAGGTTGACAGGTCTGTATTAAACCAACCAAGCAAATGAATCAGAGGTAAGACTCCCATTCCCACCTGCATTCTCCTTGCTATGGGATTGCATGGCTCTGCGATCACTAGGTTAAATGGTCAAGTCTGAACAGAGTGGAGATTTTACCTAGCAATTTCCTTGATACTGTGAGTTTGTCGGGTCAGGGTCTGTTTTCACTGGTAGCTTTATAGTCAGAGGGGAAAATTAGGTCGGACGAATGCTTTAAACATGATCTGTAGCCTCTGCACCACTGGCAGACTATTAACTGGTTCAAGTAAATGTGATATGTCGTGTTTTCAAGCACTTTATTATTAGAGTGTACCAGGAGAGTTTATATACAAACGTTGTTATAATTACTGCATAAACTGAATGGCATATCTCCAATTTATGCACTCAACCTCTGTTTGATGAAGTAATTGCAGCGCCTCATCTTCAGATTTCACTATCTGGTCTATGTAAAATATTTAACAATATATCCTAAAGACATGATGCTTGCTCCTGCACTTATTGAAACCAATGGCTTCCTCATGACATCACTACGAGTAGGAGGAGTCCACTGTATGCCACAAATAAACATGAGAAAGTCTTTACTTATGGATGAAATTTTCAAAAGAGCTTATGTGAGCTGGGAAATTTTGATGGGAACTAGACGCTTTATTCCTTGAAACAGCTTTGAAAATCCCATTTTATAACACCATCCTCCAGTCTCTTGCTAGGCTCCAGAATGACTCCCCCTGTGATTAATTTTCAGGCCAATGTCCTTGATTCACAGAACACTAGGGCATGAGCAGCAATTGCACAATCTTCTTCACAATGATCACCTGTAAGTACCAGAAATCAGAATCTGTATCAGTACCTACGTAGATAAATGGCAGTTTAGCATCCTCTCTAGCACTTCATTCAGTCTGTGGCCTCTCTAATGAACCTGCCAGCAAAACATGCACAATGTGATGTTTAAATTCTAGACCATTTTGCATAAGAAAATAAAACAAACATCCCATTTCCTTTATTCCCTCCTTTGCATTAATGTAACCTAAAAATGACCAAAATGACATAAATCCAGGGCATACACTGTCCTCCATCTGCTGTGGAACTTTTGGTTGATGTCAATTGAATGTGTGTGCAGACTAACGGTAGTGATTGCCTCCAAATATGTTTTAAAATCCTGGTTCAGCCTGAGATTTTATTCAGGCCAAGGGACATTTTTCTACTCTGCCCCACAAGCAATTCTGAAAATAGGAAACATTATTGCATTGGGAACACTGACAAACTGCTGCACTGCAAGGAGTCTAGCAAACATCCTTAACTAGTGTGACACTGGTGGTGTGACCTTTAGTGCTAATTTCTCACAATAAAATGCTGTTTTTGTGGTTTATAACATGGCCATGTATAAATATATAGGTACTACATTCCATATATATACTAAAGCACTTTTATCTGGAGTTATCCAGTAACTTGCTTTAAGGTCTATAGGTCAAATCCTGCGTGTCTAACTCCTACCTGTGGCCCAAGTGACGTCAATGGGAAGAACTCTTGTTAGTCAAGTCAACTGGATGTAGCCCTGTAAGTATATGGAAATCACTTCACTCATAAATCCAGCTAAATCTCTGAGGATAACAGAGCACAGTAGCACCAAACAGCTAATTTTAAGAGATGAATTAAAACAGAGGAAATTAGGTAGGCATAATTTAATTACCCAGTCTGGGTAATTGGAAAATTCTTAGATTAAGGAATTACCCAGGGGCCGATGCCCTGTATTTGCTGCAAGTTCGTGGGATCTTTAGCAATCCTGGGCCTTATCCTGTACCAATGGGAGTTTTGAAAGTGCAAGAGGGATCGGGGCCTGGTTTGATGTTTCCTCTAGAAATGTCCTGTGCTGATAGTTCCAAAAAAAAAGGTATCAGAGGAGTGCCCTGGTTTACAATATTTTTTCAGTGGCAGGAGTGCTACAGAGAAGTCTGCCGTAAGCAACTAGAAGGTGAAGGTTTGATAATACTTTCGAGAGCTCTTAAGCCAGAACATGAGAGAAGAATAAAGAGTGACCTACGGATTATATTAAGAAATATGATGGGAAGAAAAGTTTTTCAACTACAATTTTTAAAGGTTTTTAGCACTTCAATGGAGTGCATTCATACAAGGATTTATTAACACGATAGAGCAGAAATGCCTGTAAAGAAGACCATAGAGCGGAGTCAATATTTTATAGCAGCCTGTCCTGCACCTCCGTTAGCTAAAACTTAGCCAGGAGCCATGGTCTATCACCACCACACGGCCCTTTCATGATGTCCTTCAGTAAAAACGTGCTTGCCGTTGTACTGTTTGTCAGGCAAATAATATGCACGGCCCGGTCTACACATCCCCGAAACCCCGGATTGTACTGGGTAAATAACACCGCTTTTTACAGCGCTGCGGAAAATCGTTTCCAGTCCACAAACCTGACTCGGGATTTCCCTCAGAGACCGGATGGTTCCCAGTCTCCCTAGTAAAGGATTTTCTTCTTTGCCATCAACCCAGGGAAGATTCCTGGGTTCTTACAGCGTTGGAAAGGCAAAGCCCAGTAGAAATACTAGAGACGACGTTTAAGCGATAGAGTGCGTCCCCCGCCCTGAAATTCGTGCTCCGGACTTCTTCCCACCACTTCCTTTGCCCCTTGGCCTTTCTCACCTGCTTTTGATCGAGCCCTGGGTGAGTCGAGGGCAGCAAATGAGCCCCAGCTTTGAACGTCCTGGCTTCGGACCCCAATTCCCACCCACCCCTTCCGTACACGGATAAAAGCAGCTTTTGCCACCCGGGATCTTCGCTCCGAGGCAGCGGTGGCTCTTAGCCAGCGTGTGCGGGCAAAGGCAGCTGGAGGCTCCGGGGTGTGATCATGTGGAGGGTGGGAACAGTTCGGGTTCCCGAGACCGACAGGTGCTGCCTTTGCTGACATCTCGCCAGACGCGCTGCTAAGCGGGCAGGGGGATGGAGAGAGAAGTCCCACCTTTAGCTACGGATCAGTGTGTAGGGATGGGGAGAGCAGCACAGCCGAGGGCAGCTGAGCGCCGCTCCAGGCCTGGAAGCAGTGTTTTGCAGGAAACTTGGGCTGGGGCGGTGGCTGCACGTGAAATCTTAATGTATCGTTTGGACGAAACTGATCTGTTTCCATTGAGAAAACCCCTTCCATTGAGAAACAACGCTGCTCCCATAGCCCAGAGCCAGCAGGGGAAAGCTGATAACAAAGACAGGACCTTATTCAAACTGCCTGGGGAGGACAGTGACACGAAGAAAGGACTCCACAGATAGCAAAGGTGCAAACTCCGCCTGCCCTCCCTCCTGCCACGGGAGAAGCTTCGGGCTCAAATTGAGTCCATTGGGATCTAGGTGGGAGTTACTCATTTTACAGCCTTTAGGGGCCTGACTCTGATGAGTCAAATTCCCTTCATTGGACTGAGTGCATTAACCAGCCTCTATTTCATTAGCAAACACTTTAGGTACAAAGGGCCCTTATAGGAGTGTGGAGAAAAGATGGTTCAGGGGCCCCTTCCTTTGGAGGGTTTTAACTGGTAGAGTCCATGGTGGTTTTAGAGTCTCCCTTCTTGGTCCAATGGACATACAGACACAGACACAGACTCTCCTCTCTCCCCTTCTTAGTGCTTTTCCCTTCTGGGGCTCCATCCTGCTGCTCTAGGGACGGACAACCTGCCAGGTGGGGGGAGGCTTTGAAGCTGGTTCTCCCCCCGCTGCATTAGTGAGATGAGTTTTCTTGCCTCTGCAGTGCAGCCAGTGCTAGGGGAGGCTCGAGGGACACAACCCAAGTTACGAAGCACCATAGGACGGGCGCTTTACTCCGGCTCCCGCTCGGGATGGAGTCACTTCCATGAAAGCACAACACGAGCGGGAGGTGGCCTAGGGCAACGCCTAGACCGTGTCTGGCTTCTTGTTCAAGTGGCAAGGAGTAGCCCGCAGGGTGCCCCTTGGGATGCCCTGCACACCGCTCGGCGCTGGGAACCCAGGGTCACCCCAGCGAAGGGAGATCAGCGATTAAAGGCTGGCTCGCTCCTTGGGAGGGGGAAGGGAGCTAGGAGAGAAAGGAAATGTAGTGTGACTGCACAGGTGAAAAGTGTCTGTCTGTCTAGCAATGGCAGGCCTTCAGGAAAGGGGAAGCAGCTCCCAAGGCTCAGCTTCTAGCGCCAACCCCAGCGTCCGCTGCCACAGGAGCCTTTCCTTAGATCCGCAGCCTCCATCAGCTGTGCGCTAAGTCATTCGTTCCTGGGACTCAACAGCCATTTACGACGCGGCGTCTAAAAGGAAGGACGGGGCCTTTCTTCCCCCTCCATCCCCAGGCAGCTCCGGGCACCGTCGCCCCGGAATTCTCGCCTCCGCCTGCAAGGCCCGTGACCGCTCGATTACCGCGTAACTGCGCTGCCTTGGGAGCGGCTGGCGAGAGCCAGACACCGGCGGTGGCGGCGTGCGCTTTGAAGCGAGCATCTCCGCCCTTCGGTGCAGGAATTCAAACGGGTGTCCGATGGTTTTTCTTTCCAGATAAAACCTTCTATAAAAGTCAAGGGCCAGATCCCCCCGGCTGGTGTCAATCGCATCGCTCAGTGGAGCGACGCCGATTTACAGCAGGAGAGGAAATGGCCCATAGTAGGGCGTTAATGAATCGGTGTAGTCCCTATTTCCAGCAATGTCAACGACTTAAAGTCTTAGGAATAAGCCTCCTCGCTCGCGTTGTGTGTATGCCACTAACCCCAGCCGGTGGTGAAAGAAAAATGTTACCGCATTTTTCATAAATAACCAAAGGGAGGGGAAAATTGGCTCTGGATAAACTTCACCAACTGCAGAGCATGGTCGTTTTCCCAGTGTTTGAGATCTGGTTACTTTGAATACACCCCAGAGGCCAGCATGATCTGTCTTACACTAACAGGCATCTGTCACCAACCGTGTCAAGTTTTGCCATATGTGTCGGACGGTTTGTGGAAACAAAAACAAAACAAAACAAAAAAATCCACACAGCAAAGCGGACTTTCGTTGCTTGGTTGAGTTGGATGGTGTTGCCGTCCATCGTGGGAACTTTCCCACTCTGCTGGGAAGGGGATAGGTATGTGCAGAGATGGGGTTGAAGGGAGAAGCTTCCCCCCACCCCACGTTTCAAATGACTTTGTTTTTATTCAGCAATCCGATAGTTTGTTTTTGCTGCACCTCTTGGATAAAATCCATGGCAATGGGTTAGGGGTGTTTCTTCTCTTTTGAGTGGGATTTCATTATTAAACAGGTTCTCTCTCTCTCTCTCTCTCTCTCTCTATATATATTCTTTTGAATCCAGCTGCATCAGTTCCCAGAAATTTTCTTCCCGTTCAAGCCCCACGAAGGGACAAATATACAACTAGCCCGATCCGCTGGGAACCGAGCTAATGATAATGTTCCCATTGATTTGAGTGGGAGCAGGTTCAGCCCGTGCTTTTTTGGAAATATAACGCATGAAAAACGTAACTGCTGAACCCAGTAATGTGCGGATCTGTCTACCTAGATGTTGTTAGTAGATTTTCCCAAAATATTGTGGTTATTCAAGGACCTATGAAAATAAAGGATCTTCCTTTTCTTCACACCTCACTTCAAACTCCTCGGTTTCTCATCATCAGAGTTAACCCGCGTATCTCCTCCAGAACTCTACAGAAACGGTCCCACGCCCAGATTACAACGCCGGAGCGTGCTTCGCGCAATCCCTTCCCCGAGGAGCCGCCTGTATATCACGGGGGGAAAGAGGGAGGGGAAAGCAGTCCAGAGAAGCAGCTATACAGACCGCGGAGGTCAGGAGCTGCTCTCGACGTCCGGGAAATTCGTTATAAACCTAACGCCCCCTACAGGTTCCACTCCGCTTTTACTATTCTGTGACCAGCTGGGAGCCCCAAAGTGAGATTTCACCTGCCTCTGGGTTTATTTGGCTCGCCAATTCCTTTCTGTTTAAATTCGTGACCCTTCAAGCCTTCTCGTCCCATCCCATTTTTAGGTGATGAGTTCTTTCCCCAGCAATATTCTGGTGCCTCTTGCCTGTATAATCCAGGACAACAAGCCACTTAACGTTTGCTTTGCAGAAGCGGTGGTAGCAGAAGGCAGAATGGCAAATCCTACGTCTGAGTCAGCGCTGTGTGTTGCGGATGGGGCAGAGAGACAAAGACGCTGTGATAAACCCTTTGAAAAAAATCCACGTAATAATTGAATAACGTCTCCTATCATTACAAGGCAACCAAACGCGATTAAAATGAATCCACTCTTAATTTAATAAAGCACCTAGGATAACAATTGAGCAACTCAGTATTATTTTATAACCTCTTCATTTCAATTATTTTAACGTTTCAAGCAGTGGGGAATATACTTGGGCTTCCCTCTACCATGTTGGTTTTTCTAATTCGATTTGCACATTTTCCTGCGGCGCCTAAAACGTTTACACTATAATGATATTGACATTTCTCTCTCCAATAAGTAGCTGATCTCGGAATCTAAAGAGAACTACTCAGCAGCGTTGTAGAAATGACAGTTCTGCCGAGCCCCCCCACTTCTGCTATAGCTATGCTGGCCCGTTTTACAGATCATCAGGGAAAGAAAAGAAAAGAAAGAGAAATGTCTCCCATCTCTGTGTCGAAGGGAACTAGTTGGGAAGAAAGTTGCCAGCTATTTTGCCTTCTACCTACCCCCGGCTGCCTAATAAACAGTATGAAAAGGCCTTCCATGTGAAAGGCTGCTGCTTGTTCTGAACACACATGCAGGGCCGGGAGGTATTACTGCTATGTACGGAAATATGAGGGAGTAATTTTATAAGTAACAAAGGATCAGGAATGGAATGAGCCCCTGTTATCCAATGTCAGTTAGAAGCACTGGATCAGCAGCTTCTTGAGCCTAAAAGTGAATTCAAGAAGAGCCTCCTTTCTCTTTTCCCAGGGGTATCAGCTAAATATAGAAATAACCTCTGTGTGTGTTGCACAAATCATGCACCATTTGCTGTTTGTGTAAAACCGATTAGCTAGACACAACTGTGAAACAACTTGTTACTTTTATAGCCGCAACACACAAACAAATTTAGATCTGTTTAGTTTTCCTTGTAAAAAGAGATTAGAGGAGTGTCCATGTACGGAGCTGCATGAAGAGCCTCTGATACATAATCTCTTCTTGGTTAAGGTGACTGCTTTTCCTTTCCGTCTCAGATGATTATCAGGTCCTTATTTATAAAGTTCAAACTATTCAGTCACCAGGCAGCTTGTTTTATTTTAGTATCTGTATCTCGAGGTATAAATGTTTACTTAGGATGCAATAATATTTACTGTTTACCAAGAAAACAGATTGTGCATAAGGCAAAGACACATTTTTACAGCAGATCCTATACTTGAAATAAGCAAGACATTCAGTGATGTAGGAATAAGTCGTTAACGCCTTAATATAGCTGATTAATTGAACATGCATTTTATGCACTACATTTTGCTAACAAGAGAAGATTCTTGTCTATGTGGAATATCAACACACATTTTATTTCTAATGCGTGGGGTGAAACTGACTTTTTTTGGCGGGGGAAAGATTAGAATAATAGATTTTTTTTTTCAGTGCATAGGAATGAATATTTTTCTTACTGTCTCTTTTTCAGACTTTTTTCTGATTTTTTTCAGACTGAAACAAATATTTTTAATTCTATCCCACTTTCTAGCGAATTATTTTCGGCATCGCTCGTAGTCACTTTAATTTGGGCCAGATATGCACAGAAATATATAATCTGCAACTGTTCTCCAAACTTAGCAATTAGGAGTCTACAACATAAAACGACCGTAAATATATTAAACATTTCTCAAATGAAAAAGGTTATTTCTTTTTCTTTAAAATGTAGGTTCAGCTGTTTGCTAATAGAATATTTGCCTTATATTAATATGAAAGATTCATACAATTAGATTGGCTGGGCACATATTTTATTTCTACCGGAAAATAAATTAGTAACTATCTTTTGATTGCCCTAACGTTTAATTTAAAACTCGATCTTTAAAATAACAACGAAATGCACATATAAAGTATCTTCAGAATAATTATGGATATTCTGAATTCTGTACTACTTTAACTGAGTGTAGAAATACAGTCACAGTAGAAAAATAATGTGTTTTTGGGAAGTATCTCACCTTCTAAAGCATTAATGCGTCTAAAAATAATCTACTTGCGTGAATGTTTTATTTTATACTGTGGATTTAAATTAGTTTTTGCCATGGCAAACCTTTCTGTATTACAACTGGATTGCTTTCCTGCTCGCTGCGCAATTGCGCGACAATTTAGACAGAACAAAGTGAAGTTATCAGCACTGGTCGTCTGTTTTATTATGGCAGGCACTCAACAAATCTGGGATCTTAAATTAGTCAATATCTATAAAAACTGTAACTAAAATAACTATTTAATGTTATTTAATGACTCTTGGAAAGGTTATTTGAATTAAAGGGTGTTTACAAAAAAGGGTTAGTTAGTTTCAATCATGTAAAAAAATCTTCTCACCTATACGTTATACACCTAAATTGACACCCGATCAGACTCTCTCTCTCTCTCTGTTTATAGTATATAATTATCAAATAACACAAGGAACAGCATTTTAAAAATTTATTTACAAAGTTGTGTACAACACGAAGGGATAACATTTAGAATACATATATTCATTCATATATAAACAGACTTCTATAATAGAATGACAGATTTTTTTGTCCTTTTTTCCCCAAAATTTCTTTCTTTCTTTGTTTAATATTTAAAATTTTCCCCGCTTTTTTTTTTTTTTTAAATACATTTTTGTTCTTTCGGATAAAACGGTTTGGAGAGTAAGAACCTTCAAAAAAAGTGAAAGTTCACAGCTCCTAATCCCTACTGTTATTTGCCTTTTTAAAAAAATAAAAACCCCAAAAGTAAAGTCAATAATTTTTAATACAAATATGTACAAATATTGGTTGGATTTCTTTTTCTTTTTTTTACCTGTACAGAAAGCATTCCTTGCATGACTGGGATTGGCTTTTTTTTTAATGGGGGAGGGGGGTTGGTTTTGCTTGTACAGTTTGGATCCTACCATTTTTGTGCAGGTTTTTAGTTTGATTTTGTTAGAGCCCAGGGTTGTTTTTGCCTCTGATTGCTAGGAAGAGAGATTGGGTGGGGGTTTTTTTCCCCCTCCCTTCTTCCAAGTCTCTTATTTCTAGACAGACGGATATAAAATAATAATAATAATAATACTAATAAAAAAAGAGCAAAGGATCAGCGCGGAGCCCGGGGCAGTTCGGAATTACTGGGCTGGCCATTTCGCCTGCACCGCCGCTGCGGAGGCTGCGGGCTGCAGGAACTGTCCGGAGATGATGTTTGTAGGCACGCTGAGGATGGGGGCGATGGCTGCGGTGGTGCGGGTGAGGGAGAGCGGCTGGTGGGCCATGAGGGCGGACTGGACCGTGACCGGCGGCCGGAGGAAAGTCTGTGCGCTGCTGCCGGAGCTGGCGGCCGACACGCCGATGATGTTCTCGATGCTGAAGGAGGGCCGGCTGCTGGGCTCCGACTTGATGAGCGAGCCGGCGGCGCTCAGGCTGTTGAGCTGCAGCTGGAGGCTGGGGCCCAGCTGGGCGTTGAAGGCTTTGCGGCTCAGCTCGCTGGAAGGCAGCAGGGGCACGGCCGGCGGCAGCATGGGCCCGACGGGCGGGATGTAGGGGTACTGCAGGGCGGCGGCGGCCGGGTGCGGGTAGGCGCCGGGGTGCAGCCCGTAGGGCCGCCCGTAGGGGCCGGCCAGGCTGTAGGCGCCGAAGCTCTGCATCATGAGCGCCGTCTGCTCGCGCAGGTGCTCCTGCTGGTGGCGCTTGAAGCGCTTCCGCCGGCGGAGGAAGCTGCCGTTGTCGAACATGTCCTCGGACTGGGGGTCCAGCGTCCAGTAGTTGCCCTTGCCCGGGTTGCCCGGCTCGCGGGGGATCTTGACGAAGCAGTCGTTGAGCGAGAGGTTGTGGCGGATGCTGTTCTGCCAGGCCGGGAACTTCTCCCGGTAGTAAGGGAAGCGGTTGCTGATGAACTCGCAGATGCCGCTGAGCGTCAGCTTCTTCTGCGGGCTCTGCAGGATGGCCATGGTGATGAGCGCGATGTAGGAGTAGGGCGGCTTCACCAGGCTGTTCTTCGGCTTGCTCGGCCCGCCCGCCAGGGCCGCTTCCTCGCCGGCCCCTTTGCCCCCTTCCGCCGGCCCGCTAGGGGTGGCCGCCGCCGCCACCGCCGGGCTGCCGCTCCGCTCCCCGCCTGCCCCCGCCTCCTTGGGGAGCGCCAGCTCCTCCGCCTCCTCCAGGTGCAGCGGGGGCAGCCCGGCCGGGCTGCCGGCCTCGCCCTCGCTGTCCTTCTCCAGCCCTTCGTCCCCTTCCCCCACCACGTCGATGTCCACATCTTCGGCCGTCAGGACGGTCTGGCCGGACATGTCGCTGGCGCTGCTGCCGCCTGACAGGGTCATCACCGCTCAGGGGAAGGGGGGCACCGGGGACGGGGCGGGGGGCGGCCGGGGGGGGGGGGGGTAGAAAAAGTGAGACGGGTGGGGAGGGGGGGAAGGGGGGAGAAAGAGGTGAGCTGGGCTTGCTGGCTTCTCCAGCTGGCACCTGGGATATGCAGCTCCAAGCTTCTCCCCCTCCCGTCCCCTCCCCCCAGCTGCTCGGCGGCTTTCCCAGCAGGTACCTGGGATCACACCAAAGTCCCCTGTCTGCGGGGCTCGATGCCTTCTCCGCCAGGCATCTGGGATCAGGTCAAACTCCGCGGAGAGCTGCTGGGCGTCTGGGGGGGGCTTCCCCCAGCAAGGTACCTGAGATCAGATCAAACTCCTCTGAGCTCTGCCGGGGCTGCTCGGCGGCTTCTCCCACGGGCTGCCTGGCATCAGGTCCAACTCCTCCGCCGACTCCTGCCTGCGGAGCCTGGTGGCTTCCCCAGCAGCTCAAAACTCCTTTACCGGTTCCTCCAAGCAGGTATTTGGGATCAAGCGTCTCCGCTGGTCCCTGCTTTCCTCAGCAGGCGCATGGGCTCCATTCAAACGCCTCGAGCTGGCGGCTGCCCCGGCAAGCGACTGGGATCCGAGCAAAACTCTTCTGCTGCTCCTCTGAGCCGCGGCGGCAGGTTAGCGCTCTTTCCACTCAGCCTTTCCACCTCTTCTCTCACAGGGTGTCTTGCTTCAGTCCTCGCAGGAGCTTCCCCCCCACCACCACACACATTTCCTCTCTCTTTTTTCTCTTTTGGAGAGAGAGAGAGAGAGGGGGGAAAGGTATTTCTGGGCGGGGGAGCGGAGGGTGTCAGAAGAACTCAGTTGCCACTTTGAAAGTCCTTTTTTAAAGACTGGCTGATAGATTACTTTCCAGTTAAAGATATACCAGGAGGCGTGGCCACGTGACCGCCTGACGTCAGGCGCCCCACTGTTAAGCCAGGCAAAACTCAAGTTGTTTCATGGAATTGTCAACAAAGAGACAACAGTGGCTCTACTTATGATGATCATATACAAGCATCATTTCAGCCCCCAGCCTCCCTTCACGCTAGCTAGGGACTCCAAAAGCAGGACTAGATCAGTGTGAACCCATTAGTCTGCCTTCATCCAAGATTACAGGTTAGAAGCATTTCATTTTTACTACATTATGGAGGGGTTTTTCTTTTTCTTCCAACAATGATAATGCTGGAATTTCTGTGCCGAGGCAAAAGAGCGAGAGAACAACCGTTCTCCTTTTAGCGTTACCAAAGTTAGTGCTGTTGTTTTTTATTTAAATGCAAACACTCCGTTAAATGCCAAAGGTCAGGAGCAGAACCTGCACTGTGTAGACACGCCAATGTGTTTTATTAGCACCATCGCCTCTGACCAGATCTACACCAAACGGCTGCATCGTCCTAGTAATGCTTAGAAACAACAACAACTTTTGGCTCTGAAATCACTTTCCGGTGCGTGTTGTTGATTTTTTTCCCCCCCCAACAGCAGCATCAGCTGGAAACCGAAGATCAGAAAATGGCTATTGATTAATCTATTAGATTAGTTGCAGAGAGAAATCAAAAAGACGTAAAATAACAAAGGGAAACTATAAATAAAGAAGCCGTTAGCCGCTTCTTTTTGTGTGTGTGTGTGTGCGCGCAGAGGTGTTAACGACATAATCATGGCCAGCGTTAGCATATGAAAAAGTAGGAAATGAGGGAGTGTGTGAATGTGAAGCCTCTATTCAGCAGAGTGCGAGGTAAGCCTTGTCCCGAGGAGAGGGTGCTCCAAAAAGGGGAAGGACGAGCTACCAATTCTGTTCCTTTTGTGCCAAGGGGATCTGTTTAAACTGAGAACAATAACACCTGGGTAAGTCGGAAACGGTTTGCTCAGTGGTTTTTCTTTTCTTTACTTCTTCTCCTCTTTTTAAATCCCCGTGTATTGTTTGAACGATCGCATGTGTTTTGGATTTTAAAAACATATTTAAGTAGAAACCTGCGAAAGGCTAAAACAATTTCCGGCGAGCAATTATTGTTATCCAAAGGCACCGATTCTTCCCTCCGCCCCTCCCCCCCTTGAAATAAATCAGAGGGATCGGTAATGTCTGTATTAACATATTGGTCTTCCATTAAAATCCCTTCCTGCCTAAAAAGAACATATAACCGTCCACAAAGGGAAATCAATAACCCTCCCCACTTTTCTATTAACAATTAGGGGGGGGGAAAGCCATGTCAATTGCTTTCCGATGCCTGAAAGGTTTATTCGGCTCAAACAAAAATCTGAGGTCCACTACTAAGAACAGGTGAACATCACAGCTAGAGAGCTGCGCTCGCCTTAGTGGGATAAAAATATTGATGAGTGAAGATTTGGTGAAATATTTTACAGAACACGTTGGGTAACAGATAGATTGATTTATCCCCTACTGGGTAGGGAGAAGATCTTAATCAAATTTGCTTCAATAGATGCTATCCGTATACAGTACAGAATTGCTATTTAAATAATCAGCATTAGCTACTCGTAGTTAACACTTGCGCTAAATCTGGTGTTTTCATGGGGGTGGAGGAAGGAAAGTAGTTCGAGATAATGTGAGCATTCATTTTCAGGACCGATCTTTATCCAAAAACAAATCGGATCGCTGACTCTGACCTAGCACCAGTGTCACGAATGGGTATTTTTTTTTTTAAAAAGTTACAAAACTTAAAATGTAAAGATAATTTTATTTTATTCTAAAATAACCATTTTAAATGCGTTTAACCAAAAAGTCAAACTCTCAAATATATATATTGTTAAGTTTTGAGGAGGGGAAGACGGGGGGGAGGGGGGAGTGTTTTCCTTTCCTGTGCTGAAATAAGGGTTGTGATTATTTTAGATTTAGCATGATTGTCTCTATGCATTATTTAAAAACAAAACAAGCCACACACAGCCAAGGAAGATTTTAGAAAAGAAACAAAGTCCCCCCACAACCTTTAACTATCCCAGCTCTCTTCTTCTGCACAGAATCGTGGCTCGGTGCTTTAAAACCCAATGTTTTTCTCGGTGATTTTTGTGTGTGTGTGTGTGTGTGTCTGTGCTTTATTGATTGCCGTCTTGTGTCTTCTTTGCGCTTTCTCCAAATGATCCTAATTTATATTTTGCCATCTGGACAACAATGCTCCTCTTTTGATGTTTTAAAAACGTGCTGGAACTATGACCCAGCCTTTTTGCAGGGAGCTGAATTTGTCCTACCATCAACAGACACAAACAGGATTCTCTAGGCGTGTGTGTATATTACAGAGTCTCTCTCTCTGAAATCTCCCTGGGATGGGGTGAGTATGTGTGTGTGTGTGGTGGGGGTGGGGGAGGATCAACTCTGAAAACCCACCGTTTCATTTGTTGAGCTTTTCTTCGGCACAATAATAAAAGTCAAATTAATTGATTCATACCATTAATTACGGTGCTTAGCGTGAAAAGAAACGTCTCCCCCCGATTAGGGATCTATTGTGCTAATCTCTTGTTCAATCAGTGTTACCATCTGATAGGGGGCCCATCTCTTTTACAGAAACTTTTTCGTCTCGAATTGCAGATCTCAGACAGAAGTGCTTCACTGTTCTCCACTGAGCTTTCGTATTGTGCACGTCTCAGCTCCCTTCTTTTTAAAATCGATTGAAATCTGGGGGCAGATGGAGTGCTTTGCAATGTTGACATGCTTTGGGTCAATGCTGGATCATTGCAACTCCAGCTCTTAATTCTGCCATGGACGCTTGTGTTTATGGGTGTCTCTCTACTTCTCCCGGCATGATGGAAAACATTATTATATGAAGGGGTCGGAGGGTGGTGGTGCGGGGGGGGGCAACATTTGTGTTGCAAGAATTCCCTGCAGGACTGAACGATTAAGAAGTACAGAACTGGTTGAAATGGCGAAGTTATAAGGAAGTGTTTCGGAACCTGGGCTCTTGTCCAGCTGACAGTATTTGGGTCTTAAGTCAATCCCGTTTTAAGACTAATTGCAGTTTGTTGTTAAACCCGTAAGTCTTCCATCATTAGGCCGGAGTTTAGCCAGGGTTGGAGGAAAGGGGGGAGGAAGAAACCTTTTATAATAATAAGAAAACTTTCCCAGAATGAATCTGATAGAGAGGGGTGGCACGCAGCCACCTAATCTACTGAAATTTAAAGGATTAATGTGGACTAAGACCAGGGGATGTACACAGCAAAGCACTAAAATGATTAGGGTAGCGTGCGCGGGAGGAGTTGGGAAAAATGGGGTGGGGGGGAGAGGAATATACAAAGAGATTTAGCAACAGGAGAAAAGAAAACTGCATAGTCCAGATCGATACGGAGTCAAATAGAGACATGTCTAGCATCAAGGAAAGAGAAGATTGAACAATTTATGATAGAGAGGGAGAAATTAATTACAACTCAATTTGGTTCTAATAAGGCAAAGCAAGTTCCCGGTTGAGAAGCGAGTTACAAATAAAATCCGCAGGCTGATTTTTTTTTTGGGGGGTGGGGGAGAAATTGCAATGCTGGGGCCGATCCTTCTCCTTGTAATCGTTTTAAAGGAAGGAGGAATCAAAGGTGTCCTCTTTCATCTCCTTAAGCCTATTACTTTCACTAATGAGTTATATAAATCGTTGACCTGACCTGGATTAGAGCAGCATTGTGGTTTGTTATAAGTGGCAGGGGGAGGATAGTCCTACTGTCCAAAAGATCTTTTAAAAAAAAAACAAACCATGTGGCCAACATGGGGTGAGATGGGGAGAGGCTGGTTCCTTAGCTCTCCGTGACAATCTTGTTACTGAAATGAACCTGACCCTGGTGGAGATGTCGGTACTCCGTGCACTTGGACTGGGGTTTGTTATCGCGCCTGCCTTTCCTGTCCATCTTGAAAGTATTTTTAATTAACGTTTGCACAGCGTTACTGTAAGGGGGGGGGCGGTGATTTAAAGTGCCCCTGAAAGCAGTGGAGGGATCAGGTCTCACCTCTGAAGCAGAGGATAACGATCCCATGTCCAATTTCATTCCCAGGACCGCGGACTGGGGGTAACTTTTGGCCGTCCGCCCCCCCCCCCCACTCTTTTACAAAAATGCTGATTTCCAAACCAGGGCATGGAGATGCACCGTTTTGAGACGCCCAGGTTGCCGGGGTTGTTCTCAGCGCAACCCAGCGCCCATAGAAGCGGAGCCCCCCGAGTCAGACGCAGCCGGTCATGTTTCCAGCCCGCTCCCGGATTTATTTGTACTGGAAATGTACAAACATCCATTGCGTGAAAGGCAACACGTTTAATTAACGATGAGCGAGCAGTTAGGGGCAGAAAGCTAGTAAAATTGTGTGATAAATTTATGGCAGTGTTAGCGTGCTTTTAATTATGGCTATTATGTTAATTATTGCCCATTAGCATGGCGCTAGCCGCGGCGTGGCAGCTTTAATCCAAACCCGCCTTTCTCCCGAAAATTGTGCTTTTCAGCTGCCACGGGGGGAAAGCGGGGGGGGTCCCGAGCCAGAGCTGCCCCCTTTCCCCCTTACACAAAAAGACTTCCCCGTGAACAGGAGGGGTTTGGACGGGATCCCCCTAGGCTACTGCAGCCGGAGAGCGCGCCGCCAGCTTCGGGCTGGTTTTTAGGAATTCACCGTTTTCACCCCCCTTCGGAGAAGCACTTTATCATCCTGGATCCTTCTGTCAAACAATATGATGTCGCTCGTTTTTCTCTGTCCCGGTTTACAGCCCCCCCCCCCTTCACACGGCTGGCCAGGACAACACGCCTGAGCACAAAAGAATGAAAGAGACAAGCCGGGAGAGGCGGGCGGCGAGCCCGGGCGAGCTCCCCCCTGTCCCGAGCTGGCGGGGTCTGGCCGGGGCCGCTCCCACCTTCGGAGCCAGACCCTTCCAGGCACCAACGCCTGCCTGGCTCCCCCTCGACTGGAACCCACACACCGAGTTCATGGGCCCCCAAGTCTCTCCGAAGTTGGGCTGCTGTCCTGCAGGGCGGGTCTGGGGGCACCGTCTCTCCTCTCCCCGCCCCGCCCAGTACTCCAGGCCCTATATTTTTAGAGCTGGGGGGCAGGAGGGGTATCCCCCCCTCCGCCCAAGATCATCACCAATCGTTTTCTCTGTAGGACAGAAGCTGCCGTTTTGGGGAACGACCCAGTGGTTTATTGTGGGCCCCACGGTTTTCATGATGAAAAACAAACACCCCCCCCCCAATCTGTCATGTCCTGAGTGGGACTAGCTCAGCTCCACTGGTCTGGGGCTGCCTGGCCCCAGACACGCTCCCTCCCGGCTGTACAGGCGGGGAAGGGAAGTTGTCTGGAAGTTTGGAGACTTCTCAGTTTGGGGGGGGGGGGGGAGGAATATTACCCCCAGCAGCGCAGACCCCTGATCTTCCCTGCTGTAAGGGATCCGGCTGAAAGACCGTGAAGAAAACCACCCAGCCTGACGTCCACATTATACACAAATCGCGCTAGCTGTGAGTTGCCTTTTCTGAGGGGGGTGGGAAGGAGAACAGGAGAAACCTGAATGGACGCCAGTGCCTCCCCCGGCCTGTCCTGCCAGGAACATAGTCCTGGGCCATCCAGTCATCCATCCGTGGTTGCCCTTACCGGGCATTACAGAGAAAGCAAAGCCCCCGCGCACTTAGGAGGAGGGGTCGTCACTTTCACAGGCTCCGTATTTTCCTATCCCAGTACAGCCCGGCGTGTCAACGGAGTCCATGCTGGGCGGATGGCCCAGGATCCCCTCTGCCTGGTGCACCTTCATCTACCCTCCGACAGATCCGCGTTGTGTGGGGCACACACTCGGGGCCCCTGGCCTGCCCCCCAGGAGTGTGTGTTGATCAGGGGCTGCTTAGCTTGTGCGGAGATACGTTCAGCCCCTCTTCCCCCCCATCTCCCCTTTCTTCACCCTAGGAGGAGGATGTGGAGAAGGCAGCTGCTGCCTTATTTTTAGAGCAATTCCATTCCTGTTTAAATTTAGATCGATTCATTATTTAGGCTAAAGTCGCTTTTAGTAAACTCCACGTTCGAATCCGATGGGAATCCGATAAATCTCCCGCTCCCAGGAGGAATCGGATGCACGGGGGGGGGGGGGGGGGGCACACTCTAAACACCCTCGTATGGGGAGACAAGTTGCTCCTGGCAGAGTTTGGAAGTTAGTGGGAAAGCATCTCCGCTACCATTAGCACTCAATGCTCTCAGAGCATCGGCCAGCAACCCTGTAAACTGCCCTCCAGTAGCTGCTACAGTAACTCTGGAGCATGTTTTCAAGAAGACCGCAGGTTAAACTGGAAGAGACATCGAATTCTCTCTCTCGGCCCCTGGTACCTGGCAGTAACTTTGCAAACTCCACTTCGTGCGGTGTTGATCGATTAAACGGTTGGGAAATGCGGGATCGGGCCTCTCTCCTATAAACATTTCTCGTTCCTCCACCAGCATTCAAGCCGAGATTTAAACGTGGATTTGCAAATCTCACTCTCGACACTCGCTTAAAGATCGCATCAGCTGGATCGTACCAAGATTAGCGGCGGCACATGCCACATCGGGCTATTTGTGTGTGTACTTGTAATGTTACATTTCCCAGTGACATCTATAAGCGAGGATTCCTGCCAGGATTCTGGAGCATTGTAAGCACTAAAGATGAACATAGACGTGGTGCGTCTGACTCAAGCCACCTGAAATGTAAAATAAGGATGTGTGTGTGGGGGTGATTAAAGCAATTCTTTAATATGCTTCAGATAAGGGAGAAAAAATCTGTATTTCTTTAAAAAAAAATCAAAATAGGTATCCTATCGAAAACCCAGCCAGCTTAAACACAGTCTGAATATTTACTATTGCGATTGTGAAGGTACAGCTGCGCATATTTTTAAACTCTTTCATTTGACAATTCCTCATTGCGCTGGATCTAAATTTGCAAAAAGACCTGCCCTATGCAGGCTTGGGAATAGACGTTGAAGATGTGCATTTATATCTCCTGCAAACGTCCACTCTTACCTATACAGATGATATATACAGGATGGGGTTACACACACACACACACACACACTGAACGTGACCATCCGTACTATAAGGACCTGTCAAGGTCGCTATTCCTAACGCCAGGCAAAAGCTGCTGATTGCGGGATTTCTCCTAAGACAGGTCACTAAAGTGAGAGGGAAAAGGGGGCCAGGGAAGTCGGTTAGCCCCAGCATCTCAGGTGCTGAACCGGAAAAACCAAACCGCCGTCTTGAAAAGTTTGGATGGGCTTGAACTTCTTGACTCAAGCCACCAGTGGCTGTTAGTTACCGAAGGAAATCCCTGCTGCTGGTTTTTGCTCTCAGCCCGGGTGGAGGAGGCGCCCGCTGTCACACGGGAGGTGAATTTCCGGACACGTTTGCCTCTCACTAGTCCATAGCTTCAGCTGCTCTCGGCCAGAGCGCAGGGATCACACTAAAGGTGTGTGTGTGTGTGTGTGTGTGTGTGTGTGCGGGGGGACACCAGGGGCCGGCGATTGGGGAAAGTCTTGCCATGCTTTCGAGGCAGTGAAGGGGGTTCTCTCTATCTAACGGGCTGAGGGTGCCAAGTACCTATGAGAAAATCTAGAGGACACCGTGGAAAAGTTCAGTTACACGGAGCCAAATTCATCACATTTGTCCCGCTGGATCGAGCCCGGTGGGAGAGACGAAAGGCGGCCGAGCGAGCTGGGTCACACGCCGGGCAGCCTGCCTCGCCTGGGGAGCCGCGGGAAGGGCCAGATGCAGCAGAGAAGCTGTTTGATGCTTTACAAAGTTACACGCCAGTTTCTGTCTTCTGCGTGGGAGGAAAAGCCCACTCCGGACTGGGGACAAATGCGACCCGAGAACGAAGTGCCAGCAGCGTCACGGACACCGTCCTGCAGGAGAGGTGCTTAGTTTGGGTCTGGTCAGCTGTATTCAGAAACCTCCCCCCCAGGGTCACGGTGCTGGGGTAGGATCTGCTCTGGGAGCGTTAACAGACACTGGCTTTTATGTGATGGAAGCCTCCTTCCCCCGGATCCAGGAGGGGAGACTCTGGAGACCTGCTGATGGCACGGAATTGGTGACTATACTTTACTAGGCAGCAGCGCCCTATTAATCCATTTCTCCTGGAGAGGAGGGAACTGCTGTTCCTCTCTCCCAGGAACAGCCTCTGAAACCTCTCTCTCTCTTTTCTTATGTTACTAGGGTTGGCTGATATGGTAAAAACAAGTTCTCGCCTTGAAAAACACACATACTTGGCCAAACACACAAGGCAACTGAACCATTGTGTTTTATTTTCCCCTTTTGGGGTCTTCTCCATGAATGATTTAAAGGGAATATAAACACCAAACATGAGATGGTAACAACAGACAAATAATACATACATGTATATATATATATATAATTTAATTAATCCTCCCAAAATATTCATTTGACTTCATCTATGTTTTTGTTTGGCTCTTTATACTTGGGCTCCTTTTGTATTCACGTTCCATGGATGTTCATGCAACTGAATTATGCTAGCAAGAAGTAATGTTTGTGAAAACCTAATTTTAAATCTACATGCCCCAGTCCAAAGAATAGTAAATGAGCACTTCTCTAGTATTTGTACTGGAAACCTGCTGGTCCAGACAGGAAACAGGAATACTATTTGACCAATTACAACTAAGAGCACAGCTCAGATGTTCTGTATAACAATTAGCAATTCACAGAATCAATGCAATTCATGAAAAATATCATCAGGTGATGCTTATGGATGGCGACTACTTCACAGACAGAAAGAGAGGCAAAATTCATCAAATAAATTATTAGTTACAAACTTTCTGCTCAACTCTAACCAAACCCACCCACCTGTTTCACTCCTAAATAAATCACTCATCCCTTCCATTGGTGCCATGTGGCTGTCTCTCTTTTTCTGTTTGAACTGAGATTTTATGGTGCTTGTGGAGTTATAAAGGGTAAGGAAAGATCCCATAGGGGCTCCTCAAGTCTCCTCAGTGGAACCCCTTTTTAGGAAAGCCAGTGCCTTTCTTTCCCACAGATGCATCTGCTTAGCTGCTTTGCCCTTGAATAAAAGTGCATGATTAGTCTGGACAATTTGGACCTGGTGGCAAGTGGAAATCCTATTCACTCCAAGTGGAGTGGCTAAAAGAGCAGATACATTTTGTTTGACTTGAAAAGACACACGTGTGGCAGATATTCAGGTCAAAACACAGACAAGCTACTACATACATGCTGTGAATTTATTCCACAGATTTTCATACACGTTTTGGATAGCAAGCACCCTATATACATTAATATGCAACAGATCACAGCAGCTACAAAAATGTCTTGCATAAACAGTAACTTAAAATATATCTGTCCTGTGCTCTCTTTGCAGTCACTAGTTTTCCTAGTCTTTCTCCAACAGCTGCTCCAAAAAGGATGTGCATTTGCTCACTTTTATATTTTATATAAACGCAGACAGGAATATCCATAGCAAATGGGTACAGCTCCTTTTCTAAACAGATTCCATCCAATGCCTATTCTAGCAGGGAGCCGCTCTACTGTAAGGCATAACTAATCAAATACATAAGGCCAAATCATAGATTCCAATCTTGAAGTCTTCACAAAAAGCCAGACCATCTTCCTCATCTTCTTCTTTTTGGCTCACAAAGGGAATGAAAGGAGTGGGGAAATGGCATTTCTGGCTCTGATTTTGTCAGTGAGAAGGGTAAGGTGGGGAGTTGAGCCAACATGATATGACCAGTGCCCCAGCCCTCAAAGGAGAGTAAGGTCATGGGGAGAAGGCCAGAAGCACTCCAGACAGAGGACACACAGCCTTTTGCAAATGGCTGGGATTTCTCTAAGGAAGCTGGGAAATATATGCAGAGGAAGGAAAACTCTAACTTCTCTAGCGACCAACCTAACCTTCTACCCAGGAGGACGAAGCTACATAAACTCATTGGCTGTCAGTTCACAGATATTCCTGTGAAATTTCACCCCTCCCATGGTCTTTTCCATGACGGACATGATCTGGCTCAGGACTTTTTTTAAATCAGTACCGTCAGAGCTGGAGCCTGTAATCCTGACGAAGCCAAACCAGTGAAGTCAGCTCTGCTCTTTCTACTTTTGTTTTCCTGGACCCAACAGCGGCTTTGTTTGTCTTTCAGCACACAGTTGTGTAGGCTGTTACTCTGCCATGTGGCTAATACCCTTGATTCCCTTTATTAAACAGAGAAAGCCAAGTGTTGAAATGCTACTACAGTAAATAGAAGTACTCTGACAATATTGTTCCCCATCACAATGAATATTATTAATTCCTAATTTGGGACATTCTCTCAGGTGCAGAAGGCCAACACAAGGTCTGTGAATCACTGAAGCCCTCAAAATAGGGCCTGAGTGAGACTTAAGTGGTTCATATGCCTTTTATGGGCCCTCTGCATAATGGTGAATTTCACCCAATATGCATAGGACCAGTTAAACTCCATATTAGGTATTTATCTAATCAGGTCCATAATCTCTGCTTTAAAAACTCCCTAGGCACTTATTTATGTGGTAAACTAGGTAGCTAGAGAGATTTAAAAATGCTTTTTATGGGAAAAAAATTTCTGTAGAAACAAAGAAAATTCAAACCGCAAAAGCTTTAGGGTTCTGATTTAATAGCACAAAACAGACAGTTGCTGAAGATCCATTCTGGTACTCTATGCTTATGCCTTGAATGTAGGGGTTCTGTCTCAACTGTTTTTTCAACTGGAAATTGGGTTTTTGAGGTGAGTTTTTTGTGTGAAAAGTATCTGCTTTCTGTAGAAAATTTTGACTTTCCATTGAAGAACTGAAAACCTCAAAAACAAAACCTTTTGGTTTTTAGTCAACATTTTTTGTTTATTTGACAAAAAGTCAAAATTTTCAGCAGAACCCTCTCACCCTGCATTTTCCAACCAGCTCTAATTCAAATAATCTAAACAGTATATGTGGTATGCTACATAATAGTCCCTTCTATATGCTGTGTTACACAAGCTATGCACAACAGAACAAGTTGGGGGAAAGCACAGATTATTTATTTTTAGCTACACATTTCCTTCTGTTTGAAGGTTAAATTAGACTCTGTGTATTATGCTACCCTCAACTCTGTTAAAGTCTCTTAGTGTCTCCCCCACGAATCATTTGAAGTACTATTTATTTCAAAAGCTCCTTTGAATAAATCAAGAGGTTTGCCACAACATTACTGGTGCAAAGACTTCACTAAGAGTTTTTGTAACTCATGTGGCTAGTGCAAGTTTCATCCCTGTAAATAATGCATGAGAAGGGGAAAGGCAAGTAGTATGTTTTTTTTTGGTTTGTCAAAAATGATGAAGGGATGACTTTTCAAATCAGGCCATCTGCTACCCAACATCCTGTTATCACACTCCATAGCAGTGGGGCTGGAGCTGCTGTGCATTTCTGTGCATTGTCAGGTTGACAAGAAGACGTACCTTCTACCCCAATGTCCTGTAAGCTTGGAATGCCTTTCTGCTTTAGTGTCTACTCCCGTGTCCTGCTGAGTGAGTCTAAAGGTGTTTATAGTGTGTTGTTTCCATTTCCATTTATCTCGGTTTGTGGGGTTGTTTATTTATTGATCTTTGGCATCCATGTTTTATGTCAGGTGTGTTTCCGATGACTGGGTAGGTTTGCCTTTATTAAATATTTGACTTGTACTTGTATTTTCTTTTTGTAAGTGTTGTGAGGCTTTAAAGGGATGGAGACCTTAGAAAATATTATTATTTATTATGGTAGCACCTAATAGCTCGCCAGGGACCAGGATCCCATTGTGTTAGGTGCTGTATAAACACAGAACAATCCTCCAATTTGTCTAGGTTGCTCTGTATCTTATCCCTATTCTCCAGTGTATCTACCACTCCCTCTAGCTTAGTGTCATCTGTGAACTTGCTGAGGGTGCAATACACCCCATCCTCCAGATCATTAATGAAGATGAACAAAACTGGCCCCAGGACCAACCCCTGGGCACTCTGCTTGATACTGGTTGCCAACTAGACATCAAAACATTGATCAGTACCCACTGAGCCCAACGATCCAGCCAGCTTTCTATCCACCTTATAGTTCATTCATCCAACCAACCCAAACTTCTTTAACTTGCTGGCAGGAATACTATGGGAGACCATAACAAAATCTTTGCTAAAGTCAAGGTATATCACGTTCACTGCTTTTCCCACAACCTCAGCCAGTCATTTCATCATAGAAGGCAATCAGGTTGGTCAGATATGACTTGCCCTTGGTGAATCCATGCCGACTGTTTCTGATCACCTTCCTCTCCTCCAAGTGAATCAGAATGGATTCCTTGAGGATCTGCTCCATGATTTTTCCGGGGACTGAGGTGAGGCTGACTAATCTGTAGTTCCCCATATCCTACTTCTTCTCTTTTTTAAAGGTGCCTTTTTCCAGTTGTCTGGGGCCTCTCCCAATTGCCACGAGTTTTCAAAGATAATGGCCAACGGCTCTGTAATCACTTGAGCCAACTCCCTCAGCACCCTCAGATGCATTGCATCCAGCCCCATGGACTTGTGCATGTACAGCTTTTCCAAATAGTCCTGAACCACTGAGGGATGCTCACCCTCCCCATTCTGTGCTGTCCAGTGCAGTAGTCTGGGAGCTGACCTTTTCTGTGAAGACAGAGGCAAAAAAAACCCCTAGCAGCAAATCTTTCTGGCTGTTGGGAGCTATAAACATAGCAGAACCAGTGTACGGATGAGCCATGTGCAGTGAGGCTGCACGGGGACAGAAACCTGAAGGGAGACTGCATTTAATGGAGCACTGTCCTGCAGCAAGCTCTTCAATGGGCCAGGAGGGGGATTTAGGGTGTGGTCAATGAATCCATGTCTGTGCAGCTCCACCAGCAGAAACACCTGGGAAGGGGGCAACATGGTGGGCCATGGATGCTATTGAAGACCTATGGTTCAATGTTGGTCGTTCTGCACTTTGCCCTCATGTTGTGGGAGGATTCCAGTTCCTACATCATCCTGCTAGGCACAGCCCGATTGGTCAGGAGGTTCACAGGTGCTTATCTAATATTCATCAATATAAGAAACTAAATAGCTAGCTAGAGCTCAGGATTTATCCCTTAAATAAAATTGACGCTATTTTTTGTTTTGATTTCATGCTCTTGTTTTTGTCCAGATTGGAAGGGTTTCCAAGAGGAACTCCAGCTGATGAAGCACCCATGCAAGAAAAGAACATTGTATCAAGCATGTCAGGCAGTATTTACAGTCTGTAAGTAGACCTTATTTAGGGCATCTTGTTAAAATATTGCATGATGGAGGATTTCAATGGACATGTTTAAATGGATTCTAAGAAGCTGGACAGAAAGGAAATATGCCTGTGGAGCTGTAAAACATTTATCTGCCCAGACGAGAAGAGGAATAAAAGCCATGAATGATACATCATGTGGGAAGAAATCTATCCCCTTGGTGTATGCCAAAATGTCTTAATTGCTTTGCAAACTCATCTAAATAAATAACATTTAGAGGGATTGTCACAGCCAGTATGGTGTGGTCCCCATTGCATCATTCTAGGCTAACAGGAGCATCTTCCTGCACAACTTTTTCAGCAAAACTCCTAGCAGTACTTTCAGCCTAAGGTTATGCTCACTTGTGACTCGGGACTCCTGAGGTGTGAACTTTATCAAAGAGTTGGTTGTAGCAGCAGCACAGAGCAGTCACAACCTGGGTGACCAGTAAGGGTCTGTACCACCCCCAGAACAGGTAGCTCTGATTGGGAAGGTACTGATTCAGTACACGTCTACAGTTACCTCTGCTGACTGGGGAGCCTTGGTGGATTTGAAAGCTGCTCCCACACTGAAGCATAGCAGATGGCAGTACCGCTGCCTGTTTTCCCTTGGGGTGAATCCCACTTCTTGGGGTGCAGGGTGCCAGGCTAGTTTTAGAGATGGAAAGTACATATTATGTTGTCTAGTCCATTCCCCAGTGCTAGTGCAGGATTGTTCCCTCCCTACATTTTCTAGTGTTTTGTTTAATCTTGTTTTAAGAATTCCAATTTAAAGGGCTTCCACCACTTTCCTTGGGTAAATATTCTACAGCCCAATAGGTGATTGTCCTGATAGCCAGCCTTCATAGCCCATTTATTAATTTCACTGCATAACTGCTTGTTACACCACTTAGTATGGCTGCAAAGTTAATGATTATTCATAAGCATAACACCGGAATATATTATTTTGTCGTTATTAACGTGTATTACCATAGCAGCTAGGAGTCATAGTTATGGACCAGGACCCCATTATGCCAGGTGCTGTACTAACACAGAACAAAGGACGGTCTCTGCCCCACACTCCGGAGGCTTACAATCTAGGTATGAGACAAAAGACAGCATATGGATATTGACAGATGGGAGAGCATGAGGAAACACGACAATATTGGTTAGCAGGACAGGACTGTCCTTGTTAAAAATCAGGACAGGACTGTCCTTGTTAAAAATCACTTTTAAAAATTAGCACTTTATTTTGTCAACTAGTCTTATAAAGCATAAGGAAACCAGTAAACCTAACAGCCCCGAATATGATGCAAAGCATTCACTTTATATCACTAAATCATTTTTGTCTTCTTCTCTCTCTCCCCCGTCCCGGTTTGTTCTCCTTGATTCAGTAACTCACCACCCCGCATGAATACTTTCACAGAGGAGCCTGGCCAACGCAGCCTTTGATGTCGTGATGTGGGAAGTTCAGCAAGTCGTTTCAAGTTCCCACCCCAGCTCCTGCTTTCATTCCTTGTCTTGTTCCAGATAAATAAGGCCTGATCCTGCTCCCCCTTGAAGTTAATGGAGGGGCAAGACAAGCCCTATATTGCTCTAGGGCCCAATCTTGCGAGTCAAGGAGTGCTCCTGCAGCTGAGGGGA
Source organism: Emydura macquarii macquarii (assembly GCF_026122565.2). Taxonomy (NCBI): domain Eukaryota; kingdom Metazoa; phylum Chordata; order Testudines; family Chelidae; genus Emydura; species Emydura macquarii. Next base: position 10,110,404 of record NW_027133643.1, on the reverse strand, counting down.
TGCTGCATTTTGCAGGAGGAACTCCACACCCTACAGGATTGGACCCCTACAGTATGGAGATCTGACTGCTCTGCAGCAATGAAATGAAAAGAATTACTGGGGCCAACTTGAAATGATGTGTTTTTACTCCATTATCACCATATGAATGGGAAATTAATGCCTGATGCCTGATTCTGCATTCACTGCACACTCAATACTCCCAGTGACCATCTCTTAAATTGTTCAATTCATGTAACAGTAGGATGCTCAAGCAGTTCTTCTGCATCACACCGTCATACGATATGGATTCCTGCACAGATGTGTGTTAGAGGTCTTTTGTGCCTCTAACTTTGAATAAATATTTCACTTACATCAATCACATAATCAAATCATTCTTTTTTGGAGGGGGGGGGAGCAAAACTCACAAAATATCAGTTCATGAGTTGAGTTCTGCTCAAGCTGAAGCTAAAACTCCCATTGAATTAGATACTAGCAGGATATGGGCCCGTTTGTTATAAATGTCATTTGTTTCTAGAACATGAGTTTACTTAGATCTATCTGCATTTGTTGACTCTTACAGTCTATGATTCAGCATAGCATGTAAGCATGGGCTTAACTGTAAATTAATGGGACTTAAGCATCTGCTTAAAGTTAAGCATGTTCTAAAGCTGAATCGGGGCCTTAGTGTCTAGCTAAGATTTTTTAAGTTTAAATTTTGAGGTACATTTTTATTGTCATGTAGGAGAGAGATGGATAATGTCTTTCTTTCTTGACTGGAGCTTCTTTCAGGGGTTTTGTTACTGTATCTTCATTTCTGGATTAACCCTGGCCTACAGCAATGGTCATTCCAGTCTCAAAGCTGCAACAACTGCAGCTCCTGAGTAAATAAAGCGGCAATGTGAATGGCCTTAAAGGGATAGTTTTGTGCAGCATTTACGAAGACTTAAGATAACCTGGTGAGGGGCAATGGTGTGAATTGTCACAATGAACGGCCATTTTGATTTACGTTAACTGTTAACTAAGAGCCCAATTCTGCATTCCTGATTTACACAAAGCTCCACATAAGTGTCTATTCTAGGCATATAAATAGAAATACATGGCAATCCCTTTAAACAGGAACTCTATTTCATTCTTCACCTGCCCTTGACACTTCAGAGATCAGTCTCCAGAATCATGTTCACTTTAAGAAAACATGTTGCCTTCCCATACTGGCTCAAGTGAAAGGTTGGTTCCCTTTAAAGGCAACTTTGTGCAACATTGTTACAGTTTCACAGAAGACAGTATTGCTCACGGAACAGTCACTTAAGCAGAAGTCTCTTCTTGGGTTTTCCCTCCATGACACAATGTTAATGAGGAATAAGAGGCAGGAAGAGAAATAACCCAATTTAAGGGTATGCAGAGCAGGGAAAACTCCAAAAATGTGGAGGTGAAAAAATAAAACAAGGAAAGAAATTAAATAAATGATGGCAAAGTGCAGGAGTCAAATATGCATTGCACTGTGGGTGGGGAGTACTTTAATAGTATCAATTCTGAACAATCTCGCTAGGCAGGGCCCAGTCTTACAAAGTAACAATAGCTTCCTTTCAAATAGTTGAGTGCACTCAACTTTCATGAATTTTGATGGAAGTTGAGTGTCCTCAGCATCTTGCAGGCGTGGGCACCCAAAGCACTGTGCATGCAACACAAAATGTCTTTTAAAAAGTCGGGCCTGTCCCATTTCCCATTGAAATCAGTGTCACATTCCATATGTAGATAGGGCCTGATTCCGCTGGGAGTCAGGGACAACAGTGGATAGGATCAAGCCCCGTAGTAGTACCTAGCTAGCATGGACCTGTGATGAAATTCCAGCTTCACTTTTCAGAATGTTAATCTCTGTGCATCACACATCAGAAAGTGGAATCTCATGTTGCAACTTGCACAAAATAAAGCCCGCTTTTGATTAAACAATTTATGATGTAATTAAAGGGTCTGATCCTTCAGTTCCTATTCAGGAAAAAATCCCAGAACAGCAGGATCAGGTCCCAATTGTGGCCTTCCATAAATCTTCTATTTCAGAAACAATATCTGAAGTTCTTTACAGACCCTATTTTTACTAAGTGACCCTTTTGTAACTTACTGACTGTTTATATGGTATAATATTTGTTTTCAGGTGTTTTTGGATAAAGTTTAGAGACAGCCTTTAATAGAATAAAGAGGCATTTTCTTTAATTGTATTTACCTATTATTCAGTCTCCCATACTAAATTGTAGTCCCGCTCTGCACCTTCCTGTGTGATGTGAATCAGAGGGGAGATTCATATTTGGTTTCTGAGAAATTTCTGAGAAAGGTAACTGTCACCTTTTGTTTCATTCTATGCATTTATTTTCAAGCACTACAGCTGACCTCTGAACTCAATCTGCACTTGCCTATTGATGCATAAATATCTATAATATCACAGTAAATTAAATTCAGTTTTAAAGGGTTTCTATTTAATAATCTGTCAGAACTTTCACAGTATTTGATTTCTGGTTTCCACTGTCCACTGACAGGTTTATCTCAATATGGCTTGATTAATTAAACCTTTTATTTGGAGTAAGCACACCTATTATTACCATAATCTCTTAATGCTTGTTTAGGCAACATTGTATTCTGACAGCAGGGCTCCAAAAACTTCTAACCTCTTTAGCTCTAGTAGTACATGCAGTGAGATTAGCAGGTTGGTGGAGTGGGCAGCATAGTATTGTATTGTATTGTAGTGGTGATGTTTGCAGAAATATATAGCTTTCCAGTGGAATGGATTTGACAAAATTATTTTCAAACCTTTGTAGTTTTAAACAAATCTTTTTTACAAATCCTTTATACATAATCTGGATTAGTAATACTAACAAGTGTACATCACACTTAGCATTAGTACTGTCCTTGGGAATCAGTGGGTGTTCTAACGAAGAGTTCCTATGATGAGTTTATGATAATTAGTGAAAGAAATTACAGTAGCATGGTCTAGAAGTGTGATAATGGATTTGGATATCAGGACCACTGAATTCCAGCTTTACCAATATGTGGCCTTGGGCAAATCACTTAATCTCTCTGTGCTGGAGTCTATGTGGTATAAATCAGGAGTCAATAGTGTTACACCACTTTAAAACCGGTGGAAGTGAGAGAAGAATCAGATCAATGCATCTCAGTTTCCCTAATATCAATACTTACAAAGAGATTTGGGAGGCTGAATTCATGTTTGAAACAGTGCTATACTCAAGCATTATTCATTATTATTATTATTAAAGACTGGATTGCAAAAGAGCCATGTATTTAAGATGAAGTGCCCTAATAATATTGACAAATCATCTTACTTCTTATATGACCAGAAATGTACATACATCCAATAAATAGCCTTCTCAGATCATGAAAGCACAATTAGTATAGATGACACCACTACAAAGTATTTAAATATAGAAGAGTTAACAATAACTTTATCTTTGTGATTCCCCATTTGGTTTAAACTGTTATCTAGCTCACACAGACCTTGGGTGAAATCCTGACCCCACTGAAGGACATGTGAGTTTTACTATTGACTTCAATGGGGCCAAGATTTCATCACTAGTCTTATTCTATCCTTGCTTCCAGTCAGATTTCAAAAGACATTGATTTTGGACGACTCAGTTTTTGGGGTGGCCAAATGTTGAGTGCCTTGGAATTCAGCGGGAGACGTGTGCATTCAGCACTTCTGAAAAATCAAGCCCAAAGTGTCTCCAATTGGGCATCTTAAAAAAAGGGAGAGAGAGAGCAAAACCTCCTTTTGAATATTTTGGCCCTGAACTTCACCAGTGTTCTGTGGTCTTTAAATCTGGGGCTTGCGTTTGTCAGATAATATAGATAGGAGTCAGTTGCATAATGCAGATCCAGTTCTAGATGTGGATCTGAACTTCATCAATATTTTGTAGTATATGAATGCAAAAGGACTGTGGAATCAGACATGTAATGACTATAGAATGGTAGCCCTTAACATTTTTCTAATTTTGTCTTTTATTATCAGACAATGTTAGCGTGGTATTCAAGTTATTTTCATACTTCTCTACATTAAATACCATGTCAGCCTTATGTAGTTATTAAAGGGGAAATAATTTTTAAGGTAACCATTCTATCTGTTTGTATAGAATCCAAACAATATATGCAAAGATTTATTTCATAATGATTGACTTTAAAATGAGTGTCAGGAGAAACATGGTCTCAATTCTGTATTAAAGCCCAACCATTAGTTGATTTATGTCTATATATTATATATATATATACAGTCAGTAGAACAAAAGGACATACTTTATACATACACACAGACTCTGGATATTTTGGTGCTATAAAAAGTCAATGAAACTAGTTACATGTAAATTGATATTCATAATCAATAAATGCAATATAGTTCAATAGCATCCCATATGGTATATGCTTCCTTGTGATTGGCTGTAGTGGTTTTTTTTTAAACAGACAAACACTTTACTTTATTATAAATATTTTTCCTTGCATGGAAATATAGACTTCTCCTCTGCAATCCTCATTGTAAGATTATTGTGATTCTCCAACATGTTTCAGACTTTTTGGGTTGTTTTACACCCTGCTTTTTAACCTTCAACAACAAATATTGTTGTATCATGAAGACAGCAAATCCAAACAATTACATATGTAGTCCAAAGGCATACACAAGAAAATCAATATTTGACATCTTTGCAACTCCCTCTTTGGAGCAGCGTTCAATAGCTCTTATTCATTATACACTTATATCTCTTTCAGATTCGCCTTTGTCACCAGAAACCCATTTTTTTTTCTCCTTTGACTTCCACATAACTTCTTTGCCCTGTACTTTTACAGATGCCTTCTGGCTATAAATACTAATGAAATCTCTTTGCTTAATTCAATTTTGCTGGTACACTTACAGTTATGACCTAACTTTCCCACGAGAGAGACTGATTGAACATTCCAATACCTTATGGATGGGAGCAAACATTCTACAGAACTGGACTGACAATTTCCATAATTATAGAATTCACAGCCTAATGACCTTAAAAAACAATAAAAAGATCTCTTGTTAATTCCATTTCTGTTACTGACATTCAAGATATTTCATTTTTCACAGGACAACAAATTTACTTTTTATTTTCCAAAGAGCAGTCTATCCTTTTACCCTAGATTAAATTTTCTGAATATCGAAGGATTTCATTGAATATTTAGCATTTCTTTGTCTTTTAAAAGTTAGAATATTTATGATCCTTAGAATGCTTTTGACTGATTTATAGCAATCAATTATAAGAGTGCGTTTTCAAATAGCCCTTTAAAAAATGAAGAATAGAATAATTAAAAAGATCAGGAGTCCTCCCTTGCATACAATTATTTCATTATTTCATTACAGTGCAGAAATTGTTTTTGCTGAGTGTGAACAATTTTAATTGAGTGAAATCTGTATTAATATACGATAGCAAGCAGTTCTTCCTAAGAAATAAGATTATTAATTGGCTAAATTTTTATTCAGCACAGTGAGTCTTAAGAGCTACATTTAATATAAACCTAATTGCTATGTACAGTGGATACCTTTTCTATTGTGGAGACATACTCACAGCATAACCTTGCTGTACAATTAATTTATTCCTTCAAGAGGTTTACTGCTTTATTAAACGTTTGTTTGCGTGCTGATTTGTCACATGTACAATGCAGAGAGCTATGCATCCAGACTTTCCATCCTTATTCTTGCAAAACTCCCAATGCTATATATCAATATAACATTAAGCTGTGATTTTAAATTCGTAACAACCTGAAGGGATGCCCCCACCACCTACACACACACACACCCACACCCACAGAGTCATGGATCCATTGCCTCCATCCTTTGCCCTATCATTGTTTCTCATCAGTTTAACCCTGACTGCCTCCAAACTCATGCTTCACAGCAGTGCAGAAAAAACCCATACGGAGCTGTACTATGTGGTCCAAGGGTGTATGAACCCCCTGCGTGCACTCCTGATCCTCCGAAGAGGAATTGCATAGGTTTTCTTGTGGGCCTTCAACATCAATAAAAATGAGGTAAGAAAGTGTAAGCTTATTGGGCAGGGACAGTCTTTTTGTTCTGTGTTTGTGCAGCACCTAGCACAATGAGATCTTGATCCATGATTGGGCCCCCTAGGCCCTTCGGTAATACAGATAAGCAATAATAATAATAATCCCAGTTGGCCAATATTTATTTTGCAAATAGAGATGAACTATAGAAATTGGAGATAGATATCTCTTCAACACTATTCAAACTATGTTGTTAGGAGAGGATGTTGAATAAATCTAATTATTAATAAATAAAGTTAAGAATAATGATCTGTCCAAAATTGCAGATTCTTCCACTGTCACTAAAAGAGAATCTTTGTTAACTGCAGCAGTAAAGTTTTATCCTGTCTGTAGGCCTGACCTAATGAGTGCTGAGCAACTCCTGGCCCAGCAGTGCCCATTGAGTTACAGCTGCTCCTCATCTTACATGATGGGACCCTATGGGCCAACAACTTATGTGTGTAAATGACTACGTTGCAGCGTAGGCATGATTCCCACAGGGCAACGATCCACATACACCCAAGTCAGCACATGGCAATACAAAACCACCACCAGAAATGGCATCTTTGTTGGCAGTATCCATGGATGGACCAAGGCCTGAATGGAGCAGGGAGAATAAATCATTCCCTCTACCAATAAGGAGAAGCCTTGAGCATGGGTCAGGGCACTGAAGGTGGTTTCCCCACGTCATGTAAATGAAGATGTTTATGGGCACCTGTATTTGCCTAAGGAATCTGATATATCTATCTCTTCATCTTTGAAGAAGTGTCAAATTTAAGCCTTGTTTACCCTAAGACATTTTTGCTAAGATTTCCCACTGTTGCAGCTTCTGACAGCAGCTCCCATGGGGAACAGACAAGGCCCTGAGGGCAAGAGTTGACCTATTCTTAATAGGGTTAAAAGATACAGTGCTTAAAATGGTGGTGTTCACCTAAAGCCGTGTCTACACCAGCAGGCTCCACCATTGCTACCATTATGGGAGCTGAACCTGTGGCAGCAACAGAGGCAAATTTGAAAGAAGAAAGGCTAATGCAGATAGTATGTTCCTGTTCCCATTGGAATCAGAGTGTTTGTCATTGGTTGCAAGGGCAGCAGAATCTGGCTTACAGTTCCCAAGAGCCAAATCCAGATGTCAGATCCCGGTGTGCAATGTCCATCCGTAACAATAGGAGCTATGGCCGAGCTACTGATCCAGAATTTGACCCTAAAATAATCTTCAATAAAACAGCTGCCGTTCCCTTTTTGCTGTGATTTTTGGCCAGCTTTTGCATTACTAGTACTTATTTGCACCCCTCCCTATGACAGGGACAGATGTTTCAATCTCTTGTTTGTAGTTTTTGGTGCTGAGTGAATAATCTGTAGGGAATAATTTATTTAATGAATTTAGCCTCTTCTTCTGTTTGCAAATTACCTTCAAGCAGATTATGATTTACATGAGTGTATGCCCCATTCAAAATAATTGGGCTAATTCTTGGTCTTAAGTTACTTCACAAGCAGTTCATTGTGACTATCCCATACTTGAATTCAAGGTTTGAGACTGTATGTTTAGTTTTTATGGAAGCGCAGATCACATGTTCTTGTTTTTCATTCCTGCTTAGATGAATAAGGTTTCCAAGATGAATGCCTACATTTATGAATTAAAAATTACTTTTATGCAAATAATTTAATTTTGCTCCAAATTCCTTGTTAAGATAAGTTTTCCTGCCCAAAAACATGTTTCCTAGAATATTTACAGGAATCAGTCCCCCAAAGGGAACATCAGTTTTTAATGTGAGCAAATATTCATAACCATTTCTGTGTAGGGTATTCACCCACCTTTAGTAATCTCACTTATTGGTCTCTTCTTCCATCATCATGGGAGGATTCTGCTGAAAATGATTAGGTTGTTTGGTGGAGACCAGAACTTTAACTATCACACATAAATGTAACGATGGTAATGGTCAGCACATTTGGATAAGAAGGGTGAAAAACATGTTGCAGGTTTGAGGCTGGAAAGCAGGCAAAAAAACAGCATCCACAGTAGTTGTAAGAAAGTTTGGTGTCATTGTGTAATTTAAAGCTCATAGTTCACCGTTAGATAGCTGAAGCCTTCCAAGAACAAGCCTTCTAGGTGATCCAGACATCCTAGCCTTTTACACACTGTTTTCCCTAATGTTGATTGTTGCAAATGCTTCAACACCAAGGAGAGATTGTTTATAGGCTCTTGGATCTTGGAGAGGTACATCTTACATTATTGCTTTCAGTGTCAGCCCTAATCCACCCAGAGTTCCTAGGCTGCTCCAGCACAAGTTCCATTCTGCTCCAGTGCAATTACTATTGTAAGGCCAGATCCCCAGGTACTTCTGTACTATACTTGTCACAACTTGGGGTAAGATTTCAGCCATGTTTTCGCCTCCCTGGAGATAGACAGGTGCCAATTCTGGTACCAGTGCAAGTCAGAGCAGCTCTTAAATGGCTCTAACTTGTGCCAGTTGGAATGGCTCTGGATTGCCAGAAGAGCAGATACTCCAGCCATGTTCCTACTCCACACTCTGTAAGTGAAGGGAAGAGCGGAAAAGGTGAAGGAGTGTGAATTTTTATTAACCAATCTTGAATTTTCTTATTTTTATGACCTTAGATCAGATCCCTTTATTTAATTTTTTTTTTGAATACTTCAATACAATATCTTTAGAAATACAACTCAACAGAACACTGTTGGGCAGATGATTTTTAGTATCTCCATTCTGAAGCCTCTGTCTTTCTAAGCTTGATTAGAGAAGGGAGACAGGGAGGGTGATTTTACTGTCATAGGAATCACTGGAAATGCACATTGGGGGATAACAGGAAATGGTTGCTGCAGGGGACATCTGGAGTGTGTCTGATATGCCAGTTTCCCTTTGTGTCACTGTTTAGTTGCTTCCGGGGTGCTGGGGGAAGTATCAAAAAGTGCTTTCTGCTACTTTGTGAATAAAGTCCTTTGTAAATATTCAGCTAAACCCCCCACCTCTTTACAATTAAATGTCTTTCATAGTCTGGCTGAAGCTCATAAAAACAAGGACATAGAATTAAAGTTACAATTCTGGGTTGATGCTCCGGCATTAATTTAGGACAGAGGTGAAAAAAGTCATCCCATTATGTCACTTAAGGCTAGAATTTTCCTCCTGACCCCTGGAATCCATTGCTTCACAGTTACTCTCCTAAGTCTGAATTGCAGTTGTTGGAGGTGAATTATCTTGGTGATTTTAAAATACTAAACCACCAACAGTCAAAATAATCCACCTTAAAAACTCTCTAGTAATGATGTGTCCATCTGATAGTAACAATAGTAACAGCCATCAGATCGGTAATGAAAACCTAATAGAGATGTAGGCTGTTGAGATGAAAGACGCTCTACTGCACTAGTCAAACTTTTTTTGCTCCACACTCTCCGTTACCTGGCCCATGCTCCCTCAGCTGCCAGAGGTGCAGCTTCGGCCAGGACCATAGCTGGAGGGGTTAAGGAGAAGCGGCAGGGACCAGGAGTGGGGCTGGGGAGAGATGGCAGGAGGCTGGGGCCAGGGGCAGGAGGAGTGGGGTAAGGAGTGTGGTTGGGACCTGGGGAATGACTGGGGCCTGGAGTGGGGTGTGCGGTGCAGCCAGAGCCGGAGTTGGGGGTTGGAGTCTGGGGACCAAGGTTGGAGGTAGAGCAGGGCAGCGGATACTCCCTCCCCACCCCATATGGGGGCTGGCCCAGCACAGCCATGCCCCCCACCCCGATGCTCCACACCCCACAGTTTGGGGACCACTGCTCTATTGTCTAAAGGGGTTTTTAACTTCAGAGGGGGAATTAATGCCTTTGTGGGGTTGTCAAAAAGCTCTCCACACTGGACTTGGATTTGGGAGAACTGGAATCTATTGCCAGCTCTGCCACTGGCCTGCTGGATGTCCTTGGGCAGAGACAATCTGTGTCTGTCGATAGTGGTGGGGCAGAGTGAGGCAGCCGGCTTCAGCAGTGTTACTGAGTGTGCTCAGTACAAGCCAAGCAGCAAATCTGGGGGGGCGGCATGTGACGCCTCATGGTCTCCTCTACCCCCCATCACCTCTGTCCTTGGGCAAATCACTTCCCTTTCTGTGTCTCAGTTTCCCCATCTGTATAATAGGGATAATGATACTGACCACCTTTGTAAAGCACTTTGAGATCCACTGACAAAAACAGCTAGGAATTACTACTATTGAGCAAACTCTGCTTCTATTGAAGTCAATAGGAACCCTCCCATTGACATCAATAGAGGCAGAGTTAGGCCAACACTTATTGCTTTTGAAAATCCCACTCAAAATCTCTCTCTCTTTTTAAAGTGTTCTTGAGATGAGGCATGTCAGTCTTCACCTGGGAGCAAGTTACAGTCTCCCTCCTGACACCAGACAGACCTTCATGGCAATGAGCCACTCAAGATGGAGATGAAATAGATCAGTTAAATTATCTTGCCAGTGTAGGATTTTCCCCTCTTGTTTCTTGTGCTTCATCCACTATAACTTACATGACCCGGGCTCCCCGCTACTTTCCTAGGGAAAGTATTCCCTGTCTAACAGAGCTTTTCTTTAGGAAGTTCCTAGTGTTCCCTTCTGCTGCCCTGAGATTCACCATAAATGTTCCCTTGTTTGATTTTATCTCGTTACTCTTAGTGATCTCCACTTGTATCATTCTACACAATTCTTCTGTCTTTCTGTTGCTCATTCTTCCAAATACTTGCAGACTTATGTCCCCTCTCCCCTTAGTCTTCCATTTAGTCTTGGATCCACTCTCAGCTGTCATTTATTTTTTAAATTAAGTTTCTAGCCCTTGTGGTTGTGACAAAAAGCTAGAAAAGAGCTGAAAGATCAAGAGAGCCACAAAACAAAACCAGAATTTTTTTAAAGACAAATCTTATGATAGCTAAATTGATCTCATAATTTTTGGGATCGGACTCATGATTTTTGAACAGTTGGGGCTGGCAATACAAACTGTCCAAATACTAAGTCTGATAGCGTCATCAGTAGACTACGTGAAGCAGGCTTCAAGACTCATTTCTTGGCATGAAGTTTCGTGATAAGCTGATTTTCTGTCTGCAATATAACTAAGGCCTCAGTCCTGTAGACACTTAAACCTGTGTCTAACTTTGCACAAATGACTAATCTCAATGAAGTCAGTTCTGTTCTTAAGATGCAAACTGCCACTAAAGCTCACTTCTGCATGAAAATTAGACACCCTCGGTGGTGCAAACTATTAGTGGCATTCAACTAGTTGTTGTAAAATAGGGTAAATGGAGAATTGGTGCATCTGTGACTGGTAAGGGTCCATTCAGCAAGGACGCACCTTTGGAACCATTCATCTATGTGAGCCAGTGACTTATGCTAGGATGGAACTGGGGCAGTTTCATTATCTCCCTCTGAAGTGAAGTGGGGCTGAGGCTTTTCCCGATATGTTCTTATGTCTTGTGCCTGCTTCCCCAACCCAAATCCTTTCTGCACAGAACCAATAACTAGCAGTGCCCAGATTCCCTACTGATGGGCGCATTAGAAATACACAACTATAGCTTCACACACTCACGTGCCGGGGACATTTCCTTCCCAGTCTCTTCACATTTGGATCGTTGTGATCTGCAGCCACGTTTACCAGCATGTAACAGAACCGCTCGCAATCCGGCCTGTGATGCGCTGGGCTGAAGGATAAATTGTTGAGGAATGGTCCCGGCTATTTACGATCAGTTCCTTTCTGGCTCACCGCTGTCCCTTTCACCACTAACCATCCTGCTTAATCTATCTGCTGCAGTGCCTGCCAAATTCTTTTTTTCCCGGCACGGTTGAATCTTGCAAGAGGGTGGATTACTAGCTGTGCTCAGCCTGCACTTATGGTGCCCGTCTTTGGCAGGCAACCCACCCCACTAAAGACTTCAGCATTTCTACCTTGGTGAGGCCTGTTGGTGCTTCATCAATGCCCAGAATAATCTGTACCAGGCCCGTTTCCTTCCAAGCTGTCAATCCCAGGGTAGCTGTGGCTGTAGTGTCTATTACAAAGGAGTTTAGTTGCCATCTGTGTTTTTTGTGCATGCTCACAGCTTCTCACCCCAGCGTCCTGTAAGATGGGGAAGGTTATTTGTTTCAAGAACATTTTCTGCTGCTAACTCCTTCTTGTATAACAATGTCAAACAGGCAACTCACGGTATCTAGCATAATTCAGGTGTTTTTGGGGACTGAATTGTCCCACCCCGTATGCACCTAGCTGCTTGGATAGATATTCCTAGTCTGTCCTCAGGAGAGGGGTCAATGTTCAGTGGCTAGGTGCTGGTTGCTGTGCTCTGCCTGAATCACACAGGCAGACTGGGGAGGGCTCTATTCTGCTGCTGCACCAGTGCTCAATTCCCCACTTTAAAGGGCGCGTCTACACGTACAGCACTGCAGTAGCACCAATGCAGCTGTGCCGCTGCAGCGTGTCTGGTGAAGACGCTGTATGCTGATGGAAGAGAGCTCTCCCGTCGGCATAATAAAACCACCTTTGTGAGCAGCAGAAGCTATGTTGGCGGGAGAAGCTCTCCTGCTAACAGCATACTGTCCACACCGGCGATTATGCCAGTGTAATTTATGTTGCTCAGGGAGTGGCTTATTCACACCCCTGAGTGACAGAAGTTCTGCCGACGTAAGCTATAGTGTAGACATTTGTGTTCAGAGAGTGAGCAGCTGAAGAGTTATCCACTTGCAAGTTGAATGTATTTTCAAACCCAGTTTTTGTGGTCCTCACTTGGATTTCTGTGGTCAGCTGATGTGATGTAGATGTAGCCTCGGGGAAGTGAGAAGCATCAGCACCAAATCATTAGCATAAGTAACCTGTGTCAGGTTCTCTCATACCATTCCATGAAGCCAACCAGTTCCTGCCTAAGCCTACATGAAGTGCTAAAAGAGTGACCCATTAGCGCCTCTTCAGGGATGTTAATATAGTGTACACTCCTTCGCTACTTTAGTCTGAATTATTTTTAATGCAAATTGCTTCCTTCACCTCCTCCCTGTGAATGTAGATTTCAGGAAGAGTGCTTTGCGGGTGTCTGAATTAGATTATTGCAGGGGCAGATGGGTGTACACCCCATTGATAGAAGGACAGATGGTCTTAAAGTTAAGGCACACAACCAGAGGCCTGAAGATCTGGGTTATTTATATTCCTGCCTCTGACAAAGTGCAAGAGGAAATATCTGTTATTGGACCAAAATCCATTGGTGAGAGAGACAAGCTTTTGAGCTTACACAGAGCTCTTCTTCAGACCTTGAACAAGTCACTCAGTCTCTGTTGCAATTATCCCATTTAGGGGGGAAAAAAAAAGACCCCCTTCCCTACCTTATAGGGATATTATGAGGCTTAATTAATTAGCCTTTGAGGATGCTCAGATACTCTGTCGATGAGAAATCCTAAATGATGAGTCTATTTTCTCCTCCACGAGGAGAGCAGAGTTAGCATTACATTCTAGTGGTCATGATGGATGACTCTTCATTGCACCCAGAGTGCTACAGAGAAGAGAAGGGCCTGTACCAAGCTTTAGCCCCAATGGGTGCTAACTGCCTGAAAAAGGGAGAAGGATAATGTGGAGAGGATAAGGCTATGGTCTGGTCCCTGCCTTCACACCACCAGCAGAGCTGGGCTGTTGTGAAGGGCCATAGGTACTGCACACTCTCCTAGGGGAGCTATGGCAATGGCATAGGAGCCCCCAAAAGGAATTCTGGCTGACTCAGCTAGATTCTCTCTGTGGTCTCTAGCTGAAGCAAGATCCCTTTGTGCATGCATGTACACTGCACACTTCTCAGATACAGTGCACCCCTCCGGCTGAAAGAGCCAGAATCTCTTAGGAAGGCAAAAAAAAATCCACTTTGCTTTTATAATAATATTTCCACAGGCCAAACAACTGACGGCTGGACTAGAAAAAAACCATACATCTTTGCTTCTGAATAATATGCTGCAGATTTGCAAGAGTCAATCCTTTTTAAAAAACTGGTACCACATCCATTCAGTCCGTAAAAGAAAATGAAGCCTAATTTTCTAATATCATATGTAGAATGTTTTCTTAACTGAGATATATTTTAGGCATGTCAGTTATATAATATGGAACAACCGGGGGGGGGGGGGGGAAACAGAGTTGATCACATTCAGATGATACTAAATTATCTCATGACACAGGCTGTATCTTTTTTATAACAGAAAATGGAAACAACTGTGTCCTTGACCTTCAAAAAGAAATTGACTTACCTAGCTTAACTATTCAAACAAACAACTGTGTACTCTCTTCAACTCCTGTGATGATTTTGATTTACTGTAAATGACTGAATTTAATGAACTAAATTATGCTATTTAAATGCATTTTGTGAATGGTATTGTAGTTTGTTACAAAGCATTATGTCTATGCTAAAGTGTGCTCTAAATGATATGATATGGAACATATGTGCTGTATTCATAATTTAACTGTGCTATGTAGTGCCTTCTCAGATAGGCCGCTCTGAAAATCGAGTCTTTATTTACCTGGTGAAATGAAGGTGATTTCTCAGCAAATCTCTAGGTCTCACTGACCTTGACAGAATTACACTGCTAATATTTTCACATGGATGAACTGTTCTTCAATAATTTTTCCAAAATAGATGGCATAAATAGGCTTTCCATTAACACAGGGCACATACTGTGTATTTTCTTCTCTCACTTTTCTTTTTGTTTGAACAAACATTTATGCAGCTATCACAAGGCTAATTCCCCACACACATTAATGGTAACACTTTTCTTAGTCAGAAAGACGGAGCACAGGATTTTGGGTTAAATTTTTAAGAGCACTTAAGACCCATTGAATGTCCATAGGATGTAGGCTCCTTAGTGCCTATGTCACTTTTGAAAAATGGGACCAGATGCTTGTGGAAAATTCTACCCCTTGTCTTGACTCATTTATTTTTTTTGGAGGTGTCTCTATAAAATTCCATCTCAGAAATTCATCGTCCTTTGCTCACTACTACCGGTCCATTCGGACATGGGAAGGTTGTGCCAGTCTTTATCTTGGCACTTGGTGATCCATTTCCCTTTGTCACAAGAAACAGCTGTTGTTCAGACAACTTTCTGGACCTCAGCATTGGCAGCAACAGGAAAAGCCTTGTAAGCAAGTAGTGCTAAAGCACTTCTCCCATGAATTTCCCACAGATTATTATGCTGAAGCTGTTACTCTTATGAGTCTAGGACAGATATTTCTTGTCAGTCAGCCATCTTTATTCCACTGCCTCTTGTGCACTTCCAGTACTAGATGGCAGAACAGGAAAACTTATGTATGATGCTACTACAATGGGCCCCTGTTTTCTGTCAGGCACAATATAAACTATAAATTGTGGATGAAGACTCAGGTAATTGCCTTGTATAGTCAAGTAGAATATCAGGACCTATATTTGAACTCTGCATTCAGATAAATCAGTATCTACCTCTCCTTGAGAGCTGTCCAGAGTACAGTTCAATAGGGGGTGTTCAGTGGACAGAATATCATTAATGGGCTAGATCATGGTCCCAACAAAAACACTGGGAGCTAAACGGAGAATTCACAGGAAAAACCAAACGTGTGAAAGTTGGTTGAAAATGTAAAGAAACAAAAACTACATCCAGCCAAAATAGAGCCAATAATTTCAGGACACTGACAAAATAAATCAAACCATTAGGGCGCAATCTCTTTTCAATGGATGAAATTCACCTTTGTGTAAAGCTTCGATACAAAGCCCATGTACCATTTCAGCCCAGTAGTAAATTTGTGCTTTGGCATCTATGTTAAACACACCACTGAAAAATTCAGTATTAGAAGGCCTCATGTTTAAAGGATACTGTGGAAGAGTTGGCGCACCTCCGGCAAGCCCCCTTTCACCTGGCTATGGCACAGAAGGCTTTCCTCCTCTAACGCTTCCTGGCGAAGCTTGGTCCAGTCCCACAGTGGTCTGCCTCATCTTGCAACTTGACCCTCTTGCCAGATCACATTTTGTTTCCACCCTTTCCGGGTGAGAAAAAGTCTAATGTCCTTACATCTGGTTTTTGGCCCTCAACTCTAGGCCCCATGGTCCTTACACTATATTGTTCTAGGGCTTTCAAGAATCCTATTCACCTTATCTCAGGGGGGGTTTTCATACCACCTTCCCTTGTGGCTGGTAGGGGAACCCAGGTCATCCCTCTCTGGGTTCCAGATCAGGAACCCTGTACCAAGTAGGCAAACTCTGTCTATGTCCAGACCAATCCCCTGCTTCTTACTTCTATCAGACCATTCTCAGAGAGTGAGAACTGCTAGTCTTCTCTCTTACAAGTCCCTTTGCACCTACTATCAGGAGTTTCTTCCTGCAGCCCCCATTCTTCTCCAAATGTCCTCTGTTTATAGTGCTACTCAGCTTCTCCCTCAGCTGGGTTTCATCATTAATTAGGCTGGCCCACACTCCAGGTGCAACCAATGGGTTAATGGAGCTCTTTGCCTGCTGCTAACACTTGTTCACCTGTATGGGGTAGACACCCCATCACAGGTACCTAAAGTGATGCTTCTGAAATTGAAGGCCCCAAATTTCATCTACCCTTCTTTTGTTTTTATGGCTCAGATTCAGCAAAGCATTTAAGCACATGCTATTTACAAATTCCCTGTAATTATATGTTTTCTCCTCTAAAATCAAGGCACATTAACTATGAATTGTGAATTTCCTACATAAAATTATTTCCAAAATCCATTGAAATCCAAGAGAAGTTGAGCCATAATCTTCAGAACTTTCACAGAGATTTTTAAAAAAGTTGTTGTTATATCATTTAGAAGATCTTTATAAATCTTTTGCATTGAACACCAAGTGACAACAAATTACCTTTCTGGCAGCAAAAAGAAATGCACAGAAAACTCTGGCAATGATGGCACAAGATTTTCCCAAAACTGGAATTACAGAATGTCTTGTAACATACTGGTCTTTAAAAATGATACATTTTGTGGGTCAGATTTGGACCTGCATAACTCCTTTAGCTTCAATGGAGTTATATTTGCTTACACAGTTCTGGATTTGACCCTGTGACTAGTTTTTCAGGTATTTTTGTGAGGAAAACAAGTAAGGAGAAACTTAAAGCATTGGGGAACTACTGATCCATACTCATTTATACCTAACCTCAATACTCAGGTGGTAATTTATGGCTAGATTTTCCACAAGGACCTATCATGGAGAACAATTGGAATTCCTGATTGTTGACCCCATTTGAAAATCTGGCCATTATTGATTAGACTTAGGGTATTTCCATTTAAAAAAATTGTGTAGCTTGAATTATAAGTTTAAAAAAATATCTGTATTTCTATAAGAGCCTCAACTCAACATCAAAAAGTGCACAGCATGCGTGGCATTTCTATACGTGCAAAAGCTCATGTTGGAGAGTGGAAACTGCATCCTAAATCAGGTTCTTAGTCATCTCACCACCTATTTGAGTAAGCGCAGAAGGAACTTGTGCAAAGAAGTCTGAGTTCCTGCATGAGCTAGAAACTGAATGTAAAATCAATGTGTTCAAATACATGAATTTTAGCAGGGGCTGTTTTCGAGACCACTTCGGAAAATTTGTCCAGAGAGTTGAATGATGAGGCTTAGGTCAGTGGAGATGGGGGTTTTGGTTTTGGACAAGTTGTCCTCAGAGTAGGGAAAACTAAAATCTGTTTTTAAAAGGGAGAAAACATAAAGGTATTTTTAATTTTTTTGATTTTCTCTTAGGCGGAAAAATGGAAGCCTCTGTTGGAGAGATTATGCCCAGAACCTGCAAAGCTGCTGTGAATGTCTTTACAACTAGAGCCACCTGAATTCAGAATGTGGATGACTTTATCCAGGACTTTGACACTCAGTGTGGACTTCCAAACTGCAGAGGTGTTATGGGTTGCACCCACTTCCCAGGTGCATGCTCTCTGCTAGCACAACACCAGGAAGGCATATTACTGATGTTTTAAGACAGGCGCTAGTCAGTTACTGCATTAGTTACATCTGCATGGGGTGGTAAGCAAGGTACAAGAATGCCACTTTCCACAAACTCTTTTCTCTATTGGAAAGGCCAAAAGAGAGGTTTGCTTCCTACATGAATGTTGAGAAAGAACACTGTCTGTGTTTCTTGTCATCACGGGTGAAAATCACCACTGAGCCTTTGCACAGTGGTGAATTTCACCTTTAATGACAATTTCACCTTTAATGCACACACTGAGGGTCAGCCTATGCACTACTTAAGTCCCATTGGCCCCTTGAAGAGGAGTGAATTTCATCCTAAGTGCGTTTGCCAGCCTGTTCTCATTTTATTCCAGATTAATAAACTGTTATCGAACTGAAGTGATATGCAGAAAAGAAATGTTAGTTGTACACCAAGCAGAGTGTGAATGGTGGATAAGGTTGCATTTGGATAGAGGGCAAGTTGAAATCCCTATTACACAACAATTACCATAACATAAGTAATATTCACATAGTAACTGCTCTGCACTGCATACCGCGAAATATTTGTGAAAGCGAAAAGAAGCTTTTTTCTGTGAGTGGCTACTTCCTACGCTGAATATCAACAGCCAGATCTTGACCCAGAAATGTCAGCCTCTGCTCAGAGAAGGCAAGTAAGCATAATTAGAGATGCTCTAGCAATGTATTTTAGCACTGATGGCGACAATGTTTAAATTTTTAATCAGGCATGTAACATAAAAAGCTCAGAACATGAAATGTGAAAAGAAAATTGGCAAATACTGACATGCTGTTTGACGCTTTATTTCACTGAAGAAAGTGAACATCAATAAACATTATTTATCATAAATGACAGAGGGGAAGGCATGTTTCTAATAAAATCTGCACACTGCAAGGGGTGAGTCTCATAAAAACACCCTTATATTACTGTAAAATCCACACTTGTCCTGATCATAAAAGGAAACACAGAGATCTGTGTCCTAAGTGAGGTAGGGGTTTGTCACAGGGAGAATGGCTCCTTTAAGGGGGAACAGGCTCAGTCCATTTGTGGTAGGTTAAGGGCTTCTCAATGGGACTGGATAGAGGACACACCTGGGCCCTACAAAGAGTCAGGTTGTCAGTAAGATGGGAGGAACAGGGAACAGCAGCAGAGAGTCCCTGGGCAGGGAGGCAGAGGGAATCTACTGGGAAAAGATGGCCTCCACGGAGAAAGCCCTGGTGGCATTGTTCCGTTAAAAGAGCCGGTGCTGGGAAAAACTTAGCAGAGCTGGAAAAGGGACAAAGAGCATGCAGAAAGGATGTCCAGGAAGGGAGAGCAAATGTATGTCTCCTTGTGTTTAGCAAGGATATGGTGAGTCCATCATTTGACAGTCAGCATGGAAGAGGCGGCCTTGGTGGTAGTGGAAGGTCCCCAGTGTAAGGTTTCTAACCTGCTGGATGCTGTCAGATTTGGACTCTGAGGACTTTATCTTTGGACTTGGAAGATTTATGATTGTCTTAATAAATGAGCTAGAACAAGGGTGTTATTGAAATAGGGATTTTGTGAAGTCCCTGTTCAAGAATCTGCAGAGGGGGAAACAGAGACAGAGTGCTGCCATGCTGCGTCTTGCCGTGAGGGGAGCTCAGAGATGATGAGTCTTGTAATAGGGTGCTGTGGGAAAATAGCATGTGATCATGCAATTAAAGACAGTGTCATAATGAATATGCCTCCCCTCAGTTCCTCCGTGTACTAATCCCAGACATGCACGCACACACAGAGAGGCTTTTTGTCCCAGTTTCCTTATCCATCCAGTGCCAGACTCCACTCCCCTGGGCTCCTTGTTAAATCTCAGTCTTTCTTCCATGCAACTCCCATTTCTCCTCAGCTCCCAGTCCCGATCTCCTTGACCAGCTAGTCCCAGTCTCCATGTCCCAGGTTCCTTGTCCCAATTTACTCCTTCTACCACCCTAGTCTGGCTCCTGTCTCCTCTGCACTGGGGTTAGGCAGCTTCCTCCTCCATGCAACTTGGATATTACCAGGAGTGCTCAGAGCACAGGAGAGACAGTGCCTGTTGTCACAGCGGCTCATAGTCTCCAAGGTCAGAAGGGACCAATATGATCATCTAGTTTGACCTCCTGCACAATGCGGGCCGCAGAACCTCACCCACCCACTCCTGTAGTAGACCCCTAACCTATGACTGAGTTATTTAAGTCCTCAAATCATGGTTTAAAGACTTCAAGGTACAGAGAATCCACCAGGAAGTGAGCCATGTCCCCACGCTACAGAGGAAGGCGAAAAACCCCCAGGGCCTCTGCCAATCTGGGGGAAAATTCTTTCCGAACCCCAAATATGGTGATCAGTTAAACCCTGAGCATGTGGGCAAGACTCACCAGCCAGACACCCAAGAAAGAATTCTCAGTAATAACTCAGAACCCACCCCATCTAACATCTCTTCGTAGGCCATTGGCATATCTACCACCAGTAGTCAAAGATCAGTCAATTGCCAAACTAGGCTGTCCCATCATACCATCCCCTCCATACATTTATCAAGCTCAGTTTTGAAGCCAGCTAGGTTTTTTGCCACCACTGTTCCTCTTGGAAGGCTATTCCAGAACTTCACTCCTCTGATGGTTAGAAACCTGCATCTAATTTCAAGTCTAAACTTCCTGATGACCAGTTTATATCCATGGTTCTTGTGTCCACACTGGCGCTGAACTTAAATAATTCCTCTCCCTCCCTGGCATTTATCCCTCTGACGTATTTATAGAGAGCATTCGAGCTTCTGTGAGCAGTAATTGCAGAGAAAATCCTGCTCAGGTCTGGAGCATGTTCATTTACTTTATGGGGATGGTGCAAGTACAGTCCGATCAAAACATAGGAGCTGTTAGGGGATGGAGCATGTGCAGTGCAGGTGGAATCTCTGGCGAATTTAGCTGCCAAACTATAACAACTATCTTCTGAGCATGTATAACTTGGCCAAATTTGGGTTGTTTTTCATGGGAACAGCAAAAGGCACAGCAAAGGAAACAAGCCCTTTGCCCCTCTTCTGTGGCCCCTATGTGCACATGCACGCACGCATACGCACATCAAATTTCAAGTCCCTGTTCCAAAGCATGGAGTCACTAGATCTTCTCAACAAAATGGTTGCAAAAAAAATTTTTAATGTGGCAAAAGCAATGTATTTTCCTGTTTTTTCATTTTTTGGAAACAGTTGAATCATTTTTGAGAAACGTTCCAAAAAAATTCAGTCTGAGGGAAACAGTCGGAAGGGAAAAATTCATCCCAAATGAAAGTTTGGCAAAGTTATAAGCAACTGAAGAGAGTCTTATAATGGGAAATGTCAGGCAACCCTAACTATGGGCCGATAGTAAAGCTTAGCAGAGGATAGCTCCTGGGAGGGTACAAATGTGTATGTGGTTAATAACAGCATCTCTGATGGAAACATCTCCAAATGTATGTCTTCCAAATTCACTTCTCCATTGCTCTGTGCTTTTCCTCATTGGTTTTCCGTTTCCATCATGTTGTTACACTGTTGTTGTACAGATAAAATATTAGAGAGAAGAAGTGGGTGAGGTAATATCTTTTATTGGTGAGAGAGTGACAAGCTTCTACAGAAGAGTTATGTGTGGCTCAAAAGCTTGTCTCTTTTACCAACAGAAGTTGGTCCATTAAAAGATACTAACTCACTCACCTCGGCTCTCTAATGCTGTTCATTCTCCAGGCTGGTTCCAAGGCTGCCATCATTAGCTCTTGCACAATATGCATATTTATGTTTCTTCCTCAGATTTGTCAGGAGGTCAGCATTACATGTCAAGCTCCAGTGGCAGTGTTTCTGGAGAACAGATGGTGACAATTCAGAGCTATCCCCGGAGGCAGTGTGCTCTAGGACAGTCTTTCGCAAACCATGAGGCATGATCCAGAAGTGGGTTGTGCTCCCATTCTGATTGGGTCATGGCTAGAACCGGTGGGAAAATTTTGACAAAAAATGGGAAAATCTTTCCATATAAAATGTATCTGCTTTTCAACTAGCTCGAGCAGCACCATAGTTCCCAGGGGATTTACACTGTGAGATTTTATTGGTGTGGGTGTGGGGGTGTGTATGTATAATTAAAGCAATTGATTACAAAATGCAGCCCCACCAGGCCCCTTCAACCAGCAGCAACAGCCTCTACTAGCTCAACATCCATTACTCCACAGCACACCAAAAACTATCCCATTGTTGCTTCCCCTGACTCAAACCCTGCCATCCTTTGTAGCCACAAAGGCCTGTGCGATATGGGGGGTTGGAGGACAATTTTCAGCCTTTTGTGGGTCCTAGATCAAAAAAAGATGGAAAATGACTAGTGGACTAACCATACATCTGAGCGCCAGGAACTTGTGTTTTAATTATGGCTCTGCTCTGTGCTCTTGGGACTTTGGACAAATCACTTAGCCCCTCTGCCTCAGTTTTCCCATCTGTAGGAAAGCAATAATACCTCCCTACCACCTGGTAGAGTTGTGAGGATTAATTAATTAATATTTGTATGGTGCTTTGTAAAGAAAGTGCAGATTATTATTATTATCGCCTAGCACCCAGATGGAGTGGTAGATGTACATTCACTGGGTACAGATTACTTCTTATTCTTGCAGTCCTTCTAAGACTTAGGTTCTATAAGGGAGAAAGAAAAAACCAAAACAAAACACCACAGAACAAAAACACACACAAAAACCTCACCGCTAAGCAAAAAAACCCAAACTCTCAACCAACCCATACAAAGCCAGTGACAAAAGCAAGATTCCTGGTTTTATTGCTGGACCAGTTGGCTTGTTTCATCAACTCATGTGCACACCCTCATATGTATCTATTTTCAGGGTAGTGAATTCCATAAGCAGGTTTTGGCAGATATTTTCCAGTACACTTGTAAACATAAACTTCAAACAATGGGCCTGATCCAACTTTCACTGAAATCTATGGGAGTCCTTCCATTGACTTCAATGGCAGTTGAATCAGAGTCAGTAAATCCATTATTATGTATTGAGAATTAGTCAAAACTCTTGGGCCCAAATTCTAACCTTAGTTAATCCAGTGTTAAATCTGCTCAGTTAACTTCAGCACAGATATACTGGATTTGCACTGGTGTAACAGAACAAAATCTGGCTGTCTTGGAACAACTTGCAAATATGTTTTTTTTTAAAGTTGCATTTTGCATTGTAAAGATAGCTCTTCATGCTGTGACCATGGTATTTACATACACAGTATTGTGCTGTTTGCTGATTGGTGTCCAAACTATGCCTATAGAGTACAGTAGTTAACAAAACAGTCTCCTTTAGACTTCTCCTCCTCTTTTGGCTAGAAGCACACTTTGCTGTGTGTGGCTGTAATAAAACTAACACTATATACAGGCCATCCTCCCAAAAACCACGCCTCCTAATCTGTGAACTCCACACTTGCACACATTATAAATAATTTTCTAACGCCGGTACCTGACTCATTGCTGTCCATATTTACAGAATAGATTTGAGGTGCCAGCTCCTCAGTTCCATGACAATAAGCTTTTTCCCTTTCCAAAAATGACTGGAGAGACGACCCAGGATACAAAGTAACAAATGTACTTGAATGAGTTCAATTCTTAGTCAACCAGCAGCAGTGATCACAACTCATCACCTGCCTAGTTATTATCAGGCTGAAGTTTTCCATATGCATTCAGCAGAAGGACGTTGTGTGGACGGACTTGAAGGAGGATGAGATGGGTGCACTGTGGCTTTTGTCTGGGAGCCTTTCCCACTTATAAAGGATGGCATGGTGAAGTGTAATATTTACTTTTCCTCTGGGCTGCTTTGCAGAAAGCTCATATTCAGCTGCCGTAAGTGATATATGTTAATATTTCTTGGGAAATCAGAATGCATGTAAATAGTCAGTAAGCTTATTGTGCGGTGACAGTACTCCAAAAGTCATTTGTCTCCCTCCCCACAGCTTAACAGGTAGCTGAATAGGTAACGGTTAAAACAAAACAAACAAACAACAAATCAAAACAAGAATAAAACCAAAAAACAGCCACCAGACTTTTGTTTTGTTTTAATCTGAGGACCAGCTCTTCAATGGAAGAGCTCCATTGATAGCAACAGAGAAACTCAGATTTACAGCAGTGGAGGATCTGATTCTGAAACCTTAGTTTATGGAGAATTTAGGCCCAAGTCACATTTGAACCCTGATTCAGCAAAGCACATGCTCAACTTGAAGCTAATGGGAGCTAAGCACATGCTTAAAGCTAAGTTGGTGCTTAAGAGTTGTGCTCAGTAGTGGTGAACTTAAGCAAGTTCTTAGTCGGGGCCTAGTTCCCTACTCCAGAAATGGGAGCTGTGCTCTGGTCCAGCCAATGCTTTGGATGGTGAGGCCACTGCATTAGAGGTTAGTAAAATTAGCACTAGTCAAAGAAATGTTCTGTGTGTATAATTGCTAACTAGTATCAATATAACGTGCAAAATGCAGTGTTCTATACATAAAGAGGCAAAGTCTGAATTTTAACATCGTGCCCAGACGGCTTAAAAAATAGATAGTGAAATGTTCCTGTTTATTCCAAATGTTACAAATTCAGCAAACATATTCGGACCGACCACCTCATACAATATGCAGGCCTGATCCTGCCCCTACCTTGGAAGTCTGTGGGAATTCTGCCACTGACTTTAATGGCCCTATTTCTGTAGTCAGTAAACAGGAGATTCTTGACCAGTTTCCCAATGAGGCAATCAAAGAGGGCTTTTTTATATACCATTGTTGATACATTTCCTTTCAGCTTGTGCGGTTTTAAGATGTTTAACGGAATAGCTCCAAAAGAACAATTCTCAGACACTGTTGATGTGTGTTTTGAAAGTTTAACATACACTATCCAATGCAAATTCACATACACAACTGAAATCCGACGCTGGGGAAATTAAAACAACAAAACTTGATTGCATATCATGATTTCATATTTTGCAGATGTTAATATTTAATCATATGCAGAGCCATTTAGTTTAAGTGCATTAATGTAACTCATTTAAAAGAGGCCAGTAATTGTCCTATTAACTCCCAGTCTGGATGTTATCCATGCTGCCCTGCTGGTAAGGCCAGAGGGACAGTCTCCTATTGGCACCCACAGAGATTGCTCTGATCTGTTGAAAATCCTGTTAAAATCTAATTACTTAGGAGAATAGGCCAGGGAATATCTAATGAGCTTCAGGAAACCCACTGAAAGAAATTCTCTTTTAATACAGAATGAAATGTCTTCTGTCTTTCAATTACAGCGATACCACATGAACATAATTACGCTTGTATAGAATGTGACTCTTATTTGTTGTTTTTAATTATATGTCACTGGATTTCTCTTAGTCACATGCAAAAATAATTTAATTTTCCATGGAGGATAAAATGATGGTGAAAAGCTTAATATTAAAATAAACATAATATTTGTTTATGATAATTCCGACCTTATTCAGTGATAAAATGTTAATAAAATAGAGGCACAAAAGGGAAACAAAACCCAAACACATGCTGGGAAAAATACTGGGGAAACAGAAGCTTTCATCTGCCCATGACACAAGCTCTCAGCTAACATCATGTGTAAAGAGCTATTCAATAGTTTTCAGGTATGAAATATGAACTTACTTTAGTCATGGAAATTTAAAAAAAATCTAATATCAACTGCATTATAAACTCCTTATTATGCCAAGAGAAAGTGAGGGAGCTGTTTTCAGTTTCTCCCACTACTAGTCTCTTCATTATTTTTGTTAGAAAACTTTCTCACTATTGTGTCCAAAATCACTGGACCAGATCCTCAGCTGGTCCAAATCATTGATTTCAACAGAGTACGGCTGATTTACAGCAGCAGAAGATTTGGCCCATTGAATGTACACAGCTGTGAATTTGGTCCATTCTCTGCATATAGCTGCTGAAATCCTAGGAGTAGGATCCAGTGATCCAAGCAGCCTGTATCATTATTGCGACAGTTCTAACTCAAGCATCCCTGCAGTAGCCCATATCTAGGGGCTCAATTCAACCAACGTCAATGGGATTAAATTTGAAGAGCCTTGAAGAGAGCACACAAGGCTCAGTGGAACCCCGTGTCCGTCTGTCTGTCTGCACTGGGGAGCCAGGCAGCAGATAGCATGCACAAAGGAATTCCTCACCTCCTTATGCATCGCAAAGATGGGCCTTCACAAGGGAATTCAGATAGGGGAACAGGAATAGATGTTTCACCTTATGGATGGTGACATGACCACTGGATGGGGGGCTTTGGGCCATACTACTTCCCATCCCCCATGCCCTTCAGTAGCTGGCAATAAGTGGGCTTTCTGGAATACAAACCCCTGAATCATAGACTCAGCTTGAGGATGCTTTCTGATTCCCTACATGCACACTAAACTGTGCTAGGGGCTGTCTGTGCTGGGCGCTCCGTCTAACAGAGTGCGGTGTTTTCCAATTGCCGCTGCTCTATGGGAGGCATGCCCACTGCACTGAGACCCTTACAGGTTTTGGTGGAGATGTGGCCCTACCCTGCAGTGCTTCCCAATCCCCACTCCTCCATCAGATGGTTCCTTTTGGAGACTCCAGAGAAGGAGGTGAAAAGCAGTAGATGCCAGTGGGCAGAGTCATGGAGTTGGGTCCTCACCCCCTCCATTCAGACAGTGCTGGCATCTGCAGTCTGCTTAGGTCCTGCAGAGGTGAGTGGGAGGGAAGGAGGGACTCCCTGGACCTTCTCCTTTGCCAAGCAAACTGTGCTGGGGCAACCATGGAATAGACAGAGCTATGACTTGCCCAAGGTCATGCAGCAAGTCAAATTCAGAGGTGGGATCACAGCCCAGCAGCCCTGAGGCCCATGTCTCTACTTTGACCATTACCCAACAGCGTCTCTAATACAGCTTTTAAATGGGCTGTTTATATATTTTTATACCTAGATGAAGTAATTGTAACATTTTCCAAATACATGTCAGTTGTGCTTTAAATACCATAAGGAACCCATAAGACTGGCCTCAGTGATTCCCAGGAAATTAAAAGGTTTTTTTTTTAGTCTGTAATATGAAAAGTTTTACAATGATGACTATAGGAACGATAGTTACACTGGAGTGAACAACTTCACTGTGTCAAAAGTGCTTAAACTCCACTTGCTGCAGAAGGAATATGTGTAAGTGTCAAATCCCTCCCCAAACTAGAAGCCTATAGACAGACAGACCTATCTGAATTACCTGAAGAGGAGCTCTGTGTAAGCTCAATAGCTTGTCTTTTTCACCAAGAGAAGCAGGTCCAATAAAAGACATTACCTCCCCCACTTTGTTTCTCTGTCTGATCCAGGGCAGCCCCTTCCTCATCGGGAAAGATGTGATCCCCTCAGATTCCTGCCACGGGTTCGTACATTTGATTACATGGATTTCCATGGGAAATGTTCAGAAGCTGCTATGAAAGCCACTGTGGAAAGCCCCCAGGATACAGCTCTGCAGTGATTGGTTCCTATGCTTTCAGTAGATAATTTGATACTCTGCGTAAGAATGTATAGTTTCTATGTAAACTCTTACGTACTAAGGGCTTTGCTCAGATCTCCTGGAAACTGGAGCCATAGGGTTCTCCCTGATCCTTGGCCACCAGGTGTCTGCTGCAGGGGGGGCAGCTATTGGAGAAGTTGATGCTCTGTCATGCTCCCTCCCTCCCTGTCCAACCCATGCCCCAGTCACTGGATTCCCTTGACTTGCCTCCTCCTTCTCACAGGTGGGGGCTGGTGGTGGTGGCAGAGTTTCCCTGTGTGTGTGGGATTTTCCACTAGGTGCTTTAAGGAAATTTCACACTGCTTATGCAGTGTAAAGTGACTTCAGCTGTTCTTCCATCTGTGCGGGGTCATGGAACATGCCAACAGTTTCTACACAGCCAACTTTTCCAAAATCCGCCCAAGTTCAGTATTTTGCTTTAGTCCATTACAGAGAAGAGGATGAGTCTCAATGTCCTGATCCAAGGTGTGGGAGAGCTTTCTTTCTTTCTTGAAAAATTGATGTGTGTCATCGTGAAGTGCTTGTTAGCATCTATCACTGCCCTCTATTGGAGAAAGTCAGCAGTGCCTAATTGCATGTTATGACAGCCACCACCTTTGTTGATACTAAGGAATGAACTCGGTACTTTGAGAACAGAAAGCAGTAACCTCGACAACTTGAGCTAAAGCACCAGCTTCTGAAGCTGAGAACAGACTCACAATCCTCCATGACTTGGGCACATGTAGCCCCCGATGACAAGAAGTTTATGCTATAAGCCCTATACAGCTAATAGCCAGTGGAGATTTTCCGTTGGTTCTAGTCGTCAAGGGCTGTTGATCTGGAGCTGGAAGATCTGCATTCCGTCTGCTCTGTCACAATAACATTCCAGATGGTGTGCAAAGGCCTTGCTGTGAAATGTCGTAACCACCTGAACTCCCCTTTTGCTCTCCAGGGCATGCCGTGCGTTTGACGTTCCAGCATGGCAACATCATGATGAGATACTTGGTAGTCTAGCCACCACTGGTTGTTTTTTTCCTCCCAGTGTACTAGATAACCGAAGCAGCAGAGAACGAGAGAAAACCCAGGTGTGGTGCCTTCCACTTCAATGCCAGAGAGAAGGTAGTGGCATAAGCAGAAGAGTCTGGAAAGGCAACATCAGAACCATTGAGATAAGCAGACTGGTGAGGTAGCTCTTCCTCTGCACAATAAACTATGGGCTGATGAAGGCTGCTTTACTATGGGGGGAAAAATCTTAATACTGAAGACTCTGAGAATTGCATTAACATCACCTGTCCCCAAATTCAAAATTCATGTTGACATACAAGGTTAGCCAGTCCCTCCACCACCCTTGGGAGACTGGGAGGTAGGTTTAGATTTGCCAGTGATCAATATGGTACCATCTCACCCATCATGCTTATCAGTCCATGCAAAAGAACTGTGTAAAAACAAGCTTTGAAATATTGATGGTGTCGTTGGCATAGAAATTGAATTGCCCATCAGTGACTTACACTGGCCTCACGCTGTGACATTCAGTGTGTTAGACCAAGATTTTAATTACACCATGACTCCCGTTTTGGTGACAGAGTGGAATGTTGTGATTGGGGGTGGGGGCCACAGTTTAAAATGGCTGGGTCAATCCAGGCCCTCTAGCTAACATTTAGGAGCTGTAATGAGCCACAAGGCCCAGAGGAAAGTCCCCCTGCTCAGAAGCAACACAGGCCTGCTGACGTATGCGCCCACCCCCACAAAACCCAGTATAGGGGAGTGCCAGTATTGTGGCTAATGAAGTAGCTATAGTGCTCTGTGCTACAGAGATCCAAGATTGTAGTATGGCCCATAGGAAGCTTGGGACAAGCTGTTGTAAGTTACAGTTACCCCTGTAGAAGCAGGAATCAAGGTAGAACAAAAGTGGCATAAAGCCACCTTTGTCTTCCCCACCTGGGCTCTCAGGAAGTACAGCCCAGAACCTGGCCAGACATTTCTGCTGCAGTGTTTCCACTCATATTTTACTTCATCCATATTTTGTTTATTAAAACATTTTTTTTAATTGCAGCCCAAGGAAAGCTGACTACACAGATAGTTTACATACTGAACTGAAAACATCATTGGTAGGCTTGGTATCGTTGCCTTTTATTATCCAGTATAAACCTCTGTATTTTAATTTGTTTAGATTTTCTTTTCATTCACTGAATACATTGTACAAATGTGTCTCTGGAAATATGGCAAGGTAAAGCCTGTTGCTCTGAAAATAACCTACTAACGACATCAATGGAGCTAAGCCAATTTACACCAGTGGAGGATCTGGTTTAGCTCTACATATATTAGTCAAAGAGTCACAAAAGTCCAGCTCTGAAAAATTCAGTGGAACTCGGTGAAAAAAGATGTATTGTCTCTTAAAAGTTTCTCTTAAAGAATAAATCCCAGTATTTTCTTAAGGAGTTGATGGGGTGGGAGAACAGAGGGAAAAAGATGCAGAGCCAAGGGAATATAAGAATTAAACCATTTGAAAAAGGCAAAGCAGCTAAATACCAATACCCTTACAAAGTTAAGCAACACACTTTAATCCAACACTTAAACATACCTTTAGGGCTCATTCCTGTTCCCACTGAAGTCACCTTCAATTTTTCCACTGATGTCAACAGAAGCAGAATTGGGCCCATTAAAATATAATATCATTATAAGCAGGATATTAAATAAGCCCTTTCACCTCAAACAGGATGTAAATAGCTACTCATTCACCGTAAACTTCCATCAATCTGCTTATCTTTTGAAGGTAAAGGTCCCCAGGAGCGAGGCCATAGCTTTGTTTTCCCTTCCATACAAAACCAGTCAAGTGTAATACGCTTCACTCATGGTCAGATTATGTCATTAAAACACAGCCTGGGAATGAGAAGGGCTGGTCTGCCACAGGAGAAGTGTTGGGGAAATGGTGGGATTGGGATCATGTGTAACATGCAAATCTGGAACCAGCCCCAAATTTTGGTTTAGCCTCTTATCGTAGAAATGTAGGGCAGGAAGGGACCTCAAGAGGTCATCAAGTCCAGCCCTCTGAGCTGAGCTATGGCAGGACCAAGTAAACCTGGACCATTCCTGGCAGGCATCTGTGCAACTTAAAAACCTCCCATGATGGTGATTCCACAACCTCCCTGGGAAGCTTATTCGAAAGCTTAACTACGCTTGTCGTTAGAAAGTTTTTCCTGATAGCTAACCTAAATCTCCCTTGCTACAGATTAAGCCCCATTACTTCTTGTCCTGCCTTCAGTGGACATGGAGAACAATTGACCGCAATCCTCTTTATAACAATTATTAACATATTCTAGAGAAACACGTCACAAAATTGGGATCAGGATCCAGAACCAAAGTTTTCCAGACTCTGACACTGATCCAATCTGGGCTTTTTGTTTGGGTCAGTACTGTAGTCATCAGCCTCATCTATGACTGCTTAATCCAGGCCATATTGTAGGGAGAACCTCTAGGGTGACATTAGCACAGTCAGTCTGGGAGGTTGAGAGCCAGAGAGAACCACAGGATTTTTCTGGGCCTGGAAGCCTCATTTAATCCCTTTTATATTGATTACTACTAAATCCTGTATCCTCTGCATTGTGAGGCCCATCTCTAAAATGTACAAAACAAAGACAGGGTGCTGTGCCTGTAGAATAAGCACAATTTTTTGGAGGTTATTATCTGCCGGCTCCCCCACCCTGGAGAGATAAAGCACAGGAGGGAGGAAGGAGGGAGGGAGGGAAATGTAAAGGACGAAAGATTGCGCAAAAGTGCTTAAAACATTTCTCCTTCATCAGCTCCAGCTCTTTGTGTAAAATTACTTCATTGGAAAAGGAGCCAGTCAGACTGCATTCACCATCTAATTCACAACCTTAAACGGGTGGGTTATAAAAATGGAGAGTAGTGTGGAAATCATTCATGGAGACAGGGAAATAAATAACCCTTTATGTCCATATAAATACTGATAAGATGTTCATAAGAGAAATTTACATGGAGCCTTATTCAGTATTACCTTCCAGTCCCCTACCTTCCATCATTCCTGCTGTGAAGACAATTCAAAATATGGTGGCGCAGGCAGCACACCCCTCGAACAATCTAGCCACAGCATGACACACATAAAGCACTGTATTTGTGCTAAGTGTTACTGTGATTGCTAGTATGGCTGATTTTACTTCTTGGCAGTATGGTCTAGTGAGTCCTAATCCTGGTTCTACCAGTGATCTGCTGAGTGACTTTGGCCAAGTCACTTCACTTCCCTCTGCCTCTGAATCCCCTCCCACCTTTTGTCTTCTCTATTTAGAGGGTAAACTCTTCAGGGCAGGGACAATGGCCTGGTCTACATTACAAAGGTAGGTTGATGTAAGCCACCTTGTGTTAAACTAGTCATGCATGTGTCTATACTTAAATTTGCCTGTACGTTCCCAGTTAGAAAGACACAGACCATGCCTATACATACAGCAATGCAGTAGCTCTCCCTCCAGCATAGGAAACCCACCTCCATGAGGGGCAGAAACTATGTTGGCGGGAGAAGCTCTACTAATTGTAATTTCCCATGACAGTGATGTACTAGAGGAGCCCCCACCTTAACAGGACATGGCTGTTGACTTTTCATTAATTTACTTGGACTAGAAGAGGTACTTTCCCCGGTAGAGTTGGGCAAGGGGGGGCCATGCAGGGGCAGTTTGTTTAAGTGCACAGGGAAGTCCCTTGAATCCACCTGAGAGATGTCAATGGAAACTTTCATGGAGGTACTCTGCAGTCCTCTTCCGAAAGTTTCTAGGGATGGCGGCCTTACTTCTTCCTCTCCAGTAGGACACTTTCCCATGCCAATCAGCGGTAACGTTGGCCAGCACTATAGCAGCACAGGGGGCCAGGTGGCTTGGGACACCAGCAGCAGCAGCTGTGCGCTCTGTGCCTTTGTTACCTTCAGGAGTGAGACACCAGCTATCATCACCACTGCCTGTGGAAAATGGTGCTAGTATTCAGTGCTCTTGCCCTATGCTCAGAGTGTCATGCAGCCGAGCAATTCCCTCCTCATTTCCCTCACCCCTGGGGCCATGCTCAACCGGGCTGGTGCTACGAGTGGTGCCATGCCCAAGCACTCTGAAGCATACGCGTCAATAGGCACGTCTTGTTTAAAGCTTTAGGGGAGCAAGGGAAGGGAGTTCTGAATCTTAACTTCTGCTTTCTGTTGTGACTATGCTGACAATGGTACCTTTGTGGATGGTAGCTGCAGCTGTTGCCATTGAGGCTTTGCGGGGAGAAAGAAGAGGACTTGGGAATCAGGATGACACGTTCAATGAGATCCTGCAAGCCCCTGCTGCATCAGCAAAGGGCCCGGAGGATGAACACTGCAGACAGCCTGCAGAAAGAAAGAGCAGGCAGGAGAAAGGCACAGGAGAGGGAAATGCACCAGGACATTATGGGGCTTCTCCAGCAGCAGGCACAGAAGCCGCAGACTTTTATGAGCCTACAGGTTCAACAATCACTGGCTCACCTCTATTTGCAGTCCATGGAGAATTCCACTGTAGCACCTCCCTCAATATTCCACATGGTAGCAAGGGCTGCATCTCTACCCCTACCACTCCACCCAAGGGGACATTAAGGACAACCAGAACTTCACATACACTGACCTGTGAAATCTGCGGTTGCTGTAGGTAAAATGGAATGGATGTTCTTTCCCCATGTTAAGTTCTGTTCCATTAATTTATTAAGTTTGTAATGTATTTGCTCTTGAATTGCACAGATTCTTCTTTGCACTGGTTTTGTTATTGAATAAAATTCTATTATTTGGAAAATAATTCATCTTTATTAGTTCACAGCATATGCTGCAGAATGCCAAGCAGTTCTGAGAGCACCCACTTATTTGTTACGGTACAGTGTGACACAACTCATAGGATCAATGACAAACCTAGTGTAATAATCCTAAATGTACTCCAAGTCCTGCAGAATTAATAAGTGCATTACAGTGTTATATTCATAGATGTACACGATGCAACAGACAATTCCAAGCGGCTCCAGAACAGCAGGGTCGGGTAGAACACAGTGCACCATAATGCATTACTGTGGCTCCCTGTTAAAAAATGCTCTTTCAAAGCCTCTTGAGCTGTATAGCACTGCACTGAGCTTTTCTAACAGCCCTTGTGTCTGGTGGTTCATACTCAACAGACATCCACTGCACCAGCCCGGTGGCAACTTTTCTCCATTTGCTTCACTGATGTTATGCAGGCTGTAGCAGGCAGATATACCCATTGGGATGTTTTTCCCACTGAGATCCAACCTTGTGAATAAATAACATTTAAGAGTCCCTTCAATCTACTAAATGCACATTCAACAGTCATTCTGCACCTCCTAAGCCAGCAGTTGAACCTTTCCTTGGTGCCGTTCAGGTGGCTGGTTTACAGTTTTATAAGTCAAGGGATCACAGGGTAGGTGGGGTCCATCAGGATCACTACTGGCATTTCAACATCACCAATGGTAATCTGATGATTGGGAATGAAAGTCTCTGTTTGTAGCTTTCCAAACAGTCCAGTGTTCTTAAAGATGCATGCGTCATGCACCTTCCCAGACTAGCCAACACTGATGGTGGTGAATCATCCCTGGAGATCCGTCAACAGTTGCATAACCATAGAGAAGTAGCCCTTTTTGTTGATGTACTCTGTGGCAAAGTGGTCTGGTGCCAAAATAGGGATATGCCATCTAGTTCTCCACTGCAGTTCAGGAACCCCATTGCTGCAAATTCATCCAGCATGTTTTGTACATGGCTGAGAGTCACAGTGCTGTGTAGCAGGAGATGATTAATGGCCTTGCATACTTGCATGACCATGGCCCCACAGTGGATTTTCCAACTCCAAAATGATTTCCCACTGACTGGTAGCAATCTGGCACTGCAAGTTTGCACAGCGCAATCCCCACTCTCTTCTCCACAGTCAATGCAGCTGTCATTGTGGTGTCCCTGCGCTGGAGGGCTGGGGTGAGCTTGGCACACAGATGCAGGAATGTGGCTTTGCATATCTGAACGTTCTGCAGCCACTGCTTGTTATCCCAAGCCTGCATTACGACGTGATTCCACCAACCAGTCCTCATTTCTTGGGTCCACAAACGGCGCTCCACCATCTTCAGCTGCTCCGTGAATGCCATCAACAATCTTGAATTGGCTCTCGCTATGTCCCACAGCAATCTGTCCTCCAAGAAATCATCCTGTTCCCTGCTGATTCAGTTCTTCTTACAGCACTGCAAATATCGAAGGACTGTGCATCCTGTGCTTGCAACACTTGTGACAACACTGCAGAGCTGTGCAGCCTCCAGGCTTCTGTCAGAGATGGGGGACAGCAGGGAGAGTCATGCAGCTTCATGGGATTTTTTAAAAAGTTGCAAAAATTATGGGCTATAGATGACATTATGGGATGGAGAGAAGTGCACACTGGGAAGGTAACTCCTTGCTTCCAGTCACCCCTGAGCGATTCGTTTCTGCCCCACCATGCATTGACAAAACTTCCCAAAAGACACTGCGCTGGATGGTGGCGGGTTGCGCACTGGGATGCCTATCCATGCTACACCACACCGTGCATCGACGCAAGCACTGGTGGTGAGTACATGCAGCACCAATGCAAGGAGCCAAGTATGAACTCACACAAGTGATATACTAACTTCAGTGGCTTTACACTGATGTAACTTACATCAACCAAAGTCTGTAGTGTAAACTTGGCTGATATCTTACTATTTGTGTGTGTATGTACAGTGCCTGCGCAGTCTGGCCTCAATCACAGTTTGGCTGCTATGCGCCACTGCAGCACAGATCATCATAAAACAACTCATCTTTTAGAAAGTCAAAGGAAGAAAATGGACTTACTAAATGCTGTAGAAAATAGCATAGAAAAAGAAGCTAGTAATTATTATTGTTATTATTAGTTATTGTTATTATTCATTTGGTAGTGCAGTGGTGCCTGGGAGTCCCACGCGTGGAACAGGGCCCCATTGTGCTTGGCTCTGTACAAAAAGATGTCCCCTGCCCCACAGAGTTAGGAGTCGGGGCACCCTGCCCATGGACCAGTTGCTGTGCATGCTCAGTTTACGCACATTTCTTTTGCCTCATTTTCAGGGGATTCTATACACTTCCAAGATTTATATCTCGTAGGGTTGCAACAGAGCATTACTCATTGATGAAGAGATAAAGGGATGTCTAATTAGTAGGCACAATTAATCTTTGCTCATTGTTTTAAGAAAAATATGTTTGTTTTTGACCTCATATCAGTGACTTGTCAGATGCCCAGATTCTGGAAAAAGTCCTGACCTGGTAGAGATCAAGCATGTTGTGGAGGTCACATTAGTAGATCTCAGAATGAAGGTATGGGATGTTCATTTGTATGTGCTTATCCCCAGCGCCAGTATTCTTAAAGGCAAACTGATATGGCTCATATTGTACTAATGTTCCATAGCTTTACATTTGTTTTTGCATGGTCTATAGAGCCCTATGGCCTCGATCTGACATAGCATTTTAGCATGTGCATAACTTCAGAAGGAATGAAAAGTACAGGGCAATTTACTGAGTGATCCACGTTGTCCAAGTCCTAGCTTCTGGCAGTCAGAGGTTTAGGGACACCTAGAACATGTGGTTGCATTCCTTCCCATCTTGGCGAACAGCCAATGATGGACCTTTCCTTCATGAATTAATCTACTTACGTTTTGAACCCAGTTATACTTTTGGGATTATGTGCATAAATACCAATACTGTTAAGAATGAATTAATTACATCTACCTTTCTAGCACTTCCTACCTGGTGATCTACAAGGAACACTCGGTGCAACCATTTGCCCACCCTGATGATTGGCTGGTGAGGAAAGTGTCACTAGAGCAGCTAATACAAATTCCAGAAAGGAATTTTATATCTATGCTAAAAAGTCGATGAAAGGATACGTCACATATATACTAGAAGAAACCTTGGAATTGTATCTATTCATTCCAGTATCTCTGCCCTCAGTAAACTGTGGTCAAAGAGATAATTTGAGACCTTTTTATTTATTTTTTTTTGAATTAGTGCAAAAATAGAACAAATGCAAAGTTGATTTTAATTAACTAACTGATCAATATATTTAAATCTAGATTAAGCTGTTGCCTATTGCCACAGCTTCTGGGCACCAGGTAAATTTAAGATCAGCACACACATACTGCCCAGAATGGGAAAAAAGAATGGAACATCCCAACCTGTCAACATTACCCACTTCTATCCTTGGCAAAAAAAAAAAAAAAATCTCAGGGAACCAGGTCCTTAGCTTGGGTAAATCAGCATAACTCTACAGACTTCTGTTCAACTGAAAAAGAAAGCCATTCCAACTGACATCAGTTTAGGGACTAACCTCCCTTAGCTTTTTGTATATTCTAAGAATTATTATAGTTATACATATTCCACTTTGCTGGCACTGTAAGACAGCCATATCTAGTGAAACACTTTTAAACAAATTACTTGAAAGTTAAAGCACATCTAGTGCCTGGAATCCAAACTCTGATTAAAATTTAAAAGGTTTGATAAATAGCTTTTAAATTAATTGTGTATGTGTTATTTCTGGTTTTTTTAAATCTTTGTAACATTCATTGCCTAATATCTGAATTAATAAGCAGTTTATATTTGAATTCTGTGTATTTTTCAAGTTTAGATCAGCTGTCAAAGAAAAGTAAATCAGACAAACAAACATAAAATACAATAGTTAAATATAAAAAGTTAAGTACCTTGAATCAAAAATAATAAGATCACTGCTATGAAATTAGAAGAGACTCATCAAAGTAAAAGTAACTGTGACTAAGGACTATGAAAATATAAAGGGATTAACATATGTGGTAACAGGGTAATTAAATCTTTAGCTTTTTTCACTGTGATGATTTTATAGCATCTTCTTACTGCTGCCAGTTTGGAAGCTGCCAGCAAATATTTTCTTAATTGCAAAAGGAGACAATATGTGTCCCACTGTTTCATTCATAACATTTGATTAAGCTAAAGAGGCTGCATTTTTATTTGAGAGAACAAAGAATTCAAGGTGGAAGTAGCAAAGACACGTTATGCGTTTGAAAAAAGATCCCTGGAACAAATGATTAACCAGAAATTTTACAGGGGGAAAAAAAAAGGTCTACTTGTCTTGACAGAATAGCCTGATCCTGTAATAAACCCTCCCAAAGTCAACAGTTCATAAAGTCTTTTGTTCTAGTAAAAGGGTCTTTAATTTTTAACACAAACTCACACTTTGGTATGCATGAGCTTAAGTAAAATTAGAAGACATGTATATAATAGGATTTAATGGATTATCATCTGCATTTTCCAAAGATGTCAGCTTCTCTCAGCTCTGATGGAGTAGCACTTAATGTAAATTTAATTTGAAG
Organism: Emydura macquarii macquarii; assembly: GCF_026122565.2. Taxonomy (NCBI): domain Eukaryota; kingdom Metazoa; phylum Chordata; order Testudines; family Chelidae; genus Emydura; species Emydura macquarii. Next base: position 10,072,622 of record NW_027133643.1, on the reverse strand, counting down.
TGATGTATGGAAGGCTTGAGGTGGTACTCTGTGATTCCCTAACTGCCTGGAGATGCTCTGTGGGTAGCATCTGGATTTGGCTGCTCCACATGCCCAGCAGCACCTACTAACTAGGATTAATGAGGTGGCCCGTTCAGCAGTGACCCAAAGGAGGTATGCTACATTTACTCCCAACAATATGAATAGGAGGGCCAGTTTCCTTTGGGGGCACACTGTTTGATGAAACGTAATGATGGTCTTGATATTAGATGTAATAAATATACTGTATTGAAAGCACTTCTGCTTTGTCAAATTTAAATGTTATTTAACCATAAAAGTTAAAGAGCATAATGGGCTCAGATGACATCTGGAAAGCCAATATTTTGACTAAATTGGAAAATAAAGCATTAACTTAATACAATGCAGTATTTACTTTTTGGAGATTTTTGTGGGGCAGGGAGAGAAGGATATGGGGAGGTCTCCGATTGTCTGTTTTGCAGTTATGACTCATTTGCAAAATATCTTTACACTTAAAGATATATTTTTATGTACAAATTAGGAGCAATTAATTTAGGCATAACTTCTCCATGTGGCCTAAGCCTCATTTAGGCGTCGGAATTGTATTTTGCCTTTGTGTCTAACTGAGCATTGAATGAAATCTCAGCTAATTTCAAATTCCCTTTGTCATCATGGTTTTCAGCCAAAAGTCTATAATAAATGGTCAGAAGATGAGCTGAGACTGAATGAATAGTGAGTGGTATTCATCAGCCAAACATAGAGTCCAGATCCAATTATATGCATTCATTAAGTGATAATGATATCATGGTCTTTAACTAGGAAGAAAAGAGTGTAATTGAATAATAACAGTTGTACAATCCCAACGGAACACACTTTCCATCCCAGCATAGCGACCCTCGGGGATGATGCAGGATTGATGGAATTCTATTACTCTTTGATAGATTTATTATGAAGGGCTGAGTGGACTTGCTACTCCACTTTGTCACTCACACTAATCAGTATCGTAAGGCCCCGAGCGTACAGGCTTTTGTATCCCTTTGACAAAGACAAGGTTAGGGGAGGATGACAGACACCCAGACCTTTACAAACCCATACCGCAAGATGAAATGGGCCAGCTGAGCTCTGAGCTGGGACAGAATTTTAATTTGTTTATCAATGGCTCACATGCGCAACACCATAAGGATATTTGTCAGAGGAGTAACTCTGAGGCTAAACTCTTTTGTTTGGCAAGTGGAGCTTAGGAAAATATTTATTGAACTGTAAAAAACAGGGTAAATGAAAGAAAGGTAAAAAGTCTAAGCGGCATGGAAAATAACTTGCATTACTGAACATAAAATATAAGGATGCTGGTGATCTTTTTCTATTTTTATTTGTTTCAGCTGAAAGACCTTTAACCAGACACTGCAGTCTGAGATCTTGTTAATTTAGATTTTTTTCCAGGACTCAAAGGACATGAATGGGGAAAAATTAATTTGTAATTTTTTAAAAAGAATTTCACACTTCTAACATGCAGATCTACACTTTGCTATTCAAATAATGTTAACTAAACTGCTATCCCATCGAAAGCTACAATTTGCAAACAAAGTCATAGATTTAAAAAAAAAAAAAAAAACCATCTTGTGTGTTCAAGCGTGGATTTTTCTTTTACTCAGCTTTCAAATTCAAATGCAGGCAATAGGCTGTGTCACATTGGTCAGTAGCTATCAGAGCCCATTGGATCAGAAGCGTAGACAATTTGTTGTGCTTCTGATCAGAGCAGGAACCACAACCAAGATTGGCATAAACAAGGCATTGCATAGCTGGCTGCTGCCAGGGGTTGTTTTTTGTTAGTGTTGTTGAGTGATATATATTCACGTCCTCTTCTCCTTTCTCAATTGCTTCCCTTTTTTTTCAGTGTAGCATTCTGCATCCTTATTGGAGCTTGACAATTCAGAGTCTGGGATCAGTGTGCCTGTCCAAAAACACAAAAAAAGTGGACCAGTGCTGCTGTTCTATGTGAATTGGCCATACCAGCTCCTCTATCTCTGTTAGGTTGGGTTTCCTGTGTCATAGGGAGGTGGCAGGCAGCACAATCAGCTGTGCCTGTAGCAGCAATTGGCTTAGCTGGCTCTCTGGTGAATGTTCACTGTGCATGACAAAGCAGGGTTATCAATGATCAGAGGAAAAGTGTCCAGGAGAATATGTGAAATGCTATTTTTCCACGTTTTGTGGATTCTCTACAGGACACTCTCTAGGGTTTTGTTCCCATGGCTATATTCCTTTTTTCTACATCGAAAGATGCACTGAATGGTATGTCTCCATGGAACTCAGTGTCCTGCCTTGGCCAATGCTCACAAGTTGCACTTTTTGAAACTTTCGTAATACAGGAGAAGCGGCCCACACTGACTATGTGAGGACACATCTGAACATGTTTAGAACACAATGACATGCTCTTCCCTGTCCCTCCTTCACAGGCAGTAATGCCAATAGCTGACTGGCAACACCTTTGCAGCTGATTACCCTCAAAAGGAAAAAGACAAGGCTCAGGATTCTGCTTGCATCCCAGACCCCTGCAGGCTTGGGATCAAGACTGATGCATCTTGTAGGAGTGTGGATCTCTGGCTGGTTAGGATCCAGGCCCATTGGCCTAAGGGGCTGTGATGCAGCAATAGGTTAGTGATAAAGTAAGCATCTGACTACAGGAAGGAGAAGGAAAGATCAAACAAAAATACATGTAACACATATGAATACACATATGTGTAAATAGCATATAGTTTATATCTAGAGCTCATGAAACCATATACCGACTCACAGGAATTAATATATAAATGTCCCCTGTTGTATTATAGCTCCCACACAAACAATATAAACATTATGTGGCATGCTGCCTATGTTTTGACAGACCCATGTTCCTTTCCATATAGGAGGGTTGGAAGAGGGGGATTGGCCTCAGACAGAACTAGGATTCTGGTGGCAGAGCAGATGGACAGAGGAGGTGGGGATGTAGGCAGGCTGATGATTTTTTTGGGAAACCCAAAGTTTTGGTGAATCCAGACAGTCTAAGTCTAAACCACACCTGCTAACTTGCTAGGACATTAAGGAGGAGAGAGGAGTCTTACCTAGAATTTTAGCTTTATAAAATGTTGCTTCAGTGGCTGCCAATTTAATAGACTTCAGCTCTGTAAATAGTATTTATATGGGCATCATAAGAACAAAAGAAAGGCCATACTGGGTCAGACCAATGGTCCATCTAGCCCATTATCCTGTCTTCTGCAGCGGCCAATGTCACGTGCTTCAGAGGGAATGAACAGAACAGGCAATCATCGAGTGATCCATCCTCTGTTGCCTATTCCCAGCTTCTGGCATTGTGCATGGCAGGAGTCCAGGCTAGAACTGATCCACTCCCCCTATAATTCCTTTTTGGGTACAACCTCATGCCTAATGGTGATGGGTAGATTAGAGATGACCAGACATATGGTGTTCAAAAAAATCCTGATCGTCTCATTGGCACCAGAGCACCACTGGCCTTGATTACAAGGTTCATCTAGAAACTAAGCCTCTGAGTCACCTGCATCCAGCACTAACCCTGGAAGGGCTCAGTCAGCAGGGCAGGTGATTAACCTTCATAAAACCTCACATTGATAAGATGCAGATTACTATGAAATCTACTGTTTTTCCTTTCCATTTTTATCTGTAGTCTCCTCCATCTCCTCTCCTTCTTTGATCCTATCCTCCCTCTTCCTGTCTGCTTTTACCCTCTTGGTATTGGCAGCTCTCCCCCTTTTCTTCTCCCTTCTGCTTTTCTTTTTTTCAGACAAGTATTTATTTGGCCCAGCCCTTGGCTCTTCTGCTCTCTCGGGGGATCGGCCACTTCCAAAAACTCTGTGCCTACTGGGTTTTACGAAGCACTTATTCCAAGAAGCTGCAGGAAAATGGTTTGGCTCAATCCCAATGAACAATATAAAAATGAGATTTCTTCTAGGAGAGCTCCCTGTTGTACAGCAGCTTGTCCTTTGCTTTGTAAGCGCAGCAGTAGGTCTATTAGACAGGCGGCATATGCAGTTGTGTTCAGGAGGACACTAACCATGATTCATTCTCCATGCGCTTATTTTTCAAGACATCCTACACAATCTAGTTTTATTCAGACTGGGCTGGAAATGTTCATCTTCGCTTCAGATAAGAGGACACATCCTCTGACAGTGGCCATTCACAGTTGTGCTCTTTTGCATGGCACAAGTGTAGATTTCAGTTTGGTTTGGAGACTGCCAGTACGTAGGGCTCTATTTTCCACTGCCTGGCACCTTGTGCTGTCATTCACCTCTGTGCAAAATGGGTGTAAAGAGCAGAATGGTAGCATTTTGCACCTACACTGCAGAAGGGTAACGCCCTCGGAGCATGGGAGAATCAGGCCTATAGAGTGTGCACAGAGAGTAGTTTTTTCCCATTACATGGACTATGATGGCCACATGTGACTTTGGAAGCCTATGATGCTGCATAGCCTACCTCAGTGGCAGCCACAAGTGCCTGCAGACAATCTCTTCCTATCTTTTTGTGTTGTTTTTCTTCCTCGGCACATAAAGGTCAAAAGGTGTAATCAAGTGGAAAGGGGATATGTGACAGCATTGCTAGTATAAAGGACTATTTCCTGCAGAACAGATGACACTCACAATGTTATGCAGGCTGCCCATGTACCCCTCATTACCTGGCTAAAGATCTAACCACCTCGGCAGTCACTGTGCCTTAGAAAGAAATGGGTATGAGCCAAAGACCACGTATGAATGTGAAATGTTTGTGGAGGGCAGTGTTACCAGCCAGGAGCATCGCACCGTTGTTCTGTTTATGCTTCAACACCTATGGCCAGAGCTGATCCAACTTGCAGCTGGGTTAGCTTTGAAAAATGGGAAAGTCTGAGGCTGTGGTATGGTGCTTCAGAACTAGGCAAAGATGCTCCCCATGGGCGGAGATGATCATTTTAATGACATCTCCACGCCTGTTTTGGCTAATGTGAAGGAACCCATGTGGAATAGGCCAAAATAAGCTTTTTGCAGCTTGGCTGAGTTTAGGAAGAATGGCTGATTAGGTTCTGAACCCTGTTCGATGACTTGCTTAGCAAAGGTACTACAGTCATTCGGGGTGGGGAGGGGGTGCATATAAATTCCAAGAGAGAATTGGCTTTAGAAAAACAAACACACACATCCCAGGACAACTATTTAATTTAGAAAATTCAGAATGTCAAAGGTGTTTCAATTTTGTATCTTTCAAAATGGACCCCTTTTCCTCAGAATTCCCTGCAATGCTTTTTTAATGACATTTTTACAGAGATCAATTTCTTTTTAAAATTGTGTTTACTGAAAACCTGGTTAAAGGTAAGAAAACAATTTTTTGGTAAATGAAAAATGTCACTAATGATTCAATTTAAAAAAAATAAAAGCTGTGATAAATCATCATAGAAACGGTCGTGAACATTTCAGTAATGTCCACAGCTTTTCCTGAAAAGTTTCCTTTTTGAATAGAAAAACCATTTTTAATGAAAAACGTTGTTTGGGATTAAATTTTGACTAGTTCTGTTTCGAGACAGATATAGCATAGGCAACTACATGAAATGTTTAATGTAAATAAGACCCTTAGATTGCAGAATGGGGACAACTGAAGAGATAAAAGCTTAATTCTATCCTGATTAACACCATGTGCTATGCCATCAAAGTCAATGGGACTGATATCCCCTTGCTTGCACCAGAATTACACCAGTGAAATTCCATTGACATCAGTGGAGCTACTCCTGAATTGCACCAGTGTGAGTGAGATCAGAATGATCCCCAATAGGTTTTTATAAGGTTTAAATCAGGAAAGAGTTTCATCCAAGACACATATGTGGCTAAGAAGCATAAAAAAGGGTAGCATGGAGGAATATTGTTCAACTGAATGTATTAAAATTAGAGATTTCAGATCAATGATTTGTGCTGGTCAAAGGTTATGTTATAGATGCTGTTAACTTCCATGGGAAATGAGGATTCATATTCTCACGAGAGTATAGGTACATGGAACAAATTGTCCCATGTTGCCCACCATATCACCTAAGAACCCCAGCACTGCTGGCACAGTCAGTCAGAAGTACATGAGCTAGAGCAGACTGCAAAGTGGGCATCTGGAATTCTGCCCGTAAAATGGTGTGGAAGGAACTTGTTCCTGTGTGTGCCCTGGGATTTACTTACCACAAGACAGTACAGTGCACGTTCGCTGACTTATCCGTGAACCATGGAAACATTTTGAAAAGGTAAAGCAGACTGTACATTGAAGAATCATTTGTCACACATAATTGCAGGCAGTCAAAAAGAGCAGGGAGAGTATATGAATCATGATGTAAAAACAGTGAAGGGCAGGCATTGCGTCTGGTCTGTGGCTATAAGAGCAGTGACACAGGTTATTTCTGGTATGATATACAAATGTTATGTGCAGAGGAACAAGTAAAATGAATACAGAGTTGTGGTTTGTCTCATATATGCAGAAGTTTTTTTAAATCACACACAATTCATAACTTTTAGAAGGTGGGAGATGGCTATATTGAATTAGAGGGAATGGTTTTGTTTCCTGAATTCAAATAGTTTCATTGACAATTTATCTCTGAGGTAAAATACAAAGCAGAGAGAGATCGAGAAGCTAGCCAAACTTGACATTTCAGCTAGTCAAACCCGAAGTCGGGTATAGAAGACATACTAAAGCAAGGCAGCAAGGTTGGATATGTTTGTCAGTTGGGTTGCTGATATTTACTGACCATCAAACATGAGTGGAGAATACAGATCTGACCTTACAACTTCCTGGAACCTAACTAAGACCCAAAATAAGGGACACTATGAAAATAATAGTACAGAGAGAGCTTTCAGTCATGGGGGATTCATTTCTCCACTTTTTATAACCTTAGTTTCATGAGTCAGTGTTTCTATTCTAAATAATTTTAAAAAATAAAAGCTACATAACGCCAGGGTTAGTATGGGATAGAGGTAGATTTAAATCTAGAATGAAGGACGTCACTCGTACCTAGGGACAGCTGAGAGGTCATGTGTGATGATACTGCTTTTGAATTTATCATGGTAAATAATATTGTGAACCTCTGTTCTCATGTCTGCCTGGGGAATTTAATATTTGACAATCAAATGTACAGTATATAATAAATAATAATACGATTTAGCTCTTATACAGTGATCTTTATCCATAAATCTCGAAGGATTTTAAAATGGAGGTCAGTATCAGTATAACCACTCTGTCTCTCTGTGGCACAGTTTTCCCTTTGTAAAATGGATATTATGTTACTCCAGTTCTACTCTGGTGTGACTGGAATCTACGAAATTACTTTCACCCAGCACCACTTCTGGAACAAATGGATCGGCAGAGCAGTTACAACCCTTATATGTAAATGAAATCACACCAGCATAAAATGGAAGTAATATAGTGGTGAATCAGGCCCTACTATCAGAAATATCTGTGGTGGGTCAAACTTGAACTGAAGTGCTAAAGATGGCTCAGGGTATTGCAGTGTGAGAAGTGAAAGAGATACAGCAGTTGTGTGAGCCATTTCACCCAGTGATTTGCACACACCTGCTTGGCCCTCGTAGTTGATAAATTGGGCTATAAAAACAAGTAGGTTACCAGAGCCATTCAACAGAAATTCCTTGGAACCTGAGAGTGTTCCCAGAACATTAAACCCTGAAGTTTGAACAAAACAGCTGCTTATTATCATTTCCTTTGATTAAAGTATTAATAAGGCACTTCCATAGAATTTCAAAATCCTCTATGAAGCAGAATTTCCGTCCTCTGCACGGCTGTACTCATGAGTCTCTTTCTATGGCCACAATGACTCAGCCTGAGTCATGAGGACCAAATTTTAGCCCCATTAAACTACCAAGGTGGATTTTTTTTAAACAATAAAGTAGTCCCAGATTAGGTCTGGATTAGGTTCGTTGGAAGTCTCAGATTGCCATCATGGGGCTTCCTGATGACAAAAGTGTTCAAAACTCATGGGCTGATGGGCAAAAATATGCTGATCTCCTACCAAGTGGAGAGAAAGAGACAGATTGCTCTTTTTTGTTCTCTTTCTGTTGGATTTTTCTTTGCAGCTGAACCCTCTAGCATGGTGCACATCAGTACCTTCTAGGGCATGTTCTCAATACACGAGAGACTTCTCCTATTGCATACAAATCACATGTTTTTTCCTGTTGCATAGGAATAAAACTGAAGCATTGCTTGACTGCAGTGGGCAAGGTTCCATCTCTGGCTCTTGTAGATAGCATTTTGGTGCCATCTTTGGTCCTGAGTTAACTGTCACTGCTTATCTCACCTTCCCGAATATATATTTACTATGCCTGCTGCCAAAATTATGGTCTATTCCCTAGTTATTTCTAGGTTGGGTTATTGTCCTGGGGTGAAATCCTAGGTCCACTGAAGTCAATGACAAACTCCCATTGACTTCAATAGGCCGAAGAATTCTCCCATGGCATCCTGGGTAGTCTTCCTTTCCTCCAGCAGTTTGGTTTGCAATCTACACAGCATTCTGTAGCCCGTTTGATTTTTTTTTAGTCTTCTCATCCATCTCATGTTTCTCCTTTGTTAAGCAGTTGTGCTGGCTACCTTTGAAGTGAAGGATCAAGCTCAAGGTCTCACTGTATTACAAACGAAAAGAGAGACTTGGAAAGTAACAGTCCTTCTCAGCCGTAACAATAACATCATTGCCAGCCACTCGTAACAAGGACCTTTATACTTCCACTCCTACTTAGTGGCAAAACTCGATCTGTGTTTATGTTCCTGCTCAGCATTTACATTCAGCTTCATCTGGCCTGACTTTAGTGCCCCCAATCTGTACCATTCACTGTGTCCTGTTATTAAGCTTTTACACTCGGAGCTCCAGGCTGGATGGAATCGTCTATCACCCGAGATCCTCTCACTTCCAGCAAGGTTGGTGTTACGTTTAGTTTTTATGTGCCTCCTCTATTTGGTGCACTGTCTGGATTTGAGGAGGTCTTGCCGTAGTGTGCATTGACACTGCAGTCTTGGTCAGCAACACTGGGGATTGAACTGGGGACAACCAGAAATGAAAGTAGGAGCTTCTATAGCTTCCTAGGTAGCTCACTATCAGACACATATCGTCTGTGGACTAGGCACAGTGGGGGACAACCTCACCACTAGGTATCACTATACATTGGTTTTGCATTCCCCTCTACATCGACACACTCTCTAGATTGCTCACCCTTTCTCTGGAGAAGTCCCTCTGAGGGAGCTCTGGAGGTAATGTGAACAGTGTACACACAAATAGATAAAAGTTATTCTAGAGCCAAGAGACTTGCAAGTCTTTGCAGAAGGTAGGAGTGGTTGGGGGGGGGGGGGGGGGGGGATGGATGGAGGAAGGAAAGAAACAAGGAATTGAGCTAAGCACTTTTAGGTTTATTTTTAATGTAATTTCCTTTTCAGGATTTGACAGCCCCATTTTCTTTGCTTTTGGGTATTTTACTACAGAGTTTTCCTATTCTAGCTGAAGGAAGAGAGAAGTTTAGGCAATGTCTTTATTGCCAGCAAACAGCCTGAAAATTCTGCACAGAGGAGCCAATCAAAGTAGATAATTATAGTAGCCAATCATAGAACAAAGATTTGCATATTCACTGAATGGTTATTCAGAAATAATCACACAGAGGTGAAGCAAATCAGACACCCACAACTGAACAGAGTGAAGGCAAATGCATTTATGAGATACTGACTAGCATCTCATTGTCTGAGACAGTTCCATTTCAGTCTAAAATGTAGTAAACAATTGTTACTCAAAGTGATTTGTTTATTTTACAGTTTAAAAATTGGAGTATTTCTTTGCTCACAGTTGTCTTAATTTAAGTGTCTCAGCAGCAGATTTAATTTAAATTTAATAAGAGTTATTAGAGGATAATTATATACCAATTGATTATTAAGGATTTTTTAAAAATCCAACAGCTCTAGCTATTACACTTCAATAAACATTCTTAATACTCAGTTGGTGTCTAATCACATAATTTTCTTGTTAAACGTGTATTAAATCTATTTCAAATACAATTTAAGGTGAACCATACAATTACTCCAACTTCTTTTACTGTAAAACTGCAATTCATTTTGCCTAACCACTGTTTACAATGAATACTTTTATGTAGATTTCCCGTATGATTAATACAATCGCCTGACAGGGTCCAGAATAAGTGCAGCTGTGTATCAGAGACCCAGGGGAAAGTTGTGAAAAGTTAAGTCAGGGAAAAAAATGGAATTTGCAAGCTATCGCTATCCTCAGATCCTTGCTTTTACCAACACTTTTTAATCATTACTGCATGTGGCTATTGAATAGCATATTAGTTATTATTATTTATATTTATGTAGCACTTAGTAGCCTTAGGTAATAGTATTCATGAGCAGCAGCAATAGCCAACAAACATGGCTCTCAAAGCCATAGTTTCAACAGTGATTTCTAGTTTTGAGTGCCTAATTTTTTAACCTAACGTTTGATTTCCATAAGCTACTGCTTTCACTGGGCCAGTTTGTCCCCTCCTACAATATGGAAAGCTGAACAAGGATGTCTGTTTTGCCTACTCTCTGATGTGGACATGGGAGTGCAGCTGTGGAAACCAGTATACATGGTGAACAGATCCATACGCTGATGAGAGGATGCATATTAAGTGAGGATATGGTGAGAAAATGGTTGGAGAGAAAGGAGCGCATGAAAAAGAATGGCAAGTGGTAACTCAAAAAAGCTAAACTCCCCACCCCATGCAACCAAAAAACCAGGACAGTTTGTGAGCCCTCAAGCCTCAACTAACATAAGCACTTGATATAACACCATCTGGACAAAGGAGGCACACAGAAGATGTTATGTGAGCTAGATGTACACAAGAAGACATGGAGGATATGTAGCCAGGCAACCACAATGCAGGCTGGTGAGGGTATTCCTCTGATGGTGACCATGTGTGTTGCTAGACCACTCCACAGTGTCTCCCTTAACCTCATCTATACCTTCATCCCACACCATGCTGTTCCAGTTCCTCATTCAGAAGACTGCTGTGGTGTAAGGTAGCATTGCAGAGCACAGAGCAATAAAACGAACTACACCAGTTATCTGCTCTGCCACAGTGGGAATGGAAGAGCATCATCGTAAAGTCAAACTCCACTCAGTCATCATGTGTGCCGTTCTTTGGGCAGACAGGCCTGGTTGGCACAGACAGGTATATCTAGGTATGCCAGAGACTGAGCTTATATTATTTTAGTATCATGTAGTAACAATCTAACTGCTTTTTGAAGATACTACATAATGGTGGTGCAAACTGATCTGGATTAAGCACATCTGACTCCGTCAAATGGACGGAAATTCATAGCGTGTCAGTCTGATGTCAGTGTGCCTTTTTTTTCAGCCTTGTGCAGTAGAATGGATAAACTATGTTGCCAGTAGTCTGTAATTCTGAAAGTTACAGACACAATGAAAGAGCTATATCAGAACTATTTATACTCAGTCTAATCTCCTTTTATTTTAGCCCCCCCCCCCCCATTTTTTGAAGTGTCCATTGTTTCTAACAAGCTATTAATTTGACCATAAAGCAGGAATATCATTTCATAAATGTGAAAACTTTTATTAAATTTCTGCATGGAAATGTGCACCATTGTTACAGATGCAAAACAGCCAATGGGATTTCAATGCACTGTTATGAGAGAGGACCATAATTTATTTAAGTGATTAAGAGAGGGAGAATGTGATCGTGTGATTAAGACAATGGTCTGGGACTCAGGAGATCTGAGTTTAATACTTTCCTCTGCCACAAGCTTTCTGTGTGACCTTGAGGGAAAAAATAATTTAATCTCTGTGCCTCAGTTCCCCCTCTTTTTTTCCTTTTTTGTCTATGTGGATTGCATATACATAGCACAATGGGGCCCTGATCTCAGTTGGGATTTGTAGCATTGTACCGTAATGACAATACATAGTACATGATTTCTCACCTTACTCATGTGAGTAGTCCCACTAGACTCAGGCCACTTGTTGAGTTGGGGATTTAGGACTAGGGTTCTATACTTGTAAAATTGTAGGTAAAGCTAGAGCAGATCTGTGATCTAAAGAAAGGTGTCATAATTTATATAATTGATCCTGCACCCCTTGAAATCAAAGGCAAAACTCTTCTCCATCTCAACACATGCAAGATCAGGCCCAAAGTCGATATAGTTCATATCACACTGGGAGAAATCTGTTTATTTCTTTTTTCAGTAAGGGTCTGCATAATAACCTTCAGTTAGTAGAGCGTCTACAGGTCTAAGTGTGAAGTAAATTCTTACTTGGACTCCAGGTCAGAATTTCAAGACTGGGCCCCAAGTTAGTAAAAACTTGCTGCCATATAAAAGAGAGGCAGCATGGTCCACTGAAATGTTTCTCAACTGGTCGGTTACATCCACCTGGTGTGTCAGGAAAGGAAATCAGGGAAATCATGAGCATTGAAGATTTTATCCCATTCTAAAGTAAAGAAAATCTTGCTCCTTCCTCCCTGTGTAACCTTTCCCTTTAAGGTCAAGTATTCTCTATCATCACCTCTCCAAACATACATAGATAAATTATATAGGCTTAGTATGGTCACCATGGATAATTTTTTTACTCATGCTTTTATAGTAAATATCATGGAGTTTTTTTACTTTGAATAAGGGGTTACCACACTGAAAAGGCTGAGAAACACTGGTATGGTGGAGCAGAAGCAGAAGCCAGAAGCTCCTGAGTTTTAATCATGTCTGATACTAATTCAGGCCTCAATCCTCCAATTGTGTCCATGCTAGTGGATCTGACTAAAGGATCGAGGCTTTATTATCTTCCCTATCTTCACTTCAGCTAGTTCCCTTAAATCAGTGGATGTATTTGGGATTTACAGCAGGGTAACTCAGCTCAAGTTCTCACTTTCTCCTGCAGAATGGGGATATTAGCCTGCCTTCCAGGGGTCTTGGGAGGACACCTTAGTTAATGTTTGCAGACTGCATCACTGTTTAAGTGCTAAGTTTATTCTATCCCAGCCCTGCAGTAATTTAATGCACAGAACTCTATGAAGTGAGTGGACACTTTATGGTCACTAGGCATAAAGGAGTTATTTACATGGTTATAAAGTGTTTGGTGTTGTCTCCAAAGTGAGAGGAGCAGGGAACTGCAGCAAGCAAAATTTGGAAAGATTTAACCTGTTTTGCAAATGAATTCACACATGATGAATGGTGACATTTATAAACTGTTTCAGAGGGGCCTTAAATAAATAAATGGCAGTTGAAAGTGCCAAAGACTAGGATGGAAGGAGATCATGAGGAGAGATAAGAAGAGGAAATCCCTCCCTGAAATGCAGAGGCGGAATGGAGAAGTCCAAGAACATGCCTATTAAAGAACTTTCAGCTATGGCCCCTCTCAGAACCTTTTATTTAGCTCAGGTCACAGATTTAAAAAAAACCCCAAAAACCTGTTGTGGCACAGTGCAAGGTGTGTGCATCGCACTTTGTTGGGATAATGCAGTTGCTTACTAAAGGTCATGCTAGTAGCTAAAAGAAAAAACCTCCACTATCCTCATTGTTTACCCTCATTCAATAACACTGGGAACCCTTAGTTTTGTAGCTAAAATTCAGTACCAGCTACTCCATGCCCAGCCTGTTCTGTCTAGACATGGGTGAAAGTCAGTGGTTTAGGCACTAAACCCTAGAAGAGGCATTAAAGCATGGTTCTATCATGAGAATGATTATACAAAAACAGTACTTTTGATGTGTGACAGTTCCCCTGTGAGAATTCAGTCACAGCTGTTGACTTTAGTAACTACATCTGTTAACCCAGCAAAATCAAGTCTGTGAATTAATTCTAAGCAAATGAACTGGATTCTAATTCTCCTCTCTATCATTAACAGATGTGTTAGTGCTATACTAGAATATAGAGAATCATTTACACATGTACAACCCCTGTTGATGGCAACTGGGTTGCACAGGTGTCACTTAGAGATTCTACAGGATAAATTATACCCCGTTATTTGTTGTGAATGATATCCATGAAGAAAGAAACCCAGCTTGACTTTCAGTTTACCCATGGAATTTATAGTAGTAGCAGTTGGGCTGAGGGGAACAAAAACCCAAAACCTTTTCTTGAATATGTTGATTTGGAAGCTGCTGAGATACAATTAACACAGAATCCTTTGCTTGCATGTTTACAGAATCACTTTTCAGAACACAACTGCATTTTAAAAGGGTGAGAATTGAATTCTAGAGATTTTAAAATGTATATTGAAATTGTCAAGCTCAAAAACAATGGTATTTCAGATCCAGGTTTAACACTTCATGCTGTGATATTGATTGCACAAGGGAGAGGTTCAGGAAGCAGTGCTATGTAGGTGTAACATTCTTCCCTCTTCGTCTGTATTCAACCACTGCCTTATGTTAATGTTATAGGGTACTACATTGGTGAAAGTGCTAAAGCAAAATGTTGAGAACCTGTGGGCATTAGAAGGCCCTCCATATTTTTTATTTGCCAGAGCAGATGTGTCAGCTCTGGAATCTTGGTTAAATTACATTTGGATAATTAAATTCTGCCTTCCTAAATTGTATGTAAGGTCTCAGTAGAACACAATCTTCACTTTCTCTCATGAATTGTTGTGCAGCCTTGCTGTGGGGTGTTAAGCAGCTGCTTCCTTTCATTGCAGAGGTGGTTGCAGTCTGATGATTCCTGAATATCTTGTCAAATGTAGAGCATCACCTAATGTCAGTTATGTATAATAAATTATTATCTTATTAAAGTTTTGAAGAAACCTTTAGTTAAACATCAACTACATACAAAAATAGCTCACTTAGCAAAGGAATCCATCAAGACTTAGTATTTTGGATATCAATTGCCTCTCAGAAGAGTATTCACCCCAGAATTCTTTTGTTCCCAAGAAAATCACTTTCCCCTGGAGATTCCATTATAGTTTAAGTGACAGTTTTCTGTAGTTTCCAAGATCTGTAGCACTTTCCTTTCCCTCCTCCCCCATTTAATTTTAACAACTATAGTATATAACAATTTGCTGTGACTGGGGAACCTTACTGCTATGTTGTTTGTAAGCACCATAAAGCTCTTTGCTGCCTAGCACAGATGGTAGATCAAGAAGCAGAGGAAATCCAGAGCATATGTCAAGAATCTCTCTTTTGCACAGATAATCTCAAATATGTGTCTAGCCTAACAAAGCAGACTCATTGAAGGAAAGCACAGAGGTGATTCCAGAGACAATTAGGAAATACAGCAAGCAAATAAGGCTTGATAATCTGAATGACTCAGGTGTTTTGTCCAATTCATATGAAACACCTCTTCTTTAGTTACAGACTTACTGTTATTATGGAAGCTAAGCAAACGCTTTCTGTAATCATGGGGATAAAAAAAGTGCTACAGTAGATGCCCATAATATGGCAGTTGCACTAATAGAAGTTGTAAGCTAACAAAAGGGACTAGGGATTTTGAATGCACAGTGTGAGAAGCCCTTAAAGAAAGTGCTGAACATTCAATCTCTGAAAAGCAGGGTGCTAAAAAGTATTTCAGGTTGGGCATTCAGGTCACTTTTGAAAACCTTGGCCCTGGTGTTTTGGACCATTAGTGAAGGCTAGTGTAATACTTATTTAGACATATCTAAAACAAGTTTCCCAGCACTTAAGTGTAATGCATGCGATAATGCAATCTATGCACTATGAAAGGAGGAGAAATTCGACACAATCCTTGGCTTGTAGAAATTTATAAATAGAAGCCAGGTGGGTTAAAATTAATATATCTTTGCTAGATTTTATCAGTAATTTTATAATGATACAATCTGAAGAATTTATAGTTCTCTTTTTTTTTTAAATGGAACATTCACTTAGGAAGATTACAATAGATATACAATAAATAAAAGACAGTTGTATATTATAGAGGTATAATTCCGCCAAATAATTCTTCTGTTGACAGTGCGAACCAGAAGAGTAAAGCCTGGGTTACTAGAGACCCAAAATGAGACCCATAATTCAAGATTAATCTGCTTTAAAAAACCCAATCCACTTAATTTTAGATTTCATCCAAAAACTATGTTAAAAGAACATGAAGGTTGCAATGAGGCAGGGATCTTGCAGAAAAAAATAGTGTATGATTATATAATTAAAGATTATCGTATTGCATACCTACAAGGGAGCTGACTTAATGTTGCATGGGCAAACTTAATTCTAGCATTTCCTAACTTTTGAGCACTTGCTTTTGTTCTTTTAATGTAGTTTTTTAGATGTAGTTTCCTAGTTTTATTTAAGAAACGAATAACAGAAATTCCAACATATGGTGTTATATTGACACTCACACCATTCATCAGCAGGGTTGGAACATTTAGTTCCACCACACAGACCTCTGACATTTGATTTAATTGAGCAACTGATAGCAGTAGTAGGTTATTATCCTATGTCTACTCCATCCATATGCTCTTCTTTGATTCTTAAGATCATCCTTTCCTCCCATTCTGGTCCTGTCTCCACCACTGGAAGGCCTGCAAGCCTCTTTCTTGCCAAAAGAGCCATTTTTTTCCTGATTGCTGCAGTAGCTCCTTCCTCCTATAGCAACTTCTTTGTCATTGGAAGGGCTCATAGATTCTAAGGCCAGAAGGGACCATTATGATCATCTAGTCTGACCTCCTGCGTAACACAGACCATAGCACTTCCCCAAACTTCTCTTTCTCATCATATTCAGTTCCCAATTCAAGTTCCAGGATGGGACAAGCAACTGAACCACATTTCATCAGATCACTTCATTGTGCCCATGATCACATCATTGGTAAGATTTTTTTTTTTTTTTTTGCAGTCCATGTACTATGTGAAAATGTTTGTATTTTCTACTTGATTCTGGTTCCACTGTGTCAGTTCTTTTCTCCTGTGCACATTCTGAATGTATTTGGTGGCAAAGGGACTAATATGTCCTGGCTAGAACTAGGCAGAGGAATACATTCACCAGGGCTTCTGCTGGTGTAAGTCAGCAGAGGCAGAAGGTCCAACAGTGTTGTGGTGGTAGAAAGTAATTGCATGCTCCTCTCTGCTGGTGGAGGGGGTCCACAGGGTGGATGAAAACTGAATCATGCTGGTTGATGACAGGACGAGGTCAGGACAGTCAGGGGCTGCAGTAATTTCTATTGGTTCCATCCTGAAAATTAAAGCTGCCCTCCCCCATGAGAAACACTGCTGGCCACTCAATGGGAATTGTCTCGCTGGAGCACAGCAAGGGATTGCAATTTGCACAGGTCTGTAACAGACATGGTGTATCTGGCTCTTATAGCTGACAAATATTGTGGAGGTTTCCTTATGAAGCTCTGCCAGTACATCTCAGTCCTAAAACATAATCCTTTTAATTATTTCAGTCATTATTGTTCTTTTCTTGGCAGAGACTGCAAATCATAGCAAAGTGTGCAGAAGTTTGATGACAGGAACTGTGCCTCCCAAGGTCTATGGTGAGATCACCAAACCCATTTTAACCTTGGACTTAAGATAGGATTTGAATCCAGGTCTACAGAAGTGACAGGCTAATATATGTAACGCTTGCATAGTGCTAGAAGATACTTTTTTAGTATTTATTTATTTATTTGACCTAGTGTCTGCTTAGTTAACACGTTTTCCAAATATTTGAAATATCTAGGACCCAAACATATTCCTTAGAAGAGATAAAATGGAAGAAGATATTCCAATAACTTCACAAAAACAGGAATGTGTAAACGGCCACCTATCATCTCATCTAATGCATACAAGTCTGCAATGTGTGCAGCAACAGTAGGTTGGATGTTTCTATAAGGAAGAAGCAGTTACAGCTGTTCAGAACATTTTGGATTTTTCATCAAAAACTGAAGACCCCAAACTGAACATTTTTTGGCAAAAAACAAGTTAGCCACCCCTGCTTCTCTCCTTCCCCTCCAGTTTTCAGCTGAAAGTTTTGGGGGTTGGGGTTTTCCAATTAAAAATAAACATACCTTGGAGGACGCAGTGGTGTAACTTATTGGGATCCTAGTGTGTTAATCATTATGGGCCAGTGTCCTTGTGCCATTACATGGAGGTGAGGGCCAAAGGAGCTTCCCTTCCAACTCTGTGAGTATTGTGTTCAAGGGCTAGGAAAAACTGCAATCCCTGATCTTGGGGAGCTCAAGGACTGCTGGCTCTCTGCCCTCTACCCCAGCGGAAGCAGAAAGGAGTCAATGCCATGTCCCCTGTGGAGCTGGTTGGGTGTCCTGGGGAGGAAGGCTGCATCATCGCAAGGTTGTACACTGCCTCTGCACAATGGGAAGCTAGAGGAAGGATCGCCTCTTGAGACACTATGCCTCAGAGTGCCCCCAAGCCGGCACACTTCCAAACTTCCCCCAGAATGCTCCATCCAACCCACTCTTGCAAATGGGGTGTTTTTAATTAAGCAGATAGAACCCAATCACAAAGCAATTAACCCACTGTAACAATTCTGATAGCACATGAAAGAAAAAATAATATGGCTTAAAAAGTCGTAAAAATGAATACAATTTGGTTAGTACCAAACCAGTGGAATCAACTGGTTTTGCTCATTTAACCTGTCTCCTGATCATAGCACTGCCATCATTTAGCTGCAGGGTGGATGTGTTCATACTGAACTATTAATCTGTTTCAAAATGCCATAACATTTCCATGAAGAACTTCCTAATTTTTTTTTCAGAAATTAAATGTCTGTTTAAAGTTCATTCCCTCCTGCTGCAACTAATTGAAATGAGATTTGGTTTATCTTTATGACATGAAAATGGGATTGAGTTTCATAATAATAACAATAATGATAACTCTATAGATTTTAGGACTAGTAGTTAATAATTATAGTAATATGTGGAGCTTAGACAAGAGTAATGCAGCATAAACAGACCATCATTATTTGTTGAGATGTGTGACTGGGTGTCACTTAGTTAACACCAGCTTTCTAGTTTTTTGTATTTGTTTTCAGTTCTTATTGAATTTCAGTCGAGTGCATTAATTTAGCCACTGAATACGATAGTTTCAGAAACCTTTTTCAAACCAGTGCACACATTAACACTCAAAGTAGAAGATTTTTTAAATACAAAACTCTTGACATGCAAAAAGCCAGGGAATACAAAATTAACTCACCCCTTGTGTCTAGTCAGTGCCTAAGTATGCATAGCGTTAGTCCTATAGGTAAAGTCATAGTGACACTAGCTGCAGATCTGCAGCTCCTTTGTTCAGACTCAGTTGATAATCCCTGTGGAGCTTCTTGAGTGTCAAAATGGCCTATTGGATAGTATACTAGACTCAGAGCCAAAAATCACATGTGTCTGGCTGTTGAGGCTTGCCCACATGCTCAGGGTTTAGCTGATTGCCATATTTGGGGTTGGGAAGGAATTTTCTCCCAGTGCCCATGCCAATCTGCTGTGGGGGTTTTTCACCTTCCTCTGTAGCATTGGGCATGGGTCACTTGCTGGTGGATTCTCTGTACCTTGAAGTCTTTAAATCATTATTTGAGGACTTCAGTAACTCCGTCTTAGGTTGGGGGTCTATTACAGGAGTTGGGTGGGTGAAGTTCTGTGGCCTGTGTTGTGCAGGAGGTCAGACTAGATGGTCATAACAGTCCCTTCTGACCTTATAATCTATGAGTCTATGTTCTATTTCCAGTCATCCCATTGACCTGCTGTGTAACCTTGGACAAGTCACTTCATCTCTCTGCCTTTTATCTGTCTTATCTATTTAGATTGTAAACTCTTCAGAGCAGGGAGTGTCGTACTGTTAAGGCCTTACTTGAATTGCAGGATGATTATCAAAAAATTGCAGCTGAGTTGCAAACCATGAAAAATTGTGGAAAAGTATTATCACAAATAATGGGGTCCATTATTAAAGGCCATTATTACTTTTCTGTGATTTTCCACTGTCAGCCGCCTGGGGCTGAGAGCGGGAACATGGGGCTGAGAGCAGGGGCTCCCCCTCTCAGCTCTTGGGCAGCCAGGGTTTCCACCATCAGCCCCATACATGGTGGGGCTCCCCTGTCAAAATTGTGGTGGAAGCATAACATTGCAGAATTTTCTGGTTCTGAAATAATGCAAGTTAAGAAGGGCCTTACTTATTTTATATTTGTACACAATGTCCAGCACAGGGCTGTCCCAGTCTTGGTTAGGGCCTTTAGAGAATACTGAGGGCAGAATTAGATCCAATGTATTTAAAATCCCCTGCTGCCCCTACTCTTGTAATATGCTGATCACAGACTTGAACTAAGGGACCCGTGACATTGGCTTTTGAGGGAGTCCATTGCTGTTGGAAACTTTTTGATTTGACTAAAAAGCCAGGAATCTTCTGACCAAATTTTTCCAAAGATATATGCTGTCTTTTGACTAATTTTAATAGCTGCATAACTGGTATGACTTTATATTGTAGGAATATCAAGGAGTGTGCTTGTTGGTAGGGGCAGCTGCTGTTTTGGAAAGGAAAGCAACACAACACGTTACAGGAAGAGAGATATGCACTGTCTTCTCTCAGGGACATTTTCTTTTTGTTTCCATCTTATTCCATTACTTCTCCTTATCTAAACAGAAAGCCATGCAGTCTTCATGTATGGAAACAGCCTTACCTTGGAATTTCTTTTCATTGTTCATCTGTTTTACAAATTTAAGGCTAGATTCTGATCCTTTATTCATGCTGAACTTCACCTGACCCATAAATAGCCCCTTTGACATCAATGGGACTATTTGTGGAGTAAGGTTCTACTTGGTATAAGGAGATGAGAATCTGGCCCTTAGTTCTTTGGGTCATAATGCTATGGATGTATTTATTTAAATGGCAGATTCCAAAGTAAAGAAAGAGATGGTACATAGCACAGGAAGATGTGGCAGGGCTATTTGTTTAGTAGTATAGGCTACTGTATGCTGATCAGTCAGGCGGCTGGTCAGTTGGGAGAAGCCAAAAAGTTCAGGTCCCAGATAGAAGGGAGTGATTTGCATTATTCTGGAGTAGAGATGGGCCAGAGCCAGAATATTAGATTCCCCCCTCAGCTACCTTCAGGGAAACTCAGAATTCACACCCAGCTCAGGATAAGAAATCCACAGCTTGGCCCTCTCTTTGTAACAAGTGCGAATCAGAACAATGATCCCAAACACCTTGTAGAGGGGATGACTCACCATTGGCACACCCCATCCCAATGCTAGAGCTCTCCTCTCTAGCATCCTCTGCTGAGGGCCACTCTGGTCCTGTGATGATTTGCCTCTTCTGGCTACATGGCCCTCTGGTAGGGTTACCACCTCTGAGAGGCAGAAAAACCAGCCACTGCTCTCCTCACATCCCCCAGCCTGAGCCTTCTCTTCTCCTCTCAGGCAACACCTCCCCACAGCAGCTTGACCATCCTCTGCCCACTTCATGCAGGCAGCAGTACAGATGGGGCAGTTCAAGGCCTCTTTGCCTCTTACCTTTCCTACCCCTTACTGTTCTCCTGGCCCCCGTCTGGCCAGTAAGGAAGGCAGCCCTAGGTCCCTGTTAAATCCACAAGCAATCAGCTGGAAAGGCAGCCCAACAACAACCCCACCTGCCCCTTCTTCATACCATGATGGCATCTAGGAAGCCCGGCAACCCTGGAGTGTGTGGGGAAGGCAGCCAAATCCTCCCAGGGAGGCCTAGTTCTTAAATGGATAGACCTATAGGACCTCTCTAAGGAGCATTTCCTCCCCTTCACCCTCAGACCCAGGGAATGGGGAGGGGAGGAAGGAGGCACAGCACATCTTCAGGGCAACTGGCAAGGCAGTACAAGAACAAGAACTGGCCAGGTGGTAACCCTTCCCTCCTACCAGATCACACGTTAGCCCCACCCTTCCAGGGTAACAGAAGTCTCAACAAATAACAGTCCATTGTACTTTGGCCCCTATAGTCCTTTCACCTTCTTACCTCAGGGCTCTCAAAAGGTCATATCCCTGCATGTCAGGGCCTTCATATTACCTTCCTCAGCAGTTGGTAGGGGAACGCAGGCCCTGCCACCATACTGAACTCCAGTCAAGGGACCCTATAGCTAACAGCCAAAGTCTGTTCCTTCCTACTATCTCCCTGGATTTCTTCCTCATAGCCTGTCAGCAGGCCTTTTCCACAGCCTCTCTAAGATCACCCTACCCTTAGAGGCAAGACGCACTGGGCCCTTTCCCAGAACCCCTCCCCCCAAAAATCCCAGACCAAGAATACAAACAAGCCAACATTTTTCCTCCTCAGGCTTGACTTTCAATCCTTCTTAAGTTTCCCTTGTACAGGGCTTGTCTACATAGAGTAGCAACGCACCCTAGTAACATGCTGTGCACTGATTGGTGCATGTAGACCCTGCTAGTGCACACTAGAAACTCCTTAGTGTGCTTTGCTGGATTATATAGATAAGCCTACAGTTCCTCATCTGAACACCTCATATGGCTCTTTCCCTAGAAGTCCAGATCCAGCCCTTTTATTAGGGCTCACCACCAGAGCCTGTTTCACCCCACTGGCTGCGCTGTGCTTTTCCTAGCCTCTTTACCAGCTTTCTAGTCTCAGAAAAGGATCCCAGGGCTACTTCTATGCAGCATTTCCTCTGGAAACTTGTGAGTCTTTCCAGTCTCTAGCAGCAGAAAGGGGATTCTTTTCCCTTTCCCCCTACAGCCCCTTCTACTCCAGACATCCTGCCTTTCTAGTCACTGCGCAGCTTCTTCCCCACCTGGAATTCATCTTTAATTAATCCTGGTCCACCCTCCAGGTACAGCCTGGTAGTATAATTGGCTTCTCAGGCCCCCATTAATTCTTTTATTAGTGGGGAGGGGAAAGGTGGTAACACACTTCTCTATCACACACTGGCTGGAAGTTTTGATACCAGACCAAATCCAGGGCTTGACTTTGCTGCTTGAGAGCATGTATGCTCTGGAGCAGGCCCAGTATCTGACTCAGCTAGCTGGGGGAGGGGGGCAAAAATGTAATCAAGAGAGAAGATATATTCTTTCCCTCCTTGGCCTGGAGGGAAAAGTGCTGTGAAGCAAGGGCCTTGAAAATGGGGGTGGGAAAGGATTTATTCTGAAAAGCAAGGTCTCCAAGAGGGGCTTAGCAGACCTCTCAAGGGGGAGTGGAAGGGAAGGAATTAGTTGACACAATACACAATTGACTGTAATGGCTCTTTCAGATGGTTACATTTTATTGTGTAAATATGTGTTTATGGGCTTTTTAAAATGCAGATCAGACGTCAATGTTCTGTATTTGGGAGGCATGGGAGAAAGAATATAATTGACTTGCCTGAGCACAACCTCTTCTTTTGAGCTTTTATGGTCCATCAGGTTAAAATGTGTTTGGAGAATGTTTAAGGTGTGTATTGCTTAGAGACAGTGCTGATGGGTGCTATGGAAAAACCTGAGCTAAACAGATGAAGAGAAATTGCCATATACAGCAAAAATCCTATGAAAAGCTACTTCTCAGAATTTATGGCAGTACTTGCCTTCTGTAAGATTATTCTTGGTAGCCAAGGCTTGTCCATGTTGTAGGGCATGTATGTTAGGGAAAGGGTATTCATGTACTTTAACTGAGTTGGAAACCAGTGTACTATTTATCCTTAAATGTTGCCTTATCGGTTATGGTCCAGATTCTCAGCTGGGGGTAAACTGGAGTAGTTCTATTGACCTCAGTGGAGCTAGGCTGATTTTCACCAGCTGAGGGTCTGCCCCCAGGAGTCTTAAACATAGGGAGCACTATCTCCTGGGGCCTGATTCTCTTCTCCAGTTTACACTGATGTTCCTCCAGTGACTCCAGCACAGCTACTCCTGATTTAAAGCAGCATAAGTGAGGGAAGAATCAGGCCCTTGGCCTTTTAACTACCCCATGATTAGATCATATTAAGGGCATGCTGCATGTGATTCTCCTCTCATGCTGGTGTGAATCAGGAGTAACTCCATGAGGTCACTAAAGAGACACCCACTTAAAAGTGGTGTAAGTGAGAGGAGAATCAGGCCAGCTGCTTGCCAAATTTCATTCTTTTGAATGGACTCCACTTTTTGAGCTGTAGAAGTGAAGCGAGACTTGTAAACGGGTTAACTATTATATAGTTTCTCTGCTCTCATTTAATTTCTAAACTATCAAAATGGATTTATTTTTAAATTTTTAAAAAAATGGACTTTCCCCATGCTGCACAAGCAGCCTACTTCTCCACTCTGTTACAGGCTGGGGTCGCTCTACAGATCTAATGGACTGGAGAACCCAGACCCAAATATGCTCATCCTGGTGAGCACCCACAATTCCATCAGACTCAATGGGAGCTGTGCGTGCTCAGGACCAGTCAGAATATGGCTCAGTATTTCAACCCAGAGAGTTTTCTTTGCGGTGCGTGACTGGGAGCTGTACATCCTTGCTGTTGTTAGGAGGATAGCTCCATTCTTCCTTCCTGTACACCTTTGAGGCCCCATATCAGCACCACCATTGCATGAGATGAGACTATACATTTCAGAGCCTGTTCGTACTGTTCCTTCTGTGACCAGAAGGGGTTCTTTTGAGTAATGCTCTGCTCAGGCTATCATGTCTGCCTAAGGCACTTCCAGTCCCTGCTGGGCAGAGGAATGGAATAACCCATCACTTGAGCCCAGCCTCTTATGTTGCAGAGCAGTGCACAATCACTAGGCAACAGAGACAGTCCCAGAGTAAATTTTTAAAGGGCAAGTTTTAACTGCCTTTTGAACAGGACTCATAATGGCAGCACTGACATAAAACCACTCTAACACATGCTTCTATAATAGGGCTGGTTGACATTTTTTTGTCTAAACTGGTTTTCAATGGAAAATTGGGGTTTTGACTACCTGAAATTTTTCTTAAAAAGGGTCTTCATTCCTCTGAAAATTTAGTTGAAAAACCAAACACCCTCAAACCCAAAATATTTAATCCAAACCCCAATTTTTTTTAGTTTTATGCAGAATATTTCAATTTTTGATACCTATACAGAGTCAGAATTTTCTATGAAAAACACAAATGAAAACAACAAAAAATGGATTTTTGTCAAAACTTTTCTGTGGGAAAGAAACCCCCTGTTTTTGACCAGTTCGTTACAATTCAACTTCCCTTGTCATGTTAAATGTTAAATCATTGCTTGGATTGTGAGCTCTTGGGGAAAGAGATGGTATGATTTTTATCTGGCTGCAAAGTGGTTATCAC